>NC_053393.1:400167961-400767961 GCF_905171765.1 Bufo bufo | reverse complement strand
GTTGGGACCATAAGGACATCGGTCTTTGGATGCGGTTGATGACGGCTCCAAAAGGGTTTAGCCAGCCCTTTCGGGGTGCGGCCGGGTGTTCCTCGGCGTCAGATGCAGCCGGGGGGAGAAGAAGGGGATGTTGCTGGCAGTTCAATGAAGAATACTGCAAGTATCTGTCCGATTGCCGTTTCAAACATGAGTGCTCCGGTTGCGGCGGTGCCCACAGCTTGGCGCGGTGTTTCAAGCGCGGTAGAGGGAGGGGATTCGAGGTTACGCAGAAGAGGGATGACCCCGGTGAGGGTGGACGTGATGGAGCCGTTTCTAAAGAAATACCTAAATAGGGAGGCGGCGGCTTTATTGCTGGCTGGGTTTCGGGATGGTTTTCGGATTCCGTGTGCTGCAGTGGGATCGGGGGTTGCTGTGCGTAATTTGTCCTCGGCGTTACAGCGGCCGGAGGTGGTATCGGATAAGATTGCAAAAGAGGAGGGTAGTGGGCCCCTTTGTCGAGTGTCCTTTGCAGGACTTATGGGTTTCGCCTTTGGGGTTGGTCCCGAAGAGGGAACCTAACAAATTTCGGCTCATTCATAACTTGTCTTACCCGGCTGGGTGCTCGGTGAACGACGGTATAGATGATGAGTTATGTTCTGTGTCATATATACGTCGTTTGATGAGGCGATTTGGTGGGTGCGTCGTTTTGGGCAAGGTACATTGTTAGCTAAGACGGATATCGAGGCTGCGTTTCGCCTGTTACCGATTCATCTAGATAGTTTTCACTTGCTTGGTTTTAAATGGGAGGGGCAGATTTTTGTGGATTGTTGTTTACCTATGGGTTGTGCTATTTCGTGTTCGTTGTTTGAAACGTTTAGTTCATTTTTGGAATGGGTAGTGAGACAAGAGGCTGGATGGAGTTCAGTGTTGCATTACCTCGACGATTTTAAGTTTTTAGGGCCGGCAGGGTCGAGGGTGTGTTCGGTTTTGTTGCACACTATGGAGCGGGTGGCTGCGAGTTTTGGGGTACCGTTGGCGCGGGAGAAAACTGACGTTTTTGGGGATTGTGATTGATAGTGTAGCTATGGAGTGTAGGTTGCCTTTAGATAAGGTGGTCGACTTGTGTAGTGAAGTGGTTTTCTTGCGTAAGGCGAAGAAAGTGCAGCTTAAACGGGTGCAGTCCGTTTTAGGTAAATTGAACTTTGCCTGTAGGATTTTGCCTATGGGTCTGGTTTTTTGTAGGCGCTTGGCCATGGCCACCGCGGGGGTGAAGGCACCTTTTCATTATGTGCGGCTGGGTGGCCAGGTGATGCAGATTTGGAAGTGTGGGAGCGTTTTTTTTGTGATTTTAACGGACGTTCTGTATGGATGGAGGCGCCCGTTTGTAATGTGGATTTGGAATTGTTTACGGACGCGTCAGGTTTGTGTGGTTATGGTGACTTTTGTCAGGGGCATTGGAGTGCGGGTACTTGGCCGGAGGAATGGAGGGTTGCTGGATTGCTTGGGAACTTGGCTTTGTTGGAGTTGCTCCCTATTGTTTTGGCTACCGAGATGTGGGGGTATTTGTTGAGGAATAAACGGGTGCGTTTTTGTTGCGACAATTTGGGGGTGGTGCAGGCGGTGAATAGTCAGTCGCTAATTCGCCCCCAGTGGTGCGGTTGCTTTGGCACCTGGTTCTGAACGGTTTGAAGTTGAATGCTTGTTTTGTGGCGGTACATGTACCTGGTGTTGATAATTTCATTGCTGATGCTCTTTCTCGTTTCCAGTGGGATCGTTTTCGCAGATTGGTTCCGGGCGCGGACGTGACTGCTGTGTTCTCAGTGGCTCTGGAGCGTGGCCTTGGGGTCTCGTTAGATCTGATTCATCGGTCCGTGAGTAGCAGTACGTGGTCGGCTTATTCTTCTGTGTGGTCTCAGTGGGAACGTTTAATGGAGCAGGTGGGGGGATGCGAGGTGGTTGAGGATTTTCATTCGTTGCTGGTTTACTTTGTGGGTATGTCTTTTAGTGCGGGTTTGTCCTTTTCGGTTGCGGCAAAAAAGGTTGCGGCAGTAGCCTATTGGTTAAGGCTGCGTGGTTTGGCTGATGTGTCCAGAAGTTTTTTGGTGCGACAAGCTTTGGAGGGGTATCGTCGCAGTGTGGTGAAGAAGGACACTCGACGTCCGGTTTCTTTTCAGGTTCTGCAGTCGTTGTGGGACCGGGCGGGGATTGTGTGCAAATCTTGATATGAGGTGTGTTTGTTTCGAGCGGCTTTTTCATTGGCTTTCTTTGGGGCCTTTCGGGTTTCTGAGCTTGTGGCCAGCAGTCGAGTGCGTGGTGGTGGTTTGCTGCGGGAGGATGTGTGTGTTTGCAAAGATGGCTTGCGGTGTATTTTGCGTAGGTCAGAAACGGACCAGGTGGGTAGAGGGGCGTTCATTTTGTTGCGGCCTTTGCTGGGGTCGGTGTTGTGTCCTGTTCGGTGTTTGGGGGAATTTCTGGTGCTTCGGCCGTGTGGGGGGGCTTCGTTGTTGGTGCATATGGATGGTTAGGCTTTGTCTCGCTACCAGTTTGTAGCGGTTTTTCGGAGATGTTTGACAGCGGCGGGTTATATGGCAAGTGAGTTTGCGTCTCATTCCTTTCGTATTGGTGCGGCAACGGAGGCTGCCAGATGGGGTCTAGGTGAGGACGTCATTATGCGGATTGGCCGGTGGGAGTCAGCGTGTTTTCGTTTGTATATTCATCCTCATATGTTGTAATGTTGGTTTGTGGATGGGGAGTGCTGTCTGTTTGTAATTTTTTAATTGCATGTTTAGGTCACAGTTTATTTTGTTTGTTCGCAGGGTCACCTTTATGTTTGGCGTGGATTTTCGGTCATTCTTATGTATACTGGGGAGCGTTACGAGCGGATGTGCGGAAAAGCAGTTAGGTTTCCAGCCGGATGAGTTGCAGGTCCAGATGGATTGGTTTGCGGGGTCTGTTGTGGGGGCGCGTGTTGCCTGAATTTAATGCATATGTTTACTTGGATAGGTGCCCTGACATTGTGGTCTTGCATGTGGGCGGGAATGATTTAGGTGTTCTCCGCTTGAGGGATGTGATACGGGATATTAAGTTGGATCTGTTACGTTTGATGGACGAGTTCCCGGATTTGCTGGTTGTTTGGTCGGATGTGGTAGCGAGGAGTTCGTGGCGTTTTGCGAGGTCAGTGGACCGTATTAACAGGGCACGAGCGAAGTTGAACAAGGAGGTGGGGCGCTTTGTGCGGCGGCAAGGTGGTTTTGTGGTACGCCACAGGGAGTTGGAGGTGGCTTCGCCTCAATTCCTCAGGGCTGATGGGGTTCATCTTAATGAGATTGGTACGGATTTGTGGGCGTTGGGACTGCAGGAGGGTTTGGAGACAGCGTTCAGGGTGTGGCAGGACGTCCATAGGTGAGGTGTCTCCTATGTGCGTCGGTGGCAGGTTAACGGGGGGTCCTGGAAGGCAATACTATGTTTAATAGGTGCATGACACGTTGGAACGTGCATCTTATAAGGTTCGGTAAGCTGAAAGCTGGGGGATCCTGTTGGGCTATAAGGCCTACAGGCGTAGAGAAACATATTGATTTTGGAGGATTTGGTGCCCTTGGGTCGGTGAGTGCGGCCGAGTGTAAGGAAAAGATGTGTGGAGTGAAGATCGCAGCTTGCTTGGGTTGCCTTCTAGGATCCTTCCGCAAAGTGAATGTTGTTACATTGTATTATATGTTTATATATATTAATGTATGCATTAAAATTACGTTGGATAATATTGTGGTTTAATAAACGGCTGCTATGGCCTTTCCACCAAGAATTTGGACTCTGAGTGTTTACTGGGGGAAGGGAGGAGATGTTGGTGGTGGGAAGAGTCTGAAAAAGGATCTTACCTCCTTAAGTCAGTATGACAACGGAGCGAGGCGCAGATGTAGCGCAGTGAGAATTTGACTGAAGGGGAAGTTTGAAGACCAGGATAGGGTTAAGTTAGTTGGGGGGGAGGAGTGTTCTATGAGAGGGTTTGGGGGCGGTGCGGCAGTTTCGCGGGCAGTTTATATTCTGGGGTAGGGGTGGGGGCGGCACCAGTGGCCGTTATTGTTTCTGGCGAGTTGCCCACCCACCCGCCCTGTTTTTAAGTTATTTTGTTTTAATTTCATGTCATAGCAGGGGGCAGGTTAACGGAAGGTCCTGGAAGGCAATACTATGCTTAATAGGTGCATGACACGTTGGAACGTGCATCTTATGAGGTTCAGTAAGCTGAAAGCTGGGGGCTCCTGTTGGGCTATAAGGCCTACAGGGGTAGAGGAACATACAGATTTTGGAGGATTTGGTGCCTTTGGGTCGGTGAGTGCGGCCGAGTGTAAGGAAAAGATGTGTGGAGTGAAGATCGCAGCTTGCTTGGTTTGCCTTCTAGGATCCTTCCGCAAAGTGAATGTTGTTACATTGTATTATATGTTTATATATATTAATGTATGCATTAAAATTACGTTGGATAGTATTGTGGTTTAATAAACGGCTGCTATGGCCTTTCCACCAAGAATTTGGACTCCGAGTGTTTACTGGGGGAAGGGAGGAGATGTTGGTGGTGGGAAGGGTCTGAAAAAGGATCTTACCTCCTTAAGTAATTACCCTAGATTGTATTTAAATATGAGATGTGTTTTATAAAATATAAAAGTTTTGTGAAAGAAGAACTTGTGGAGTGAAATGAAAGTGATATGAAAATGGCATTACTCTAGGTATTCTTATACGCTGCATCTGCTGCGATGCAAAAAGTTTCATGTGTAGCCCCCGCCTAATTTTACCTTATTCCTGAACATCTTCAGAACAATATACGTACGTCTTCTTTCTTTGTACCAGAGGACGGAGAGACAGATGCGATTAATATTCATTAGTAGCATGAATAAATGAAGACAGTGTTGCAATGCTACATTAAGTTCAGCAGAACTATTTCTTCTTCAGGATGGAGCTGCTGACTTACAACAGGTATAAAGGGTTACTGTAGAAGAATATTGGATACTAGACAGTCAGGTTCTTATTGACTGGGCATAGTCATTAGCCTCTGGCATCAGGAGTCACCATGTGTCTTCATGCATAAAATATGTGCCTCGCGCAGGACATGATACCTGGAGATTGGTTGTCACAGGTGGCAGCAAATATGTCTCATGGCTGCCGTGTGAAAACAAACTGGGAAAATGTGTTTTTGAAGCAGCGCCTCCGAAGATGGATCATATTTAATGGATATTCTCTGTTGTAAATTGTGTTACGTTAGAGGATACTTTACGAGGACATGGATGTTTCATCTCGATTACGATGGATTCGAAACAGAATATGGAGAAACCGGGGGCACGGCAGATACTTCAACAGTAAGTAAAAAACAAATAATACAGTATGAAAACATACGTCTTTACTGGTCCAAGGAGCAACCCGAGTCCATAATCGTGATACGTGGCAGGAATATAAAGGGTAGATACTGGTACAAAACATTTACTCCTGTTAAAAACGGATAAACTGTCAATTTTTAACTGATCTTTTTTTTACTGATGCCTTTCTGAGAAACTGATGTTAAAAACAGACCCATTCAATTGTATGGGGGCAGCTGGTCAGTGAAAAACGGACAAGAAAGAAGATGTTGACATCTGTTATTCACTGGCCATCAAAAAAACTGCCGTGTGAATAACCCCATAGACTACCATTAGTCTTAAAACGGACGTGTGATGGCCGTTAAAAAAAAAAACTTCCATCACATGTCCGTTTTTCATACTGCACGATATTCGGTTAGTGCAAGCGCCAATGGATGATAACACATCCATCGGAGCTTGTTTACACAGGGAGATGCAAACTGATTGCCGGAGGAACGATTGCTGACGCATTATGAACATCCCTGATTACACAGGGAGATGTGCTGCCGATAATGGGGCATCTTTCGTCCTAATGAAAAATACCCATCAGCTGATGAACAAGAATTTGCTTGATTATTAGAGACAATTATTGGGAACGAGCGTTCCTATAAAAAAAAATTCACGATAATTTGCCGTATTATCATGCAGTAATGGGGCTTTACACACTTCTACATCTCTTACCACTGTACAATATTACTCAGACCTGAGAACATTTGAAACGTGAGTCAAGGTCACATACAGTTTTTTTGGAGATTCTTTGTTAGATGTTGCTTAACTGATTTTGTTAGATGTTGCTAATTTTTTCCAATTAAATATTTGTCACATTTTCATAGTTTTCAATGTGAGGAATATAAGTCAGCAGTAAAAGTTTCCAGTATAAGTTGGTCAAAGGAGTTGTTTTTTTAAAGAAGACCTGTCAGCTCTCCTGATATGTCTGTATTAGCAAATATTTGTGTTCCCCAAGGGATAACAATTCTGGATCACCTTTTCTTAGGACTTTGTGTTGTTCCGCTGTTATTCCTCCTAGAACTGTCTGTGTGCAGTTTGCTACTGGCAGGTTTGATTGGACAGTGTCAGAGTACATAATGAACATGGCCCCAGTTGTCAATTTATTTATACATTTCAAAGAGGAATAACAGAGGAATGGCACAATACAAGTTCTAAGAGCAGATGCTCCAGCATTGGTAATTAATGAGGAATACAAGTAGTTACTAAAAGTGACATGTCAGGAGAGGTGACAGGTCCTCTTTAAAATGGTTTTCCCATAACAGACAATTGGGGCATATCGCTAGCCGCCCTCCATTCATTTCTTTGGGGCCGCCAAAAATAGCTGAGCACTGGCATAGAAATGAATGGGAGCAGTGACCACGCATGCGCAGTGCGCCCTCCATTGCCTTTTCTGGCTCCATTCTCGGTGCGCTCCCATTCACTTTTATGGCGAGAGTGCTTGTCGGTGGCGGGACCCCGCTTCATTCTCTGTGTAGGTGCGGGTCCCAGAGGTGGGAGCTGCACCTATCAGAAAATGGGGGCATATCCTAGCGATATGCCCCATTGTCTGTGATGGGAATAACCCTTTAAGGATGATAACATATGTGAGTAGTACTCAGAAGTAGATACATATTTTGTTCCCTGGCTCTGAGTTTTTTTTATACAAGAGAAACATTTGCTCATGTAAACCTATGAAATCAATGGACTAGTTACAAAGAAAAAAACATTTCTGTCTCCACCCTCTACTAAATGCAGTTCCACAAGTAATCACTTAGAGGGACATTTATCAAGACCAGCATTTTCTTCGTCAGTCTTGATTCCCCCTGAGCCACCGGAGGATGCGCCAAATTTATTCACCCATGAACATCTTTCATACCTTTGGTGCATCCTCCCACTGGTCATGAAACAGTCCAAAATCTACAGCAGCCTCCTAGCCGTTGTAGATTTCTGTCTTTATTCACACCAGAAAACTGGCATGAATAAAAATAAATGTGGCGGACCTGCTGAGACCCCCCTCCCTCCATGCCATTGCCATGCTTCCGTGTCTGAAAAGTGGCGTGTAGAGGGAAAAGTCGCAGATTTTGCTGCAAATATGGCGTGCAACAAAATCTTATGCCACTATTGCAGCGCAAATCACATAATAAAGTTCCCCCTTAGGCTAGTTTCACACTTGCGGCAGGACGGATCCGACATGCTGTTCACCATGTCGGATCCGTCCTGCGGCTATTTCGCCGTGCCCCCGGGCCGCCGCTCCGTCCCCATTGACTATAATGGGGACGGGGGCGGAGCTCCGGCGCAGCACGGCGGTGCACGGCGAAAGCCGTCAGACTAAAATTACTGCATGTCAGGTTTTTTAGTCCGGCGGCTTTCTCCGTGCACCGCCGTGCTGCGCCGGAGCTCCGCCCCCGTCCCCATTATAGTCAATGGGGACGGAGCGGCGGCCCGGGGGCACGGCGAAATAGCCGCAGGACGGATCCGACATGGTGAACAGCATGTCGGATCCGTCCTGCCGCAAGTGTGAAAGTACCCTAAGGGAGAGTTCACATCACCGTCTCATTTTCCTTTCTTCTGATCCGTCAGAATAACAAAACAAAAAAACAGGATCCTGTGCTTCAGTTATTCACATTTGGCATCCGTTTGAGCCATTTCCGTCTGAGATCCATTTTTAGATAGAAAAAAAAAGGCCTGCATGCAGTACAGAAATGGCTCAAAAGGATGCCAAATGTGCATAACAGATGCTCAACTTAGGGCTCATGCACACAAACTTTTTTTTTTTTCAGCGTCCGTACCGTTTTTTTTGTGGCCCGCATGTGGAACCATTGACTTCAATGGGGCCGCAGAAACAATGGAAATGACTTGGCTATGTCCACATGGCCGTGCCGCAAAAAAAAATAGAACATGTCCTATTATTGTCAGCATTACAGACAAGGTAGAGGGGAGGAACTTGCACTCCTGGTGGTAGGGCGAGGTGCTGTGGTATACAGCAGCCTACTCTGCCGTGCAGCGGTCCCGCCCTCCGCAACTATACCTGCGATCTATTGACAAAGGTCTCACAATAAATCCACCTGGCATATCTAAACTCTCAAGAGTGTGCGTGGTTTTCTCTATAAGCATTACAGACAAGGACAGGACTGTTCTATTATAGGCTGGATGTTCCATTCCGCAAAATACAGAACGCACATGGCAGGTATACGTGTTTTGCGGATCCTCAATTTGCCGGCCACAAAGCAATCAATGGTTATGTGCGTGAGACCTTAGTGAACATCTTCTGCTCTATTACTTTAGCTGTTATTGTACAATTTCTGATAAAAAAAGTGCTTCACAATGCTGCTTTATTTGTTGCATATTTGGTGCCAGCTATTATGATAATCTCTATGGTAATGGAGTACTCCATCAGGCATCAACTTTTTCCATACAGCAATTTTTTATGGCTTTATTAGTGGAATTTTTGTATTAAATGGATTTCCTAGATTTTTATATTGATGGTCTACCCTCCGACTCCAGACACCTCCACCAATCACTGACACACATCAGTCACATGGCCTAGGTGCAGCTCAGTCCCATTCAAGTGAATGGGTCTGAGCTACAATACTGATGTACGGTGCTGTGCTTGGTAAACTTTGAAGAGGCCGCAATGCTCAGCAGAGTGCCCCATCGATGGGAATGCCAGGAGTGGACCCCCACCAATCCAGAGGACAGGTCATCAATTTTAAAATCTTGGACAACCCCTTTACAGGGAACCCGTCATCAACTTTACGCTGACCTCACTGAGGGCAGCATAAATTAGTGACAGAAATGTTGATTTTAGCAATGTATTAGTCGTGAGCTAAAAGTAAGTGGTTGCTGAGAACCAGCATCATAATCATTGCAGCCCAGGCCTTGAAAAGAGTCAAATCTACCTGAGAAGAGTCATGGTTATCCATAATCTCCTGCACTCTTACCCATCTGCTGATGACTGGCAGTTCTCTCATAGAGAAAAAGGGAGAAAAGTAGGTAGAAGACTGTCAGTCATCAGCAAGTGGGCAGGAGAGCAGGAACTCATGAATAACTATGACTCCTCAGGTGGCCGGGACTCTTTTTCAGGCCCAGTCTGCAATGATTGTGATGTTGGTTCTCGACAACCACTTATTTTTATTTCACAAAATTTGTATTAATATCAAATGGTAACAGGTTTGAGTGTATAAACATATAGCCCAATAGTTTGATGATCAAAAAGAAATACTATGTATACGCAGTACAATAGATACGTTTGACAATATACACAATTCAGTAGTAGTCGAGTTACAGGCAGACAGTTGTCATATAGTTACCCAGAGAAGGGTGGATAAGATAAGGAAGGAGAGGGGGAGGAAGAGAAGGGGAGCAGAAGAGGGAACAAGAAACAAAAACAACAATACAACACAACTATGCCGGAGAAGAACAGAGCAATGTTAGTAGGAGCAAAAATTAATCACGTAGGTGAGCCGAATATATATCAAGGTATTTTCAGTTCGGATACACTTTCAGCCACTTATTCCAATACTGCAAATAAGAATCATAAGATCCTCTACAGGAACCCATTGTACCCTCCATTGCGCAATTATAGCCCACCCTACGTATTATATGATCAAGTGAAGGAATGTGGATGGAACGCCATATTAACGTCTTTACTGTTGTAAGAATATGAAATATTATGACCCTATCGACCCTTGGAAAATCCTCAATCCCTATTAGTAATAAACAGAGAGCAGGATCAGGGTATGAAGGTACACAAAATTCTGTTCAGTAATGATAGTGTTTTATCCCAGATGACAATAAGAGCTTCACATTCCCAAAAGATGTGTTTTACGTCACTCATCGCCTTCTCACATTTTCAACAGGTTGCTGATACATCTGAATATATTTGTGATAAGTGTCATATACCACCTATATAGCATTTTACGTGTAGATTAAAGGTGTGTTGCACAGCCCTAAAATTTCCTTGCTGCATGCCAAATTTGTTCATTAGGTAGATCCAGCTCAGATGTCCATCTCACCATCCCCGACATCCCATCAGTGGAACTATGTTCCAGAAGTAGTTTATAAGCTTTTGACAAACCTTTAGTACGGTCAGATAGCTAAAAAAAATACATGTCAAAAGTTGAAGTAGCGAGTCTCAGGATTTTTGAAAGGGAGTCCAAAAGGGATGGTAGTTGCAAGTATTTATAGAACTCTTTATTAGATATCTGAAAGGAACTAGCCAGAGTTGAGAAGGGGACTAACTGATCTAAACTTGCTTTCATTGGTGGCAATGACGGAATCAATAACGAGTTTTATATAAGGATCGCCAATAAATTAAGGGTGTAGGGCTTATAATGTCTTTTTCTATCTGAACCCATTGTGGTACATTATCACCCCGTAACCAGCACCTTGATCAAGTATTGCAGCATGGTAATAACAGAGTAAATTAGGAAGGCTTAAACTGCCTTGCGCCTCAGATTTGTATAAAGTAGATGCAGCTAACCTAGACTTTTTATTATTCCAAACAAAGGCATTCAATAATGATTGTAAGCCGGCGATGTATTTTTTTGGTATCACAATACGGAGGTTCCTGAAAAAGTACTGTATTTTGGGCAAGAGCATCATTTTAGTAGTTGCTACCCTTCTCATCCAGGATACGTCCACCTTAGAATAGGCGGATATATCAGATTTGATTGTCCTATTCAAAGGAACATAGTTGCGGGCAAACAATTCTTTAGAAGGTAATGTGTTATTCTCATGTACGGCAAGCCCTCATGTGACCATTTAAACGGGTAGTGGGATGTTAGCTGAGAAGCTAACCGGGGAGAAAGCCCCATATTTAATATAAGAGACTTGTTAACGTTGAGCTTATAATATGAAATGTCACTAAATTGCGAAAGAAGGTTCATAACTTCCGGTAGAGACTTCTGAGGATTGGTTAAAGCTATAATGACATCATCAGCGAATAACCCTATTCTGTGATCTACCCCATTGATGTTAATTCGTATATTCGTTACATTCTACATTCTTTTTTACGCAAAAATCGGCAAGGTAATGATCGCGTAATATGAGAATATTGCACGCTCAATACAGGCGTGGGTCAAAAACGAATATATAGCACTATAGAATATTGTGTCATGAGTCATTGGCCCACAAGCAACTTAAGCAGGGAGGAATCTTGACTTCAGATGGAAAAAAATGACGAATATTCTAAAAAACAAATATATAGCACTATATTTAATGTAGTGCTATATAATCGTTTTTTTTGTATATTTGTCTTTTTTTCCACCTATAGTCATGATTCATGACTTCAGATGGAAAAAAATGCAGAGTATTCTAAAAAACGAATATATAGCACTATATTAAATATAGTGCTATATATTAGTTTTTTTAGAATATTCTGCATTTTTTTCCATCTGAAGTGAACACATGATTCCTACCTGCTTCTTGCTTGTGGGCCAATTACGTCATTGGCCCACAAGCAAGAATCAGGGAGGAATCATGTGTTCAGATGGAAAAAATGAAGAATATTCGATATAACGAATATACACTCACCTAAAGAATTATTAGGAATACCTGTTCTATTTCTCATTAATGCAGTTATCTAGTCAACCAATCACATGGCAGTTGCTTTAATGCATTTAGGGATGTGGTCCTGGTCAAGACAATCTCCTGAACTCCAAACTGAATGTCAGAAAGGGAAAGAAAGGTGATTTAAGCAATTTTGAGCGTGGCATGGTTGTTGGTGCCAGACGGGCCGGTCTGAGTATTTCACAATCTGCTCAGTTACTGGGATTTTCACGCACAACCATTTTTAGGGTTTACAAAGAATGGTGTGAAAAGGGAAAAATATCCAGTATGCGGCAGTCCTGTGGGCAAAAATGCCTTGTGGATGCTAGAGGTCAGAGGAGAATGGGCCGACTGATTCAAGCTGATAGAAGAGCAACGTTGACTGAAATAACCACTCGTTACAACTGAGGTATGCAGCAAAGAATTTGTGAAGCCACAACACGCACAACCTTGAGGCGGATGGGCTACAACAGCAGAAGACCCCACCGGGTACCACTCATCTCCACTACAAATAGGAAAAAGAGGCTACAATTTGCACGAGCTCACCAAGATTGGACTGTTGAAGACTGGAAAAATGTTGCCTGGTCTGATGAGTCTCGATTTCTGTTGAGACATTCAAATGGTAGAGTCCGAATTTGGCGTAAACAGAATGAGAACATGTATCCATCCTCTGATGGCTACTTCCAGCAGGATAATGCACCATGTCACAAAGCTCGAATCATTTCAAATTGGTTTCTTGAACATGACAATGAGTTCACTGTACTAAAATGGCCCCCACAGTCACCAGATCTCAACCTAATAGAGCATCTTTGGGATGTGGTGGAACGGGAGCTTCGTGCCTTTGATGTGCATTCCTCAAATCTCCATCAACTGCAAGATGCTATCCTATCAATATGAGCCAACATTTCTAAAGAATGCTATCAGCACCTTGTTGAATCAATGCCACGTAGAATGAAGGCAAAAAGGGGTCCAACACCGTATTAGTATGGTGTTCCTAATAATTCTTTAGGTGAGTGTATAGCACTATATTCTAAATATTTGCAAATTCTCGAAGTGCCGATATTCACGATTAAAATTCGTTATTCGAATATTCGTGCTCAACACTAGGTTCCATGACCAATGTGAATATTAAAGGGGAAAGGGGGCACCCTTGTCTCATCCCATTTGTAATATAAAATGAATCCGATAAGTGACCAGAGGCCAATGCTAAGAAAAAATAGAAGGGTGCAGCAGCACAACGGCCGGATTTTGTAGTGGTGGTGTCCGCAGTGTCAGGTGCCAGTCTGAAAGCACCCCGTCACAGCTACTGATGGATAAAAGGTATACCACGGCACTCTCAAAACTTCAGCGTTTCAATATATATTCACCACATCTCAGCGACGTATCAAGCTTGAGAAAGACCACACTGGTCGAAACGTCGCTGAGAATTAGTGAATAAATATTGAAACGCTGAGAGTGCCGTGGTATATCTTTTATCCATCAGCAGAGGCCAATGCCATCGCTGATGGGATAGAATATAGTGCCAATATGGCTTTTTGTGCCAGGCCAATGATCCCAAATTTATTTAGTACAGCTTCTAGATACCCCCAATGTACTCTGTCAAACGCCTTCTCCGCATCAAGGGAAAGCAGCAGATAAGGTGTTCGACAGGTCTCCACCCTCCCCACCAGGTCCAGAAATCTCCTTGTGCCGTTGTCACCGCCAGTTCTGTGAGAAGATCTGACAGATGTTTTTCTTTACCTCTTGTATGATGTTCTTTGTTTTGGTTTCACTTTCTCATCTCCTTTCCTTCTGCCAGGTGTCACTTATTTCGACTAATCGTCTTCCTTTATAATCCCTCCCATACTGCCTAACTTTGCGGTTTATACTACTTCCTGGATGAGGTGTTCACTGCTGGAGGCTGCTTCTGCTGTTTGTACAGATAAGTATTTTACTTTATTGTGTTTCCTTGCTGGCTTGATTCTAGGTGACCCTGACTCCGTCCGTATTAAGTGCAGGGAACCGGTGGTCGTGTCCCCTCACTATTATAGGATTTTCAGGTGTCACATAGTATTAGGTACGCGGGCATGCAATCGTCTACCATACAGACCCTTGCATGTGCATAGCAGTCAGGGAGAGCTCTTAGGGTTTTATAGGGATCACCTATAAGCTCCTTAGTTTGGGATCAAGCCTGTCGCTCGTTTATTTATATGTTCCAGCTATCTGCTAACTTCATCCGTGACAGCCGTCTACTGATTGCCTACCCTTGACAAATGATCACCGTGAACCAATTTAGGAAGGATATCCGCCAATCTAGTAGTTAATATCTTTGCATATAATTTCAAATCCGCGTTCAGAAGAGAAATCGGGTCGAAAATTATCAGGTTTGTCTGGCGTTTTCCCTGGTTTAGGTAATGCAACTATCGTTGCTGAAAGTAATTCTTCGGGGAAGGACCCTGAATCACAAACATAATTGAACAATC
Source organism: Bufo bufo (assembly GCF_905171765.1). NCBI lineage: Eukaryota > Metazoa > Chordata > Amphibia > Anura > Bufonidae > Bufo > Bufo bufo. Next base: position 400,753,605 of record NC_053393.1, on the reverse strand, counting down.
TGCAAAGGTATGGCACCAAAATGGAGGATAATTGTTTATAATAATCATTGGAAAGTCCATCTGGACCCGGAGTTTTATTGGATTTGAGGGATTTAATGGCCGCAGTAATCTCTGCAGATGTAAACTCTGATAAGATTTCCAGTTGAGATACTTCAGTTAGTGGGAGTTTCACCGAATTAAAAAACATTTCAAAGGCTTTGGAATCAGGTTGGGATGTGTTAGTGTCCTCCTTCAAATTATACAATTTGGAGTAAAACCCGGCTATGGAGTCTGCTATCCCTATAGGGTAAAAATTTCTATCCCCTTTCGAATCATATATATAGGATATCTTGGATTTAGACTGTAAGCTGTATAATAGAGTCAGTAAGCTGCACATACTGGGCCTCCCACTCTGTTTGTCCCTGGATGCTATACTAATATAATGACCACGAATAAAGGCTTTATGAGCACACCAAATTGGAGCAACGCCCGTTTCTCCCTGATCATTAAAAGAGAAGTACTCTTCAAGAGTCGTCCTTGATTGGGGTAGATATTTGGAAGAATGTAAAATCCTTCCATTAATTCTCCAAGGTATAGTGGGAGGAGAGTTATATTGCTCCGAAATCATAACGGAGATAGGGGCATGGTCCGACCATTCTATGTGACCTATTGTGCAGGATGTCACCCTTCGATAGGTGTTATAGTGTGTCAGGAATAGGTCTATTCTAGAATACGTTTTATGAGCAGAGGAGAAGAAACTATAATCCCTTTCGGTGGCGTGTTTCAACCTCCATACATCTAATAATCCTTCTTTTTGCATTAGGCAAAATGCCTTAGAGGGGAGAGTTGTTTTAAAGATCGCCAACTAATCTAGTTCAGGCCACATAAGTGAGTTGAAATCCCCCATATAAAGAAGAGACCCCTTACGTCCCCTCCCTCGCGAAAAGTCTCTTGAAAAATCGAAGTTGATTCTTATTGGGAGCATATACAGCTACTAGAGTGTATACCACGTTATTAAGTTCACAGATTTAGATCATGTATCTGCCCCCTTCATCTGTGTAAGAGTCTATTAGCTTGAATGCTATAGTATCCTGTATGGCTAAAGAGACTCCTCTCTTTTTTGACTCTGCAGTTGCTGAAATTATAACAGGAAAACACTTATGTTTGAGTCTGTGAAGGTCACCTGCAAGCAAATGTGTCTCTTGTACACAAATGATGTCAGATATAGTTTTAATGGCCCCCTGCCATAATTGAAATCTCTTGTATGGGCTATTTAAGCCTTTAGCATTAATTGAAGTAAATTTAAGTACCATTGTAATGTACCAGTAAAACCGCTAGTTGGCGACCTCCACTCACCCAAATCACTGGCGTCCTACACAATTTCAGGCTCCAGGGATTTTTAAGTTGCAGTGAAGCATTTTCTCTGGCTACAAAAAAGGAATAAGAACAAACAACAAATACATAAACATTAAACTGTAGATCAAAAAACGTGGGTCCCATCTCAAGGAACACCTAACGCCTAGATCAGATGGAAAGTGGCGTTACTAGGGGGGAGATACAAAAAGTCCCAGATTCGGCCATACAGGCCTGAGACAATGAAGGATTATTCCCTAAGGGAAAAAAGAAAAAGAAAAAAGAAGAAAGCTTATTGGCTCACAATCATGTTCAGTCATTTGGAGAACTCCTCTGCCTGACTGTGGTCCATTCTTCTTCCAAGTGCGTTGGGGTGGCAGGTTTTGGTGGTGTCACAGATCCACGAGGTACAGATAAGTTCCATTTAGAGATCACTTGTAGAGCTTCTGATGGAGTGGACGCCATTAGCTTGCCTCCTCTGGATATCAACAATTTAGCTGGAAAGCCACATCTATATGGAATTCTGTGCTCTCTCTCTTTTTGTAGCTTCCTGGAATTCCCGACGTCTACTGAGAGTGGCTGCGGACAAGTCCATGTAGAGAGAAACGGAGCGAAATCTTTCTGGTACTACCGGATTGTTGCGTGCAGCAGCCATAAGGTGTTCTTTAATATGATAGAAAGTAATGTGCGCTATTACATCCCTAGGGATGTCTGCTGGCAATCTTTTAGGTTTCGCTATTCTTTGAGCCCTATCAATAAAGAGCTCAGTTGGAGATGCAGTAGGTAACAGAACCGTAAAAAAGTCTGTCAAGAATTCGTGCAGTTGGTCAGGTTTTACCACTTCTGGAATCCCACAGAATCGTATATTATTGCGACGAGACCTGTCTTCCAAGTCTATCACTTTTGTGCGGAGGGCCGCCAACTCCTCATCTTTTTCATTGGTAGTGTCCACCAGCTCGTTATGAGCTTTAGCAAATTTAGACATTTTATTCTCTAAATGGGATGTGCGATTTCCCACTTCTGAGATTTCCTTCTGCAAAGGTGTTACATAATACGAAAGTCCCCTTGCAAAGAGGCCCTCAAGTCACTCATTAGTGCTCTAAGGAGCGATTCTGTAACTGGTCTATCTGTGCCAGTCTTGTTAATATTAGAATAATGCTGTGGGTACATTGCGTTCGAACATTCCCCATATCTTTGATCCAATGGTACTGCTTGTACTAGGGGTCTCCCATCAGTTGTAAAGAACTGCCCTGGAGAGGACTCTTGCCTGATATGTGGTGTTGCCACACTTGCCCCCTGCATGGTAAAAAAACGTCCCTGAGCTGTTGGGGGGGGAAGCAGGTCACAGCAGCAAGGGCCCTTGTGTAGGAGATGCACGTGGCTGGGTGCCTGCAGGAGAGCCTGCTACACGTGCTGCCTCCGCTTGCCTTCGCTGTGCGCCACCGCCGCCATCTTGTGAGCGCTTGTTGCGGAGAAAAACTCTGTTAACTTGCCCGTGGCCGCCTTTCTCCGAGTCTTCATCATGACCGGGTGAGTCAGTACTTGCTTGTCTAGGTGCAGGCAGTTTTTGAGCGGGGATGATGCGCTTTGAGCCGCCGTCTCAGAGCTGTAGCGCCAGAGCCGAGCTAAGACGTGGCTCACTCCATGCTCTGCTGGCCACGCCCCCTTGACAACCACTTATTTTAAACTTTTAAATGACAGACCTCTGAAATCAACTCACCTGTCTCCAGTGCTTTAAGTGGGCCAAAAGAGGTGCCGGTACTCTATTAGGCGCCGGTGCTCCCTGCCAGGGGGGTACTGGTACAGAGAGGAATTAATGTGTGTGTGTGTGATGAGGGGGGGGTCTGATGTGCAGGGGGGTACTGGTTCAGAGAGGAACGAATGTGCGGTGGTGGGGGGGGGGGGGGTACTGGTACATAGAGGAACTAATATATATGTGTGTGATGGGGGGTCTGATGTGCAGAGGGGTACTGGTACAGAGAGGCACTAATGTGTGGTGGTGGTGGGGGGGGGGGTACTGGTAAAGAGAGGAACTAATGTGTGTGATGAGGGGGGGGGTCTGATGTGCAGGGGGGTACTGGTACAGAGAGGAACGAATGTGCGGTGGTGGGGGGGGGGTCCTGGTACATAGAGGAACTAATATATATGTGTGTGATGGGGGGGTCTGATGTGCAGGGGCCCCCTACACATCAGACCCACCCATCAGACACATATATATTAGTTCCTCTATGTACCAGTACCCCCCCCCCCCCACCACCGCACATTCGTTCCTCTCTGTACCAGTACCCCCCTGCACATCAGACCCCCCCCCCCCCCCCTCATCACTCACATTAATTCCTCTCTGTACCAGTACCCCCCTGCCAGGGGGGGGGGGGGGGTACTGGTACAGAGAGGAACTAATGTGTGTGGGGGGAGGGGGGGTGCCTGTCACTCACCAGTACTCTTCAGAAGTTGGATTCCAAAGCAAAGTCGATGTTCTTTGCTGCACCGTCCGACTCCTGACTCCAAGGAGGACCAGTCACTGGTCGCCGCACTGATCGCTCCTCAGTCACAGGCGCGCGGGAAGGAGTTGACGTCACCTAACGTGAGGTCAACTCCCTGCCTGCGCCAGCCTGAGCCGTACTCTGCAACGACCCGCCCCCCTCCACTAGCTGCCCAGCCAACGACATTAGGGAGGAGATACTGCCAGCTCTCCGCTGCGCTCCGGTACCGGAAACCCACGTACTGGGCGCACGGAGAGGTGCTGGTACTCTCCAGGGCAATTTTTGGAAGTGGCGGTACTGAGTACCGCCGCGTTCCGGCCCACTTCAAGCACTGCCTGTCTCTACTTTATTCTGCTGTTAGTATGGGCAGCATAAAGTTGATGACAGGTTCCCTTTAACACGTTCAAATGGCATTTTTTCAGGGGGTTTTTTCCTATAGGGGAGGAGGATGAAAAACACCTGAAAAAAACAGCATTTCTTCAACACACTGCACTTAAGAAAAAAATGCTAGAGACACAAAAACACCACCAAATTGAAAAAAAAACAACTTTCAGCTAACATCTGGAGTTGTAACTTTCTCAGCAAAGTTTAAAACATAATTTTAACCTGTCAATCCACCCTCATAGAATACAAAACTTTGCTTTGTATAAAATAAATGTTCTGGAAAGAGCAGCAAAATGTCATTTTTTTAGGTTCTCAGAAAAGGAGATGTTGAAGATAAAAAGTTGTGATCATGAGGGCCGATAAGCTATTAGTAATCCCATTAAAATCAATAACTAGAGATGAGTAAAGTATTGGAAAATTCGATTTGGCTGCTTTTCTGAATTTTACAAAAAAAATTTGCTTTGTGTACTCGTTCATAGCTGATCGCAGCATCTGACATTAATATTACAGTGTAAACATTTTTTTAAATGAATAAAATCATACTAAGGGTCCATTCACACGTCCGTTTTTTCTTTCCTGATCTGTTCCGTTTTTTCTGGAACAGATCTGGACCAGATCTGGACCCATTCATTTTCAATGGGTCCTGGAAAAAAACGGACAGCACAATGTGTGCTGTCCGTTTCCGTTGTTCCGTTCCGCATGTCCGTTTAAATATAAAACATGTCCTATTCTTTTCCTGAAAAATCGGATCCTGGTACAATACAAAGTCAATGGATCCGCAAAAAACGGAAGACATTCGGATGTCATTACGTATGTCATCCGTTTTATACGGAATCAGTTCCTGGAAATTACATAAAAAAATTTATTTATTTTTTTTTAAAGAAATCCAAACAACTTTATTTGCTTATTGAAATTTATACATGTTTCTGTTTTTTGCGGATCCGCAAAAAACGGATGACATACGGATGACATACGGAAACATTTTCAGGAACAACGGATCCGCAAGAAACGGACAGAAAATCGGATTATAGAAAAATACTGACGTGTGAATGTAGCCTTAGGCCTCATGCACACGACCGTTGTTGTGTTCCGTTCCGCAAAATGGGGTTCCGTTGTTCGGTGATCCGTTTCCATTTTTGTTTCCGTGTGTCTTCCTTTATTTTTGGAGGATCACCAGACATGAAGGAAAGTAAAAAAAAGTCTAAGTCAAGTTTGCCAGCCAAATGATAGGAAAAAAACGGACGCGGATGACAATCTTGTGTGCCTCCGCGTTTTTTCACGGTCTCATTGACTTGAATGGGTCCGCGAACCGTTTTCTGTGAAAAAAATAGGACAGGTTATATTTTTTTTACGGACTGGAACCACGGATCACGGACGCGGATGACAAACGGTGCATTAGCCGAGTTTTCAACGGACCCATTGAAAGTCAATGGGTCCGCAGAAAATCACGAAAAACGGAACAACGGACACGGAACACAACAACGGTCGTGTGCATGAGGCCTTATCCTCATTCATTTGATCTTGATTGAAGATCTAGTGCAAAATTCTGCGTGGCCCGTGATGACGTCATCACTTCGGCCTGCACGAGTCGGCCGGTATGGTGACGTCATACGTACTTTCGTGCGAGAACTTCAATCAAGATGGTGGCGGCTGGCTCTTCGCACTCAAACGGATGAGGTAATTAAGCACAAGGAAATTCGGCTTTGCAGCTAATCAAATTTTCCCTGAAATTCGGATCAAATTCCACTTTGTGGAGTTCGATTCGCTCAACGCTATCAATAACAGATTGCATTTGTAGTTTACTGTCCTGTTGATACAATTGATACAAGCATTTGAATGGTAGCTTAGAGCCTGCTAATTAAGGGTGGTGAATTATTAAGGCTACTTTCACACTAGCAGCACGGACCTCCGGCAGGCTGTTCCGTTGGGTGAACAGCCTGTCGGATCCGTCCTGCCGCTAGTGACCGTGTACCTCCCGACTGCCGCTCTGTCCCCATTGACTATAATTGGGGCGGGGGCGGAGTTCCTGCGGAGGCACGGCAGCACACGGCGAGAGGCTGCCGGAATAAAACTATGACATGTCCGACATTTATTTCGGCAGCCTCTCGCCGTGCGCTGCCGTGCCTTGCCGGAACTCCTCCCCCATTATAGTCAATAGGGACGGAGCGGCAGTCTGGGGGCACACGTTCACTAGCGGCAGGACGGATCCGACAGGCTGTTCACCCGACGGAACAGCCTGCCAGAGGTCCGTGCCGCTAGTGTGAAAGTAGCCTTAGTATAGCAGCGACTTAGGGTACTTTCACACTTGCGTTTTTCTTTTCCGACATAGAGTTCCGTCCTAGGGGCTCTATACCAGAAAAGAACTGATCAGGTATATCCCTATGCATTCTGAATGGAGAGCAATCCGTTCAGGATGCATCAGGGTGTCTTCAGTTCAGTCTTTTTGACTGATCAGGCAAAAGATAAAACTGCAGCATGCTACGGTTTTATCTCTAGCCCAAAAAACTGAAGACTTGCCTGAATGCCGGATACGGTATTTTTTTCCATAGAAATGTATTAGTGCCGGATCCGGCATTCAAAGTACCGGAATGCCGGATCCGTCCTTCCAGTTTGCGCATGCACAGACCAAAAAAAAGGTGAAAAAAATAAATGCCGTATCCGTTTTGCTGGATGACACCGGAAAGACGGATCCGGCATTTCAATGCATTTTTCTGACTGATTAGGCATTTTTTAGACTGATCAGGATCCTGATCAGTCTTACAAATGCCATCAGTTTGCATACGTTTTGCCGGATCCGGCAGGCAGTTCCGGCGACAGAACTGCCTGCCGGATTCCTCTGCCGCAAGTGTGAAAGTAGCCTTATTGGATGTTACTTATTGTACATTTACATCTATGCATATACAGGGAGTGCAGAATTATTAGGCAAGTTGTATTTTTGAGGATTAATTTTATTATTGAACAACAACCATGTTCTCAATGAACCCAAAAAACTCATTAATATCAAAGCTGAATATTTTTGGAAGTAGTTTTTAGTTTGTTTTTAGTTTTAGCTATTTTAGGGGGATATCTGTGTGTGCAGGTGACTATTACTGTGCATAATTATTAGGCAACTTAACAAAAAACAAATATATACCCATTTCAATTATTTATTTTTACCAGTGAAACCAATATAACATCTCAACATTCACAAATATACATTTCTGACATTCAAAAACAAATCAGTGACCAATATAGCCACCTTTCTTTGCAAGGACACTCAAAAGCCTGCCATCCATGGATTCTGTCAGTGTTTTGATCTGTTCACCATCAACATTGCGTGCAGCAGCAACCACAGCCTCCCAGACACTGTTCAGAGAGGTGTACTGTTTTCCCTCCTTGTAAATCTCACATTTGATGATGGACCACAGGTTCTCAATGGGGTTCAGATCAGGTGAACAAGGAGGCCATGTCATTAGATTTTCTTCTTTTATACCCTTTCTTGCCAGCTACGCTGTGGAGTACTTGGACGCGTGTGATGGAGCATTGTCCTGCATGAAAATCATGTTTTTCTTGAAGGATGCAGACTTCTTCCTGTACCACTGCTTGAAGAAGGTGTCTTCCAGAAACTGGCAGTAGGACTGGGAGTTGAGCTTGACTCCATCCTCAACCCGAAAAGGCCCCACAAGCTCATCTTTGATGATACCAGCCCAAACCAGTACTCCACCTCCACCTTGCTGGCGTCTGAGTCGGACTGGAGCTCTCTGCCCTTTACCAATCCAGCCACGGGCCCATCCATCTGGCCCATCAAGACTCACTCTCATTTCATCAGTCCATAAAACCTTATGAGATATTTCTTGGCCCAGTCTTGACGTTTCAGCTTGTGTGTCTTGTTCAGTGGTGGTCGTCTTTCAGCCTTTCTTACCTTGGCCATGTCTCTGAGTATTGCACACCTTGTGCTTTTGGGCACTCCAGTGATGTTTCAGCTCTGAAATATGGCCAAACTGGTGGCAAGTGGCATCTTGGCAGCTGCACGCTTGACTTTTCTCAGTTCATGGACAGTTATTTTGCGCCTTGGTTTTTCCACACGCTTCTTGCGACCCTGTTGACTATTTTGAATGAAACGCTTGATTGTTCGATGATCACGCTTCAGAAGCTTTGCAATTTTAAGAGTGCTGCATCCCTCTGCAAGATATCTCACTATTTTTGACTTTTCTGAGCCTGTCAAGTCCTTTTTTTGACCCATTTTGCCAAAGGAAAGGAAGTTGCTTAATAATTATGCACACCTAATATAGGGTGTTGATGTCATTAGACCACACCCCTTCTCATTACAGAGATGCACATCACCTAATATGCTTAATTGGTAGTAGGCTTTCGAGCCTATACAGCTTGGAGTAAGACAACATGCATAAAGAGGATGATGTGGTCAAAATACTAATTTGCCTAATAATTCTGCACGCAGTGTATACAGGGGTGCACCACCAATGAGGCCAGGTGAGGCGATCGCCTCAGGCAGCACCAGGTAGGGGCACTGTTTCAGTTTTTGCCTCAGGCAGCAGAAAGGCTATGTGCACCCCTGCGTATATATAGATATGCATTTACATATGATCTCAGTATGTGCGTTTCCGTCTCACACAGTAAAGCAAACAATTAACATAAAATTCTACATAAGTTTGCTGAGTATAATCTGTGCTGGAGAAAAGTGATGTGCGGGTCTGGTTACTGAGTGGCGGTATGAAGTAACCTGGTTATCTTCAGTGTATTGTCCGTGCAGAAGGAAGAGAGCTTTACTCTGACACAAAGAGATGAGAAAGTCCTCCTCACCCTTACATAATTCATGCGTCTTCTTTGCTGTGTCATGTGTACAGGCTGGTGACTTGGCAAGTTTTATTTTACCCACAAGGTTCTTTATATAACTAAGTAAATCTGACATCATGGTCCAAAGTAAAATGCATTAAATATGCTTCTTACATTTTCATTAGTTGAGTATAGAGAAATGGCTCATGCACAGCAACGTATGTTTTTTTGCGGTCCGAGACATCACCTGTAAGGCACCGGATATAATTATTTGGTACTGTATATGAAACGGGCCGCCCCCTGGGGCCCTATTTTGAGAGTTGGTATCCAGGTGTAAGAATGGCCGAGTGGTACAGGTGGCCTAAAATATCCCTTCTAGTGTAAGTAAGTATCACAGTGCTCCTACCTGGATACGGTTGGGCCCCAGGTGTTGACCCCAGGTGTTATTCTGGAGCCTCCCCAGTATTAACTATTTATCCCTAATACAGGGATGTGTACTTTGCTATGGGGTAGCGACCAGACTGCTACCTCCTGGGATGATTCTGATGTACTTGGTATCTGACCCTCGGACCCAGGAACACTGGTGCAAAGCACTAGGAGCACAGACATGGGATGACACAGAACCAGAGCACAGGCTTTTTCCTATAGTGTTCAAGCACGACCACCACTGATGCATTGTAGGGTGGTCGTAACCATGTAAACAAGCAGTGTATAATGTGATGGAAAAATGAATCCAGCCAGCAAAGGAGGCAATATGAATAACAATAGATTAGACAGTGGCTTGTATTAACTTCCTCTACAAAATAAATGCTGTTTGCTGAAGTGAGACAACCCCTTTAGGGACTGCAAGGCTCAGAACCTGGACACTGTTGAGACGCAGAAGACAAGGCAGAATATAGACTAGTACAAACTGAAACTTCATACAGACTAGGGCAATTACTCAGACAAGGACAAAGACAGATACCAAACAGATCATTGCAAAACATGGTACAACAGACAAGTCATGAATGCAAAAATATAAAACTTAGGCTAGTCATAGCACTCAAGAGACAGATCCTAAGGCCTCTTTCACACGAGCGTATCCGGATAAGGTCCGGATGCGTTGCGGCAAACCCGAGCGAGTAGGTACGCAATTGCAGTCAGTTTTGACTGCGATTGCGTTCCGTTGTTCAGTTTTTATTGCGCGGGTGCAATGCGTTTTGCACACGCGTGATAAAAAACTGAATGTGGTACCCAGAATGCATAGTACAATAGGGCTGGAGGAGTTAAAAAAAATAAAAAAATTTAACTCACCTTAATCCACTTGTTCGCGCAGCTGGCATCTCTTCTGTCTTCTTCTTTGAGGAAAAGGACCTTTGATGACGTCACTGCGATCATCACATGGTCCGTCACATGATCCATCAGTGATGGACCTCTTGACTCTGCATAAAAAATAGGCCCTCATATATAGCCCCAGAGATACATATGGTATGTAATGCCACCCCAATTTCCTTCTCAACACTCTGGAGAGAGTTATAGATTTTTCTATGAATTTAAAAGTGGGGTCAAATAAATTAAAGGTGCCTGCTTCACTACTCCAACACTAAGGGGACGGGAAGGAAACTGAGTTTTATTTTCAGTATTACAACTAAATAAAAATAAGAAGATAAGTTAAGAATCTTCCATCCACAGTAGCAATTGCCACTGTTTTCAGCTTAGAAACGCAAGCATCATTTACATTTAGTTGCAAGAAATCTTTACATCAGCTGAAAAAAAGCAATTGAAAATGTTTTTCCATCTGATGAAAAAAATCCATATGTAATTTATGAACAATTTGCCACCTACGCTCCCACTTAGGTCTTCTGTGCTGCTCACAGTAAGTTTTTGACATGTTGATGTACATTAATTGTAGTTGATGTCGGAATACCACATAAAGCAAAAGAAAAATTGGAATAATCTTACCTAGTCTTCCTACGTCAGTATAAAATAATTTTTTTTTTTTGTATTTATACAGTATATGAATACTGTTAAAGGGGTTATTCCATGATTAATGTGAAAATGCAATTTATGAATGAAAATTAGACATCATCATATAGTAAATGACCATCTCTTTCTAATAAAGCTAGAACCAGCCCTGGACCTCACATGGATCCAGAGATCTCCCATTCATTGCCCAAGAGAAACTTGCCCTATGAGGGTCAGGGACACCAGTGCAAAACAGCAAGGGATCAGGCAAAAATCTAAGTCAAAGACAGGCCGAGGTCAAGGTAGACTGAGTACGTGCAAATCCGTGAAATAGTCCAAGGTCAGCGAAATCTGTGAAGATTCAATACAGTAATCAGGCACAGGTTGGGTCAGGCAATGGAGGGTCAGAGTCAGGAATTGGGCAGAGGTCGGTACATGCCAGGGGGAGAGAAACAGAACTGGATTGCACATCCCCAATGCTATGCTTTGATCTAACAGCACTATATTGAAGTGTACAGCCCCCCATACTGCATGCTGTACAAGAGGTCGGTACATGGGCAGACAAATTGAACAGCACATCTTTGCAGGAACTAGCAAGCTAGATACAGCTATTGCTCAGGCTTCCTCCTATCATGAGGGAAGGTGCCTTAAGTATCCAGAAGTGGTAAGCCATAGGCTAGTAGAGAATTAGGCTGTGGGTTTTGGCGCTTTAAGCCAGGAAGGAGAGGCCATTGCCGTCGAGAGGTAGGCTGAAGCATGCCTGCAAGAGGCAGATGGGACTCCAGTGGCCAGGCCCAATGCTGAAAGGCATAGAACTGAGCATATGTGTCCACCTCAGCAATGTTACTGAGTTGGACAAAGAAATGAGGAACAGAACAAAAGACAGGTGGCACCATGCTGATTTTATTGAATAACTCTGTGATTACACTACATTTTATTTACCGTACATGCAATTACAAAAGTTTTCAGATCCAGGTGCTGTTTTGAAAAATGTAGAATATTTTTTGTGTGACAACCCCTTTAATACCAAGAAAATAGATCTCATTACAATGTAGACAACAGTCAGTGTTAGGGTCCATTCACACGTCCGTTTTTTCTTTCCTGATCTGTTCCGTTTTTTGCGGAACAGATCTGGACCAGATCTGGACCCATTCATTTTCAATGGGTCCTGGAAAAAATCGGACAGCACAATGTGTGCTGTCCGTTTCCGTTGTTCCGTTCCGCATGTCCGTTTAAATATAAAACATGTCCTATTCTTTTCCGCAAAATTCGGATCCTGGTACAATACAAAGTCAATGGATCCGCAAAAAACGGAAGACATTCGGATGTCATTATGTATGTCATCCGTTTTATGCGGATTCCGTTCCTGGAAATTACATTTTAAATTTTTTATTTATTTTTTTTCAAAGAAATCCAAACAACTTTATTTGCTTATTGAAATTTATACATGTTTCCGTTTTTTGCGGATCCGCAAAAAACGGATGACATATGGAAACATTTTCAGGAACAACGTATCCGCAAAAAACGGACCGAAAATCGGGATATAGAAAAATACTGACGTGTGAATGTAGCCTTATTGTCAGGATCAGGACAAGGTATTTTGGTGCCCTAAGCAGGTGGGTCAAATGGTGCCCTTCCCAATAAAATCTTCCTAATAATACACACCTCAGCTGCTGCAGAGCCTCATAATAACTATCACGGCTGATGCAGAACCTTATAATAAACACGTCAGCTGCTGCAAAACCTTATGATACACTCCTTAATTGCTAAAGAACCTCATAATACACACCTTAGTTGCTGCAGAACTTCATAATACACACCTCAGCTGCTGCAGAACCTCATAATACACATAACAGCTGCTGCAGAACCTTATAATACACACATTAACTGCTGCAGAAACTGATAATACACCCCTCAGTTGCTGTAGAACCTCATAATACACACCTTAGCTGCTGCATAACATCATAATACATACCTCAGCTGCTGCAGGACCTCATAATACCCATTTCAGCTGCTGCAGAACCTCATAATACACCCCACAGCTGCTGCAGAACCTCATTATACACTCCTCAGTGGCTGCAGAACCTCATAGTACACACCTCAGCTGCTGCAGAACCTCATAATACACACCGCAGCTGGGGCAGAACCTCTTAATACACACCTCAGCTGCTGCAGAACATCATAATACACACTTCAACTGCTGCAGAACATCATAATACACACCTATGCAGCCAGACAGTAAATCTAATCTGGTGTGCCTGGTGCTCATTGGACAAGAGCCCTTTCCCCTTCATACTGATGAAAGTGCTCATGATCTGCTTAGTGACGTTGTAAGTTAACTGACAGACCAATGAGCGAAATAATCAGTATGAAAGGAAAACGCTGGAATCGCCCACGCTTAGAGCTGGCATGTCACTCACTGCTTCTCCCCTATGCGCCCAATGCTCCAAGATGAGTTAGCTAGTTCCCTTCTGCCTATCTTGGTCACTGCTTTTTCTATCCTTTATGGCCCAGCTGTGTCCAACCAACAATGATGTGATGCAGGCATGCAGTGTAAAACTGTTAGAAATTGCTTAAAGACAATGCTTAAAATATATTTTATTTATTGGTTTTATTATTGTTCTAGTAAAACAGGCCCCCAAAGCTCAGATCTTTCTGTAAGTGCTTTTCACTACAACACATATAGAATCTGTACACCATAGCCATATATGTGGTGTACAGAATTTGTGTACTATAATCTGCGCTGCAGTGACCTGTACTGGGAGGAGCACACATTGCTGCTCCTGCCTGTCCCCGCTCCATTCATAGGTCTGCATAGCACAGCACTGCTCCTGCCTGTCCTCGCTCCGATCACAGGTCTGCATAGCACAGCACTGCTCCTGCCTGTCCTCGCTCCGATCACAGTGTCTGCATAGCACAGCACTGCTCCTGCCTGTCCTCGCTCCGATCACAGTGTCTGCATAGCACAGCACTGCTCCTGCCTGTCCTCGATCCGATCACAGGTCTGCATAGCACAATGCTGCTCCTGCCTGTCCTCGCTCTAATTACAGGTCTGCATAGCACAGCCTTGCTCCTGTCTGTCCTTGTTCCATTCATAGGTCTGCATAGCACATTGCTGCTCTTCCTCCTGTCCTCGTTCCGATCACAGGTCTGCATAGCACAGCACTGCTCCTGCCTGTCCTCGCTCCGATCACAGGTCTGCATAGCACAGCACTGCTCCTGCCTGTCCTCGCTCCGATCACAGTGTCTGCATAGCACAGCACTGCTCCTGCCTGTCCTCGATCCGATCACAGGTCTGCATAGCACAATGCTGCTCCTGCCTGTCCTCGCTCTGATTACAGGTCTGCATAGCACAGCCTTGCTCCTGTCTGTCCTTGTTCCATTCAGAGGTCTGCATAGCACCGTGCTGCTCCTATCACAGGTCTGCACAGCACAGTGTTGCTCCTGCCTGTCCTCGCTCCATTCACAGGTCTGCATAGCACAGCGCTGCTCCTACCTGTCCTCGCTATGATCACAGGTCTGCATAGCACATTGTTGCTCTTCCGCCTGTCTTCGTTCCGATCACAGGTCTGCATAGCACAGCACTGCTCCTGCCTGTCCTCGCTCTGATCACAGGTCTGCATAGCACAGCGCTGCTCCTACCTGTCCTCGCTATGATCACAGGTCTGCATAGCACATTGTTGCTCTTCCGCCTGTCTTCGTTCCGATCACAGGTCTGCATAGCACATTGCTGCTCCTGCCTGTCCTCGCTCCGATCACAGGTCTGCATAGCACAGCACTGCTCCTGCCTGTCCTCGCTCCGATGACAAGTCTGCATAGCACAGCACTGCTCCTGCCTGTCCTCGATCCGATCACAGGTCTGCATAGCACAATGCTGCTCCTACCTGTCCTCGCTCTGATTACAGGTCTGCATAGCACAGCCTTGCTCCTGCCTGTCCTTGTTCCATTCAGAGGTCTGCATAGCACCGTGCTGCTCCTACCTGTCCTCGCTCATATCACAGGTCTGCACAGCACAGTGTTGCTCCTGCCTGTCCTCGCTCCATTCACAGGTCTGCACAGCACAGTGTTGCTCCTGCCTGTCCTCGCTCCATTCACAGGTCTGCATAGCACAGCACTGCTCCTACCTGTCCTCGCTCTGATCACAGGTCTGCATAGCACATTGCTGCTCCTACCTGTCCTCACTCCACTAAGCCTGGCACAACAGAGGTTTCAGCATCGCGAAAATTGAGGGATGTACACAGACCACATCTGTATCTTGTGGATCCACGGTCATGTGCAGGAGGCTATATATAATTATATATATATGTATATATATATATATATATATATATATACACAGTACAGACCAAAAGTTTTCTATATTTTCATTTGTAGATTCATTTGTACATTCAAATTGTAGATTCACACTGAAGGCATCAAAACTATGAATTAACACATGTGGAATTATATACATAACAAACAAGTGTGAAACAACTGAAAACATGTCATATTCTAGGTTCTTCAAAGTAGCCACCTTTTGCTTTGATTACTGCTTTGCACACTCTTGCCATTCTCTTGATGAGCTTCAAGAGGTAGTCCCCTGAAATGGTTTTCACTTCACAGGTGTGCCCTGTCAGGTTTAATAAGTGGGATTTCTTGCCTTATAAATGGGGTTGGGACCATCAGTGGCGTTGAGGAGAAGTCAGGTGGATACACAGCTGATAGTCCTACTGAATAGACTGTTAGAATTTGTATTATGGCAAGAAAAAAGCAGCTAAGTAAAGAAAAACGAGTGGCCATCATTACTTTAAGAAATGAAGGTCAGTCAGTCAGCCGAAAAATTGGGAAAACTTTGAAAGTAAGGGCTATTTGACCATGAAGGAGAGTGATGGGGTGCTGCGCCAGATGACCTGGCCTCCACAGTCACCAGACCTGAACCCAATCGAGATGGTTTGGGGTGAGCTGGACCGGAGAGTGAAGGCAAAAGGGCCAACAAGTGCTAAGCATCTCTGGGAACTCCTTCAAGACTGTTGGAAGACCATTTCAGGGGACTACCTCTTGAAGCTCATCAAGAGAATGCCAAGAGTGTGCAAAGCAGTAATCAAAGCAAAAAGTTGGCTACTTTGAAGAACCTAGAATATGACATATTTTCAGTTGTTTCACACTTGTTTGTTATGTATATAATTCCACATGTGTTAATTCTTAGTTTTGATGCCTTCATAGTCATGAAAATAAAGAAAACTCTTTGAATGAGAAGGTGTGTCCAAACTTTTGGTCTGTACTGTATATATATATATATATATATGCATTCTTATTACACACAAAATACACATTGCATATATACATTAAATAAATGTAGGCAGGCTGTGGGTGAGGAGGTATGGGGGGCAGGCTGGCTGTGGTTGTGGAGGGAGGCGGGGACAGGCAGGCTGTTCACCGCTGCTGTCTATGGCAAAGCAGCGGTGAGTAGGAAAAGAGACGGCATGTGCGCACTGCGCGTGCCGTCTCCTCATACCGCTGATCGGCGGAGGTGCCGGGTGTCGGATCCCAACCGATCTGATATTGATTACCTATCCTGATGATACTACAAGAAAATTTAGAGTAGCACATTAGAAGTCACAGGTGCACATCCATAAAGCTAGCATGCAGACAGCATCCTGGGGATAGGTCATCAATATTTTAAAAAAACTGAGCACCCCTTTAATACAATAGAGGTGATTACAGTGAAAGGGGGGAGCAGATAGGGGATTTACTGGTCAGGCAGAGCCTGCAGGCTGGCAGATGTACTGCTTCTTCCAGCCCTGTGCGCTCTACTAATGCTGCAATTAAGTTACGGTATGCTTTTCCTAGTAAACCAGAGAGAGGGTCAGTCACTGGTGCTTCTCCCCTGTGCCCTGCTAATGCAGGGATCCAGGGAATTCCATTATCGCAGCGGTCGCAGAGGAGACACTGACATCTGGCTTACTAGAAAAATAGCAGCACTGGTAGAGGTGCAACAGGCAGGGGAGAAGCAGGGAATTTGTCTCTTTTGAGGTTTGCACACTCACAACTGCAGCACCAAAGATTGTAAGAGAATTTTTGCGCCCCACCCTTGGCTGCCATGAGGTGGCGCCCTAGGCAAGCGCCTATAGCACTTACTAATGTATTCTGATTGTCCATATTGACTACTTTGCTGACTTGGCTCATTTTTTCATCACATTATACACTTCTCATTTCTGGGGGTTACGACCCCCCTGCAATACAGTGTGCAAGTACAGCCATGGCTGCTGGATTGCAGGGTGGCCATAACCCCAGGATACGAGCAGTGTATAATATGATGAAAAAATGAATCCAGCCAGCAAAGGAGGCAATATGGGCAATCACAATACATTAGTAAGTGTCTTGTATTAACTTTGCAATTTGCTGAGGTGAGACAACTCTTTTAAGATAGTAATAATAACTAGAGCACATTCACATGACCGTATCTATTTTGAGGGCCGCAAAAAATAAGGATGACATCCGGGTTGCATCCATTTTTGTGCGAATTCATTGTAACAATGCCTATGCTTGTCCACAAAACAGAAAAGAATAGGACTTGTTCTATGTTTTTTGCTGAGATGCGGACAGCACAATGTGTAACTGTAGGCACATGGTATAGAGTCAGTGCACCAAAGTCTAGATAAGTGGCAGGGGCGTAGCTATAGGGGAAGCAGGGGAAGTGGCTGCTGTGGGGCCAAACCTCAGAAGGGGCCCACCCAGGAGGAGGGCTAAAATATTTTACTGTCAGGGCCCCCTTAAAAGTATTATACAATGACAAAATATATAGTGACACTGTAGGAAACGGACGGAACAGCTATTGGGCCTGGTCTGAGAAAGCGTTCTTGACTAGTCACAGGAGTGTGGGGGTTGCGAAGAAATTTCTAGGGGGCGGGAGGACCTTCAAAAATTTGTTGTGGGACCCATTCATTTCTAGTTACCCCACTGATAAATGGTTTGGCTACCAGACCATCAAGCAGAGCAGAGTATGAAAATGTTTTGCATACCCGAATTTCGAGTAGTTACATGCTCAGTTAGAACTAGTTGCATGGTATGCACCATTCAAGCATGTAAACATAAGGCTGTTTTCGGGCAGTCATAATATGGGCACATTTTTGAATCTGCGTTATGCCTGGAATACCTAGACCTCATGCAATTCTACTGCACCAAATCAATGTCACCATTAAACCCTATGGCAAGCTGAAATGCACCCACATTATGACTGCATAGTGAGCATTTCCTAACAGGTTGAAGTAAATATACAGTTACTAATCTGTAATTGCAATGGATAAGGAAGCAAAAATGTTGGCGCTAAGGTACATGGAAACTATATTCACTGTATAAAATAATAAAATACCTGTCACCAGTGACGGGCTGGCCCACCAGAGTAACAGAGGATCCTTCACATACCACCCAACTTTTTAGACAGCCAAAGAGGGACAATTAGGACTCATTATGTGAAAGATTCCAAACACAGGTTGAGACAGGTCATCACTGCAGCCAGTGATTGGCTGAGCAGCATTCCCAGCCATTTCCTGCTGTGTTGAGACAGCGGCAGGAAGTTGACTGCTCGGGGACCCAGCACAGTCAGAACTGCAGTGATGGGGGATCGGTAAGATGCGCATAAGTTCTGTTATTTTTTTTACAGCAGGTGCAGATCCTGGAATAGCATTTTTCTTGAAGCAATACCCCTTCAAATATTAGCACGCAGATCATCTTATTATAGACATTTTAAGATCCAAATTGCACCAAATAATTGGTGCAATTTTGTGAGGTCTAATATACAGGTAGGAAGCAGGCAGCAGCTTAGTAGGTTTTCAAATGCATGTTTATTTACCAGGTCAAAGAAGAAAGAAACAAAAGGACTTCGGTCAAAAAGAGGGACTGTCCCTTCAAAAGAGGGACACTTGAGAGGCACGTCTCCAGTAGGCCCAGGCTCTTATACTATAGTGGGCCCTAAAGGTACAAGAATAAAATCCCATTTGGAGCTGCCTTTGCAGCCAATCACTTATCACTAGGGTATATTTTTTATTCAAAACCTATTAGACTTTATTGATGATATAGGGGTTGTACCGTGACAATAATTTCCTCTGGTGGGCCCCAGGAACCCAGACCGACACTGCCTGTCACATTGTCAATGGAGTCCAATCTGCATGTTATAGAGCAGGAAGAGCTGAGCAGAATCATGTAAAGGCCGCTTCTACATTAGGATGTGCTTTAGGGTTCAGCTACACAGCGATCTTGGTCACGTACAGGGGCGTAGCTATTAGGGAAGCAGGGGAAGCGGCTGCTTTGGGGCCTAAATCAGAAGGGCCCCACCCAGGAGGACACATTTATTTCTATGCTAGCACCACTACACTGTGATCCCACTGCGATCCTTGGGTGTGACAGCTTCGACGTGACCAAGATTACTGTGTAACTATAACTTAAAGTACCTACATAGACAAAATATTATATTTTTTTTGTCACAAGCTGATTTATTTGGAATTTAATATGTTTTTAAGAGGTTTGCTGAACTTATACACTTGTGGTTGCTACAGTGACAGGACTGAAAACTAACCTCTTCCCACTGCCATTAGAAGTGGGTGTCAGCTGTAATACACAGCTGACACCCTTCTGCAACACCCACAATCAGATCGCAGGTGTTTAACCCTTTAGACACTACAGTCAATAGCAACCAATCAAAAACTCATACCCCAAAATGCAATCAGTCAAAACTACAGTTTTTCCTGCAAATGCAAGGCTCCGCACATCTGCCTTGATGGAAAAATAAAAATGTTATGGGTCTTACAATATGGCGACACAATTTTTTTATTTTATAAAAAGGTGATTTTATGATGAAAAACAAAAAAAACCACACAGAATTGCTTTTATTTAGTCATCTTGCCTCTCCCAACAAAAAATGAAAAAAAAAAATGATCAAAATGTCATATATACTCCAATTTTTATGTACCAATAAAAAATTACTGCTTGACCTGCAAAAAATAAGCCCTCACACAGCTCAGTCCACAAAAAAATTGTTATAGCTCTTAAAAAAAACATTTGACTCAGGGCTCATGCGCACGACCGTATGTATTTTGCGGTTCACAAAAACGGACACGCCAAAAATACGGATGACGTTTGTGTACGAACACCTGGCCCCTAATATAACATTACTCTCCTTGTCCGTAATGTGAACAATAATAGGACATGTTCTATCTAGGACATAAGGAAACGTAATGAACACGGAGTAACTTCCAATTGTTTTGTGGACCCATTGAAATCAATAGTTGTGCATACGGTCCGCAAAAAAAAATTCCCTTATAACCATGTTATAAGGGAAAAAAATACAGTAAATTGACTTTTATCAATTTACTTACATAATCTACTAGCAACCATGCGTGAAAATCGCACAGCATCCGCACTTGCTTGCAGATGCTTGCGATTTTCACGCGGACCCATTCATTTCTATAGGGCCTGCGTTGCATGAAAAACGCAGAATATAGAACATGCTGCAATTTTCACGCAACGCACAAGTGATGCGTGAAAATCACCGCTCATGTGAACAGCCCCATAGAAATGAATGGGTCCAGATTCAGTGCGGGTGCAATGCGTTCACCTCCCGCATTGCACCCGCGCGGAATACTCGCCCGTGTGAACTCAACCTAAGGGTGCCTTCAGACACTGCAGATTTTGTTGCAGAAATTTCCAATCAGTTTCATTCATTTGAATAGGTGGATTTCTGCAAGCCCCATTCAGGTGAATGGAACAGATTTTCAGTCGTGGAAATTTATGCAACAAAATCTGCAGCGTGAGAAGGCACCCTTAAGCCAGTTTCCACTCCCAAGTGATGAGCATGGCATAGCAACAGCTGTGCAACAAAATTTTGTCATACAGGCGCTTAAAAAGTAGCAAAATGGAGTCTTGCAACTTTTGTATGCCAAAAAACAGCGTAGGCTTCTTAATAAAATGACCCCCCCCATTGAGTTTTCTTTTTCTTTCAATACCTGCTATATTAAAAAAAGGATTAAAATTGAAAACCTGCAAATAAAATCTCAAATGTCAATTCCTGTGAAATTCCTATGAAACACCAGATTAAACCAACACATTAACCTTCTAAGTGCTGTTTTGAAAATTTTGATGGGTGCAGTTTTTAAAATGGGTTTATTTATGGGTTTTTTAAAATATAGACACAAAGGCGCTTAAAAATGGGTTTGGGAAATTTTCTTGAAAATTTGAAAAATTGCTGTTAAACTCTCTCTATGGTCCCCAAAAAATAAAATTATGTTTGAAAAATGACGCCAACATAAGATTACCGGCACACGGGTGCATATTTGCAAACACAAAATCTGCATGGATTTTTGGGTGGATTTTTGTGCTTTTCCGCAACAAATCCATGCCAAAAACTGTGTGAGTTGGTTGCAGTTTTTGATGCACATTTATGCTATGGATTTCTAAATCTACACATCAGGTCAGTTTCCACACCAATAAAAAGAAAAGAATACATGAAATTTGTCTAATCTCATACACTTTGTTGTTCCTGTATCACAGTAAGCCACGGTTTGTCTGCATGGGAATTACCTTAGAAATACCATGTGTAATCCACAACGTGGTCAGGTAACCTGAAGTGGACAGATGAAAAAAGTTGATTATTAACTATTTTGTGAGATATGACTATGCAGAGAAATGCTAATTTTAACTTGCAAACCCATATCTAATTAAATGGGTTGTCTGGGATAATTAAAAATCTCACACAAGCCCTCATTGGTGTATAATAAAAATTGTTGTTATACTTACCTCCTTCTCCGGCTCCATCCTCTGCAGCGCCAGTCTGGCCCTCCTGCCTGCTGCTTGTTTGATGATGTTCCGGTATACCGCATGTGACCTTAAACAGGTATACTGTACCTGACTGCACTGAGTTGACGGACCTCATAAATTACCATACCTCCAAATAATTATGTAAGATATGGAAAAAGAAGGAATCGAGCCTCTCCATGCCGAACTTATAGGGAGTCTGTCAGCTTTTTTGCATGGTCAAAACTCCTAACACCGTTAGGGCACTTGGACACGACCATTGACTGTTTTGCGTTCCACAAATTGCAGATCCGCAGAACATGGATACTGGCCGGGTGCATTCAGGATTTTACGGAATGTCCGGCCCCTAATAGAACAGTCCTATCCTTGTCCGTAGTGCGGACATTTTTTGCGGGGCAGCTGTAGTGTCATGTTGGATGGATTCTACAGCTATCGTTCAGGGACTGTAAAGCAGCTCAATGCCGAGAACACCTCACAGCCTCTTGGTCGTTTGCAGGAGCAGTGCCTAGCAGAATAAAAGTTCATATTTACACTACTCCTGATAATGAAACTGAGCACATGGTATGTTTGTCCTGTTTTCCCTGGGACCCTACCAAGTGCTGTCCACAGTTTTGCATGGTTAATAATGCTGACAGACTGTCTACAGTGTACGGCACATTTTCTTTTAAGGAAGAGTTGGTCAGAAGTGACCTTTTGCCACCGTACTGTCCAAACATGTGGCTTCCCATGGGACCCACTTATTGCCTAGTGCCCTTGCATTGTTTTACTAGTTAGTAATAATTGAATGCTGGTGTATACCACAGTAGAATTGTTATACCGGTATATATTTTGTAGTGTAGCCTTGTTTTCTGCTATTTTCTGGTCTAATATTTAGGCCTCGTTCACATCACCGTTTCTCCTTTCCGTTCTCCGGCTCCGGCAGGAGAACGGAAAGGACGGATTCTGCAGATAACTGAGACCTAACTGAGCGTAACGGAGCCTAAAGACCCCATAGACTATAATGGGGTTCGTTCGGTGTCCGCTTAGAATATGATTTTTGAGCGGAGACGAAAGTCCTGCATGCAGGAATGGAAAGGAGAAAGGGTGATGTGAACGAGGCCTTAGTGAGCTAAATACCTAATTTAACTTTTCTGTCACTTCTCTGTGGTAATCCTGTTCTCTACTCTTATCTAATGCTCCCGGTTATTATCATGCTGTGCTAGTAAGGGTCTATGACTATGCTTGACTATTTGGTGGTACAGACTGACTTTTTTGAGTAAGGACTCATGCACACGAACATATTTTTTTTCCGTTTCCATGCCATTATTTTGGCAGCTCATATGCAGATCTATTCACTTTAATGGGTCCGCATAAAAAAACAGAATTTGCAGACCGCAAAACAGGCAACGGTCATGTGCATGAGCCCTAAAGCTGCTATTCTCTGATGCTATGCCATTATAAAAAATAAAAATAAACTGAGTTTGGATGGATATACATCTTGTTCTTTTCTGCAGATCCCAGACTGACAGTATTGTAGGTGGCAGAACCTGATATGAGTGTTTAAGTACACTGTAAAACTAAACATACAATGTGTAATAATAAAAAATAAAAAAAAGAGAGACCGTGATGTACTTTTCCACAGACAGTGTCAGCTGTTCCATTTTATTCACTAGCCAAATGATTACAACTATTCACCGTGTGGTCCATTTCGACTAGTTCACACTAGGGAATTATGGCTTTACAATAGTTGTTACATTCCATGTTCTGAAAGGAAAAGATGTGACACATCAAAGGTTAAATGTGTTGACACAAAGGGGGGCAAGTGTTGCACTGACAACTGTAAAAAATGTAGTAGAGCATGGCAAATAATTAGATATTTGCTTTCACATACATGTCGGGGATTTTCACAATTGTATTTCAGGTCTTCTAGGAGCAGGGTGCAGCTAAACTGGAAGGCTGCAGCTGTGCTGGGAGAAAACGATAAAACGTGTGGAAGAGATTTTAAATTAGGATTTGGGGAGATGGAAGGGATATATAATTGTCAAACTTACAGTGTTTTAGGAAAACTTTTGTATTGTTTGCTGCTTTTTATGTTTTGTAGATGGAAGCCAACAGAAAAGGATGAAATGCACTACAAACCAAGTATTTTTATGCCAGCTTTTGGCATAAAAATAGTTGCAAGACCCTTTTTTGAACATCCGTGCGGCAATATTTTGTCGGACGGGTGTTTTTGTGCCATCCTCACAATTTGGGACCACCAAAGATGCGGACAGCACACCTTGTGCTGTCTGCATCTGTATGTCTGTTCTGCGGCACCCACAAAAATCCTATGCTTGTTCATTTTACAGACAAGGATAAGACTGTTCTATAGATGGCAGGATGTTTTGTTTTGAAAAATGCAGCACGCACACGGCCGGTATCTGTGTTTTGCAGATCCACAATTTGCAGACCACAAAAACAGCTACAGCTGTGTACATGAGCCCTTACTATCTTGTACTTCTGGAAACAGGCGTAAAAGAGGAGTAAAAAGTACTCCAGTCAGAGGTTGGAGTTGTTTTTACTCCAGGCGCACGGACTGCCAGAGGTGAGCCTAATTCATGAGGCGACACATACCTAATCATAAATTAGGCACTTTCTTCACCAGTGCAGAGGGGAAACAAAGCCTGGCGTACAAAGCTGGTATTTGAAAATGACACCCAGTGTGTTTTTTCTTTTGTTTTTGTTTTTTGTTGGGTCCACTGTGTTTTTTTTTTATTAAAGCAACATGTTCTAGGTGTGGCATTTCATTCAGGTGCTTAGAATATATAGAGAAAAAATGGCTGAAAAAAACAAGTCTACAAATATGTGAAAAAAAATTGACAAAAAAGACTTAAATACATGAATTTCAGGGCATTTTTTTAACAAATTAAAAAAGGCCACAAAAAACTGTGCGAAGGAAGCCTTGAGTAGATCTAGAACTTAATAAAGCAGGGGTTAATATAGTAAATAAGGATATGAAGGGGTGCTATATGTGATTTCTTAAAAAATAGAATAAAAAAATATCAAATTACAGATGAGCGAATGGATTCTAAACAGATCGTATTCATTACATTTCACAAAAATTCTGCTGCCAAAGGAATACAAAGTTTTGGAAATTCGCTTTGGACAAATTGCACAAAATGGCGCCCGTGCCATTTTTCTGTGGAAATTGTCAGGGAAAATGACAGGAATGATGAAGGTGGAGGATCCATGACCCTGCGAGGGAGGGGGCTTGCCCTGATTGGCTCAGAGGCTGACAGACAGCATGTGAGCCAGTCAAGGGCAGGATTTTGGCAGGTCCTTCAGCCTCTGAGCTGTAGAGAGGCCATTATCAGCACAGCTTAGGATCTGACAGCACGTGTCTTGGCTGTGTCTGCCAAAAAGCAATTAGTGTGCGCTAAAAATCAGTTTCATTCATTTGAATAGGATGGAATTTATATAGATTTCTGCAACCCCATTCACATAAATATAATGGATTTTCAGATGTGTAAATTTGGATTTTGTGCAGAAAAACCACAGCATAATACAGTACCAGGAAAGTGAATGAGAGTTGACAAATCTCATATATTTTCTTAGGTGCTGAAATTGACCTGTTGTGCAGATCTTAAAATCCGCAGCATGCATATTGTTTGTTCGATTTGCACCTTCTCTAGAGTGGTTTTCCCCATAGACTTTAATGGGGTTGTTTACATAAACAGAATACCACACAAAAATCTGCACCAAAAACCACATAGTACCACAAAAAAAGCACCAAAAACCGCAATAAATAGTGCGAATGTATGTGCATTTTTCTGTGCAGGTTTAGTGCAGATTTCATGCATGTAAATCTGCTTCATGTGCAGCCACCCTTACAGACACAAGCACGTAATTTAGGAGTGTTAAGGAGAGTATAGGGACAGTATAAGAACATATTTAATTAGATAGCTCAGGGTTTTATCAGGGAAAGAAACAGGGACGGAGGGACTTTTCGTCCAGAGTTCTATGTTTCATACTGTTTTTATACAGCTGTTGGCAATTCAGAGGTTCATGTTGCACTGCAAGTTCTGCAATCAAAATCCTGCAACAACCTAATTTTTTCTATAAATGAACAGCCAGCCTTTTTTGTTTGTAGAAACCTCAAGTTTCTACAGTTCATAAGTGTTTTATAGGCTTACTGCCAACACCTCCAGCACCAGCATACATTCTGCTGCAAACTCATTGTATTGCATCAAGATACTGTGCAGTTTTATTGAACATGTTGTACTGCAATAACCGCATTAATATACCAGTTTCAGTTAACGCATTGTATTGCATCAAGATACCCACAGTTTAAGTGAAAGCTTTGTGCAGCAATAACTGCATTAATATACCAGTTTCAGTTAACGGATTGTATTCTTGCAATTTAGCAATTTTAATTTTAACAATCTGTGTACCAAACGTGTGACTTTTCATATATAGGCCTCATAAATGTTTGGTAAATGGAAGAGTGTAAAACTAAAGACCCATACCTCATCATCCGAGAGTCAGAATGTGGGTGGCTGCAGTAGTGCAAACAGCAGTAATGGCACCAGCCTTCCGGCCAGTAGTAGTAGTATTAGTTTTCCCGATATGCACCATATTATTATTGAGGACAAAGAGGATGACATTGTGGACTGGATGCGTCACTCCTCCTCTCAGTAACAGCAGAGTGATGTCAATGTCACCTCTGAGTCTGACACAGTGCCTTAGAGGAAGATATCACAGAATTCCTCCTGCTCCTCCTCTTGCAGCCCCAGAGAAGTCTTTCAGTTGCAACATTTCTGTCTTCATTGCCCCCTCCTGTGGGATGCCTCCCTTTTACTTAAGATGAGGCAACAAAACCCCATGTGCTATGGAAGATACTCAAGATTGTTTCTTTGTTGATGACTTGTGTGAGAAACATCAACTTCACCATTTGGACTGTAATGTTTAGGTTTAGGTGGAGGCAGGGGACCCCATGCACAGCTGTATTGGTGGTGGTGGTTGTAGTATTAGTAGTGGTACTTGTAGCCATGGTGGTGGCAGAGAGTGGCAGTCAGGGCAAATACAGAGGGTGGAATCGGGAGGGGGCCAAGAGCGTATGATGACATATTACAATCTGGTAAAAGTGGTGATGAGGAGCAGCCGACATGGACGGTCGCATCTAAGGAGAGCTCCGCGGCTGGAGCTACAACCAGGGACAAATCCTGGCTAAGACCATAGCCATTTGCAAGTACAGAGACCTCTGACAGAGCCCTGAGGATTGCAACAATGGAGCTGCGCAGACATACCAGAGGACGAGTGCAGGGGAGCAAGAGCGGGAGCCAGCAGTGCCACGCCGGGAGCCGGAGGTACGCGCCATGTGGGAAACCTGAGGGAGGACCAGCAGCATGCCCGGAGACAACAGCCTCGGTTAGCAGCAGGGAAGACAGGAGCGGGAGGCGGCTGGAGCAGTGTTAAAACACAGCATAAGCCACTCAGTGTTACCCGACCGCAATATCAGGCCCTCTCAGGGATTCTGGATCCTGGCCTCATAGAATTGACACAGTCTGCTACTTCAACACTGCTGCACCAAATATTGCACACCAACAGTTAACCTGCGAATAGTGAAGCAGGATAATCCCAAAGGCACACAATTCTTCAAAAGTCCGGCAGAAGAGAGCTTCAAAAGAGAGCACCACAGAAGCCCTGATCTTGTAGTATTAATAAGCTGCAGATAATAAGAAAACAAAAAAAAACAAATGGTGCATCAACGGGGCCGCAAAAAACACAGAGCGCAGCGGAAAAACTGTGTGAATTTGCCAGACAACCAGATGATGGTTCACGGTCGCCATTACCGCAACGGAATGTCCATACCAGGGCGAGTACAGGATCAGAAACTCTGGCGCCTGCAACACCTGATGGGCGGATCAGGAAGAACCCTCGCTGAAACAAGTTACTGCACAAGTTCTGGACGCCATAACTGCTTGTAAGACATCCCTCACGGAGAAAGTAGATGAGGTCAAAATTGATCTGGGGTTATTGCGTCAAGACCTGCATAACTTACTAGAGAGGGTTTAGCACTCTGAAGAACATATATCCCGCATAGAAGATGCTACCGCCACCATGCCTCGATCCATATCAGAGCTAAACACCAAAGCGGAACAGTGGAAACAAAAAGCAGATGACCTAGAAAACAGGCTCCGTAGAAACAATATTAGCATCATCGGTCTGCCTGAAAGAGCTGAAGATCGTACACCAGACGACTTCATAGAAAAATGGATAAACCCAGATGCAGAGTTCTCATCAGCATATGCCGTGGAAAGGGCCCACAGAGTACCGGCAAGACCCCCACCACCAGGGGCTTCACCTCGTCCCATGCTTGCCAGGTTTCTCAATTGCAAGGACAAAGACAAGATATTAGCCCTGACAAGAACACGGCAAAATGGAGTTGCAAAAACAACGCGCCACATTCATGGATGTAAAACGACGTCTGAGAGAAGCCAGCATCCCATACTCTATGAGCTATCCTGCAAGACTTAGATTAGTGGACAGCGAAAGAGCAGTCTTCTTTTCATCCCCTGAGGAAGCCTCGGAGTGCTTGACCCTACGTAGAAGATCCCCAAGATGTTGTGATCCGGACTCCATCTAGAGACCAACATCACGCTGCAAACTTAGAACTGGTTTGACTTGGTTTGCAAGCTTAGTTCCAGATAGTCCAATAGTGCGGCACGCTGAGAATTAATACTAGTATAGCTTACATCTTAGGGCTCTAACTTGCATTCTTAGTTGTTGTTAAAATGGTTATAATATGATTGTGGCTGCAGCCGCATGCTTCTGCTGATAAACACCACAGGTGGAGGCATCCCGGACTCACTGGCCTATAGTTTGGGGTAAGACTCTAGCCCACGGTCTTATTATATGTTAAGAAAACAATTGTTAGGGTTCTGGACTTTCTCCAGGGAGTTGCATGATAATGTTCAACTGGTTAAATTAAATTATTCATGTAGAAATGTTACCCACCTCTGATATCACTGCACTGCACCCTGCCATGATTGACACATATTTGCCTTGGAATCCATGGCTGAGTTAAAAATCTTATCATGGAATGTTAGGGGATTGGGCACACCAAAAAATAGATCTATGGTGCTCGCCTTTATTAGAAATTCTAATCCGCAAATTGTATGTCTTCAAGAGACACATTTTATCTGCACCGCATCTAGGGTCTTGCAGAAACCTTGGGTCCGATGGGCCGCACACTTCTATCACTCCTCTTCTTCATGGAGTGTCTCCTTATTAATTCACAAACAATTACGCTGGGAGGTAAAGGAACTGGCTGTTGATTTAGAAGGCAAATATGTCTTTGTCCACTCTCTAATTGACAATGTACAGTACACATTATTAGGTATTTATAACTCTTCTCCTGGCTCTATGCATGTACTACACTTAGCCGCCACCTTCGAGCCACCTATCCACATTCTAGAATAATTTGCATGGGAGATTTAAATATTATGCTAGACCAATCTTTGGACCGATTTGCAGATATAGCAGACCCAACAGGAACAGGGTGCCTCTCGCGACTCCATAGGTTTCTAACTGAATTTGGATGGCTTGACTTATGGCGAACTAGACATCTCAGAGATAGATCATACTCCTGTCATAACAGTAGTCACAATTCCTTAACCCATATTTATTACATGTTAGGCAAGGAGTTAGCAAGATTATACTTACCCAGAGGAATATCAGACCACTCGCCAATGCTGGGCACTCTGTTACGAGGCACCCCCTCGGTAATGTACAGGATAATTATACACCTGTTCTGGTTGAATCTGCTGGAAGGGTCAGCATCCCAGTTGAGAGAATTTTTAGATACACATGCAAATGAGCCCAACATTGCGCTGGTATGGGACACCCTTGAAGCGTTTCTGTGGGGGTCGTTATATACGAGTATAGCTTACATTAAAAAAGATACTAAACGCATAGAACTGGAGCTAGCAACCCAGTGCAGCACACTAGAACAACAATACGTCCAACACTCGACAGACTTTAATAGAAATGCTTGGCTTCAAGCAGGCAGGAATTACCTAACGATAATTAAAGACAAGGCAGACAGCAAACTATTCTTTCAGAAGCAGACAGCATTCGAACTAGGGAATCAGTCAGCCAAACTACTGACACAATTGGTCCGCCACAATCATTCTTCTACAACAATCCTATCAGTCAGAAATACAGTAGGTCAAGAACTTAGTACACAAGAAACAATACTCCAGACTTTACTGCAATTTTACCGGGAACTGTATAGATCCAGTATAACAGCATCTGAGGCGGAAATAGCTGCATATATAGAACACATATCGCTCTCCAAGCTCACCGCAACACAATGCAACCAACTAGACCAATCATTTAGCCGTGAAGACATAACACAAGCTATAGCTGATCTCAATAATGAGAAGTCTCCTCGCCCAGATGGGCTTTCTAAGGAAGTCTATGCTAAATATGCAGAGGTATTGGCTCCGCAATTACTAACCACCCTACATACAGCCCTGGAAACAGGATGATTGCCTGAGTCATTTATGAAAGCCACCATTATACTATTGCTTAAACCTGATAAGGATCCTCTGGAATGCAGTTCCTACAGACCTATTGTGTTGCTAAATGTAGACTACAAAATCTTAACCAGGGTTCTGGCAAATCGATTGAATCGGGTAATTTTGTCACTGATCCACCCAGATCAGACAGGATTTATGCCAGGGAAATCTACTACTGAAAATATCAGAAGAGTTCAAGTGGTTACACAATTGGGGCACTCTTTAAAGGGGTTGTCCGGGTTCAGACAGCCCCCTGAGGCTAGCATCGAAGCATCTCATGCTCCGATGCGCTCCCTTGCCCTGCGCTAAATCGCACAGGGCAAGGTCTCTTTTGTTTTCAATAACACACTGCCGGGCGGAAACCTCCCTTTAAATGCGGATTGGGCACTGGCTTAATTAGATGCAGCCAAGGCCTTCGATCCATAGAATGGGCCTTCTTGCTTCAATGCTATGGGTTTGGTCCACAATTCCTTAAATGGGTAACACTCTTATACAGCAATCCGTAAAGCAGACTATTAATCAACAGGGAACTATCAGAGACTTTCCAGCTTGACAGAGGCACGAGACAGGGTTGCCCTCTGTCCCCCCTCTTGTTTGCTTTGACAATCAAGACACTGGCAATCAGGGTAAGACACAGCCAGTGGCGCACCTACAGGGGGGGTCCAGCGGGGGACAATCAGCCAATATATATTTTTTTTATCCCTCAGGGCCGCACCGCCGATCACCACAGGCAGCGCGGCCCTGGATGTAATTGCGGCAGTGGGGGGGGGGGCAGTAGGAGGAAGCGCTCATCTCCATATTCATCTGTATCGCTGTCCTCAGGACAGCTATACAGATGACTGTGCTGCGGCAGGGCAGGGGAGGGAGAGGCGTCTCCCTCCCCTGTTCTTCTGATAGGCCGCAGGCACTGATGCCTGCAGCCTATCAGAGGCCGGCTCAGGCGGCGCGATGAAGTCATTAACATCGAGCCGCCTGAGCCGGGCAGCGCACATCAGGGACACAGGCCGGAAGAGGCCTACTTCACATTGCTGCTGATGGAGCAGGGCCGGTGCTATAATAAGGCAGACCAAGCGGCTGCCTTAGGGCGCAGAGACGGGGATGGGGGGGGGGGGGCAGAAAAATGAAACTTTTTTTTTTTTTTTTAAATACCCCATATTTTTCCCCTGGGTCTTATGGGGCGAATACTAATTGAACGCATCCATTTTGGAAGCGCTTTATTAGTACTGGAGGACCGGGAAGCGGTGAAGTATCTGTACTCACCGCTTCCTGGTCCTCTGCTCGGCTGTCTGCTGTAAAGGGCTGCGCACCATGTGACCTCACTGTGCGCAGCCTTCACAGCTGATAGCCGAGAACCAGGAAGTAGAGAGAGAACACTGGTGGTGAGGAGCGCCGGCGTCCAGGAGCAGGAGAGGTAAGTTATTTTTTGTTGTACTGATGGCTGACATGGGGGGGCATGATGGCTGACATGGGGGGGCATGATGGCTGACATGGGGGGGCATGATGGCTGACATGGGGGCATGGTGGCTGACATGGGGGCATGATGGCTGACATGAGGGCATGATGGCTGACATGGGGGTATAATGGCTGACATGGGGCATAATGGCTGACATGGGAGGCTGATGGCTGACATGGGGGGCTGATGGCTGACATGGGGGGCTGATGGCTGACATGGGGGGGCTGATGGCTAACATGGGGGCATGATGGCTGACATGGGGGCATGATGGCCGACATGGGGGCATGATGGCTGACATGGGGGCATGATGGCTGACATGGGATCATGATGGCTGACATGGAGGACTGATCTGAGGCATTGGGGGTATGATCTGAGTTCTGATTAACAGTGGGAGTCTGATTGCTTGTCTGACCTGAGGTGCAATGGCAAATATTTTTTTCTTATTATCCTCCTCTAAATCCTAAGTGCGTCTTATGGGCCAGTGCATCTTAGAGGGCGAAAAATACGGTCCTCAAACCAGCAATTGAAGCAGAGAGAAGATACCACGATCATACAGAGGAGAATCCAGCTGCTGCAGATGGGACCAGGGCCAGGTGAGCTGTGAGTAGGGGGAGGGGGGGGGGTTGCGCCCAAAATGTAGCTTTGCTTGTGTTTTCTTTTTTTTTTTTTCTTTTTTTTCAGGGGGGAGCTGGCAATTCTTACAGCCCCATTTTTTTGGGGGGTGGCACTCTGGGGGCATTTTTTACTGGCACATTATGGGGGGGCACCATGGGGGAAAGGAGCACTATGGGGGCATCTGGGGGCTCTAAAGGGGCTTTTTTTTATTGACACATTATGGAGGGCATTATAGGGGAGAACGGCACTATGGGGCATCTGGTGGCACTATAGGGGCATTATTTGGGGGCACTATTGGGAAGTGGGGGTTCTAAAGGGGCCTTTTTTTCATATTGGCACATTATGGGGGCATTATGGCATCTGGTGGCACTAAGGGGGCATTTTTTACTGGCACATTATGGGAGGCACTATAGGGGAGAGCGGCACTATGGGGCATTATTTGGGGGCACTATGGGGGAGTGGAGCACTATTGGGGCATATGGTGGCCCTTAGAAGGGGCATTTTTTACTGGCATATTATGGGGGACACTATGGGGAAGGGGGAGAGGAGCACTATGAGGGCATTTACTGGGGCACTATATAGGGATATTTTATACTGGCATACATTATGGGGACATTAGCTCAACTGCGGGCACTAAGCGGGGGTATTTCATGTACTGTCATATTATAGGGGGAATTATTACTACTAGGAGGTATTATGCAGAGCTTTACTACTACTGGGGGGCTATGAGGAACATGATTACTAGTATGGGCACTATAGGGGCATTATTACTACTAAGTGTGCTCTGGCAGAGAATTATTTCTATTGGTGGGATTCTGGGGGCACCGTTACTTTGTGGGGCACCCTGCCACAGTATCAGCTTAGCACAATAATTTTTGGGGGACATTATCTTTATACTATTAGTGTCTGGGCGCAGTTATTCTTTAGAGAACTGTGTGCCAATAATTGTTGAAGGGGGCACTATCTGTGTGGTAGCAGTATTTCCAGGGGGACTTTCTCTGCAGTATAGTATTGGGAGTGGCAGGAAAGGGTGTTCAGAAAATGTGAAGATGATGAAAATGTGGGAAACTAATGTCTGTTTGTTAATCTCTGCAGAGATGGGAGATGGCTGAAAAATCATCATGGCGGTCTGGTCTGAATGTAGAAGATAAAGAAAGAGAACGTCTACAACAAAGGTGATATAACTGGATGTAAGAGGTATGGGGCGCTATGTAGGAGAGGAGCCAGGAGCCATTTGCAGGAGGATTCAGAGCTGGGTGAGGACGGCCAAAGGGGGCAGCAGGCCACGTGCGGGTGGCAGATGGTGGGGGGAACCACAAGCCCTGAGCAGGATCTGGGGAGGGAGGAGAGCGGAGGAGCTTCCTGGCTGTAGCTTGTTGTATAAGCAGGACAGACCCTCCCCTCTCCGTATGATGTGGAGAGACAGGCCTCAACAATAAAATTTCACCTGTACAGTGTTGGGAGTGGCCTATTAATAATGGGCTGGGCTAAAAAAAATGCCGCATTATTCTGTTCCTACGGAGCTTTTTGAAATGGCCAAGTAAAAGAATAAGCACAACACACTTCGCGGCCCCCCCCCCCCCCCCCCCCATTTTTAAATATAAAAATCTCAGTGGCAGGACGCCTCAACCTAATTAAAATGATTATACTACCCAAGCCCTATATGTCCTTCAACACTCTGAAATATATGTACCTAAATCAATATTCAGAGAAATAGACTCTCTAACTAGGGTGTTTTGTTTGGGGCAGATCTAGAGCTAAACTAAGCTTAGATACATAAAAATTTCACAGAAGGGGGGTATGGCCCTACCGGATTATCATATACTGAGCTGAGGCTCATTAGGTCCTGGTATTCCTCTGAGGAGCTGCCCACCTCAGAATATTTCTTGAAACAATATCTAAACTGTCACACTTTATAGTCAATTCTGGAGCTGCCTCCCAAATTCCAGAGACCGCTACTACCACTTCATAAGCTAGCACAACTAACCTGGAAGGAGGCCAAATCTTTGACCCAATTTACAGGGGTCATATTTGACATACCACTGTGGTCTAAACAATCACTACCACAGATGCAGGTAGTTATGGGGGCGGATAAATGGCAGACGGCGGGAGTTCTAACCCTTGGTGATGTGTATGATCAAGCAGGGGCGGATTAAGTGCATAATAGGCCCAGGGCTGTCTACCGAACTTGGGCCCCTCCCTCCATTTTAGTTTATTTTTTTTTTGTGTGAAGAGGCTGCGGTGCTTCATGAGCGCCACAGACTCTTCCTACTCCATATGACATCTTCAGACTAAAAAAAATACCCCAAATTACCCCAAATTAGGTCCTAAACTGAAAAATTTGGTCACCAAATTTAAAATACATATAATTATAATCAAAAATACATGGAGGAGAATACAGCACCACATACCTCTTACATCCAGTGACATCTCCTGTCATGTAGACCTTCTCTTTCCTCTTCTCCTCCATTTGACCGAGACCACCATGGCAAATTCTTTCAGCCACATCTCGTCTCACACAGATACGTTAGATTTCTCAATTTTTCCATCAACCTCCCCATCCTGGTGTCCCCACAGTGTCATCCTGCTGCCACTCCCAATACTGTGCCCGTTGTGCTCCCCAATGCCCCAGGGACTATACTGCTGAAAAATTTGTGACCCTAATAGACATAATTGGGGTCATTTATCAAACTGGTGTAAAGTAGAACTGGATTTCCAAAAGAGCTGTCAAAAATTAATGATGGAACCTGATTGGCTGCTATGGGCAACTAAGCCAGTTCTGCTTTACACTAGTTGGATAAATTACCCCAAATGTTCCTATAGTGTCCACAGCAGCTATAATGTCCCCTAGAGTGCCCCGAGTAATAATAACACCCTCTATTGTGCTCCAGGCAATAATCCCTGTATAGTGTCCCCAAAAATAATAGAATTGCCCCTACAGTGCCTCCCCAATAGCAACACCCCCAAATAGTAATTTCCACCACAATGCCCCCACATAGTAATCCCCCCATAGTAATTTGCCCCCACACAGTAATTTCCCGCAAACTGCCCCCATATAGTAGTTTGCCCCTACACAGTAATTTCCCCTACATAGTAATTTGCCCCACACTGCCACTACATAGTAATTTCCACCACACTGTCCCCACATAGTAATTTCCCCCACACTGCCCAATATAGTAATTTCCCCCCACATAGCAATTTCTCCACACTGTCCCCACATAGTAATTTCTTCCACACTGCCCCATATAGAAATTTGCCCCCACATAGCAATTTCCCCCACACTGCCCCCACACAATAGTTTTCCCCACACTGCCCCACATAGCAATTTCCCCCACACTGCCCCCACACAATAGTTTCCCCCACACTGCCCCCACATAGTAATTTCCCCCACACTGCCCCCACATAGTAATTTCCCCCACACTGCCCCCACACAGTAATTTCCCCCACACTGCCCCCACAGTGATTTGCCCCCACATAGTAATTTACCCCCATATAGTAGTCCCTCCCATAATAATTTGGCCCCACACAACCCCCACATTTCCCCCCGATGTACTCGATGTCTCTTCACTAATATGTCCTCCTGTGTGTGTCCCCCAAAGTAGGCACATGAAATAAAAAATTGTAAAAAAATGAAAAGCTAAATACTCACCTAGGGCCAGGCGCTTGCTCGCAGAGGAAGGTGGGATGAGGCAGGCGTGCACACCTCACAGTGCTGCGTCCCGGCACAGTCACGCGGTGAAGTCATCCCGCCCGCCTGCGCTGGGATTTCACTACCGCATAGGCCTCAGGCCTACTGTCACGAGGGTATCAAGAGCCACGTCTGACTCCGTTATACCCGGGGTCAGGAGGTCGCAGCGGGTGGCTGCGCGCTTTATATCTAAAGATCACGTTGTTTCTTAGTGATTGTTTTCTGTGTTTGCCTTGCTATCCTTTTTGTCTCAATCAGGGATCCGTAGCTTCTCCTCCTCAGCTGTTTCTTGTCTGCCACTCCCAACCTCCTTATATTCTCCCCTCACACTTCTCTAGTTGCCAGTTATAGAGCTTCCTGCCTGGACATCTATACTGACCCACTGGAGTTGTGAATCCTGGTTGTCGTTCCAGAGTGCTACCCTCCGGGTCTCCCGGTTGGGCTTCTTGTTGTCTCCTGTTGTCGCCCACCTGGGATTATATGTTGAGTTTGTATTGTCTGTCCTTCCCTTGGTGTTTTCCTTTAGAGCTAGTGGTGCGGACTAGTGTTCCCACCGCCCTGTTCACTATCTAGGGCTCAGCTTAGGGAAAGCCAGGGCTTTAGGCACGTGATCGGCGTACGGTTGAGGAACCCGTCTAGGGACATCAGGGCAGCCAGGTGCCAGCCGCTAGGTGAGTCAGGGGTCACCACCTTCCCTCTCACTTGGGCAGGGCCTTCCTTGTTCCCTCCCTCTGCGTCATGTATGTGATAGTCATGCGGACCGTGATACCTACTAGGCCTGAAGCCTATGGCGGTGATCGGCGATGGGACAGGGAGCAATGCGCTCCTGTGCCCCACCTCAGTGTGTGGGCGTTCGGGTCGGCATTGGGCCCCCCAGCGGTGCTGGTCCCGGGGCTGCCGACCCGAACTACCCTATTGTAATCCACCACTGTGAT
Organism: Bufo bufo; assembly: GCF_905171765.1. Classification (NCBI taxonomy): domain Eukaryota; kingdom Metazoa; phylum Chordata; class Amphibia; order Anura; family Bufonidae; genus Bufo; species Bufo bufo. Next base: position 400,716,670 of record NC_053393.1, on the reverse strand, counting down.
CAAGGGGTATTAATGACATTCGAAGCACTAGCTCAGAAATACCAGATCCCCCTGTGGCGAAAATAACCTCGCCACTAGGTTTTGGAGGGGCCTGTTTGCCAGCCTCTTGCCTCAAGATTATGGCCCATATACTAACTTTGAAGGAGAAGGTAGACCTCCATGGAATTCGGGAACCCCTGCTCGGAACTGGGTGATTTTTGGATATGTTGTTCACCCAGATCAGAGCTATCCATGGATGTATTATGGGGATATGTGACATTATGTCACATTTAAGTTTATGTCAAGTTTATGTGTGATGTCTATTTGATGTTTTCCTTTCCTTTGTTGTTTTGTGCAGCTTATGGATCTGGATTCCTGTGTGCACAGGGATCCAGTCAGCAAGGCTGTGGCAGGTAGGTGGAACTATTTAGTTCGCCTGCCATATCCGTAAGTCTGTTTTAGTTCCCTTGTTCCTTGCAGCTTGGCCATTGAGACCCCTGTTCCTCCGTATTCAGAAGGAACAGGTTGTCTTATCTTGACTCCTAGTCCAGGGACCTGCCGGAGGGTGAGACAGGGATCCGAGGTTCCTGCGCACGGGTCCTCCTACCTTAAAGGTCGGCCGGTGCAGCTAGGAGTTAGGGTCAGGTTAGGGACGCTGTAGGAGGTGACCTGCTCCCTAATCCTGTTGTCCTGGCCGAGCAGCCATAACATCACCGGGCATCGCACGGCTAAGGGTTTTCCCCATCCTCAGCCGTGACAACTTGAGATAAGAAACACAGGGTAGTTATTAATGGTACATACTTGGATTGGGTCACTTGTGAGATACCACAGGGGTATAAATGGCAATATTAAAGGGGTTTTCCCACGAAAAAAAAATTTCAACAGTTTTCAAACCAACACCTGTATCTAAATACTTTTCTAATTGCATATAATTAAACATTTTGTATAGCCAGGGAGTTATTTTATAAACTGTATCTGTATAGCGCCACCTTCTATTTGCTTTTTCTTATTTCTTTGTCCTGCTCACTGAGATGGCCGCACATGCTCAGTTTCATCCCAACTGCCTCCTGAGCTGTGATAGGGAGAGCATGGACACGCCCCCTTAGCTGCAGCAGAAAAGACACTCCCCTTGAGCTGTCAGCTTGATATCAATCTAGCAGAGCAATGAATGAGGAGATCTCCGGATCCATGTGAGGTACAGGGCTGGTTCTAGCTTGTCATGAGATTGTCATGTACTACATGATGTCTAATTTTCATTTTTTACGTTAGTCATGGGATAATCCCTTTAAGTTCTGTAAAAGTATCAACATGGAGAGAGATAATATAACTTTACAGACGAATTTAAGGAAGCTGGAGGCTTTTATGTAGAAATGGCAAATGAAATGTAATGTGCATGCATGTCAGGACATCAGCTTGGGCCAAGGAAACAAAATGTACAAATAATAAAACACTGGTTAAAATTGCCACTAAAAATGGCTTTGGGATATAGACAGTCAGCTTTAGCAACCAGTGTCAGTCTGCAGATACAAAGGCAAATAAGATCATGCGACACAAAAAAGTCATAGACACTCACAGCAAAAATATATTTTTATCTCAAATCACCAGTCAGACCACACATGCACTACACATGCTCACCCATAAAAAAAAATAATGCACCCAAATAAAAACATTTGATTGTTGCAAAACATGGCACATAGTTATGACTCCAGAAGATGTGTAAATCGTGTGGTCTGATTAGGCACTGGACCTTGCTATAAGAGGGTGTCAAAGAGTTTCTCTCTCTGCCCTATAAAAAAGTCTCTCAGTGACTACTTTTGGGTAGTGTACATCTTGGTGAGAGATTGTAGACTGATAGACATGCACTGGCATAACTATAGGGGTTGCAGCGGTCACGGTTGCGACTGGGCCCCTAAGCCATCCCTTTATAACATGCAGTGCATCTTATAAAGGGAATACTAGCGAGAGCTTCTATAATGGAAGCGCTCACTAGTCTGCAGGAGGAGGGGGAGAGAAGCGCTGTGAGCGCTGTCCAGTACTTCTATCTCCTCCTGCTCGCTCTTCTCAGGGCCCGCTCTGCTGTGTCCTGGCTACCTGCAGCATCAGGACGTACAGAGCGCACTCTGATCTGACGCGGCAGGAGGTCAGGTGACTGCTGCGCGGGCCCTGAGAAGAGAAAACAGCCAGGACAAGGAGAGTGGCGGCAGGAGAGGTAAGTTACTTTATTATTTTACAGTCTGATCTGAGGTCTGATATGGAGGTCTAATGGGGGGTCTGGAGTGGTCTATGGGGGGTCTGGAGGTCTGACTGGGGGTCTGAAGTGGTCTAATGGTGGGGTCTGGAGGTCTCACTAGGGGGTATGGAGGTCTGACAGGCGAGTCTGGAGGTCTGACAGGGGGGTCTGGAGGTCTGACTGGGGGGTCTGGAGAGGTCTGACTGGGGGCTCTGGAGAGGTCTGACTGGGGTCTTGAGAGGTCTGACTGGGGGTCTGGAGGTTTAATGGGGGTCTGATTGGGGGTCTAGAGGTCTAATGGGGGTCTTATTGGGGGTCTGGAGGTCTAATTGGGGTCTGATTGGGGTCTAGAGGTCTAATGGGGGTCTGATTGAGGGTCTGGAGGTCTAATGGGGGTCAGATATTGGGGTCTGGAGGTCTAGTGGAGTCTGGAGGTCTAATGGGGGTCTAGAGGTCTGTTATGGGGGCCTGGAGGTCTGATATGGGGGTCTGGAGGTCTAATTGGGTCTGGAGGTCTAATGGGGGTCTTATATGGGGGTCTGGAGGTCTAATGAGGGTCTTAGCTGAGGTCTGATATGGGGTCTTACATAGAGGTCTAAAGGGGTTTGGTCTGAGATGGGGGATCTTATTTAGGGTTTTATATGGGGGTTTGATCTGAAAGGAAGGGGGGATTTTTTTTTTTATACTACCGCACAATATAAAGGGGTGTTTTTGTACTGATGCCAGTGTTTTTGTACTGTGTGATACCAGTATTTTCAGGGGGACTATTTCTGCAGGAAAGTATTGGGGAGCACAGTGGACACAGTATTGGGGGTGGCAGGATGGGGTGTTGAGAAGATGAGGAGGAGGATGGAAAAGTAGGAAAATAAGATGTCTGTTTGTTAAAATGAGGCAAGGCTGAAAGAAGTCACCATGACGGTCTGGTCTGACAGGAGAAGAAGAGGAAAGAGAATATCTACATCAGAGAAGAGAAGTCACTGGATGTAAGAGGTACATATGTGGCGCTGTATTACCCTGTATGTTCTTTAGCGCTGTATGTAATGTTTTGCAAGTATGTCTTTAAAGGGGTTATCCGCTTTTTCTTTTCTTTTTTGTATGAGCGCTGCCTTCTCTGCTCTGTTTACCTGCTCATCACTGCAAATGCTACGGCGAGCAGGTGAACAGAACAGAGAAAGCAGCTCTCATATGAGCGCTGCCCTCTCTTCAAATAGCTGATTGTCGGGGGTGCCAGAGGACCCCGGCTGATCTGATATTGATGACCTATCCTGAGGATAGGTCGTCAGTAGTCAAAAGAGGACAACCCCTTTAACAGTAGGACTGGAGGGAAGGGGGGGTGCATTTTAATATTTGTCTTGGGCAGCAGAAAACCTATGTGCACCAGCGCTGAGTGAAGTGGGGGGGGGGGGGGTCCCAAGCTGAACTCTTGCATCAGAGCCCATGAGCCTTTAGCTACACCCCTGTAGACACGCCTCTACAATGCACTTGAAAACATTATGCCCAGTTGGTTTTTAAAGAGGGGGTGCATTATTGGACAGAGAGGAGCAGGACAGTAATTTTGATGAATTGTTTACCATGTAGGCCATTCTAACCTGGCTGTTAGGGCTCATGTACACGAACGTGTTTTTCTTCCGTTTCCATTCAGTTTTTGTACAGGTCCGTATGTGGAACCATTCACTTTAATGACTCCATGTACATTCCGTGTGCATATGTCTGCATGTCCGTTCCGCAAAAAAATAGAACATGTCCTATTCTTGTCTGTTTTCGAACAAGGACAGGCATTGTTACAAAAAAACGGATGCAACTCTGACATCACATGGATGTCATCCATTTTTTTTGCAGATCCCTGTTTTGCGGACCGCAAATTACATACAGAAGCGTTTTTGCTAAGCTCTGCCGGATCCAGATCCAGCAAAAACACTCGAGTGAAAGTAGCCTAAGAAGGACATGCTGTAGCTGAAAATGAGAGTGACCAATGTACCTATGAGGATAGGTGGACTGTAGTACCAAGACAGGTTAACAAACTTTAGGTTATTTAGTGTGGAAAAAACTAATTACAATGTACAAGTGAACGGACAGTACAGAGATCTTTCTAATGATCATTTATACATACGTAGGTCTGTAACCCTGACAATAGTTCATTCTGTACATCTAGAGGAACGCAGGTTTCAGCACCATTATAGATAGATATTTTTTACTGTAGGAAATTTCTGCCACACAGTGTGATGATGGTTGATTCGCTGAAGAAGTTGAAGAGGAGCCTTTCTTAGGGGGCTCATTTAGCACTTAACTTGGACGATGAGGGCTCAACAAAACAGGAGTTTGATCTTTCTCCTTTTATAGATTCTGATAAATATTTCTCCATTGTACCACAATCCCTTTAAATATTTCACATACATGATTCACTTCTCATATTGATCATTGCTTTAGGACAAAATGTGTAGAGTCCTCTGCAGAGTTGAACAATGTATGTTTTGCCCATTACTCATACCTCCTCACTCCAGCTCTGGTAGCCACATGCCGAGCCTTGTCAGGGTGCTTGGCACCCTGACTCTCCTCCCGTCTTCCACATTGTTGTGCACAGGTCTCTGGTACCTGTACGGAGATATTCTCTTGTTGGCCATCCACAGTGGTTTGCCATGGCAGCCAGTGCTTTTAGATGATGTTGAACCTAGCAGCCATTTTGAAGAGGTCTTAAACTGCAGAACAAATGTAGAGCCTACTTGGCTTCTTTATTGTGCATTTGTATGATGCTGACTTCAGCCTTGTTCCTGACTACGCTTCTACCTTGCCCATTGGATACTATGCCTGGTACTTGTACTTCTGTTCCTGGTACTGATTCCTGGCCATCTCCTGTCTATGCACCTGTCTCAACCCTTTGCTTCTTTTGTTCTGTCTGTACTCCTGGCGACAAACCATGGCTCCAGCAACACTACTGCCTCCATTCCCAAATTACTAATGGGACTGTGACCTGTGCATCCTCCTGCAGAAAACTCCACACCTACTTGCAGAATTTAAGGATGTACAGCAAGGATCCCATAGACTCTACACTCCAGTCTAGCCTGAGTCAGGTTACAGCTTTGAGAATCCACTATTTCATACATGATTTGTAATGTCCCTTAGATTTTATTGAATTGCCTTTGCTTGTAATGCCATGCTCTGTCATTCATAATGCAAAAGGCATTTGGATAGAATAAAGTACATAATTAATAAGCAGAAATGTTCTGTTCCTCACTTCCCTGGCCCTGGTTATAGACATTTAAATAATGAAATTACTTCAGCTTTAACAAGGTCTACAATGATGCATGTCAGGAAAAAAACATTCTCAAACTTATATGATTAAAAATTTAACTAAAATTAAGGCTGTAATTACCTGAAAACAGTTTTATCTTCATAACCATTCTACGATATAAAAATAATCAGAAAATAAAACTACTACATACACTGTTCAGCCATAAAATTAAAACCACCTGCCTAATATTGTGGAGGTCCCCCTTGTGCCATCAAAACAGCTCTGACCTGTTAAAGCATGTTCTCCACCTCTGAAAGTGTCCTGTGGCATCTGAACTTCTTTAAAGGGGTTTTCAAGTCTTTAGATATTGATGACCAAGTAAATGGAAGCTGAGCTGCAGTAAACTGGCTGTCACACAAGTGGGGATAAGAGGAACACCAAACAAACAAACAGCAACAGGTAAACAGAGAGGAGGGAATGGTAACCTCCTCACAATCCCTGAGCCTCTCCCTGACTGCTGACAGTATGAGCAAGTCCTGATGGTGAATGAACTCATATGATGGAACCTAAGCCCTGCTGACAACCTTGGGTTCAGACACTTCACCGATTGCAGGTAAGACAGATTCTTATGATCAGTAATTACCGTAATGGGATGAATCGCTCCTTCTAACCAATGACGCCATTCTTCAAAGGCCAATTTTATGGCCAGCAACTCTCTATTACCAACATCATAATTTATTTTGGCAGAAGAGAGTTTTTTTGAAAAAAAAGCACAAGGGCGCCATTTGCCAGGAGACACATCAGGTTACACCAGAATGGGAGCAGAAGCGAAACATTTCTTTATTGCAGAAAAAGCATGTAATGCCTCTTCAGACCAGACTTAGAAATCCACACCTTTCCTGGTCATATCAGTCAAAGGCTTGACAACAGTAGAATATTTCAGGATACATTTTCTGTAGTAATTAGTAAACCCCAAAAACCGCATCAGCGCTTTCTGATTCTCAGGTCGATCCCAGTCCAATACTGCACGGACCTTTTCGAGATCCATACGAAAACCTGAGGAAGAAAGCAGGTAACCCAGGAACAGCAGCTCCTGAACATCAAACACACATTTTTCTAACTTAGCATATAACTTATTCTTCCGGAGGATCAGTAATACTTGTCTTAGGGCTCTTTCACACTTGCGTTCTTGTCTTCCGGCATAGAGTTCCGTCGTCGGGGCTCTATGCCGGAAGAATCCTGATCAGGATTATCCTAATGCATTCTGAATGGAGAGAAATCCGTTCAGGATGCATCAGGATGCATCAGGATGTCTTCAGTTCCGGAACGGAACGTTTTTTGGCCGGAGAAAATACCGCAGCATGCTGCGCTTTTTGCTCCGGCCAAAAATCCGTGACACTTGCCGCAAGGCTGGATCCGGAATTAATGCCCATTGAAAGGCATTGATCCGGATCCGGCCTTAAGCTAAACGTCGTTTCGGCGCATTGCCGGAGCCGACATTTAGCTTTTTCAGAGTGGTTACCATGGCTGCCGGGACGCTAAAGTCCTGGCAGCCATGGTAAAGTGTAGTGGGGAGCAGGGGAGCAGTGTACTTACCGTCCGTGCGGCTCCCGGGGCGCTTCAGAGTGACGTCAGGGCGCCCCACGTGCATGGATCATGTGATCACATGGATCACGTCATCCATGCGCATGGGGCGCTCTGACGTCACTCTGGAGCGCCCCGGGAGCCGCACGGACTGTAAGTATACTGCTCCCCCGCTCCCCGCTCCTACTATGGCAACCAGGACTTTAATAGCGTCCTGGGTGCCATAGTAACACTGAACGCATTTGGAAGACGGTTCCGTCTTCAAATGCTTTCAGTACACTTGCGTTTTTCCGGATCCGGCGTGTAATTCCGGCAAGTGGAGTACACGCCGGATCCGGACAACGCAAGTGTGAAAGAGGCCTAAAATGATCCTGATGAGTTTCCATATCGGGCGAGTAAATTAGTATGTCATCGAGGTAAATAACAACAAACCTCCCCACCAAATGATGAAAAATGTCATTGATAAAGTGCTGAAAGACTGCTGGGGCATTAGTCAGCCCAAAAGGCATGACCAAGTTCTCGAAGTGGCCATCAGGGGTATTAAAGGCCGTCTTCCATTCGTCCCCTTCCCTGATTCTTATCAGAATATAAGCCTCTCTTAAATCCAACAAAAACTTATAAATAAAGCCTTTAAAAAAAAAAAAAAAATCCAACTTGGAAAACACCTTGGCTCCGACAATCTGATAAAATAAATCCGGGATCAAGGGAAGGGGATAAGGATCACGGACAGTGATATGATTTAGCTCCCGGAAGTCTAAACATGGTCTAAGGGTCCCATCTATTTTTTTTACAAAAAAGAAGCTGGCAGCCACCAGTGACTTATATGGTCTAATATGTCCGTTTGCCAAACTCTCGGTAATATACTCTCGCATAGCTACTCTTTCGGGTTGGGAAAGATTATACAACCGAGACTTTGGCAATTTAGCTCCGGGAATAAGGTTGACCAAACAATCATACTCTCGGTGAGGGGGTAACTCCTTATCTCCACCCTCAGAGAATACGTCAGAAGGAAACGGGGGTAACATATTAGTGGATACCACAAAAAGTGACGCGCCGAGACAGTTGTCTATACAGAAATCACTCCAATTACTTATCTGTCTTGCTTGCCAATCTATGGTAGGATTATGTCTGGTCAACCATGGTAAACCTAGCACAAGAGGGGCAGGCAAACCCTTCAGTACGAAACAAGAAATGGACTCAACATGGGAATCACCCACCCTCAAATGAATATCATGCACCATATGAGTCAGACACTTTTGCAAGAAAGGGGTGGAATCAATAGCAAACACAGATATCCCCTTGTTTAATGCACTTGTTTTAAAACCATGACTCTGAACGAACTGATAGTCCACAAGGTTAATCCCTGCCCCACTGTCAACAAATTCTTCCAATTCAATATTTTTGGATGAGTGAGAGAACTAGACCCATTCGTTACAACTTTTTTTTTTCCTTTTTCACCTTGAGGTTTAATAATACATACGTTACTAAAATATCCTTCTTTACCACAGAAGAAACAAAGTCTTCTCTGAACCCTGAAGTTCCTATTACCAGGGCATGGAGACCTGTCCCAATTGCATAGGCTCATCACCAGACACTAGCTCGAGTGTCTCTGTACCCTGCGGGACAGAAGAGGCTGTTTCCCCATATGGTAGTGCATCCCGAGTGAGGGGAACCTTGCACCTCTCTCTCAGGCGTCTATCAATCCGTATGGCCAGGGATATAGCCGCCTCCAAAGAATCAGGGTTTTCGTGGAATGCCAGGGTGTCTTTTAGTCTCTCAGACAGCCCTTGACAGAATTGACTACGGAGTGCTGGGTCATTCTACTCTGAATCAGTCGCCCATCTCCGAAATTCAGAGCAATATGACTCTGCAGAAAGTTCTCCCTGACTCAAGCTACGCAGCTTAGATTAAACCAGAGAAACCCGGTCTGGGTCATCATAAATAAGGCCCAGGCCCCTGAAAATTCATCCACCGATCGGAGGGATTGGGAACCGATCGGTAGAGAAAAGGCCCAGGACTGAGCATCACCTTTCAGCAGAGAAATAATAATCCCCACTTTTTAATTTTCGCCCCCAGAGGAGAGCGGACGCAGTGGAAAATACAGTTTACAAGATTCTCTAAACCATTACAAAATTATCACTCCCCCCAGAAAACCTATCTGGGAGGGTGACTTTAGGTTCAAGGCTGCCCTGGTTCCCACTGACGGAACCAGACGCCTGAGAATTCTCAAACTGTGCAACTGAATTACGGAGGTCAGCTACCTCCAAAGATAATGCTTGCATGCGATCCACCAGTGCATTAACAGTATCCATATCTATACAAAGCAGGGAAATTAATGACGGTAGGGGCGGTTGATAATGTCACGGCAAGTAGGGATAAGAGGAACACCAAGCAAACAAACAGCAACAGGTAAACAGACTAGGCCCCAAAGCTAGGGAGGAGGGAATGGTAACCTCCTCACAATCCCTGAGCCTCTCCCTGACTGCTGACAGTATGAGCAAGTCCTGATGGTGAACGAACTCATACGCTGGAACCTAAGCCCTGCTGACACTGAAGCAAACCCTAACTTAGGGAGCGGGGAATGAGACAGCCAATACCTTCCACCGTGAAGGGACCAGTGTCTCCCTGAGACCTAGAAGCAAAACATGCACAAAGGGGAGAACAGGAGGACTTAGCTTGAGACGAGCGGGAAGTAGAGGATCCACAAACAACCTGTATAGAACTCCAGAAGGAAAATATCAACCGCAAATTCAGCAGTAAGAGGCAGACTTAAATAGAGCCACTTAAACAGCTAATGAGCAGAACCTGTGGAGAGGATGGGATCCTGCCCACAATAACAAACAGAAGGGAAACACAGAAAGACCTGTCAGATAGACTCACATGCTGCAAGTCTATCCGATCTTCTCAGATCTCTCACAGGGCAGGCAGTGACAGTGGCACAGCCAATACACAGTGGACAGAACTTTTTGCTTCCAACTCTTTCCACCACGGGCGGCTGCCAAAAACAGCTGCTCAGTGGGGTGCCATACGCCAATGATATGATATTAATGTCCTAACCTGAGGATACTGTCACAGCTGTGTCTCGGTCTCTGTGTTGTTTCCCATGACACGTTTGCCGCGCATGCTGGTTGCCTGGGGCAATGTGTAGTTTATGCTGCATGTGTGTACACTTCTCTTTTAAGGTTTGTTTCCCTTCCCTGTATGGTGCTTGTGGGGTTAACTACCTGGCTGGGTGTGGTCACTAGGTGCTTATATTGCCTGTGGCTGGTAGCCTGGAGTTTAGTTGTCCTCCATCCTCTGTTGGTGCTGAAGCTATGCTCCTGTCCTGGGTATTCAATCTGCCTAGTTATTGAGGGCCACCTAGTGAGACATCAATGTCATCCCGTTGTTACCATGTCTCCCTACCGTACCTGTTTCTATGTATGGTGTGGTTTATGTTCAGGGTTTGTGTTGTATGTCTAGTTGTTTTTCCATGTCTGGTCTGTTTTGGTGTGTACGGTCCTGCATGGATGCTAGACACTCCCCTGTCTGTGCCTTTTGTAAGAGGGCTCCTGGGTTCCCCGGAGGAAGAACAATTAGTCAGTGAGCAGCTCTAACTGGGGCTACCAAGCACCCTGTCCTCATGGGGGTCCAGGCAGTTACTAGTGTGTTGGGTTTTCTTCCTGTTGCTGCGGCAGGTAAGGGCTAGTTGTTCTGGGTTCTTACCTGCCGATCCAGTTGCTTTTCACTGTCTTCCCCTTTCTTTGCATCTAGGCCGGTGGGAGACTCCTGTTCATCCATATCTTGGAGGAACAGGTTGTCTCTAGTTCCTGACATTATTTTCAGGGATCATCAGGAAGACTCAGGGTCCGAGGTTCCGGTGTATGAGCCGTTCTATCATCTAGGTCCGCTCATATGGATAGGAGTCAGGGCTAGTATGAGGGTGGCATTAGGAAGTGCCCTGCTCCCTTTCCCAGGTGTCCAGTCTTATTTTCTTTTCCCGCTTCATATCGGTGTTTAGTGAGGAGTCCCGTCCCCCCCACACCGCACTGTGACAGATACTTCATCAATATCTAAAGACCAGAAAACTCCTTTAAGTCCTGTAAATTGTGACAACGGCCCTTCACAGATTGGACATTTTCTTCCAGAACATCCCACAGATGCTTGATTGGAATGAGGGGCCAAGCCAACACCTTGAACTCTTTATTATGTTGCTCAAACCATTTCTGAATATTTTTTGCAGAGAGACAGGGAATATTATTCTGTTGAAAGAGGTCACTGCCATTAGGAAATACCATAGCTATAAAGCTGTACTTGGTCTGCAGCGAAGTTTAGGTAGGTGGTACTATATGTGTCAAAGTAACACCCAACAACTCCTACCACTTTAGAGATGCTCTGACCCAGTTGGTCCTTACGAAAGTTTCTTAGATCCTTACAATTGCCTGTTTTTCTGTTTCTAACACATGAACTGTTAATTTGCCGCGTAATATGTCACAGCCCGCAACAGGCTTCATTGTCACGAGACAATCTTATTCACTTCACGTCAGTGGTTTTAATGTTAGAGTTGATTAGTTATATCATTTTAATATTATAGGATGGAAGAATTCAAGGCAACATTTTTGTTATCTTGACTTGATACTTTTGATATTACATACTTCAATGGGATTTGAAGACCAATTCCTTTTTAGTTTCAAGCCTGCTCAGAAACCATCATATCATTGTAGGTCAGGCTTTAGAAACCTTCATCAAGCTGCTGTTGTCAGGGGAAGCAGAAGCCAGCCGTACTATACTGGACAATGATGTAATAAGTAGATTAGAGGCTGGTAGAAAAAGCAAGAGCTTTCCACCTTGGCTTATAAAGGGGGTTTCTGACTGCCCTCCCCACTGTCGTTAATATGCCCTAGTAGAGGATTTTTAATTTTTGAAAACTATGAATGACATAACTGTTACATCCCTCTGTTGGGGGGGGGGGGGGGTGCAATTGACTGAAACCAGTTCCAGAGTCTGCACTATTAGGTCTCTTTCACACATTTACGGATTCTCTCAGTGTCTGTTCAGGAAAAAACGGATGGTTTTGCACAGAAGTTCTAGGGATCGAACGATTATCGGTTTTACCGATATTATCGGCCGATATTCAGGATTTTGACCGTTATCGGTATCGGCATCTATTTTGCCGATATTCCGATAACGTATGGGGAACACAGATCGCGCTGCTGTCAGCGCTCTCTGTGTTCCCTCATCAGCACAGGGGAGAAGGAAGCAGTGTCTCCCTCCCCCTGTGATGCTGCTGCCGCTGCCGCCAATGAGAGGAGAGAAGACAAGAGGAGGGAAGGGGCTGTGGCCACTGCGCCACCAATGATGTTAACTCACTCATTCATTCAAATTGAACAGGAGGCGGGAGCTGGCTGCAGAATCACATAGCCGGCTCCCGACCTCTATGAGCGGTAGCTGCGATCCGCGATGGTTAACCCCCCAGGTGCCGCGGATCGCAGCTACCGCTCATAGAGGTCGGGAGCCGGCTATGTGATTCTGCAGCCAGCTCCCGCCTCCTGTATATGAATAAATTAGAGATTTATGTTCATTGGTGGCGCAGTGCACCCCCCCAAGCCCCCCAGTATTAATCATTGGTGGCGCAGTGCGCCCCCCACCCCCACCCCAGTATTAAAAACATTGGTAGCGCAGTGCACCCCCCCCCCCCGCCCAAGCCCCCCCAGTTTTAATCATTGGTGGCAGTGGCCACAGGGTCCCCTCTCCCCTCCTCCTCCGATCGGAACCCCAGCAGTGTAAGCCTGGGGCTCCAATCGGTTACCATGGCAGCCAGAACGCTATTGAAGCCCTGGCTGCCATGGTAAGCTCCATGCTGCTGTGTGCACAATGCACAGAGCAGCAGGGACAGTGTGAGATCCTATTCACCCTGATAGAGATCTATCAGGGTGAATAGGACAAGGGTTCTAGTCCCTAAGGGGGCTAAAGGTTTGTAAAAAAAAAAACACCAAAATATTAAGTATAAATGAAAAAGAAAGATTTACAAAAAACAACAACTACACATTAACAATAAAAATATTCATTTTCAGCAGATTTGTGTAGGATTTTTTTTTTTTTTTAAATGAAATTTCACAGAATATCGGTTTAAATTATCGGCTATCGGCCTGAAAGTTCACAAATTATCGGTATCGGCCCTAAAAAATCAATATCGGTCGATCCCTAACAAGTTCAGTCAGTTTTGTCCACCCTCTTCACTTCTATGGAACTAGAGCTGCGTGAAAAATGCTGAATGCAGGCCTATCCGTTCACAACACACATCACATCCAGATGGAAAACTCACTTATGTGAAAGAGGCCTTAGGCCCCTCTCACACAAGTGAGTTTTCCGTCAGGGTGCGATGCGTGAAGCAAATGCCTTTAGCCAGGTCCCGAAGAAAGTAGAAAGAAGAGGAGATCCGCTCTGCGATCAAGTGGATGGGGTCAGTTAAATTAGTTTATTATTTTTTACCCCTCAATGGACATTTTACTAAGCATTCTGTATTAAGAATGCTATTATTTCACCTTATAACCATGTTATAAGGGAAAATAATAAAATCGACACAACACCGATCCCCGACCTTCTGTGAAGAAGTTCGGGTCTGGGTACCAAACATGCCGATTTTTCTTACGCGCGTGCAAAACGCATTAAAACGCTTTGCACTCGTGTGGAAAAATCGCGCATTTTCCCACAATGCACCCGCATCCTATCCGGCCCTCACACGAGACGCCCGTGTGAAAGAGGCCTTACTCTGTGGCAATTTATAGAACAAAACACGAGGATGAGGTTTTTAAAAACCCTATGTACATGAAGCAGAAGAAAACCATGTGAAAATTAGGGCATGATGTGGATTTGTAAATTCCCACTAGGGCCACGCGATTTTGCAGAAAAAAAACTTCAGTTGTTTTCAATTAATAATAGTTATTTTTTTATATGGCCGCATTCCAAGCACCAGAACATATTCACTTTTCCGCTGATGTAGCCATATGAGGGCTTGTATTTTTGAGGATGAGATGTAGTTTTCATTGATACCATTTTGAGTTGATCTTTTGCATGTTTATTAACGGGATGGTTTAACCCCTTCTCCACATCCGCTGTACATGTCTTTAAAGAGGTTTCATACAGTAGGCACACGAGGCTAATGTCTGCAATTGGTGGCAATGCCACCGTGGACATTTAACCACTGAGATGCAAATGTGAACACGGCATTTGAGAATGTTAAAGAACCGGAAGCGCTTGCTTCCGGTTCAGGCGCGCTTTTCCCTAGCGGAGATCGGGGAAAGTGCCCTGTTCTAATAATAAGACGGAGCCTGTACTAGGCTTCCAGGCTCATTATTAGTATATTCCAGCTCAGGCCACTAGGTGGCAGAACTGAACTGTGATATAGTGATTTCTATACAGAATAAAGCAGTGATGCCCAACCTGTGGCTCTCCAGCTGTTGTAAAACTACAACTCCCACCATGCCCTGCTGTAGGCTGATAGTTGTAAGCTGTCCAGGGATGCTGGTAATTGTAGTTTAAGAAAAGCTGAAGGGCCGCAGGTTGGGCATCATTGGAATAAAGAATATAAATTCTACTAACTTGTGACAAAAAATAAAAACTTCCATTAACTCACTATGCCCATCAGCGAATACCTTGGGGTGTCTTCTTTCCAAAATGGGGTCACTTGTGGGGTAGTTATACTGCCCTGGCATTCTAGGGGCCCAAATGTGTGGTAAGGAGTTTGAAATCAAATTCTGTAAAAAATGGCCGGTGAAATCCGAAAGGTGCTCTTTGGAATGTGAGCCCCTTAGCCCACCTAGGCTGCAAAAAAGTGTCACACATGTGGTATCTCCGTATTCAGGAGAAGTTGGGCAATGTGTTTTGGGGTGTCATTTTACATATACCCATGCTGGGTGAGAGAAATATCTTGGTCAAATGCCAACTTTGTATAAAAAAAATGGGAAAAGTTGTCTTTTGCCAAGATATTTCTCTCACCCAGCATGGGTATATGTAAAATGACACCCCAAAACACATTCCCCAACTTCTCCTGAATACGGAGATACCACATGTGTGACACTTTTTTGCAGCCTAGGTGGGCAAAGGGGCCCATATTCCAAAGAGCACCTTTCGGATTTCACCGGCCATTTTTTACAGAATTTGATTTCAAACTCCTTACCACACATTTGGGCCCCTAGAATGCCAGGGCAGTATAACTACCCCACAAGTGACCCCATTTTGGAAAGAAGACACCCCAAGGTATTCGCTGATGGGCATAGTGAGTTCATGGAAGTTTTTATTTTTTGTCACAAGTTAGTGGAATATGAGACTTTGTAAGAAAAAAAAAATAAAAAATCATCATTTTCCACTAACTTGTGACAAAAAAATAAAAAATTCTAGGAACTCGCCATGCCTCTCACGGAATACCTTGGGGTGTCTTCTTTCCAAAATGGGGTCACTTGTGGGGTAGTTATACTGCCCTGGCATTCTAGGGGCCCAAATGTGTGGTAAGGAGTTTGAAATCAAATTCTGTAAAAAATGTCCGGTGAAATCCGAAAGGTGCTCTTTGGAATGTGGGCCCCTTTGCCCACCTAGGCTGCAAAAAAGTGTCACACATGTGGTATCTCCGTATTCAGTAGAAGTTGGGCAATGTGTTTTGGGGTGTCATTTTACATATACCCATGCTGGGTGAGAGAAATATCTTGGTCAAATGCCAACTTTGTATAAAAAAAAAATGGGAAAAGTTGTCTTTTGCCAAGATATTTCTCTCACCTAGCATGGGTATATGTAAAATGACACCCCAAAACACATTCCTCAACTTCTCCTGAATACGGAGATACCACATGTGTGACACTTTTTTGCAGCCTAGGTGGGCAAAGGGGCCCAAATTCCTTTTAGGAGGGCATTTTTAGACATTTGGATACCAGACTTCTTCTCACGCTTTGGGGCCCCTAAAATGCCAGGGCAGTATAAATACCCCACGTGTGACCCCATTTTGGAAAGAAGACACCCCAAGGTATTCAATGAGGGGCATGGCGAGTTCATAAAAAAAAAAAATTTTTGGCACAAGTTAGCGGAAATTGATTTTTTCAATTTTTTTCTCACAAAGTCTCCCTTTCCGCTAACTTGGGACAAAAATTTCAATCTTTCATGGACTCAATATGCCCCTCAGCGAATACCTTGGGGTGTCTTCTTTCCAAAATGGTGTTATTTGTGGGGTCTTTGTACTGCCCTGGCATTTGAGGGTCTCCGCAATCATTACATGTATGCCCAGCATTAGGAGTTTCTGCTATTCTCCTTATATTGAGCATACGGGTAATGAGATTTTTTTTTCTCCGTTCAGCCTCTGGGCTGAAAGAAAAAAATGAACGGCACAGATTTCTTCATTCGCCTCGATCAATGTGGATGAAAAAATCTCTGCCAAAAAAAGAAAAAGGAGGGGAAAGGTGTCTGCCAGGACATAGGAGCTCCGCCCAACATCCATACCCACTTAGCTCGTATGCCCTGTCAAACCAGATTTCTCCATTCACATCAATCGATGTGGATGAATAAATCCTTGCCGGGATTTTTTTTTTTATATATACAAAGTGTTTGCCAAAGTATATGAACACCACCACCTCCTCAGCTCATATGCCTCGGCAAACGTATCTTTTACTGCAGAGGAGAAATCTCGTCTTGCAGCGCCGCATACACCGACTTGCGTGTAATCTGACAGCAGCGCAATGCTTCTGTCAGAATGCACATCAGTGCTGCAGCTAGTCGATCGGTTGGTCCACCTGGAAGGTAAAAAAAAAAAAAAAAAAAAAAGAAAAAACCAGGCCGCAACGCAATAAATTTATTAACTTTTGAACAGAACATATAAACTTTTTTAAACTTTTTTAACTGAACGTTAACTTTTTTACTTACCGGTAATTTTTTTTGTTTCGTTTTTTTTACCTTTATAGAACAAACCTCTCCTTCCCCATGGGACAATGTGCAAAGCGCAAATCGCCCAAAGATGTGGCGAAGTGCGTTATGCACTTTATCCCAGGTGAAAGGAGAGGTTTGCAGCAGCTGTGAGTAAAAGGGCCCTAATAGCCCTGTGTGCCTGTAATGTGAGATGCAATCTCTATGCTAAGTGTACCTGTGTGTGGTACTTCCGGAAACACTCTCCAAAGCATAGGGCAGGGTGGTCAGGACAGTCAGGACAGAAATAGCGGGTGTCACGCCTTATTCCACTCCTGCTACAGACACGACATCTTTTTCGGGGTGACGGTTGGGTTGAGGTACCAGGAACGACACTGGGGAAATGTCGCTCGTGTAGACGGCTAACTACACTGGTGGATGGGGCCACGGAACCTTCTGGATACAGGAGGTTCTCGATGATCTCTTCCTGGAATTTGAGGAAGGATCCTGTTCTCCCAGCCTTACTGTAGAGAACAAAACTATTGTACAGAGCCAATTGAATTAAATATACAGACACCTCCTCTCCCCCCTTGCAAGACGGGTGGTAACGAGCCGTTGGGGGAAGCCCACGCGACTAGTTCGCGCGGTGCCACAGGCGCAAATCTGTTCTAGAAACAAATGCCTAAAGAGGGCCACACTTGTGTAGAAATTGTCCACATAAAGATGGTACCCCTTGCCAAATAAGGGTGACACCAAGTCCCAGACTGTCTTCCCACTGCTCCCCAGGTAGTCAGGGCAACCGACCGGCTCCAGGGTCTGATCTTTTCCCTCATAGATCCGAAATTTGTGGGTATAGCCTGTGGCCCTTTAACAGAGCTTATACAATTTGACCCCATACCGGGCACGCTTGCTTGGGATGTATTGTTTGAAGCCAAGGCGCCCGGTAAAATGTATTAGGGACTCGTCTACGCAGATGTTTTGCTTGGGGGTATACAAATCTGCAAATTTCTGGTTGAAGTGGTCTATGAGGGGCCGAATTTTGTGGAGCCGGTCAAAAGCTGGGTGGCCTCTGGGACGGGAGGTGGTGTTGTCGCTAAAATGCAGGAAACGGAGGATGGCCTCAAATCGTGCCCTGGACATAGCAGCAGAGAACATGGGCATGTGATGAATCGGGTTTGTGGACCAATATGACCGCAATTCATGCTTTTTAGTTAGACCCATGTTGAGGAGAAGGCCCAGAAAAATTTGAATTTCGGAAACTTGGACTGGTTTCCACCGGAAAGGCTAGGCATAATAGCTTCCCGGGTTGGCGGTTATAAATTGTGTGGCATACCGATTTGTCTCTGCCACGACTAAGTCCAAGAGCTCCGCAGTCAAGAACAGCTCAAAAAATCCCAGGGCCGAACCGATATGAGCCGTCTCAACCCGAACTCCAGACTGGGCGGTGAAAGGGGGAACTAATGGTGCGGCTGAAGTTGGTGACTGCCAATCAGGGTTTGCCA
This sequence comes from Bufo bufo, assembly GCF_905171765.1. Taxonomy (NCBI): domain Eukaryota; kingdom Metazoa; phylum Chordata; class Amphibia; order Anura; family Bufonidae; genus Bufo; species Bufo bufo. The sequence goes on along the minus strand of NC_053393.1, from coordinate 400,698,282 downwards.
GCACCTCAGGGATTCTAGGGGCTCTACGGGCCTGTCTGTGCGGTGGCTGCGACGGGGTAACTATTGCACGTGCCACCGTAGCAGCTTCAACTGCCCTTCTGGTGCTCGCCACGTCACCATGTTGTACGGCAGTGCTGGTACTAGGTCCAGGGAGGGCTGCGCTGCTGGTGTATGCCTCACCACGTGATCCGGCAGCGACAGCCCCACTCTGCTGCTCTTGAAGCGGATCCTGCATAACCTGTGGTCTAGCGACACGGGGCCGGGTACGCCTGGTTCTATCAGGGACCTCCACCTCCTCGTCCGAACTTTGGGTCAGAGAGCCACTGCTTTCTACAGGTTCATATTCTGACCCGCTAGATTCGTCAGATGAGGGTTCCCATTCCTCATCCGACTGGGTCAGAATCCTGTAGGCCTCTTCAGAAGAATACCCCCTGTTTGACATTTTGGACTACTAAATTTAGGGGTATTCCCTGAGACTACCCAAGAAAAAAAGCAAGCCTGTCTTACAAAGGGGAGGCTAGCGAAGTACCGGAGGCCGCTGCGGTTGATAAAAAATATCAAAACTGATTTTTTTATCGCCGCAGTGCTTGTAAAGTGAATGTGCAGTGATAAAAAAATATATATTTTTTGTCACTGCGGTGGGGCGGGCGTGGGTGAACGCACGTGTGGGCGACCGATCAGGCCTGATCGGGCAAACACTGCGTTTTGGGTGGAGGGCGAACTAAAGTGACACTAATACTATTATAGATCTGACCGTGATCAGTTTTGATCACTTACAGATACTATAAAAGTACAAATGCTGATTAGCGATACGCTAATCAGCGAATCAATGACTGCGGTGCGGTGGGCTGGGCGCTAACCGATCGCTAACTACCTAACCAAGGGGCCTAAACTATCCTAAAACCTAACAGCCAATACTAGTGAAAAAAAAAAAGTGACAGTTTACACTGATCACTTTTTGTCTTTCACTAAGTGATTGACAGGGGCGATCAAAGGGTTAATTGGGGTGCAGGGGGTGATCTGGGGCTAAAGGGTGGTGTTGGTGCTACTCACTGTGAAGTCTGCTCCTCTGCTGGATCCAACCGACGAAAAGGACCAGCACAGGAGCAGACAAGCCATATAACAGATCATATTTACTAATAAGATCTGTTATATGGCTTGTGATTCGTTTTTTTGAAAATCGCCAGCCTGCCAGCCAATGATCGTTGCTGGCAGGCTGGTGACGAAATTGTTCTTTAACTTTTGCCGGCCTGCGCGGGCCGGCTTTGAGCGAAATCTCGCGTCTCGCGAGATGACGCGTATATGCGTGACTCTGCGCAGCGCTGCCGCCTCCGGAACGCAATCCTGCGTTAGGGGGTCCGGAGGCGGTTAAGGGATGCAGAGGAAGCAGTTGTAATCAGGCCCTAGGGAAGCAAAATGCATCAGTATTATAAGGCTACCTGCACACGGGTGCAGGTGAACGCGCATAAGATCCGCACAAATGTCCATGTGGATTTATATGTGTTTCTGCAGCATATCCGCACAAAAATCCGCAATATCTAACAGCGGATTTTGGTGCGGATTTAGATGCGGTTTTGCCGCAGATCTCACCCTTCTAAATCTGCAGCTAAAACCGCAAACATAATTGACGTGCTATTAACGTTGAAAACCGTGCGGCAGGTCAATTTCCACATGGAAAAAAATTGCAAAATGTGGATAAGATTAGTGTAATCTCATCCACTTTGCTGGTACTATAATACGCTGCAGTTTTTCTGCACAGGAATGCACTCAGGGAGCGGCAGTCAGGGGAGAAGCAGTGTATTAGTCTCTTCTGAGGTGCGTGTACTCGCAGCTGCCGCGCCCGAGCTAGAGAGAGCATTTTTGCGCCTTTCCCTTAGCTGCCATAAGGTGGTGCCCTAGGCAAGTGTCTACCTCTGCCTACCCTTTGTCCCGGCCCTGTCCGCATGGAAAAACCGCACATATTCCGCAATGTGTGCAGGTGCCTAAGGATGCCTTCACGTGCTGTGGATTTTGTTACAGAAATTTCCAGGACTGAAAATCAGTTCCACTTAGGCCTCATGCACACGGCCGTTGTTTGGGTCCGCATCCGAGCCGCCGTTTTGGCAGCTCGGATGTGGACCCATTCACTTCAATGGGGCCGCAAAAGATGCGGACAGCACTCCGTGTGCTGTCTGTATCCGTTGCTCCGTTCCGCGGCCCCGCAAAAAAAATATAATATGTCCTATTCTTGTCCGCGCTTTGCGGACAAGAATAGGCATTTATATTGCCGGCGCCCGTTCCGTTCTGCAAATTGTGGAAGTCAACAAGGGCGGCTTCTGTTTTTTGTGGATCCGTGGTTTGCAGACCGCAAAAAACGGCACGGTCGTGTGCATGAGGCCTTACCTGACTAAGGCTTGCAGAAATCCATGTGTTGCTGTCCTATTCAAATGAATGGAAATGATTTTCAGCTGCGGAAAATTCTGCAGTGTGTGAAGGCACCCTAAATAGCACATAGAAGGGGTTGGGGGGGAACTTGTTCCAAATTTTACATTGGAGCCCAAAAACTTAAAGAGGTTTTCCCATGCAAAATATTCTACATTATTCAAACACGTGGATCTGAATACTTTTGTAATTGCATGTAATTAAACATTTTGAATAACCACTGAGTTATTCAATAAAATCTATCTGTGTAGCGCCACCTGCTGTTTGTTCTTTTCTTATTTCTCTGTCCTGCTCACTGAGAAGGTCGCACATGCTCAGTTTCATCCATCAACTGCCCCCTGAGCTGTGATAGGGAGAGCATGGACACGCCCCCTTATCTGCAGCAGAAGAGACACTCCCCTTGAGCTGTCAGCTTGATATAAATCTAGCAGAGCAATGAATGGGGAGATCTCTGGATTCATGTGAGGTCCAGGGCTGGTTCGAGCTTTGTTACAAAGAGATATGCATGGACTATATGATCTCTGATTTTCACTTTTTACATTAGTCATGGGGTAACCCCTTTAAAGTTACATATGGCGGACATACAATCTACAGGACAGAACTCTTCCTCAGAGAAGCTCCCAAACAGAAAACATTATACTACACCTTCAAGTATGCCATCCATGGAAAATGCTACTTTTACAAACACTGTGGTGGTGTATATTGTACTGACTTTTAGGCACAGAAATATTTTGCACCTGTATGTAATGTTACGAGAGAGAGAGCGTCGAGTTTCAGATTTATTACTAGCCATAATGATATTTGTCCAATAGTTCATCACATAACAACAAACAAGACGATTTGCTCCCAAGGGAAGAGAAATGCGCCGCTTTTATATTATTTGTACTCTTTAAAATCCAGCACATTATGTCAAAGGTTAAAAATCAAGTATTTAGTTTTCCATTTCCCAGCACTTTATTATTCAAGCTCAATTTTCACTATTAGATAATACGCTTCCTGTAAGTCTTCTGATCATGGACCTTCCTTGTTAAGCAATGTCCACATTACTGTTATGTACCGTACTTACCCAAAGCACATTACTGCAAGGTGCAGTGAAGAAATCGTAGGTAGAGCAGCATTTATATACCGGTTATTTATAAGGAAGCATGTGATAGGTGGAGCACCCTTATGTGGCATCGAAGGAACCGCAAATTCCGTTCCCAGGCTTCATGTCATCCTTTGTGGTTTTGTTTTAAGCAGAAGTAGCCCTGGCTGTCATAATCTCAGATGAGGTAAAGAACTTTACCATCTAACTTAAAGAAAAGAAAATCAGAATTTTCTCTATGAATAATAACATTTGCCCAATAATTTCTATGTATATGCTTTCAAAAAATAATGTATGCTCTCCAAGATATAGGGTGTGTTTGTACGCCTTCGATCACACAAGTCACAGGTTGAAAACTGTGTATGCGTCCAAGCACAACATGGAGGCTAGGACTGGTTAAAGGGGCTGTGTTGGGCGTCATATAAACCTAATTTTTATACTGTAGGGCACTGTAATGGCGTACTCTAGAGCATTATACTAACACACTATGGAACGTTTCATATAGGGACTGTGTGGGTTCTGCATGGCACTATGAATTCATTTCAGCACGTGGTTTACATGGTCACTGCGCGGCGCTGTCTGGACACTGTATGGCACTATTTATGTCAGTACTGCACTACTAATACGCTCAATGTGCATCCCTTGTCACCAGTCTTTATCAGCTCTATTAGCTATTCAACCTTATGGTTGCTGCACAGATGGCAATGATGGAAAATTGAGCAACCTCGGATGAGCTAAGAACCTGTGCAGAAATATACTAAGAGCATGTTTCATCACCAAGGACATAAGGTCTTTGGGTAAGCATTATGCTCATTTCCTCTTCTTTTACTGCATTGAATATCACATATGAAGTTCATAGTTCCGTTTCCAGTTGTCTTTGGATTTGTCATAGTCATCACCAATTTCAAGGGCATTGGTGAAATGAAACTGACTGACATGTTGCATGTGTGCTTGGCAGCTGGAGGCAACTGTGTTGGTCCCATGTTCATATGTGCCCGCATTGCTGAGAAAAATAAAGTTTTAATATATGCAAATGAGCCGCTAGGAGCAACGAGGGCGTTGTCATTACACCCAGATGCTGTGGTCTCTCTGCAACTGCTGCTCCCTCTGCACTTTGATCGACAGGGCCAAGCCTGATGACGTTTACACTGCCCGGCCTTGTCAATCAAAATGCAGAGGGAGCAGCAGTTGCAGAGTGAGCTGAGTCTCTAGGAGTAATGGCAACTCCCCCGTTGCTCCTGGAGGCTCATTTGCATATATTAAAACTTCATTTTTCTCAGCAATGTAGACACATATGAACATGGGACCAACACAGATGCCTTTAACTGCCAAGTACACATGTGTAACGCCCCAGAGTGGCATTACCACTTCTGCACCCTGCTACTATCTCTAATGGGCTAACAAAGCGTCATCTTATGTATTTTGTTCAGTTCCTATACACTGTGCATTTCTAATGTTTGTAACTGCTATGTTCACATGTAATGTGCCTGGTTCACCAGCAGGTGGTAGCAAACATGGCAGAGCTGCAGTTAGGTAGAATGGAGCTTCTGATTCCATTCTAACACCCCCTCTGTGGAGAAGTGGGCGAGTCCTACTTCCTGCAGGAAGGGTGGGGACCAGTGAGAGTTAGTCTAGCTTATCCCCCAGCTAGGGGACAGGTGTGCAGGGCACGTCTCTGCTGGACATGTCCAATTCAGCCAGAGCACCCTCAGTTCTGCTGGCCATGGAGGCCAAAGCATGAAGCCTCAGGAGCCAGGAGAAAAGTTCCCTGGCCTATTCTAGAGACAGACCATACAGAGGAGAAGTGCGGAATACAGAAGAAGCAAAGTTATACAGTCAGCCTGTCAGTACAGCAGAGCCAGAGAGAAACAGTTGTAGCAGAGTTGAGTTTGCCTGACAATTTTAATGCTAAAGCCTGCTGGGACCAAGACAAAGTCTGTAAACCGTTTTGGAGAACGAGTTTATGCAAAGTAAAGCTGCTGTTGAACTACATACAAAGTCTGGACTCAATCTTTCTTTGAAATCCCTAAATTATTCCCCCTATTTATTGCTTCGAAGCCAAAGCCTGGGGTCCAGCCGTATACAGGTAGGAGCACCGTGACACACATAAAGAGACATTTTAGGCCGCACTATACCACTCGGCATTCCTACACCTGGGTCGCGTTATAGAGGGCCCTAAGGGGAGGTGCCTGTTGCACATGAAACAGGTCAGCCAGTTTCATAGGTACAAAATGCCCTTTAAAGGGGTTGTCTCACTTCAGCAAATAGCATTTATTATGTAGAGGAAGTTAATACAAGGCACTTACTAATGTACAGGGAGTGCAGAATTATTAGGCAAGTTGTATTTTTGAGGATTAATTTTATTATTGAACAACAACCATGTTCTCAATGAACCCAAAAAACTCATTAATATCAAAGCTGAATATTTTTGGAAGTAGTTTTTAGTTTGTTTTTAGTTTTAGCTATTTTAGGGGGATATCTGTGTGTGCAGGTGACTATTACTGTGCATAATTATTAGGCAACTTAACAAAAAACAAATATATACCCATTTCAATTATTTATTTTTACCAGTGAAACCAATATAACATCTCAACATTCACAAATATACATTTCTGACATTCAAAAACAAAACAAAAACAAATCAGTGACCAATATAGCCACCTTTCTTTGCAAGGACACTCAAAAGCCTGCCATCCATGGATTCTGTCAGTGTTTTGATCTGTTCACCATCAACATTGCGTGCAGCAGCAACCACAGCCTCCCAGACACTGTTCAGAGAGGTGTACTGTTTTCCCTCCTTGTAAATCTCACATTTGATGATGGACCACAGGTTCTCAATGGGGTTCAGATCAGGTGAACAAGGAGGCCATGTCATTAGATTTTCTTCTTTTATACCCTTTCTTGCCAGCCACACTGTGGAGTACTTGGACGCGTGTGATGGAGCATTGTCCTGCATGAAAATCATGTTTTTCTTGAAGGATGCAGACTTCTTCCTGTACCACTGCTTGAAGAAGGTGTCTTCCAGAAACTGGCAGTAGGACTGGGAGTTGAGCTTGACTCCATCCTCAACCCGAAAAGGCCCCACAAGCTCATCTTTGATGATACCAGCCCAAACCAGTACTCCACCTCCACCTTGCTGGCGTCTGAGTCGGACTGGAGCTCTCTGCCCTTTACCAATCCAGCCACGGGCCCATCCATCTGGCCCATCAAGACTCACTCTCATTTCATCAGTCCATAAAACCTTATGAGATATTTCTTGGCCCAGTTTTGACGTTTCAGCTTGTGTGTCTTGTTCAGTGGTGGTCGTCTTTCAGCCTTTCTTACCTTGGCCATGTCTCTGAGTATTGCACACCTTGTGCTTTTGGGCACTCCAGTGATGTTGCAGCTCTGAAATATGGCCAAACTGGTGGCAAGTGGCATCTTGGCAGCTGCACGCTTGACTTTTCTCAGTTCATGGGCAGTTATTTTGCGCCTTGGTTTTTCCACACGCTTCTTGCGACCCTGTTGACTATTTTGAATGAAACGCTTGATTGTTCGATGATCACGCTTCAGAAGCTTTGCAATTTTAAGAGTGCTGCATCCCTCTGCAAGATATCTCACTATTTTGGACTTTTCTGAGCCTGTCAAGTCCTTCTTTTGACCCATTTTGCCAAAGGAAAGGATTATTGCCTAATAATTATGCACACCTAATATAGGGCGTTGATGTCATTAGACCACACCCCTTCTCATTACAGAGATGCACATCACCTAATATGCTTAATTGGTAGTAGGCTTTTGAGCCTATACAGCTTGGAGTAAGACAGTGCTTCGTAAAGGGGGGCTCGTTCAGGGCCTGGAGCTGAGGGCCGGCAATAGCGGTGGGGCGGTGCGGTCACTGTACTATCGCCCCGCCCCACCGCTCCCTCCAGCCATGCTTCAGCATCGCAGGCTGCGCTGTATCAGGGGGAGCGACTGGGAGGAGGAGCTGGGGGCCGGTGCGTTCACTGTGCTCCGGCCACCAGCTCCAGTACAGTTATAGAATGTGTAAAATTAATATTGATTCTATTCATGAGGCCCCCTCTGTAGTAGAACATTCAATATATCCATCCTACTCACAGGGCTGTTATCGTAATCCAGGCCGGCCGGGCAGACGAGCGGCAGCGTCACTGACTGACGTCACGTGCCTGCGCCGCCTGCTTCATTCATAAAGTATGCCGGGCAGGCAGGTGACGTCAGTCAGTGACGCTGCCGCTCGTCTGCCCGGCCGGCCTGGATTACGATAACAGCCCTGTGAGTAGGATGGATATATTGAATGTTCTACTACAGAGGGGGCCTCATGAATAGAATCATTATTCATTTTACACATTCTATAACTGTACTGGAACGGCAATGGGGGGGGGGGTCTGTGGATGGCACTGTTATGGGGTGGGGGGGGGTCTGTGGATGGCACTGTTATGGGCTGGGGGGGGCACTGTGGATGGCACTGTTATGGGGTGGGGGGTCTGTGGATGGCACATATATAACAGTGCCAGCCACAGATCCCCCTGTAACAGTGCCAGCCACAGATCCCCCCCATAAGTGTCCATCATCCACAGATCCCCCCATAAGTGTCCGTCATCCACAGATCCCCCCCATAAGTGTCCGTCATCCACAGATCCCCCCCATAAGTGTCCGTCATCCACAGATCCCCCATAAGTGTCCGTCATCCACAGATCCCCCCCATAAGTGTCCGTCATCCACAGATCCCCCCCATAAGTGTCCGTCATCCACAGATCCCCCCCATAAGTGTCCGTCATCCACAGATCCCCCCCATAAGTGTCCGTCATCCACAGATCCCCCCCATAAGTGTCCGTCATCCACAGATCCCCCCCATAAGTGTCCGTCATCCACAGATCCCCCCCATAAGTGTCCGTCATCCACAGATCCCCCCCATAAGTGTCCGTCATCCACAGATCCCCCCCATAAGTGTCCGTCATCCACAGATCCCCCCCACAAGTGTCCGTCATCCACAGATCCCCCCCATAAGTGTCCGTCATCCACAGATCCCCCCCATAAGTGTCCGTCATCCACAGAGCCCCCCCATAAGTGTCCGTCATCCACAGATCCCCCCCATAAGTGTCCGTCATCCACAGATCCCCCCCATAAGTGTCCGTCATCCACAGATCCCCCCCATAAGTGTCCGTCATCCACAGATCCCCCCCATAAGTGTCCGTCATCCACAGATCCCCCCCATAAGTGTCCGTCATCCACAGATCCCCCCATAAGTGTCCGTCATCCACAGATCCCCCCATAAGTGTCTGTCATCCACAAGCGGCGTCCCACGCGGCGTCGGTTGCCTAGCAACTCTACGGCTGGAGAGAGGGAGCCCCCGGCCCTCGACAAATGATACTATTTACAGTCGCGCGGGGGGCGCGAAATGTTTTCTTCTTCCTAGGGGGGGCATGACAGAAAATAATTGAGAAACACTGGAGTAAGACAACATGCATAAAGAGGATGATGTGGTCAAAATACCGTATTTATCGGCGTATAACACGCACTTTTTCCCCCTGAAAATAGGGGGCAAATCATGTATGCGTGTTATACGCCGATATTCATTGCGCTGTATGAGCCGGGAGAGAGGAGGGGCTGGAGTCCGTAACTAGGGGCGGGGCCCGGTGCAGTCACTGTACTCTTACACCGGGCCCCGCCGCTCACCAAAGTATTTATAAACGTGAATCCTTATCCTGTTATTAAGCTGCCCTCTCCCATGTTCCCATGTCCCCCCTGTATCCCCATAGCACTTACTTAAGCTTCAATAGCAGGCAGAGCGGACGGCAGCAGTAACGTCACTCACTGACTTTGAGCGCCTGCTCCGCCCCCTTTATGAATGAAGCAGGCGGAGCAGACGTGCGACGTCAGTGAGTGACGTTACTGGTGCCGTCCGCCCTGCCTGCTATGGAAGCGTGTGAATCGTAAGTGCTGTGGGGATACAGGGGAACATGGGAAAATGGGAGAGGGCAGCTTAATAACAGGATAAGGATTCACGTTTATAAATACTTCGGTGAGCAGAGGCCCGGTGTATTGGGGGACACTGTTATGAGGAGGATCTGTGGATGACATATAGCAGTGTCATCCACAGATCCCCCCCATAACAGTTCCATCCACAGATCCCCCCACCCCATAGCAGTACAATTTGAAATGGACACTGTTATGAGGGGGATCTGTGGATGACATATAGCAGTGTCATCCACAGATCCCCCCCATAACAGTTCCATCCACAGATCCCCCCACCCCATAGCAGTACAATTTGAAATGGACTCTGTTATGAGGGGGATCTGTGGATGACATATAGCAGTGTCATCCACAGATCCCCCCCATAACAGTTCCATCCACAGATCCCCCCACCCCATAGCAGTACAATTTGAAATTTAATTTTTTTTCCTGAAATTTCCCTTAAAATGAAGGGTGCGTGTTATACGCCAGTGCGTGTTATACGCCGATAAATACGGTACTCATTTGCCTAATAATTCTGCACTCCCTGTATTGTGATTGTCCATATTGCTTCCTTTGCTGGCTGGATTCATTTTTCCATCACATTATACACTGCTCGTTTCCAAGGTGACAACCACCCTGCAATTCATCAGTGGTGGCCGTGCTTGTACACTATAGGATAAAGCAGCAGCCTATGTGCCCTCTCACGGCCCAGCCCACCAAATAGGACGGCTCTTTTTCCTATAGTGTGAAAGCATAACCACCACTGATGGATTGCATGGTGGTCATAATCATGGAAACGAGCAGTGTATAAAGTGATGGAAAAATGAATCCAGCCAGCAAAGGAAGCAATATGGACAATCACAATACATTAGTAAGTACTTTGTATTAGCTTCCTCTACATAATAATTGGTATTTGCTGAAGAGAGAAACCCCCTTAAGGTTTGCCAAAAGATCTGTGTAGTTGAAGCCATCATGATATGGCCATAAAGAAACTGTTCACATTCTGTTATTGAAGCAAGAATATCATGCGTTGTTGACACAGCCCTGATGCTCCATTATTGCTATCTCACTACACAAGAATGCATACAGAAATCCAGACATAACAAAAGGACATAAAACAACGAGAGGTTCCCAAGTTCAAAGCTTTTCTGTATCACGTACTGGAATCAGACCACGCACGTCATACATTTCGTGTCAGGCTGTTGTACCATGTTAGCCATCAATGAACATAGCTTTGTAGTTACAGTCCAGATACCCTGAAAATACAATATTCTAGGTGAATCCATTATTTCCTTTGGCATAAAAATACCTGAAAACAATCAAAGCTCTAGGGTACATGCACACTGAAATCTGCAGGTGTTCGCAGGCAAATCTGTGCGGTCAATCCGCATCAATTGGTGCAGATTTGCGTGCGGATTTTCCGCATGCGGATTTTACTAAGTGAATGAAGAAAATCAGATCAGGAAAAATAAAATAAATTGACATGCTGCCGATTTTAAAATCCGCACCGTAGGTCAAAATCCGCGTGGAAAAAAATCTGCATCGTGTGCACTGAGAATTTCATAATTCTCATAGAATAAAATGTACATGACCTACAGTGCGGATTTTCCGCGCGCAAATCCGCACGCAATCCTGATCGTGTGCATTTAGCCCTAAGGTACTGTCAAGTATTGGCCATTTAAAGTCCAAACACTGACTGCATACTGTAACTAATCTGACCCGCATAGATACAGTATATATGCCAGTTATCCCATATAGCTCTGATTTGACAATAGCAAATATCTCTTGTCTGACAGAAAGGTCACTTCTATTTCTTTGATGTTACAGTCATAAAAGTATGGTTTTCAGATTTCGATTTTGTAAGGTGTTTCAAACATTTTGTGTCAAATCCTTTACTCCAGATCAGCAATTTCTAAGCACAAAACATTTCATTTTTTACATTATATAAAACATATCCTGCACACCTACATTGCTATGTGCAACTTATTTTATTTAGTGGGAGTGCACTATGGGGTATACACTGAATAGTTACGCTGCGTTCAGACCTGAGCGTACGGGATGGAGCGCTCTGTATGCGCGTTTACAGACGCGGCTCCGGAACAAGCGAACGCCCATTGTCGCGCGTTCCCGGAAGTCTATGTACGGGAACGCGCAACAAGACGCCCCAAAGAAGCTCCTGTACTTCTTGGGGCGTCGGGCGTTTTACAGCGCGATCGTACGCGCTGTGAAACGCTCAGGTGAGAACCATTCCCATAGGGAAACATTGGTTCTTGCCTGTTGAGCGTTTTACAGCGCGTAGGAACGCGCTGTAAAACGCTCAGGTGTGAACCCAGCCTCAGGGATACATTCCAAAACTTTAAATGGGGGGTTTATTGCATTTCTCCCAGATTCGACTTCCCAGTTTGCAAGCATTTTAATATCTTCAATATCTTGGTTCTGAGAAAGGAGGATATGTCCATCCTGAGCTGGGGATCCCCTTCTGCACATGGGTAACAGCAGGCATAGGGGCTGTCTGTATGTTCCATTTATCTTCCCATGAGTACTGTATGTATACCCAGGGGTACTGCTGGTTCTGATGCTATGGAAAAGCAGCTGCACAGTATGCAGCTACATGCGGCGTTATTTAGGAAACTCTCTGTGACATGCTTCAGCAAGAGATTTCCTGAGTGGGCATTTCCTATGTGTCAAAGTGGGTCAAGGAAGCGAAGACCAGTGGGGACCTAGTAAGCGGTAGAATGGCAGTGTCATAGAGCAGATAGAGACCCACTGTATCACTGAAAATATGTGGCTTGTGGTTACTTCTAAGGGCGTTATCTAGGTTCCGCCCCCCCCCCCCCCCCCATCTTCACCCTTTAACCCCTATACAAGGATCTAGATTCCGCTGCAGGGGAACCACCAGGCTGCTTACCTTTTGAATCAGACTCTATTAAGTAACAGCTTACCTAAGCAAGAGACACCGATGCGTGCCACGTGCCATCAAGGGGACAGGCTACAGCAAAGTCAGTGGACAGGACAAGGTCAGGACAGGCAGAGTTCATTCAAACTGGTATACAGGCAATAAATCAGGGCAGACGACTCAATACTGAAGTCAAGCACAACTCAGATCAGGCAGCTGAGAGTTAAATCTGATAAATAGGCAGTGGTCAAGCATTCAAAATCAGAACAAGATAATAGTCCACCTTTGCAGGGACTAGCAAGCTAAAGAAACTATTGCTCAGGCACCTTTCCACAGCAAAAGAACTTCTCACAACCCTGGGACAGCTACCATTGGCTGGGGACAGATTAGGCCATGCACGTTGGACCTTTAGCAAATGGAGAGTGTGTGAAAGTACCCTAGGAACAGCAGGCAGAGAAAAAGCCAGAAGAGGCCTAACAGACAAGACTGAGAAGGACAGTGACTAAGGTGGGCAGGCTGCCACCATGCCTGGAGGGTTGAGGGTTCCAGCGACCACACCTGCTGGGAGATGCGAGACACTGGCCAGGACAAACGACTGGTATGACAGGCAGTAGTGGGAGATTGGTAAATGGAAAAATGTTTCTTTTATTTATTTCGTTTAACCCATTCTACTCCTTTTATCCCACTATACAACTCGTTTAACCCCTTAGCAGTTTTGCCCAAGCTCTGCTCTGAGAAAAGGACCTAACAGTTTAGCCCAAGCAGAACGCGGGCAGCAGGCTAAAGAGGGGGGGGGGGGGGGCTGTTTTAACATGTTTTAATATCTCAGGTTGTGTAGCAGCTAGAGATGTAAGCCTGGTCTTGTGTGAAGCTGACAATCTAAGCAGGTCTTTGTGAATGATGCTTAAACCTGTTGCTCTCACTCCTGACCCAATTTCTAATAGCTATATCACTGATTTTATAGTAGCAAAAAACGCGATCCTGGTCTTGTTTTAAAGCTTAACTTGTCAGCTGTGTAAGCTAAGATATTAAGGGCTGTGATCTCAACTAGCATGGAGAAGGAGTGGAGGCAGTGGGGGATGTGCTGACAGGCTGCAGGGAGGAGAGTAAAAAAAAGATCCCATCTCCATGTGTAACTGTACATGACCCCATGGGGAGGGTAACCTGGACTTCTATGAATGTTATCAATTCCCCTCTCCTGCATACTTGCTCTCTGATGGTCTTTTTCTTCCACTAGACATGATGCCAGTAGGCACACTCCTGCTAACTCTATTGCACCTAATGCCATCATGCATAGTGCAGAGACACACAGGACCAATACTAGGTGTCATGGTGTGGGATGCCATTAGCTACCATGGCTGTTCCCTTCTGGTATTTGTTGAGGGAACATTGACCAGCCTTAGGTATGTCCAGGACATTGTGGAACCAGTCCCACTCCCTTTTTGACTTAGGATACATGGTGTTCCAACAAGATAATGCCCGCCCACACACTGCCCATGCTACATGTGCTCTGCAGGGTATGCAGTAGCTCCTCTGGCCAGCTCGATCCCCAGACCTCTTCCTCCTTGAAAATGTCTGGGACTGGGTGGGGAGACAGATTTCCCATGCACAGCAACCAATACTTTATCAATCTTTTTTCCATAACATGTTGCAAATATATCATAAATTTGGCACAAATGCCTACTCCTCCGACAAAACAGGCAAAGTCACTCCAGCGCATTTTATAAATGACTCCCAATGACTAAAAAATGCCCCCTAGTGGGGGCTTTCTGGATCCATATGTCCGTTCTGCAAAAAGTGGGTTGACAAATGTGGACAGCACATAGTCGGCATCCGTATTTTGCGGATCCGCAATTTGCGAATCACAAAACAGATATGGTTGTGTGCATGGGGCCTAAGACTGGAGTATTAAACACCAGTCTTTAGTAAATAATCCCCAGTGTGAATCTAGTCTAAGGGCATATACACATGGTGCGTATTACGCTCGAATTTTGGGCAGAAAATCCACAGTGTAAGGGCTCATGCTCACGGCCGTTGCCATTTTTGCAGTCCGCAACTTGCAGATCTGCAAAACACAGATACCAGCCGAGAGTAGGGTTGCCATCCGGCCAGTATCTCACCGGCAAGGCCTGTATTTTAGTGGCCCTGCTGGTATCGGTAATATTTTTCACATTGCCTGTATTTTCCTAGCAGGACTGCTACTAATGAGCTCTTCCACTGTGGAGCGCTCATTAGTTCAGCCTTTACTTCCCCCCTCCTGGGTTAAAAAAAAAAAAAAAGCGCTCACCTCCTCCATTTGCTTGGCCTGCGAGGCGTCATCACGCTAGAGCGCAGGTCCTGTCCTGAGCTCCCACTCAGCAGCAAATAGAGGGGTGAGTGTTTTTTTGCAGAGAAGGGGGCCCTAATGGGGGCATTATTCTAACTGGGGGCACTAATGGGGGCATTATTCTAACTGGTGGGCACTAATGGGGGCATTATTCTAACTGGTGGGCACTAATGGGGGCATTCTAGCTGGGGACACTAATGTGGGGCATTGATATTGCAGGGGGCACTAATGGGGGGCATTATTCTTCCTGGGGGCACTAATGGGGGCATTATTCTTCTTGGGGCGCACTAATGGGTGCTTTATTCTTCCTGTGGGGCACAAATAGGGGCATTATTGTTCCTGGGGGGCACTAATGGGGGCATTAATTCTGGGGTGCACTAATGGGGGCATTATTCTTAATGGGGCACACTGATGGAAGCATTACTATTAATGGGGGGCACTAATGGGGGCATTAATCTTATTGGGGCACACTGATGGAGGCATTACTATTAATGGGGGGTACTAATGGGGGCAATAATATTACTGAGGGCACTAATATGGACAGTATTAATTCTGGGTGCGCTAATGGGGTATTACTATTATTGGGGGCACTAATGGGGGCATTATTAATTCTGGGTGGCAGTAATGGGGACATAAATATTATTGTGAGCCACAGTATGATAGCAATTTAACACCTTTTGGGGTATGGCTTTACTTGGCCGGTATTTTTTGTTGGGAAAGGTGGCAACCCTAGCCGAGAGCCTGCAGGTATTATTATTTTTTCACTCCTTCACAAATGTCCTATCCTTGTCCGACCGCAATAGGATTTTGAAAACTGCAGCATGTCAGTTGTGTCGATGTGCAGTACAGATTTCACCCTTTGCAACGCATAAGGTGAGATCTGGGGAAAATCGGCAAGAAAATCCACATAAACTACACAGTGCGGCGTGCATGTACCTTTAGGCTAGGTCTACACGACGACATTTGTCGCACTAATGTT
The DNA here is from genome assembly GCF_905171765.1 of Bufo bufo. NCBI lineage: Eukaryota > Metazoa > Chordata > Amphibia > Anura > Bufonidae > Bufo > Bufo bufo. The sequence goes on along the minus strand of NC_053393.1, from coordinate 400,682,624 downwards.
GCGCGACAATTTTTATAATGGCAGTCTATGGTGTCGCACTGCAACATGCGACATGCTGCGACTGCGACGTGACAGTCGCAGAAAATCCATTCGAGATGGATTTTTCTGCGACTGTCGCGTTGCAGTCGCAGCATGTCGCATGTTGCAGTGCGACACCATGGACTGCCATTATAAAAATTGTCGCTCGACAAATGTTGCAGTGTAGTTGTGCCCTTACCCAACTACACATAGTTATCAAAAGTAATGAAGTGGAAAATGGTGGTCTCACAGCAACCAATCAGATCCCAGCTCTCATTTCTGTAACGTGCTATGGTGCATAAAAGCAGCGGCCTGATTGGCTCCTGTGTACTACTAGTCATTGCACTAGTTCTGAGAAGTCTTGCTCACTTCCCGTTACTTCCTGGGTGTGTCTGTACATAGACCCGCATCACTTCTCTGGTGCAGGAGAGAGCATCCTACACAGCGCTGGCACAGCTCCTCACCCTCTGTTTCCATGCCAACTTACAACTTCCTGTCAGCGGTGCCCATATTGCTCCATCCCATTGGAAAGAGCCACCTGCCCTGTCACAACTACATGTGAGGGGAGGCAGGCTCCTCGGTCAGGAAGCATTGCTGTGAGGGAGTAAAGATGTCTACAGAGGAGGAGAACACCTACCAGGGAGACATGGAGGAGACCGACGATGTTCTGGCTGAAGGTAGTGACAGACGTTGTATGTAGTGCACGTGAAAGAAACGCCCTGTGTGAACGACTGCTGGGTGTGTAGGCGGTAACAGACCTTTCCCCTCACCTGATGCAGGGAATGTGTGTCAGACATGGTGAGGACAGCTCTTCTCATGGTGCATGGACCCACAGAGGAGTTATACAGTTATTCAATTATAATGGAGGAGGTATGACTTCTAGTAGGTTATGGATGTGTTCAGACTGTGTTGTTGAAACTGCTTCTGGTTTTTGGGGCGGTTGCAGCTCTTACAGGTAAGGACTCATGCACACGGACAGGAACGTGCAGGACGGACACACGGATGTGGACAGCGCGCGGATAGCCTCCATGTGCTGTCTACATTTACCCCCTCCCATAGAAATGAATGGGTCGGCGTCCAAACCACAACTACAGTTGTGTGCATGAGGCCTAAAGGTGTTTTCCAGGATGAGAGAAAAATATTTTAAAAATGGGCCAGAATAGAGGCATTCCACGCCCTCGCCGATCTGCCGCCATTTCTGACGATGCTGCTCTCCGCACACGGCAAATAGCTGGAATTGCTGCTCCGCAAGTCACTGGAAACCTGGGGGAGATTTATCAAACTGGTGTGAAGTGGACCTGGCGTAGTTGCCTATGGCAACCAATCAGATTCCAGCTTTAATTTTTTCACAGCTCCCTCCTGAAAGAAAAACGGAGGTGATATGAGCTTCACGTGTAAGGCTGAAGGGACACTTGTGGGGGTTTGACTTGTGACATGATAGACCGTCAGGTAAGGCTTCGTGTGGCGGAGAACAGCCTGCTGGAATTCTCTGGATCTGGCACTGCCGGGTGCAACCAGAATGCCCGCCAGCTCCCTGGGGTTCGGCAGAGAATTGGCTGTACGCCAACCACTGCATGCTGCGGTTTGTGTCTGGTCGATTCTCTGCCGGATTGTAGTGCCGTCAGTGTGAAAGCAGCCTAAGGGGTTAAAATCTCTGATGCTGTCGGAGGAAAATGAAGTTCCCCTATTCTTAATTTCGGATTGACTCTCTTTGAGCTCCGTCCTAAATTAGACGGGTAGCAGAACCTTTAGGGTACGTCCACATGCGGCAGAAAATACTACTGCAAAAATGACAATGAAAAACGCAATGAAAAAAAACCTTATGCATAATATACAATGTTTGTCATAGAAATGGCGGTTGATTTTTACCTCGTCTGTTGCACAGAGTGAAATACCATTCATTTCAGTCATGGGGGATGGTACCCCATAGCGGCGTTCTGGTTATAAGAAGTTAGTCGCTATACACAGGATGGGGGACGACGACTATTAGATGGGGGTGGGGGTGGTCCCTTTAAAGCATTTCAGCTCCAGCTTGTCGGATATCCAGTATCTCCAACCATATTCTCTGCATCGTGTACTGGTCCTGGAAGAACCTACTGACCCCCATGACGGCGTCTTTTTTCACTCTGACCTGTCAGTCTATTTAAGGGCTTGTTCACACGAACGTACCGTGTTTTGCGGTCCGTGTGCCTTCCGCAATTCACGGAACGGAATGGACGGCCCATTATAGAAATGCCTATTCCTGTCCACAAAACGGACAAGAATAGGACATGATCTATCCTTTTTGCGTGGCCACGGAACGGAGCAACGGATGCGGACAACACACGGAGTGCTATCCGCATCTTTTGCAGCCCCGTTGAAGTGAACGGGTCCGCACCCGAGCCGCAAAAAAATGCGGCTCGGATGCAAAACCAAACCACGTCGTGTGAATGAGCCCTAGGGTAGATCTGTGAGGTCCATTTAGGGGTATGTTCATACACACTGGATTTGCCTAAGGCAGTACCACTGTTTTGTTTTAGTTTTTTTTTTAAAGGAGGCGCAAAAGAAAATTGAGGCTGAAATTCATTTCGGTTGTGAATGTGACAGGATCTGCGCATGGATTAGCCGGACTGCGCAGTATCACACGTTATCGATGTGGGCTACGGATTGGGGCAATTAAAGGGTCTCTACCTTTTCAAATATACTTTTCATATGTCAGAGATGTATAAAAAGTGTAGATAGGCGAGGGTCTGAGCACTTAGAACGAAGGGACAGAAGTGCGTGCATATTGCGTTCAATTAGGCTGTTACTTTTTGTTCCAATTTGGTTTCAACTGTGACTCACAAGGGCGTGTTCACTTGTAGCAGTTGATCCGCTGTAAAAACCATTGGAAAAACTGTATACATTTTGTGCTTTTTACAGATGAAACATTAAGCAGGGGCCAGGTGGCCAAAAACCGCACTGAGCAGCGTACCACGCGGTTTTCAAATTGGCCATGCAGTTTTGTGGGTTTGTGCCAACCTCTTAGGCCCCTTGCAGACGAGCGTGAGCGGATTAGGTCCGGATGCGTTCAGTGAAAAATGCGCGATTTCGCAAGAAAGTTAATTCAGTTTTATTATTTGATTGCGTTCAGTTTTTTATTGCGCCGGTGCAATGTGATTTAATGTGTTTTTCACGCGCGTGATAAAAAACCTGAAGGTATAGAAACAACATCTCTTAGCAACCATCCATGAAAAACGCACTTGCTTGTGGATGTGAGGCGATTTTGAGCCCCATTCACTTCTATGGGGGAAGCGTTGCGTGAAAAACGCAGACTATAGAACATGCTGCGATTTTTTTTTTATTTTTTTTTTCACGGAACGCACAAGTGATGCGTGAAAACAATCGCCCATGTACACAGCCCCATTGAAATGAATGGGTCCAGATTCCGTGCGGGCGCAATGCGTTTGCATCACGCGTTGCACCTGCGTGGAATACTCGCTCTTCTGCAAGGGGCCTTAAGGATGACCGCCATACATGTATGGCGGTGAAAGTCTAGGGTTTAAACATGGCGCCAGCTCAGCAGCTGAACAGGTGTGATAGATTCTTGGTTTCTGCCGTTTTAGACAGAAGACACCCAGAGGCAATGTCTGTGATCAACGGTATTACCGATTATGGACATTTAACCCCTCAGATGCTGTGGTCAGTTGTGCCCACGGCCTCTGAGTGGTGGAGGCCAGAACAGCTACCTCATGCTGAGATCAAGCGTGCTGTCTTTTTGAAGGATCTAAGGCTTGCCACAATAATGTTCCTATGATAGACTGCATTGGTAATTTATCGCCACATCCTAAAATGCCCAAACTATTAAAATATGAATGTTTTTATCCCGTACAGTGAAGGCCGTAATGGGGGGGAAAAAAATCAAAATGGTCAATTTGCCATTTTTTTTTTCCGTCTCCTTGCCTCCTAAATTAAATTGAATAAAAAGTTATCAAAAAGTCAAACCCCAAAATGGCATCAATAAAAACCTGCAGGTAATGAGCCCTCACCTACCTCCTGTAGACGTACATATTATGTATATTTTAAATACACAAGAAAAACTAGATAAATGTGGTGTCTCTGTAATCACACTGAAGGGAACAGGTCAGTTTTACCTCCTAGGGAACGCTGTGTTAATGAAACCCATAAAACTATTGTGAAATTGCGTTTCTTTATTTTTCCCAATTCCACCCCGTTTGGAATTAGTTTCTAGCCTACCACTACACCATGTGCAATATAGGGTGGTGCCAATAGAAAGTACGAGTCCCGCAAAAATCAAGCCCTCACATGGCTGTGAACGGAAAAAATACAAACGTTTTGTCTCCTGGAAGACGGGGAGTAAAAAACAAAAATGGAAAATGGCTGCGTCATGAAGGGGTTAAACTTGCATGATTGGTGGAGGTCTGACTGGATCACGAGAATGAAGGTCCTGTGGCTCACCATATGAATGGAGGGGCGATCAAGCATGGATGCTGCCACGCCATTCATCTCTGCTTTTCTTCAGCAGTCCCATAGAGATGAATGGAGGACCCCTGTTCTTGGGATCATGGAGGTCCCAGCAGTCGGACGTTTACCGATAAGACATGTATCTCTTATTCTGTGGATAAGGCTTCATGCACACGACCGTTGTGTTCCCTTCCGCAAAATAAGGTTCCGTGATCCGTTTCCGTGTGTCTTCCTTTATTTTTGGAGGATCACCAGACATGAAGGAAAGTAAAAAAAATCTAAGACAGGTTTGCCATGCAAATGATAGGAAAAAAACGGATGCGGATGACAATCTTGTGTCCCACCGTGTTTTTTTGCAGTCCCATTGATTTGAATGGGTCCGCGAACCGTTTTCCACGAAAAAAATAGGACAGGTTATATTTTTTTGACGGACTGGAACCACGGATCACGGACGCGGATGACAAACGGTGCATTAGCTGAGTTTTCAACTGACCCATTGAAAGTCAATGGGTCCGCAGAAAATCACGAAAAACAGAACAATGGACACGGAATAAAACCAACGGTCGTGTGCATGAGGCCTAAAGAAGAAGTTTAAAACATTAAAGGAGTTGTCAGGGCTTTATCCACAGGATACGTCATCAATATCAGATCGGCGGGGGTCCGACACCTGGCACCCCCGCCGATCAGCTGTATGAGGAGACAGTGCGCGCAGTGCACACGTGCCATCTCCTGTCTCTCTTCCTCCTCAACGCTACTGTCTATAGCAAAGTAGCAGCGAACAGGAAGAGGGACGGCACGTGCACACTGCGCGAGCCGTCTCCTCATACAGCTGATCGGCGGGGGTGCAGGGTGTCGGACCCCTGCCGTTCTGATATTGATGGCCTATCCTGAGGATAGGTTGTCAATATTAAAAGCCCGGAAAACCCCATTAAGACGCACAAAACGTTTAACCGTTAACGTGCACGCACCGTTTACAAGTGAGCAACAGTGACCTCATTTAATATTATGGAGTTGCGGCTTCTGTGCCGTTTTACTTGTTTTTTTCTTCGGTTCAGTAGCCACTATGTAGAAGTTTACATTAATAGCTTGCGGTATGTTGTGTTGAGCGCTCGCAGCACACTTAGGGTGTGGTACACGATAACAAGTGTTCTTGAAACCGCTGTGGTTTTGTTATGTGCTCATCTCGGACACAGAAGTTTCTTATCCTTCTGCTAGAAGACAGTCAAGTGTTGTAGGCCCTTTTTAAATATTTTTGTGGTTTCTGCAACATTTGAACCCATCAATTACAGTTTTATTGTTCGAAAAAATCTTGGTGTGTGTGATAAAACACTGAGTCAGGCACAGGCTTCATTTACATTGGTGCCTGTCAGGCAGCGATGACACGGCTCCCACTGTCTTCCCTAGGAATTAATTATAATAATCCTGGTGGGCTAGGGCAGTCAATGGGTTAAAGGGGTTTTCTGTGATTTCCTCTGGATAGGTCATCAATATCAGATCGGCGGGGTTCCGACACCTGGCATCCCCACTGATCAGCTGGTTGAAGAGACGGTGGGGGTACAGGGTATCGGACCCCCGCCGATCTGATATTGATGACCTATCCTGATGATAAGTCTTTAATATTAAAATCCTGGGGAGGGGGGCATGGTTCATTCTTCTGTGTGTGGGGGCACGAAGGGGGCATAAATACTTTGTTGGGGCACTAAGTGGGCATAACTACTGTGTGTGTGCACTCAGGGCATATGACTACTGTGTGTGTGTGTGTGTGCACTCAGGGCATATGACTACTGTGTGTGTGTGTGCACTCAGGGCATATGACTACTGTGTGTGTGTGCACTCAGGGCATATGACTACTGTGTGTGTGTGCACTCAGGGCATATGACTACTGTGTGTGTGTGCACTCAGGGCATATGACTACTGTGTGTGTGTGCACTCAGGGCATATGACTACTGTGTGTGTGTGTGTGTGCACTCAGGGCATATGACTACTGTGTGTGTGTGTGTGTGCACTCAGGGCATATGACTACTGTGTGTGTGTGTGTGCACTCAGGGCATATGACTACTGTGTGTGTGTGTGTGTGCACTCAGGGCATATGACTACTGTGTGTGTGTGTGTGTGTGTGTGCACTCAGGGCATATGACTACTGTGTGTGTGTGTGTGTGTGCACTCAGGGCATATGACTACTGTGTGTGTGTGTGTGCACTCAGGGCATATGACTACTGTGTGTGTGTGTGCACTCAGGGCATATGACTACTGTGTGTGTGTGTGCACTCAGGGCATATGACTACTGTGTGTGTGTGTGCACTCAGGGCATATGACTACTGTGTGTGTGTGTGCACTCAGGGCATATGACTACTGTGTGTGTGTGTGTGTGCACTCAGGGCATATGACTACTGTGTGTGTGTGTTTGTGCACTCAGGGCATATGACTACTGTGTGTGTGTGTTTGTGCACTCAGGGCATATGACTACTGTGTGTGTGTGTGTGTGTGTGTGCACTCAGGGCATATGACTACTGTGTGTGTGTTTGTGCACTCAGGGCATATGACTACTGTGTGTGTGTGTGTGTGTGCACTCAGGGCATATGACTACTGTGTGTGTGTGTGTGTGTGCACTCAGGGCATATGACTACTGTGTGTGTGTGTGTGTGTGCACTCAGGGCATATGACTACTGTGTGTGTGTGTGTGTGTGCACTCAGGGCATATGACTACTGTGTGTGTGTGTGTGTGTGCACTCAGGGCATATGACTACTGTGTGTGTGTGTGTGTGTGTGTGCACTCAGGGCATATGACTACTGTGTGTGTGTGTGTGTGTGTGTGCACTCAGGGCATATGACTACTGTGTGTGTGTGTGCACTCAGGGCATATGACTACTGTGTGTGTGGCGGGCACCATGGAGTAGGGATCGACCGATATTGATATATATATATTTTTTTAGAGCAGATACCGATAATCTGAACTTTCAGACCTATAGCCGATAATTTATGCTGATATTCTGTGCATTTTTTCATTTTTGAAAGAAACTAAATTCCTACACAAATCTGCTGAAAATGAACATGTTTATTGTTAACGTGTACTTTTATTTTTTATTTTTTTGTAAATCTTTATTTTTCATTTATACTTAATATTTTTATTTCTTTGAATTTTTTTTTTACTAACTTTTAGCCCCCTTAGGGGCTAAAACCCTTGTCCTATTCACCCTGATAGATCTCTATCAGGATGAATATCAGGGTGAATAGGATCTGACACTCTCCAGACTGCCCTGTGCATAGTACACACAGCAGCAGGGAGCTGACCATGGCAGCCAGGGCTTCAGTAGCGTCCTGGCTGCCATGGTAACCGATCGGAGCCCCATGATTACACTGCTGGGGCTCAGATCAGAAGCTGCCACTGCCACCAATGAGGAGGAGGAGGGGACCCTGGGGCCACTTCCACCAATGATTAATACTGGGGGGCTTGGGTGGGGGGGGGGGGGGGGGCGCACTGCGCCACCAATGTTTTTAATACTAGGGTTGGTTGGGGACGCACTGCGCCACCAATGAAGATAACTCGCCCATTAATTCATATACAGGAGGCGGGTGCTGGCTGCAGAATCATATATCTATGAGCGGTAACTGCGATCCGCGGCATTTAACCCCTCAGGTGTTTCAGGGGTTAACTGCCGCGGATCGCAGCTACTTGTCATAGAGGTCGGGTGCGGCTATATGATTCTGCAGCCAGCTCCCGGCTCCTGTTGAATTTGAATGAGTTAGTTAACATAATTGGTGGCGCGGTGGCCACAGCTCCTCCCCTCCTCTTCTCCTCTTCTCCTCTCTGCTCTTATTGGTGGCAGCGGCACAGGGGGGAGGGAGACACTGCTTCCTTCTCCCCTGTGCTGCTGAGGGAACACAGAGCGCGCTGAGAGCAGCACAATCCTTGTTCCCGATTCGTTATCGGCAAAATAGATGCCGATACCGATAACTTTGAAAATCCTGAATATCGGCCGATAATATCGGTAAAACCGATAATCAATCGATCCCTAGTATGGAGGCATGACTACTGTGTGTGGCGGGCACTATGGGGGCATGACTACTGTGTGGGCGCATTATAGAGGCATGACGGCTGTATGGTAGGTATTGGGGCAAAGTTAGAAGCGTGGCTTAGTGTCAAAGTTTAGTGTTGCGTCACATGCCTCTAATAATGTCTCTCCTTGGCCTTTTGAAAAAGAAATAGGCGGTAAGGCTTCTGTGCTGTGCTGCCACACAACTTAGAGGGAACCCTGCCGGCGATAAACCTTTGTGGTTGCTTATAGATGGTGTCCGTCAGATATGACGAGCTCACCTACCAAAACATTCCCACAAGATTTGTATTTCCTTGTCTAAGGCCTATTTCAGATGGTCAATCTGAGTTTGTCTGTGTTCTGGATGATGAACCTGGACTATAAACAGATGAAGTCTGTGAATGGTCTGTTTTTCCACACAGACCTCTTCATTTGGGTCTGACAACTATAGACCATGCTGCAATCTTTTTGGCACAGACCATAGCAGAAAATTGCCCATGTGAGTGTACCCATGACCATTCTAAACTCGGACAGCAGTCAGATGGAAATATCATCTGTCTCAAACCGGTGTTAGCTGACTGAGCGCACTAGAGAAGCGGCGGCAGGTTTAAGTGTTAAGGTCTGTTTCACATGAGCAAGTGTGTGAGCGTGATTCTCTGTTCTGGACTTGAAGGAGCGCACGGCATTATACTGATTTATAATGCTGTGTGCCTCTGCCTGACCTTACTGCTACTGAATCATACTGACATAAAGCTGTCAGTATGAGCCTGTCGCAGTAAGGTCAAGCAGAGACACACGGCATTATAAATCAGTATAATGCCGTGCGCTCCTGCAAGTCCAGAATGGAGGATCACACTGAGGCCTCATGCACACAAACGTATTTTGTTTCCGTGTCCATTCCGTGTTTTTTTTTTTTTTTTTTTGCGCAATGGGTCCACAAAAAATGCGGACAGCACATTGTGTGCTATGCCTTATGTCCGTTCCGTAGCCCCACAAAAAAAATAGAACCTGTCCTATTCTTGTCTGTTTTAGCATTGTTACAATGGATCCCCCCAAAAAAACGGATGGCATACGGATGTCATCAGTGTTTATTTATTTTTCTTTTTTTCGCGGACCGCAAAACACATACGTTCATGTGCATGCAGCCTTACACGCGGAGCGTGATTCCCGCAATGGACTCGCTCATGTGAAACAGCCCTAATGCAGATAGAATGGAAGCACCCTGGTGATAAGAAACCGCTATCCTCTCACATTGCAGAGTCTCCATGTTCTCCTAGGTGAAGCAGCTTCAACATGCAGGTAATCACTGTATACACTTGCCTACTATATATCTGCACTCCGATACAGGGATATACAAAGCAGTGTGGGGGAGGGGCCAGGAGGGATTTGATTGGTGATGATGTCATCCTGTAGCTCCCAGGAAGAGACTGAGTTCCTACATTAGAGCAAGGAGTCAGACTTGAGATCACATGACCGGTTCCCATAATGGAAAGGTTCAAAATGTATGGACGCAACTGGTTATGGTGTAACAAGTTACACGGCTAGAGTGATGGTGAGTTGGCAATATGTCAAGTAAAAACCCGGAGTGCTTCTTTAATTGTGGGACAACCCCTGTAAGTGAGGGGTTGTCTGTAGAGGCAGTTTTATCCACTGCTCACAGTGGCATGCTTGTGGGCGGTAATTTATCAAACAGCGCAGCCGCTTCCTGCACAGTGTCAAGGAAGTAAGCATTAGCCGGGATGCAGAGGCAATTCTACACAAGCTAAAACGGAAGGGATTTCGCAGTACTCGGATCCCTCACTGTTACCCCTTTCAAGCACATTGTACACTCTGTACTAGGCTGCAGCACATGCCGAGCAGACGTTAACATTGGACGCCACCGGCTGTGTCAACCCTTTCAGTTGCTATCATTGAGATGCCGGTGACATTCTCTGATCTAGTGTGAAAGCACAAAAGAGGGCGCTCTTTGTCACCTGGGTAACAGGGGTTTTCAAGTTCGGTAACAGGTTGACAAATTATGTGCAAGTAAATAAAGTGAACACCGGGGATAAGGGGATTTATATCACTAAATTACGTAAGGCTTCATTCACATCTCCGTTCTGAGATCTGGCACAGAGCAGCCTGCTGGATCTCACAGGATCCGTTGCCTAATCCTTTACTTCACTGCTGGATCCCCATCGACTGCAATGAGGTCCGGCGGTGATCCGGCCGATTTCAGGCATAAGTGCCAGATTGCTGAAACTAAGATGTGAACGCAGCCTAATGCCTCATTAACACGTCAGTGTTTTGGTTCGTGATTTCCATCAGTGATTTTGAGCCAAAACCAGGTGCGGCTCTATACACAGGTGCAGATCTTTCCCTTATACCTTATGTCTAGCTCACAATCACTGATGGAAATCGTGTGAATGAGGCTTAAATTGCATTTTTAGGAGGGATTTGGAAATGTTTGTCTATTTACAACTTTCCAGGATTTGCCATGAATGACTAAGGCAAGGGCGACACCTGTCACGGGCAGGATCGTTGAGCAGTGGTGATCCCATAGAAATGAATGGGATTGCCTTAGTCACGCCTGCTGCTCTGAGCCACAGACAGCAGAACAGAGTGGTGGTCTGCATTTTGCTGTCTGTGGCTGAGCGTGGCAGGTGCAATGACTTTAGTGCATCATGCCTATAAGCGCTGGACTACCGATTGCAAATGGAGAAGCAGGGAGCTGACATTCTGCAGTCTTTTGTGGGGTAGTTGCTTAATAGGGAATATCTGTGAGATGGCATTTAGGAGGGCATCATTGTGAGGGAGCCACTTAAGGGGACATTACTCTTTGTGGGGAACCACTTGAGGGGGCACCACTTTGAGGGAACACTTAAGGGACATCACTGTTTGGGAGCCACGTAAGAGGACAGCATACTTTGTGGGGACAGAATACTGTGAGGGGGCACTTAAAAGGACATCATATTGTTTGGGGGGCCTTTATAGGGGTCATCACTGTGAGGGGCCACTTAAGAGGGCATCACTTGCAGGGGGCACTTAAAGGGGCTTTACTGTATGTGAGACCCTTTTAAGGAGACATCATACTGTGTGCAGGCACTTAGAGGAGATCACTTTGTGTGGGGCCATTTAATGGGGTCTCATTCTGTGCTGGGGCAATTAAGGGTTCATCCTGCTGTGTGGGGGGTACTTAGAAGAATCACACTGCATGGAGGGCACTAAGGGGCATCATGCTGCTGTGTGGGGGGCACTCTCATACTAATTAAAACTTCCCTGGTGTGGCCCTTTCGATAGGGATGGGGGGGGGGGGGTAGGGATAACTGGCTGTGTAAACATGCCAACGTTTTTTGGCTGATCACATCTTTTATGGGCCTAAATGGAACCCCTCCTCCTTTCTGTGCCTCCTGCACTCATCACTCACTCTCAGGCTGGGTTTACATGTTCAGGTTTTATTATGCAGTGTTTGAAGCTAAAGCCAGGAGTGGAAATACATGCCTGCTTGTCGGAGGTGGGAGCTGTATTTACATGCAGCAGTCCTCTCCATTATATGAGGACTATGATCTGCTGCCCAGAAATGATAACTTAGGTGACTGCAGCAGTGGTACTGTCACTAACGAATGATTGTTTGGTCATTCATTGGGCGATCGGTGACACCTTTAAACAGGGCAGTTATTGGGAACAAATGTTCCTAGGAACACTGCTTCCCTATAATTGCCCCGATCATTTTCCAGTGTAAAGTGGTCTTAAGACTCAGCCTTTCCTTTATATGCCTCCTCAGATCACGATCCAGTTCTGGCTCTGGCATTAAAAAACCTGAACATGGGAACCCAGCCTCAATGCACTTCTAAAAGCTGTTTTGAGAGACGAGATGTATGATCAGGTTACATGCTCTCCATTGAAGTCGATAGGGAGGGGGTGGAGGAAGCAGTTATAGAATGAGATAGTTACAGAGATGCGGCTGCTGATCCTAGTAAGTACTACCTCACCTGAGTGATGGATTCACAGCTACACTGCTCAGTGTCCCTGTATAACATCCTCCACACTGATGACGTGTCTGTGTGCAGGATAGATATAGGGGAGCAGGATCCCCCTTCTGCTATGATATGCAGACACAGAACACATACAGATCATCTCTGTCCTTCCTGAACTGAGCTCAGAGTGAATGGACAATTACAGATGGAGCTGCAGAGGGAAACCCACCTGATGACTGCAGGAGGCACAGTGGCTGGAAATAGTGCTATTCCTCATCTGTACACACTACAGCCTAAACTAAACTGGCATATTTTCAGCAGTGACTATTTGCCAGTCTCCTGTAAATCTGTGACCGGTGAGGCACTTGGCTGCAGATGATGCAAACACAGTTGAGGTCATTTGGCGTAAAGTAGAACTGGCTTAGTTGCCCATAGCAACCAGATTCCACCTTTCATTTTTGACAGCTCCTTGAAAGGTGAAATCTGATTGGTTGCTATGGGCAACTAAGCGAGTTCTACTTTATGCCAGTTTGATAAATGACCCCCAAGTCTCTCCTGTGTATAGGACAGCAGCATATAACTTCTTCATGAGTCTCTTGTTTCGTCCCCTACCTTCTTATTCACTCCTTTTTAGTTCACACATTTAACTGCTTCTTCTGATGCTGTACTGAAACTTGATTGCCTATCGGTATATAAGAGGACTAGTCGATGAAATATTGCATTGTTCTATATCTAGTGAGAATGGAATACTTTAATTTTATGTTTCTTGCTGAAAATGGACAACCACTTTAAGGCACATCTTTGAGACAAACCTGTGCGATTGCTCTCCTTTATCTAAGGCTACTTTCACACTCGCGTTTAGTGTGGATCCGTCATGGATCTGCACAGACCGATCCGTTCAGATAATACAACCATCTGCATCCGATCAGAACGGATCCGTTTGTATTATCTTTAACGTATCTTGAACACCATTGAAAGTCAATGGGGGACGGATCCGTTTTCTATTGTCAGTAAAAACGGATCCATCCCAATTGACTTACATTGTGTATCAGAACGGATCCGTTTTGGCTCAGTTTCGTCGCAAGCAGCATTTTGGTGTCGGTCTCCAAATCGGAATGGAGTTGGAACAGAGGTAAACTGATGCATTCTGAGCGGATCCTTTTCCATTCAGAATGCATTAGGGCGCAAATGGAAAGCCAAAACGCCAGTGTGAAAATAGCCTTAAATGTAAAATGTACTTTGTTTGCCTCCTTTTGCTGGCTGCTAGTTGTCAGATTCTGTACTTGTGCCTAATAAACCCTGATTTAGGGCTCATGCACACGACCATGCTTGGCCCAGGAAACATGATTCCTATGTCTGCCGCTTCCCAGACCGATGGTGGCTCCTCTGACCCGAACTCACTAAATCATAGTGATTAATGGTGATGCTGTGAGTTCCTATCTGACGAGGAGTCTATTATACTGCACTCACATAATGATGTACAGTACAATAGACCGCAGTCAGGTTTTACTGTTGCCACTTATCGGTATAGATGACATGTAATATTTCCCTTCCAATGTCTTACATGCCATACTATTTATGGTACATGTGTGTTTTTTTGTTTTGTACTCTTTACTATTGTGAAAGCTTGTATGTAATTTGCCGTATATTTTGGTGCCCTAGGAAATAAATTGGTTAAAGAGGTTATCCAGGAAAATATATTTATGACTTGGGCTACATGCACACGAACGATAGGGCTCAGTGCCCAATTTACGGTCCGCAATGCACGGGCACAGACCGTGGGGCAGCCGCATGCGGATCGCTGACCCATTCACTTGAATGGGGTCCGTGATCCGCATCCTACAGTCCACACCGCAAAAAAGTAGTGCATGCGCAAATTTTTAGCGATGCGGAGGCACGGCCAGAAACACCACGGAAGCACTCCGTAGTGCTTACTTGGGGTTCCGATCTGCGCCTCCGTTCCGCATCTCTGTGATTGTGGACCCATTCAAGTAAATGGGTCCGTGATGTGGAATGCACATGGACGGTGCCCGTGTATAGCGAACCTGCTGTATGCAGGCCGCAATACGGCCATGGGGGGCACACTGTCGTGTGCATGTAGCCTTATCCTCAGGATAGGTCATCATTATAAGATCTGTGGGCGTGCGACACCCGTGGTCTAGTTCAGGGGTGGCCAACCTTACAGACATAGAGACAAAAAAAAAAAAATGCATGACTACCAGGAGCCACAAGCTATACATTTACAAGTCACTGTATTTTTCGCACTATAAGATGCACCTAGGTTTTAGAGGAGAAAAATATTTTTTATCTGACTCCCAATGTCAGACCCCCAGTGCTCAGACACCCCCTGCTCAGATCAGACCCATGCTCTGATCCGACCCCCCCCCCCCCCCATGCTTGGATTCAACCCCTGTCAATGGGGTTGTGCTGCAATACCAAGCACTGCCACTATATGATGTACGATGCTCACCATGGCTCCCTGAAACAGCTGATCGGCAGGGTTCCAGGCAGGGGCGTAGCTATAGGGGGTGCAGAGGTAGCAGTCGCTACCGAGCACAGGAGGCTGAGGGGGCCCAAAGACCCTTGTGCTGTATAAAAAGACACTGGTATAATAGAAGGTGGGAGGGCTCTGTCATAGATTTTGCACTGGGGCAGATTCTTCAAGTTACACCTCTGGCTGGAGGGAAGGGGTTTGGTCAAGAATTTGACAAGGGGGGGGGGGGGGATTGGCTTTTCAGTTTTTTCCTCAGGCTGCAGGAGAGCTATGTGCTTCCCGGCCCTTGGCCACAAAGCACTGAGGGAACGGGGGCCCAAGCTGAACTCTTGCACCAGGGCCTATGAGCCTTTAGTTACCCCCCTGGTGCCAGGACTTGGACCCCCGCTGATGTGATAATGATGGCCTATCCTGAGGGTAAGCCATCATTACCCTTTCCCGGATAAGCCCTTTAAATCGTTACGTTTCTATATACACGTGACCTGAAATTTGAACGTCCTTTGAAAGTACATGCATATTTTATTTTGTCCTTAAAGTGATTCTGCACTTTGTTTAAACTGATGATCTATCTTCTGGATAGATCATCAGCATCCGCTTTTTGAGAAGGCAGCAGCGCAGCGGACTTCTCACTGTTTACCGCAGGCCCAGTGACGTCACGACTAGTATCACTGGCCTGGGCGCGGCTAAGCTCTGTTTACTTGCATGAAGCTTAGCCGCTCCCAGGCCAGTGATACTAGTCGTGACGTCACTGGGCCAGCGGTAAACAGTGAGAAGGCCGCAGTGCTGCTGGAGCGCCGCTGCCTTCTCAAACAGCTGATCGGCGAGGGTCCCAGGTGTCGGACCCCTGCCGGTCAAATGCTGATGATCTATCCAGAGGATAGATCATCAGTTTAAACAAAGTGCAGAACCCCTTTAATGCTGACCTCCATGGCTGTGGACACTGGGAACAGTACGGATCTTAAATGTCTTCCAGACAGCACACAGTCTTAGACCGGTTACATTAAATATAAATGTGCGGTTACGCCATTGTCTCTTTGTAACCTGAGGTCCGTGATTTCTTACTCCGCTGTGGTGCACATGAAATCTACTGAAGAGCTCTCAGAAATACTTGTGCTCAGGTTAGGAAAATGGAAGCAAAGCTGGCTGTGGGCTGCCGGGTAGAAGTCGCTGCTCCTCGCAGTTTGCGGTCGTTGCTAGGCACCAGCCTGGAATCTGGAGCTCATACAACTCCTCCGAGAGCTGACGCCATTGAGGATTTGAAGGCATCCCACCCCACAAAGCACAAGTGCAATTTGACATGCAAATGTATTAAGTACTTAGGCTAACCTCACAAGAAGTAGGAGGCTCGTCCGTAGAAGTGTTCAGCGCACGGGTTGCCAGATTGAATTTACCTAAGATGTGGTTGACATTTCCTAATTAATTTCACTTACATAATGCATTGAAAATGGGGGCAGCCAGACACCTATTGCTGACAATATTTGCCTCTTTCATTTACATGTCTTTGAAGTTTGTCCTGAAATGTCTGATGTGGCTCTGAATCTGTCCTGATAACGTAGACGGCGGTGTCACAATCGCTTTAATCAGGTCTGTGCCTTCTGTAGAAGCTTTTTCTTCCTGAGACGGAAGAGCTTGTGTGACATCAAGCTAGCAACCTCTACTTAAATAGCAATTTTAGGCTTTTCTTTAAAGGTGCTAATGCACTTCGGATCTTATAATGCAGCATGTAACAATGTTTCATGCGGCTATTAAAAAATAATGGGGGCTATTAATGAAACAGAAGTCCGCCTAAATTGGGCTTATTTCTGGCGCTTTGCGCTGCAATCTGCGACTTCCCCCTGCTGTCGACAGGACTAAAAAGTGGGTGGGGAAGGGGACCGGCCGAAAGGCTCGTCTCATTTTACCATTTTCTGCTCCTATTTTAAGCATAGAAAATGGTCTAAATGTAAGACGGCTAGGAAGTTGACTTGCATTCAGAAGCGGCGGTGGATCCGCCAAAGTTATGTAGAGGCCTGTGCCTCTACTGTACCTAACTTCGGCAGATCCACTGCCAGTGCAGAGCAAATGCAATACAAAATGAGATCCACATGGGACACAGTCTCCAATGGTGTCCAGGTCCATGTTCCACAGAGCCAGAGGTCGCACTACATTTTTATAATACGTAGGCTTATATAACATTAAGAGGTTGCTATTCATGCAGGGAAACCATTACCAGTCTTCTCTATAATGTCTTCCATGCAGAATTAGCAAATTTTGACAATTTTTACATTTCTCAAGGGTCTATAAAAGCAGATACCCTACTTTTTATAAGCCTTTGGGACTCTATTAACACTACTATCAACATAAGGTCATCTAGAGAAACAGCAGGTTTTTAAAATTCTTTTTTTCCTTTTGGTGTTTAGGTATCAGAGCAATCAAATGAAAGTTCTATTTTAACATAAGAAGCAGGGTTTTGTTTAGCCTCTTGGCTATTAGTTTTCCATTGATAAACCTCCACATGGAGCTCCCAGCAGCAGATAGAAGCCTGCAGGGCACTTCTGGTGTGGCATCACCTGGGCACGACAAGCCTGACACTTCTCTCGTTGTCTGTGCTCCGCATAGGCTCCATTCCCGCCATGCTTTCCCTTCATCAGCAGCCGTCACTGGCGCGGAATGACTGCTGCTGTGTTCAGCGCGCGGGAGAATGGGGGTGTTAGAGGATCGGCCAATGGCACGGCAGCCTGCTCTCTAATAAAGCGCTGTACTGAGGAGCTTTGTTATTAGATTGCTGTGCTGCCTGTGCCATTCACAGCGCTTAGTGCGCTCATGAATGGCAGTGAAATCATTGTGCGTATTCATACGCATCAGACGTTTTTTAGGGAGTAAAACTGCCAGTGCCGGCATCTAAGACGCTTGTACAGGCGTTATTGCGACCTCTGCACAGAGCTGTGTATTACACTATTGTCTGTTGCGCACATGAACATAAATACACTAGTCTGAATCAGGCCATAGGGTACGGCCACATGGAGCGGCCATGATATGGTTAGGTTGCGGTCATGCTGCGGTCAAGAACCGCGCAGCCAATTAGCCGCAGCTTCCTTTCATTTAACAAATGAAGACCACACCGTATAGCCGGTCTTTGCTTTTAATGGTATTGCGGCACCTTCCATTCTGCACAGCCATTAGCAATGAAGACGACTATACAGTGTGATCTTCCTTGGTTAAAGGGGTATTCCCATCATCAGTTTTCCTACTTACCTGCGGCCAGCGCGACGTTCACTTCCTGGATTCGGCTGGGCTTGATTGACGTCTGTACTATACTGGCCAGGAAGATGTCATCATGGTGCATGCACGGCGGTGTGCGCGTTCAGGACACTGCCCGGCCGGGAGAAAATCTTCAGTCTTCTGCGCAAGCGTGGCCCGGCTGGATTCGACAGGTGAAGGTGGCCGTAACCAGGGGAGACGAAAGACGACAACAGGTAAGAGGGGGCCCTTTTTCTCAAAGGGTGGGAATTGGGTAATAAAATGTACGGTATTTACAGAAATGATCACTGTCAAATCATTAACAGATTTAAGAGTGATCATTGTGATGGGAATACCCCTTTAAGTAAAAGGTGGCTGAGGCTAATTGGCTGGGCGGTACTTCACCGCAGCACGGCCGCTCCAAGTGGCCGTACCCTAAGGCCTCTTGCACATTAATGTATTTTCATTCCGTGTTTGGTTGTTTTTTGTGGACCCATTGAAATGAATTTGTGAAAAAAAATAAAAAAAGGGTGCATTGACATTCCATTCCATTCCTGTATTTCCGTTCCGCAAAAGAATAGAACATGTCCTATTATTGTCCGCATTACGGACCAGGATAGTAGTATTCGATTAGGGGCCAGCTGTTCCGTTCCGGAAAATATGGAATGCACACGGATGTCATCCATATTGTTTGCGGATCCGTTTTTTTGCGGACCGCAAAATACGTAGTCGTGTGCATGAGCCTTAAGTGTTCGGCCACAGCGGGTGGAGGGAGTCTTCTGCTAGAATTCCGCAGCCGTAAAATCCACTCATGTCCAGTTATGTGTGGATATGGTCGTGGAAATTTTCCACACCACTTGGATGACCTTTTTTAAAATAAAATTTTGCTGCTGCAGATGTTTTGTTTGCCATTCCGCTGCAGAAAAACATGTTACAGTACCCCTAATTTCAACAAAACACTACCCACAAACAAGATCTAACATGTCCTATCCTGCGGTCTGTTTTACATGTATGTGGACCGCAAAACAGATAAAGCTGGGTATAAGCGAACATAGTTGCGATTACAGCTTTTACCAACGTTACTCCGCTTTCTCGGACTGAAAAACTGAGTAGGTGATGAATATTTGCACATGAAAGATTTTTTTTTTTTTTGCAGAAATTTCTGCAACTGAAATTGTCTCCTTTCATCTAAATGGGCTTGTTCTGGAGGCAGAAACATGGTTTTCTGCAAGACCCGTTGAGATGCATGGTAAGTTTCTGCAACAAGATATGCCATGTATGAATTCAACCTAACCTGCTCCTGCATGTGTACGGTGTGAGCCATAATGGGTCACCTATAGAAGGGCAGACAGAGGTACCGGATCCAGAATATCTACATGAAGCCATGCATGCTCCTTGCTGTGTGCATGAGCTCTTATACATTTACATTTGCCACAAAAAATACTATTCTGTACAATTTGAAACATTTCTCATACATGTGATTTATAAAATGTATCAAAGAAAGCAATGTGAATTCTTAATGCTTGTTCTTTAAAGCACTTGGTAGACGTTCGGCCAGACTGGGCTATTTCCCATGGCCATGAACTATGGGGACTATTCACAAAGTCCCATTGTAGTTTCAGCATTAATTGCCATCAGACTCAATGGGTCTTAATGCAGGATCAGGTTGCGTTATCATGAATAGACCTTGTTGAATAATTACAAGAACCTTGAAATACATTTTGTAGCCACTTGTTGATGTGCCTCATTGTATAAGTAGTCAGGCGTGCCATTCATTCCACGCAATACTTGCTTCACCCTTGCATGAAAAGCCTGCACCATTTGGATTGTCCCCAGGTTCAGTAAGCTCCTATTCCAGAATGTACCCATATAAGCAACCAGTACAAACCCAGAAGTGATTTGTTCTTGCTTTATTTGTGAAATAAAACCAAAAAGAAAACTCCTGCTGGGACAAGCAATGTCAGACGAGACTTCAGTCAGTGCTATGACTGCACAAATATAATAAATCAATGCGCAAACCTGACTCCCCATAAATTTATCTTTTTTAATACTGTAAACGTACATGGAGCTGCATAAAATCTCCCCACCCTAAGGCGCCTTTTTGATGAAGATTTTGCTGAGATACCATCAGTAGCTGTCAGCCAAGCGCTCGCTCGGCCGACAGGGGTCTTTCCCAGCCCCACCGGTTCAGCTGATGTATTTTCAGTGGGGTCAGAGGAAAAAGACACTTCTGGTGAAGGCTTATCTCCCAGGAGAATTTTATTTTTTTTATCTTATAGGCAGGGCCCCTGTGGGTACACAATCACTGGTGGGAAAGCACCGTTCCCTTTTAACCGCGATTGCCAGCCGATGTGGCTGGCATCACCATAGAGACAACATGGAGAAGCCTGGGACCTTTTATAGGTTAAAAAGGAAATTGTTGATTATTGTTAAAAGAAATGCTAAGAAAAGTGAAGCAGAACACATTGCGTGTAAATAAAATAAATTTTATTAAACTAAAAAAAAAAACGTACGTACACTATCATTCCCCTCTTCCACACAACTGTCATATCATGTACAAGAAATGTACTTATTGTAGGTCAGCATGAACAACATGTAAGAGAAGTAAATATGGAGGAATGGTGGGTTTTTTGCCTGCCCCCCCCCCCCCCCCCCAAAAAAAATATATATATCTGAACAAAAAATATAAACGCAACACTTTCGGTTTTGCTCCCATTTTGCATGAGCTGAACTCAAAGATCTGAAACATTTTCTACATGCACAAAAGGCCCATTACTCTCAAATATTGTTCACAAATCTGTCTAAATCTGTGTTAGTCAGCACTTCTCCTTTGCCGAGATAATCCATCCCACCTCACAGGTGTGGCATATCAAGGTGCTGATTAGACAGCATGAATATTGCACAGGTGTGCCTTAGACTGCCCACAATAAAAGACCACTCTGAAATGTGCACAGTTCTGCCTTACTGGGGGGTGGGGTGTCAGAAAACCAGTCAGTATCTGGTGTGGCCACCATTTGCCTCACGTAGTGTAACACATCTCCATCGCATAGTTGATCAGGTTGTTGATTGTGGCCTGTGGAATGTTGGTCCACTCCTCTTCAATAGCTGTGCGAAGTTGCAGAATATTGGCAGGAGCTGGAACACGCTGTCCATACCGCAACCGCACCTACACCATGGGCCACTCGATCCACAACGTTGACGTCGGCAAACCGCTCACCCACACGACGCCACACACTCTGTCTGCCAGTGAAAACCGGGACTCCTCCGTGAACAGAACACCTCTGCAACGTGCCAGACGCCATCGAATGTGAGCATTTGCCCACTCAAGTCAGTTACGACGACGAACTGCAGTCCGGTACATCCCCCGATGAGGACGACGAGCAGATGAGCTTCCCTGAAATTCTTTGGTTGTGCAAACCGATTGTTGCTGCAGCTGCCTGGGTGGCTGGTCTCAGACTATCATGGAGGTAAACATGCTGAATGTGGAGATCCTGGACTGGTGTGGTTACACGTGGTCTGCGGTTGTGAGGCTGGTTGGATGTACTTACAAATTCTCTGAAATGCCTTTTGGAGACGGCTTATGGTAGAGAAATGAACATTCATTGCACGGGAAACAGCTCTGGTAGACATTCAGGCAGTCGGCATGCCAATTGCACACTCCCTCAAACGTTGCGAAATCTGTGGCATTGTGCTGTGTGATCAAACTGCACATTTCAGTGTGGCCTTTTATTGTGGGCAGTCTAAGGCACACCTGTGCAATATTCATGCTGTATAATCAGCACCTTGATATGCCATACCTATGAGGTGGGATGGATTATCTCTGCAAAGGAGAAGTGCTCACTAACACAGATTTAGACAGATTTGTGAACAATATTTGAGAGTAATGGGCCTTTTGTGTATGTAGAAAATGTTTCAGATCTTTGAGTTCAGCTCATGCAAAAAGGGAGCAAAACCGAAAGTGTTGCGTTTTTATATATATATTTTTTATATATAATATATATATACACATACATACACACCTCAAAATGGTATATTCAACCTTCAACTCGGCCCACATAACCCAAAAAATAAGGTATGCGTTCCAGTATGGCGAGATGGAAAATGCAAACCTTTTGTGTGGTCCTGAAAGCCAGAAATGGCCTGGTCCTGAAGGGGCTAAACAGACATTGATATTAGCAGGTATTGGGAACTCTTCTCGGATATGCCATGTGGTGCACGCCCATGGAAGGTATCAGAGGGGGATAGTTGGCATATTCACATGAATATTTGCAGGACAGCTGTCGTTCACTTGCCGCATTCTCATCCTCACACTTGGCTATGGAATCTTACTCCAATTAAAGTCAGTTTTCCTGACAACTGCTGTTTTGGGAGCCTCATCTGACATTTCATCTGATACCACTCTGAGTTTTGCGCTTCCTGCACCTACTTAATTTGTCCCTGCTTTAAATCGCCATAGCAGAGTGCACTTCAATGGAGTGAATAATTTAGAGGTAGCGCTATCACAACAAGTGCACAATGGCAGCTTTTATGCCGTCTAATTATGGCACGAACGAGGGAGCGTTATCTGGCATTTTCCACTGTATTAGCAAAACCAGATACACAGGGTATATACCCGGGCAGACGTGATCTCAGTATAATTTAATGTGTCCGAAGATCTAGGACTGGAGAGGGCAGGATGTTTGTTTAACACCATTGAGGGCTTTTCATGGCTTTAGAGACACATTAGTGGGCTGAGAGCTTGATGCTTTTCCTGCAGTAATGAAATACAGACAACATGCAATAAGTGACCTAGTCCAATCCCACTGAGTCAGTATGTTCTTTATTCATTTACAAAGGGAAAGGATAACGTAATGTGCCTCCCCATGCCGTGTTATGTAACCCCGGCAAGCTGTCCTTGAAATGTCCATCATCCAGAGTGGATGCTGCGCGTCATCTGGTAGCTCCTTTTTCCCAATCCATGTTTTCTATTCAGGCATTAACCAAATTATTCTCGAAATGGCTACTGCACTTGGCTATAAAGGTCCCTTGATTTGATGAACCCCAGATTAAAGGGGTTATCTGGTTTCTAGAGGAAACCGGACAACTCAGGAGATTGACCTGTAATAAAGAATAGAGATGATTACTTACCTGACAGATCCCGCACTGCCACTCCAGTTTTCCTGGCTGTAGCAGTGACATTACATCTATACCACTTGATGCCTATCACTAGCCTCAGCAGTGCACTGAAGATTCCAGTGATTGGCTGCAGCAGTCATGTGATGTCACTGCTGAAGCCAGGCAAACCAGAGCAGTGGCCCAGGGTCTGTCAGATAAGTAATCATTTATTCTTTCTTACAAGTTGATCCCCCTGGGTTGTCCGTCTACAGCTTTTAAAGGGGTTGTCCAGGTTCAGAGCATAACCTGGACATACGGTATCCCCTTTTTCCTCCAGGATGAGCACTTTATGCTCCAATGCTCTCCCTTGCTCTGCACTGTATCGTGCAGGGCAAGGGCTTTTTTGTTTATATTTTCCCAATGCTAGGGGGAGGCTTCTGCCTAGCAGTGTTGCCGGTGATGTCGGCTCCGCCTTGCAGATACCCGATATGTCACCAGATCTGCAGAAAAAGCGATTGCCCTGCACGATCCAGTGCAGGGCAAGGGAGAACATTGGAGCATGAAATGCTCATCTCAGAGTGGCTGCCTGGGTGAAAAAGGGGATATGTCCAGGTTCAGCTCTGAACCCAGACAACCACTTTAATAAAGAGAAAAGAAGAACAAAGGCCATAATTTATCAACAGGAGAAAATTAGAAGTTTGGCCTTCAATATGTCTGGTTTGTAACGGTAACAGTCTGTCATTTATGAAAGTAACCAGGGCTGTAGAGTCTGAGTCGAGGAGTAGGAGGCAATTTTGGGTACCTGGAGTCGGCAAAAAATGAACAGACTCCGACTCCTACTAGATTTAAATTGGAATAAAAAATAAAAAAAAGCTAGTTTAAATGTCCCAATTCACAAAGTTATAATTAATTACCGTATTTTTCGCACCTATCAAATCGTTTTTTTTACACAATAAAAGCACACGGAGCTATGGGGACTGGGTATTGCAGATGTGCTAGTGGCCATATAGTAACCCATTTCCTCAGCTCTATACCCAAAATCCCGGTGACAGGTTCCCTTTAAACTAATAACACACACACAATTAAATGTTACCATGTTTTTATTGAACACACCATGTAAGCATTCACAGTGCAGGTGGAAAAAGTATGTGAACCCTTGGATTTCATAACTGGTTGAACCTCCTTTTGGCAGCAATAACTTCAACCAAACGTTTCCTGTAGTTGCAGATCAGATGTGCACAACGGTCAGGAGTAATTCTTGACCATTCCTCTTTACAGAACTGTTTCAGTTCAGCAATCTTCTTGGGATGTCTGGTGTGAATCGCTTTCTTGAGGTAATGCCACAGCATCTCAATCGGGTTGAGGTCAGGACTCTGACTGGGCCACTCCAGAAGGCGTATTTTCTTCTGTTTTAAGCCATTCTGTTGATTTACTTCTATGCTTTGGGTCGTTGTCCTGTTGCAACACCTATCTTCTGTTGAGCTTCAGCTGGTGGACAGATGGCCTTAAGTTCTCCTGCAAAATGTCTTGATAAACTTGGGAATTCATTTTTCCTTTGATGATAGCAATCCGTCCAGGCTCTGACGCAGCAAAGAAGCCCCAAACCATGATGCCCCCACCACCATACTTCACAGTTGGGATGAGGTTTTGATGTTGGTGTGCTGTGCCTCTTTTTCTCCACACATAGTGTTGTGTGTTTCTTCCAAACAACTCAACTTTGGTTTCATCTGTCCACAGAATATTTTGCCAGTACTGCTGTGGAACATCCAGGTGCTCTTGTGCAAACTGTAAACGTGCAGCAATGGGTTTTTTTGGACAGCAGTGGCTTTCTCTGTGGTATCCTCCCATGAAATCCATTCTTGTTTAGTGTTTTACGTGTAGTAGATTCGCTAACAGGGATGTTAGCAAATGCCAGAGACTTGTTTAAGTCTTTAGCTGACACTCTAGGATTCTTCTTCACCTCATTGAGAAGTCTGCGCTGTGCTCTTGCCGTCATCTTTACAGGACGGCCATTCCTAGGGAGAGTAGCAGCAGTGCTGAACTTTCTCCATTTATAGACAATTTGTCTTACCGTGGACTGATGAACAGCAAGGCTTTTGGAGATACTTTTATAACCCTTTCCAGCTTTATGCAAGTCAATAACTCTTAATCATAGGTCTTCTGAGAGGTCTTTTTGTACGAGGCATCATTCACATCAGGCAATGCTTCTTGTGAAAAGCAAACCCAGAACTGGTGTGTGTTTTTTATAGGGCAGGGCAGCTGTAACCAACACCTCCAATCTCATCTCATTGATTGGACTCCAGTTGGCTGACACCTCACTCCAATTAGCTCTTGGAGATGTCATTAGTCTAGGGGTTCACATACTTTTTCCACCTTCACTGTGAATGTTTACATGGTAACATTTAATTCTTTGTGTGTTATTAGTTTAAACAGACTGTGATTGTCTATTGTTGTGACTTGGCTGAAGATCAGATCACATTTTATGACCAATTTGTGCAGAAATCCATATCATTCCAAAGGTTCACATACTTTTTCTTGCAACTGTATACCATAAAATGACTTATTCAGTTGCATATATTAGATGTAATTTCTTCCTACTTAGTGCCAGTGTACCTGTGGGCCTTTGCAAGTACTATATCAATGTATTATAAAAACAATCGCCCTCTGCATGCTACCAAGTGTACTCCACAGCCAGTGTACTTTATGTATTTCAGTTTAAGAACAGACGTAATACGGTTTTTAATGACTAAGTAGCCTGTATTCTCTTTTTGGATGGTATTCTGCCAGTATTACCTCATAGTCATGACACTAAATGTCTGGAGCCAGATCAGCTTCTGGTGTCTGACATGGATTTTCCATCAGCTGGCACTTTCCTTTCACACGTCGAACATCTGCAGGCAGTGACTCCATCATGTCATATAATGGGATAATCTTCTGGACTCATTCTTTATTTATGACCTTACCCCACCCCGAGGGCTGGTGGCTGACCCCTCAGAAGAGTGAACACCTGAGGCCAGTGCACTTCATGTCTGACAACGGTGACATTGGGCACTTACAGCCTGCCTAATTGTATTATTCCTTATTACAATGAAGCGAGATACATTTACTATATTAGTTCTTGCTTTATTTTATCTTAAAGGGAATGTGTCCCCTATAATTTTTTTCTGTTAAAAGATGGTGACACATTATTTTTATTATTTTTTCTTCTAGTTGTAGATTGTTACTCTATTTCCTAAACATGAATATGGGGACGGCCATCTTGCCCAAGCTGTTAACAGCATTTAGAGATTTATTTATTTTACGCACTTATATAGCGGTACTATATTCCACAGCGCCTTACAGACATTAACATCAAGCTGTACCCAATGGGGCTCACAATCTAGGTTGCCTATCGGTATGTCTTTGGAGTGTGGGAGGAAACCAGAGAACCCGGAGGAAACCCACACAAACTCCATGCAGATGTTGTCCTTGGTCCGGATATGCTTTACACTGACACAATGGACATGGGAGACCTCATTGACTTCTCCTCACAGCTGCAAGCTTGGCACAAAACGATCTGTTGCTCTCAGCAATGATTAATGCTAGAAGCTTCAGGTACGTATGCATTAGGCTGGCGGCCATAGATCCCTTTCTGAATTTAGCCACATTGCCATCCTCAGAACAGTGATACAATTGCATACCGCTTCGGGGGCAGCAATATTTTGTGCTGCACTGTGGCATTTCACTCTTTAGTACTGCGCTAAGGTATTGCTAACCCTGTCTACTTGTGTTGTCCCACCTCCTGTCAGTTAGGACTTGCCTACAACATAGGGGCACTAAGTTTTTGTGCAGGGCCACTTTAAGATCACAGTCTGCCCCTGACTGGGCCTGTAGGTCCTGCACACTTGTAGTTTGCCGAACCTGGAGTCCCAGCTGGTCCCATAAATACTCGATTAGCAATAAATCTGGTTACCGGCAAGACCTAGGACATTCCTGGGAAACCTATGCTGTACATATGGGCCAGTGTTCTGCTGAAACTTTGTTCGGCTTTCAAACTTGAACCTGACCATCATCAGATTCAAAACTTGGATTCATCACGAATGATAATATGGCTTCCATTTGTAGCAGTCCATGTTTCTCATTCATGACACCACTGAAAAAGGTGACAGTGGCTATCTGTCAATGGCAGGACATGTAATGGAAGCCATGGCGCCAAATTTCCTTCTGCTAAGCGCCTGAAAATGGTCCAGGCACAGACGGGGGTTTGTAATGAAGGTGCCACCTATGTCTGGATGGTGGACAATGAACCTGAGAGCTGCTTGTGCTTGTTTGCAGATCAAACAATCCTCTCTGATGGTATGTCTGGGCCACCCAGAGCCTGTTCACCATGTGTGCGTGCCCTCACGTAGCCACTCCTCCTAACGGCTAAGTTAGAATGGCCTAGATAGTGGGCAGTTCTTCGTAACGACCATCTTACTCCGCTCAGGCTGTCAGCTGGGCAAAATGTCTTTGTGCAATGTAGGGGAATGTCTAACAGTCAAAGATCCCTCACCAAAAGGAATGCTACCCAAAAGTGGCCTCTGAGAGCCTTTTTTATAGGGTAGCGGGGGAAGCACGGTTATGCCTTCTTGTGGCAAGACCAAGTGTTTAATAAGAGCACACCATTTTCACGTTTTCCTGAGATATAACTGCATGCCAAGTTCTAAAGCAATATGACACTTCTATCGGGTGCTCTTCTTCTTTTTTATTTTATTTTTCTTTTTTTTGTGTATAGTATATCTGTCCTTGTAATCCTGCTTGTGGTGATTGACTGAGTTGGTTGCTGAAGAGTAATCTGTACAGACTAAAGCCTCATTAACACATCCTTGTCTGTGCTGAAATCTGAGTAAAAGCGGTCAGTGATGCCTCTGTGAAGATGTCCATGAAAGATCCATGTGTCCGTTTTTTGCTGTCCGTATATCATCCGTGTCAGGAACACTGTGCAGCTGAAAAATAATTTTTAAAGCATTCCTTTTATAATGATCCGTGAAACATGGATTGCATCCGTGGTTTTCACGGACCCGTAGGCTATAATGTGCGTGATGGATACGTGAACACGGACAAAATAGAGCATGCTAAATCCATGGGCTGTGATAAAACATGGATGTGTAAATACACGCATGAAAATGAATGGGGACGTGTGCTGTCAGTGAAGAACACTTACAGCACATGTAAGTGGAACACCGACGAGTGAATGAGGCTTAAGTGGCACAAATTATTAGGCTGTGGCCAGTGCGAGAACTGACGGTTTTTAGGAATTTTTAAAGCAAATAGTGACCAAAAATGCTTTAAAACTATGTTTAACATAAAAAAACTGGATTTAAACAATAGGGCAGCATCCTTAGGCCTCATGCATAAGGCCATTATTTTTTTCCGCATCCGAGCCGCAGTTTTTGCTGCTTGGATGCCGACCCATTCACTTCAAAGGGGCCGCAAAAGCTGCAGACAGCACTCCGTGTGCTGTCCGCATCCTCTACTCCGTTCTGTGACCTCGCAAAAAAAATATAACCGAACAAGAATAGGCAGTTATTTTAATGGCTGTCCGCGCCGTTCTGCAATTTGCGGACTGCAAAACACACAACGATTGTGTGCATGAGGCCTTATACTATCATGAATATTGTCTGTCAGGGAAAGATGGCAGAAGCGACAGGGCACGGAAAGCCTTAAAGCAGCCGCTGTCAACACGGTTGCAATATTAAAAATAGATGCATGGTTTGAAACGTGACGGGGTACTACGATTTTAACCGGCGAGCAGCTGCATGTAAGTGAGAATCTCAAACTTCTGGGAGTGCAGATGACACCAGAATCAGGCTGAGATCCAGCCCTCTCCTCTGCCCCCTCCTCTCCTCCCAGCTTCTCTCGGGTGTAGGAGCTGCTGCTAGCAGTGTGGCTTATGCCAGCTAGTCGCTGAGGACAAGCTGCTGACTGATCTCTTTTCTTGGCACTGAAGCCTGGGCTTGTTGGAAGTATTATCGGATACAATGGCTCCAGACCGATAGAAACAAGGCTTTGTTGATGAGTGTAAAGCCCCAGATCTAAGCAGCGGTATCAGTCATCCAGCAACGCGCTGAAGGTAAGCGGATACCAAGGCTCAAGATTAAAGATGTTGTCATTTTATCAAGCCACAATGCTCCACATTGAGATCTGGAGATTTTGCTCTTACATCATGTTCAAGCAAGCAACCAGGATGTCTTCTAAGTTGCTTTGTGGTCTATATTGAGACAAGACCGCACTGAATTGTAATAATATGAAGGCGCTCGTGGGGTGTCTTTTGGTTTACAGACCACTGTGACATTCTGTAGTGATGGGCCGGCTGTGATTTTTCTTCCACTGATATTACAACTTTCTAAATTTACAAATTTAACATGGGGTTTGCTGTCACTAGTGGTATGTATGTATGTATGTATGTATGTATGTATGTGTGTGTAATAGATATATATATATATATATATATCTCTATCCTGTGTTTGCATTTTTGCATCTTTTGTGCCTTCTGTCCCAAATAAATAACAGCTATATTTATAAAAAGCAAAAACAAATGGTGTAGCAGAGCAAGCTATGCTGCTTCCGTAAGTCCGGGCGTTATGGGTTATATATATATGACTATAGCAAAATCCAAAATTTCACTGCGCACCGTTGCCATTCGGTGTTAATTTAGTTATGATTTCAGGCATATAGTTCAGTAATTGAAGGAAAGGCCAAAAACGGGACGTTCTGGTCGTGTAGACCTTCCTCTGGCAGAATTCGTGGATCCATACTGATCACGTCAAGCCATTTTGTAATCCCACCAGTGGTAACTTAAATAAGCAATAATTCTCTATAAAGACAGATTAAACGCGCTGGCTCGGCTATTTCCGTCTGCCCCATAGAAATTTATGGGAGCAGGGGCCGCGCGTGCGCGGTGCTCTCCCATTCACTTGTATGGGAGCAGTGCTTGGTGGTGGACGGCCCTCCAGCCACAGCTCTCCCTGCTCCGTTCTCCTTGTAGATGCGGGTCCCAGAGGTGGGACCCGCACCTATCAGACAATGGGGGGCATATCCTAGCGATATGCTCCTATTGTATGTGATGGGAATACCCCTTTTAAAGGGTATTCCAATTATTTTAACAATTGGGTTGGTGGGGGTCCTACCGCCAGGACCCCCTCCAATAATGGGGACCCTTTACCCCATGGACCCCTGAAATGAAGAGACCCTGCACGCAGCCGCTCTATTAATTTCTATGGGAGTCCTGGAGATAGTGCTTGGCTATCTCTGAAACTCCCATAAAAATTGAATTGCGCTGCCCAACAGGCCACTCCTTTCATTTTAGAGGGTCTCTACAGGGTCCGGTTCTTGTGATTAGTGGGGTTCCCAGCGGTAGGACCCCCACTGATTTGATATTTGTAACTTGTAACTTTACAGAACCGAAATGCCCCATTCTGTAGGTCATGTCCTTCTGCTGGATCACTAAAGAGAAGTGTCTAAATTACTTGTTAAGCATGGACTCAGAAGTATGATGTGACATTATAACAACACATAGGCCCAGAGGTCTGGCACCAAACGTTTTATGATGGAACGTCCTTCATCAGGCATGTATACATCTTGTAGGATGTATATCTAACAGCAGTTCTGGGAAGTCTTGACTTTCAGGCTCCTAGAAAAGAATTACTATTTATTCAGACCTTGTCTGTTCACATTATCGGCTTGGAAACAAAATTGACCAATATTATTAAAAATGATGGTACAAAATGATGCTTTCCTCTGTATAAATCTTTAGTACATTAGCACAAGCCGGTTGTGAGGTGTCAGTGCTGGCCTGTTTGGTTTAGCAGTATATACAGTCAGGTCCATAAATATTGGGACATTGACACAAACGGTTGTAATTCCTACACCGTTCACCTGATTTGGATGTAAATCCCCTCAAATTAAAGCGGACAGTCTGCAGGTAAAGCACATCTTGTTCGTTTCCTTTCAAATCCATTGTGGTGGTGTATAGAGCCAAAAATGTTAGAATTGTGTTGATGTCCCAATATTTATGGACCTGACTGTGTGACCTATATTTTAGAAGGCTGTTTTGTGAAGTCTCATGGGTCCAGAAAACATTACAGCTTTTTATTCTCCGCAACAATGGCGTCTTTGATTTCTAAGGCCATTAGGATTAAATACAGGGATGTCCTTAGGCCTCATGCACATGGCTTCTGAGTTGTGATATGGTACCCATAGCTCTGCTGTGCCTTTAGTATTCTCCATCAGATCTAGTATTCCGTAGCTGTTCTCACCTAGAATCTAAGGGGGAACATCTTTGGTGTACGGCAACCAACAGTTTGTTTGACTTTATAGTGTAGAACAACAGCTAAATGTGTATGCCGCCATACAGCCCCCCCTGCACACCGCTTTGTCTTGTGCATGAGGCCTTAAAGGGGTTCTCCAGGCTCCTGATATTGATGCTGTGGTCAGGGAGCTGTGCTTCTAGCTCCATTCATAGTCCTAGCTCTGGCACCTAAGGCTGCGGGGAGCAGGGTGTCAGACTCCCACCGATGGAATATTGAGGACCTATCCTGAGGACAGGTCATCATTATCAGGAGCCTGGAGGAACCTTTTAAGAAGGCCATACACTATATGCTATCAGTTGTCAGCTAAACACTTGTTTGGCTGTTCCTCCTGTCCCCTCCCATACATATGCATTCTCAGTCTGGCTGGGCATGCATGTGTTCTGAGTGGGGATAGGAGAATAAGCCTCTGCCAGATACCTCTTGCAGGGACATGTCTCACGTGAGAACAGAGGATCAGTCATGTTGAATTTTGACACCCCCCCCCCCCCGACCTAATCTGACGGTAAATAGACTGTTATCTGAATGAGTAGTCCTGCAGATAAGGAGGACTGATCACTATATTTTTTATTTTCCCACAGCTCCCAGTTCCCCCACTGTCAGGGCTGAAAATGAGCTAAAATACGTTGTCAGGACTGAGTCCTCTCCATTATGTTAGGACAGCAGTCCAGACTGTGTATGTCAGAACGTTGATAGTGGAGGAACAAGAGGCAGAAGGTTAAAAAATGGTGACCTGGACTCCTTATGTATTACTGCAGATAATAGTCCAAGATTGTGGGGACAGATTACCTTTAAACTGAGGTGTATGGACCCCTTTAGGGTACTTTCACACTAGCGTTTTTCTTTTCCGGCATAGAGTTCCATCAAAAGGGCTCTATACCGGAAAAGAACTGATCAGTTTTATCCCCATGCATTCTGAATGGAGAGCAATCTGTTCAGGATGTCTTCAGTTCAGTCTATTTGACTAATCAGGACGGAGATAAAACCGCAGTATGCTATGGTTTTATCTCAGTCCAAAAAAACCTGAAGACTTTCCTGAATACCGGATTTTTTTTCCATAGGAATGTATTAGTGCATTCAAAATACTGGAATGCCGGATCTGTCCATGCGCAGACTGGAAAAAAGCTGAAAAAAATAAATGCCGGATCCGTTTTGCATTACAATGCATTTTTCTGACTGATCAGGATCCTGCTCATTCTTACAAATGCCATCAGTTTGCATACGTTTTGCCGGATTCGGCAGGCAGTTCCGGCGACGGAACTGCTTGCCGGATCACTCTGCCGCAAGTGTGAAAGTAGCCTTAGAGGAAACCAACTCAATTGTGAACTCTGATTCCTGCCCACACAATTCAGATTAAAAAAAGTATTTTCTACTAACATAGTATATAAGGCCAAAAAAAGACATCTGTCCATCCAGTTCGGCCTGTCATCCTGCAAGTTGATCCAGAGGAAGGCAAAAAAACCCTGTGATGTAGAAGCCAATTTTCCTCACTTTAGGGGAATAAAAAATTCCTTCCCGACTCCAATCAGGCAATCAGAATAACTCCCTGGATCAACGACCCCTCTCTAGTAGCTATATCCTGTAATATTATTACACACCAGAAATACATCCAGGCCCCTCTTGAATTCCTTTATTGTACTCACCATCACCACCTCCTCAGGCAGAGAGTTCCATAGTCTCACTGCTCTTATGAAGAATCCTCTTCTATGTTTTGTGTACAGGAAGATACGTTTGGGTGGAGGGGTGAAGCGAGTGTTTCAGATTCCTTATAGGAAGGGTAGGTGAGAAGTGAACTGAATCCTCAGTCTGTGATTTGTATTACCACCATGGGGATGTGTGTGCCTGCCTGGTAACAAGAAACTTCTCTATTGAAGGACAAGTTGTTGCTTAGTAAAATGAAGTTCATTCCTTTAGTCGGTGTCCAGCTGCTAAAGCATATATTTGCATACTGGGCATAAGATGTGTAATGCCTATATAATATCTTGCGTTATCTTTTTATAGGAGCTAAAAATGAAAAATATCCAGAAAGTCTGATTCTCCTCCTTATGTGCCTAGCTGTGCATGCTGCTCTTCTAAGGACTGCGTACTGTCTGCATCTGTAGTAACCACCTTCTACTCCTGTGTCATAATATATACTCAATATATACTGCAGGATATGTCATCAATATCTTATCTGTGGGGGACCGGCAATCCATGTGAGCGCTACTTCTCCATTACACTGCCCGTCATCTCAGAAGTGCAGGGTAAGTACAAGTACTCGCCCCATTCAAGTGACTGGAACAAGTAATTTTAATTGCACTTCACTTCTGAGACGACGGGCAGTGTTATGAAGAGGTTGTAGCGCTTGCATGAAGCACTGCTTCCTCTTCAAACAGCTGTTCAGCGGGGGTGCGGGGTACGGCCAGCAGTCTCATGTGTGAGGGGAGCTCCTGACTGTCCCCATTGAATACACATACTGTACAGGTTCATCCTAGCCAGATGTGCATGTGTATGGAGAAGTTGGGAAAGATTCGGAAAAGATGGCTGACCGCAAATGTGCATGAAGAGAGGAGGTCCTGTCCTATATTATACAGATTTCAATCGCACAGTGTAATGTTTAATTTCCCCTGTCATAGCGCAGCAGTCAGATTACAACTGAGCATTTTTCTAACAAGTAGGATTGTCCAGAATTTTGATATGGATGGACTATCCTCAGGATAGGCTGTCAATATCAGATTAGCAGGGTCTGACATCTCAGATGTCATTGTAGCTCTGGTGCTGGAACTACACAGCGCCATCCATGTGTAGTGGACACAGCTGGTTACTGCAGCGCTGCTCCATTCACTTTGGTGGGAACAATGCTGCAGTTACCAGCTGTATTCGCTACACAATGGACAGAACTGTGCTACAAGGTAACAGCGGATTGCCGGAGTGCAGGGAGACCGATCCCCATACATATGATATTAATGGCCTAAACTTAGGATATGTCATCATAATATCAAAATCCTGGACAACCCCTTTAAAGGAAATCTGTCACATGGATTATCACTAATAAAGTAAAACTACTCCCATGTAGAACACAACACCTCCTTCCTTGATGTACTTTTCATTTGGCGTTTCTTGTTTTCTATCTTGTGGTTAGGGGTGGGCGATATGGCCTAAAATCTATATTGCGATATAATTTTAAGCATGTGCGCTATATATCGCGATATATTGTTTTCTATATTTGGGGGGGGGGGGTTGTTTAAACTCATGGGCCCCCCAGTTTGATCAGCCCCCCAGCCTCTCCCTCTTATCAGCCCTCTCTGGTAACTCAAACCCACCCCCCCCCTTCCTCCCCAGTATTAATCATTGGTGGCAGTGGCCACAGGGTCCCCCTCCTCCCCCCCTTCCCGATCATTGGTGGCAGTGGGCAGTTCCGATTGGAGTCCCAGCAGTGTAATGCTGGGGCTCTGATCGGTTACCATGGCAGCCAGGAGTCACGCTACTGAAGTCCTGGCTGCCATGGTATGTTAGTGAGCAGCATTATACTCCGATCGGAACTGCCCACTGCCACAATGCAGAGACTGAAGAACATTCCCGGCACCCGACCTCCGCCAGGACGCTGTGATCCGCGTGATTAACCCCTCAACTGAGGGGTTAATTGCGGCGGATCGCAGCATGCAGTCATAGGGGCCGGGAAATGGCCGGCACATGAACGCTACGTTGGTATTCAGGCATTCATTGGGGGCGCAGTGGCCACAGTCCCTCCCCTCCTCCTCCTACTCTGTTCTTATTGGTGGCCAGCTGCAGCGGCGCACAGTGGGGAGGGAGGGACTCTCTCCTTCTCCACTGTGCCGGCTCAGGAGAACATGGTGCTTGCCGAGAGAGCGATCATTCACTACCGCTCCATGGTCATATCGCGGTCCGGCAATATGCACAAAATCTATATGGTGGCACAAATTTATATCGCCTATATCGCCCACCCCTACTTGTGGTGATATGCAAATTAGGCAGTAAGATGCCCAGAGGGGTGTTATTTTCTTTCAATAGGGCCTTGGCCAACCCTCCAGCAGAGCCCAAGCACACCTCTCCTGGGCTGAGACTCCACATCCCCATGAGCGTCGTTGTTGCCCCTCCCCCTGCTACATCACTGACGCGAGGTAACGCCGCCCACACTTGCAGAGAAATAGCGTATGTACAGTGTTAGTACGGTACTGAACATGATTTTCTGCAGGGAATAAGCACCAGATCTCATTATTTCTAACCCGTATCACCTTCTTGTGTCCCCTAATGAAGACCTCTCCTTTTTGTATTGTTCCTATTTTAAGGTTACATGATCTAAAAGAACTTGTATATCTCTAGGCTTAATTCATCAACTAATGCATTATTTGTATGACCTAGAAGTGTATTCAGTATTTGCTGGCCTGCAGCGCCGTTTTCCCTTCAGACTCTGCAGTCTTCTCCCTTCATGTGACTGCCATCCGTAGAGTGCATTTTGTGTATGATAGAGAATGCATCAACGCGGACATGTAACGTTAGCTGGTTCAGGTCTGGAGTAATACAGCAACTCCAAGGGAATTGGACCAAAGTAGTGTAAGCTGCAATTTTCTCAGTCTGTTCAGAAAATTAGATGTGAGCTGCCTCATTCACTATAATGGGTCAATATGCAGTCTGTTTACTGTCCTAAACCCAGCCGGTACACGGACGTGAGCATCGTTCATCTCCATAAGCCCTAAAATATATCTGGTTTCTCTGTTATTAAAGTAAGTTTATCAGCACTTTTGACCCTGCTAAACTACTGACCACATTAGCCTGCGACTGGGGAGAGAAGGACAAACATACATTTTGTGGAGCTCTTCTCATCAGGAGTAGTGAGCAAATGAAGTTTTATTCTGCCAAATTCTCCTCTCTCAAGTGGCCAGGGTGAGGCTTTACCGTGACATGCCCTCTGCATCGTGCTGCTTCACAGCCCCTCCCCTCTGTTCTGAGTGACAGTTGTAGCATCCAACCACGAGGCGGCCACAGCTGTCACTCAAAACAGAGGGGAGGGGCTGTGAAGCAGCTCAATGTGTTTTCAGGCAGTGATTATATTCTGGCTCACAGACTACCAAAGGATGAGTCTAATTTATCACAAGGCCTGTGCCTCGTTATTAATTAGGTACATCCTCGCACAATGCAGTAGATTTCAAAGCTGGCGTAAAATCTCCCCCTTTATATTGATATTGCATGTGCAATTTGGGGTACTTTGGTCAGATCTGGTGTTCCTGCAACAACCGATGGAAAGGGCAGAGATTTGAAAGATTGTAAAAAAGGAAAGATAAAATTAGAGAAGTTTTGCTGACTCTTTTCTGATGAAACTTTTGTATCGATCTGCTCACCTCCTCCTGCTCTGTAAATTGTAATAGGACAGAATTAACTCTTTCTAAGCCCCACCTCCTCGGTTGGCCACCAGCTGAAGATGGAACAACTTAGCAGGACCTAACTGAATCTATACCTAGTTCAGGGCCTGAGGAGAGAGAGATTCAAACAACCCCAGAAAGGGTTCATAGCTGTCATGGGCTGCACTGTGCATAACCCAATACATTGCACCTATAAAGGGTTTCCAAGGGCAGTGCTCCAAGTGGCGACCAAAATGGTCGCCAATGCGCCTTAAAATTTGCAAATAGTGACAAGACCTTTTAGCCTTGTCGCCATTTGCGACAGGGCTGCCGCGATGTAGCTGAATATTGCGGCAGGGTTTGGATGCCAATAATTCCTTGCCCCAGCGAAGGCGTTTGCTCAGCAGCACAGGGGAGAAGGAAGCAGTCTCTCTCCCATCTGCCCCTGCCACCACTGAAAAGACAGAGGGGAAGAGGAGGGGACGGGCTGTGGCCACTATGCCACCAATTATGTTAACTCGCCCATTAATTCAAATACAAGAGGCGGGTGCTGGCTGCAGAATCACATAGCCGGCACCCGACCTCTATGACAGGGCGCTGCGATCTGCGGCAGTTAACCCCTAAGGTGCCACACTTAAGGGGTTAACTGCCGGGGATCGCAGCTACCTCTCATAGAGGTCTGGTGCCGGCTATATGATTCTGCAGCCAGCACCCGCCTCTTGTATTTGAATTAATGGGTGGGTTAACATCATTGGTGGCACAGTGGCCACAGGGTCCGGTCCCCTCCTCCTCAGCGGCAGTTCCCATTGGAGCCCCAGCTGTATAATCCTGGGGCTCCGATCGGTTACCATGGCAGCCAGGACGCTACTGAAGCCGTGGCTGCCATGGTAATCTATGCACAGGGCAGCAGGGAGAGTGTGAAGTCCTAATCACCCTAAAATAGAGCTCTATTAGGGTGAATAGGACAAGGGTTGTAGCCCCTAGGGGGTTAATAGTTAGTTAGTAAATAAACTTCATTTTTAATTTTTAATTTTTTTTCACACTTTTTAAAAAAAACACAAACCCCAAAATACTAAGTATAAATTGCCCCCTTTCCCAATTTTACTTATAAAATATAAACAATAAATAAACAGATTACATATCACCATGTCCGAAAAGTCCAAACTATTAAAAAATATCTCCTATGCGGTGAACGTTGTAAAAGAAAAAAAAAATAACCGTGTCACCTTGTCCCCCCAAAAAATAGGATAGGGCCAGACGTTCCATAAAATGCAGAATGATGTTTTTTGGTATCGAAACCGAATCAAAATTTTGGTATCGTGTAGTGCTGCCTCGTTAATGTAACCTGCGTCTCATCTTGAAGTCTTTTTTTTTTTTTTTTTTTATTTCTTATTATAACTATATATGTTTTCAATTTGGCGACTAAAAAATTTATTTGTCTCTTTCATTATTCAGTTTAGGAGCCAATGGCTCCTGTTTATTTATTTTTAGTCTGGAGCACTGTAGGGGTTAAGTGTCCGATCCCACTGCTGGACCCACCCACCAGTTACGAATAAGAGTGTCCCATGTTCCCCGTTTCTGCAACAATGATGGCCAAGTGCTGTACCACCTTGTTGCAGAACAGTGGTGGCCTGATGGCTTGGGAATAGGCCAAAAGTATTGTTGGCCATAGGTTGTGCACTCCTGCTATAGTCCAACACTATGGAGGCAGGGTCAGACTGTCCCACCAGAGTACTAGGGGATCCTGTGGTGGACACAGTATCTGAAGCCATACTAGGCTCAAGTTCCAGGAGAAAAATCCCATTTGGAGCTGTCCCTGGAGATAATCACTTGCCACTAGGGTCTATTATTTCTTTGATTTAAAACCTGTTAGACTTTTATTGATGATATAGGGCTTGGGCACCAAGAATAGTTTCCTCTGGTGGGCCCAAGGATCTCCAATCTGCCTCTTAAGACTGCTGTTTTACACTCTGGTCTTAATCCAGTCACTGCTGTCATCAGAGATGTCACGATTATAAAGGGACGCTCTCCTCTTAATTATTGCGGCTCATCTGCAGGTCTATGTGCCAGAACTGAAATCTACGCCTGCAAGCGAGCTTGTGTAGATTT
Source organism: Bufo bufo (assembly GCF_905171765.1). Classification (NCBI taxonomy): domain Eukaryota; kingdom Metazoa; phylum Chordata; class Amphibia; order Anura; family Bufonidae; genus Bufo; species Bufo bufo. The sequence continues at coordinate 400,643,591 of NC_053393.1, read as the reverse complement.
TGGGTATAATGTATGCCAGATTCCTGGGGTGCGTTATAATGTGCCAGCCAACCCCCTGCCCTGTACTGCCCACTCCCTGCCCCACTGTGCTCAGTTTTTGAAGAAGAGCCAGTTGGGACATAAAACCAACACAACTGGGGCATACATTAAACTTTGTGTCTTTGGCCGTTTTCTGATGTACAAGGGTTGATATCGCCCCCTGTGTGTGAATCCAAGTACTGGAGAGAAAGCAGATCTTTTTTTCTTTAGATTCCGTTTGCTTTTTATGGATGCCTAGGCGTACCGAGTCATTAAATAATGTCTTAATTACTTCACTGCAACAGCTCCCGCATCCCACTAGGAAATGTATTGTCAGTGCCTGCTGCTAGCTCCAATTAAGAGGTTGAAAGTCTACAAAAATAGAGTAGTATACACGGCTCAGTGGCAGCCATGTATACGTAGCTGAACACTGCATCTGCTCCAGCCCAGAGACACAAGTGGCTTATACAGAGCCAATATACATACCTCAAGGGGCCCTACAGTGTATGTAGCATGGGCCGTTCTTATTACAAGCTATGACGCTGGCAAGTTTAAACATGAAGGAGGATTGATCGAAACTGCTGCAGAAGCTGCAAATAGCGATCAGATTTTGTCATTAATATTCACGCCGGCCCCTAAAAATAGTGGAATTTGGGTAGTGTTGATACTGTGTTGTGTCCAGTGCAGACTGCTGGTCCCTTTGGGGTTTGTATGTATTAAAGGCTAGTTTGATTTAACGGGATATTCTCATCATCCTTTTTGCCCCCAAGTCTCAATTGTATTATAATGATACGTGTTTCACCCCTCCATGTAATCTTTCCTCACCTGCTGTGCTTTTTGTTGAAGTGATGAGGATGGCTCCTGGGCCACTGCGCATGCACAGCAGCCATCCTGTTCAGCAGAAGTGCAGGGAGTTGGTAGGGCAGAAGCTACTGCACATGCTCAGGAAATCTACACTCAATAACCTGGCCACATATACTGGAAATGGTGAAGAAGCATCAGCGCACGCGCTGTCACTGCTGCAGGGCTGCAGTAGCGGCCACAACTATGGGCAGCCTTAAAAATACAATGAGAGGGACCTGGACTACATCTGATGCAGTATCTCCAAAATGTTTCAAGTGAACGGGAGCTGAACTGCAGTATCTCGGCACTTCCACTGCTCTTTGGATGGATCTCTGCTCTCAGCTTTATTCAAAGTGTTCATTCTGGTGCCAAAGGCTGCTGGGAAGAGCTGATTGGTGCCAGTGCTTGATGTCGGACCACCAGCTACCTGATATTGATTACCTATCCTGAGGATAGGTCATCAGTATCCTTAACCCAGAAAACCCCTTTAATGCCCTCCTTGTCCCATCTGTGGCTTCTCTTGTTAGATTTGTAGTTGTGCCATATTCTTTCCATTTTGTTGTATTTAATGGTGTGTGGGATCTTCATAGTTTGGGATTTTTTTTTTTTTATTATAATAAACCTTGATGTGTTAATCTCCACGATTTTGCATCTGACCAGTTTTGGAGGCTGCCTTGGTCTTCATTTTGCTCCGTACAGCAGTAGTTGCAGTCTCATGTGGATTTACTGTATACTCGCTGCTCTTGCTCTGCTTAAAGGAATTCTGTCACCAAGTTTTGGGCTATAGAGATGCGGACATGCACGGCTAGATCGCCGCTAGCATATCCGCAATATACCTGTCTGTGTGCTTTTATTTTCTTTAAAAAAGGATTTTAGAGATATGTAAATTAGTCTTGTAGGTGCCCAAGGGGCTATACGAACCTTCCTGGTGCCCAGCCACGCCCGCCTGTGAAGGAGCCCAGCACCGCCTGTGTCCTCCCAATCTCCTACTTTCATCACCGATAGATTGCCGTAATCTCGCGATGTGCAGTTCTTTTTCTGAGGCGGATGCCAGCACCGGGAAGGAACACTATACCGGCACTGCGCATGCGCGAGCTCGCGCATCGCGAGATTACGGCAATCTATTGGTGATGAAAGGAGGAGATTCGGAGGACATGGGCGGTGCTGGGCTCCTTCACAGGCGCGCGTGGCTGGGCACCAGGAAGGTTCGTATAGCCCCTTGGGCACCTACAAGACTAATTTACATATCTCAAAAATATCTCTAGAACTGTGGCTCGGATGCGCACCAAAACAACTGTTGTGTGCATGTAACCTAAAACAGGATAAAACTCTTACAGAGTGAACTAGTTTTTAATCAAAATTTTCAGGTTTAGGTACACTTTGATTTTCCCGACCTCCATAATATGAATGCATTGTGGAATACAATCTTAAACAGTTCAAAACCGGCCCATTTAACCTGATTTAACCAAAATATATAGTGGTCCGTCAAGATACAATATTAATTGGTTCCAGGAAGACCACTGCATGTTGAAACCATTGTAAGTTGAGAAATCAGTTCCAAAGCCCCAAAATGTCATCCAAGATGAGAGAAAATGAAGATTTTAAGAAAAAAAGGCAGATGACTAAGACAGATCAAACAAGTCCTTACATATAACAGTCAGGAATAGCTGCTAACTAGCAACTAATACAGCTATTGTACCAGAGAAGTGGCATTGGTTGGGTCTGAGTCTGAGACATTGTATGTTGAGTCTGGTTTCAACTCATGAGGCGATTGTATCTTGAGGGATCACTGTATATGTATGTATGTATGTATGTGTGTGTGTATGTGTATATATATATATATATATATATATATATATATATATATATATATATATATATATATATATATATATATATATATATATATTTATATAAAAAAAGAAAAACAATGGTGGCACCGGAAGAACAACACAAAAGGGTGCTATGTCCAGGGATGTAGCAGCTTACCCCGTCAATAGTAGATGAAAAACGGACAGCACTCCAAGTAAAAGTAGATGGTGTTTATTCACCCATGTGGATGGCAACGTTTCAGCTCATACAAGAGCTTGACAAAGGCTCTTTGTATGAGCTGAAACGTTGCCATCCACATGGGTGAATAAACACCATCTACTTTTACTTGGAGTGCGGTAGTTTTTCATCTACTATCTATATATATATATATATATATATATATATATATATATATATATATATAAATTACAGTCGCAAGAAAGTTTGTGAACCCTTTGGAATGATATGGATTTCTGCACAAATTGGTTATAAAATGTGATCTGATCTTCATCTAAGTCACAACAATAGACAATCACAGTCTGCTTAAACTAATAACACATATAGAATTAAATGTTACCATGTTTTTATTGAACACACCATGTAAACATTCACAGTGCAGGTGGAAAAAGTATGTGAACCCCTAGACTAATGGCATCTCCAAGAGCTAATTGGAGTGAGGTGTCAGCCAACTGGAGTCCAATCAATGAGATGAGATTGGAGGTGTTGGTTACAGCTGCCCTGCCCTATAAAAAATACACACCAGTTCTGGGTTTGCTTTTCACAAGAAGCATTGCCTTATGTGAATGATGCGTCGCACAAAAGAGCTCTCAGAAGACCTACGATTAAGAATTGTTGACTTGCATAAAGCTGGAAAGGGTTATAAAAGTATCTCCAAAAGCCTTGCTGTTCATCAGTCCACGGTGAGACAAATTGTCTATAAATGGAGAAAGTTTAGCACTGCTGCTACTCTCCTTAGGAGTGGCCGTCCTGTAAAGATGACTGCAAGAGCACAGCGCAGACTGCTCAATGAGGTGAAGAAGAATCCTAGAGTGTCAGCTAAAGACTTACAAAAGTCTCTGGCATATGCTAACATCCCTGTTAGCGAATCTACGATATGTAAAACACTAAACAAGAATGGATTTCATGGGAGGATACCACAGAGGAAGCCACTGCTGTCCAAAAAAAACATTGCTGCACGTTTACAGTTTGCACAAGAGCACCTGGAGGTTCCACAGCAGTACTGGCAAAATATTCTGTGGACAGATGAAACCAAAGTTGAGTTGTTTGGAAGAAACACACAACACTAAGAAAAAGAGGCACAGCACACCAACATCAAAACCTCATCCCAACTGTGAAGTATGGTGGTGGGGGCATCATGGTTTGGGGCTGCTTTGCTGCGTCACGGCCTGGACAGATTGCTATCATCGAAGGAAAAATGAATTCACAAGTTTATCAAACAATTTTGCAGGAGAACTTAAGGCCATCTGTCCACCAGCTGAAGCTCAACAGAAGGTGGGTGTTGCAACAGGACAACGACCCAAAGCATAGAAGTAAATCAACAACAGACTGCCTTCTGGAGTGGCCCAGTCAGAGTCCTGACCTCAACCCGATTGAGATGCTGTGGCATGACCTCAAGAAAGCGATTCACACCAGACATCTCAAGAATATTGCTAAACTGAAACAGTTCTGTAAAGAGGAACGGTCAAGAATTACTCCTGACAGTTGTGCACCTCTGATCTGCAACTACAGGAAACGTTTGGTTGAAGTTATTGCTGCCAAAGAAGGTTCAACCAGTTATTAAATCCAAGGGTTCACATACTTTTTCCACCTGCACTGTGAATGTTTACATCGTGTGCTCAATAAAAACATAGTAACATTTAATTCTTTGTGTATTATTAGTTTAAGCAGACTGTGATTGTCTATTGTTGTGACTTAGATGAAGATCAGATCACATTTTATGACCAATTTGGGCAGAAATCCATATAATTCCAAAGGGTTCACATACTTTTTCTTGCAACTGTAAATATAGATAGATAGATAGATAGAGATGAAAGTTCAGGGCAGCACTCCTGGTGGTAAGTATTTTGGGTGCCAGCGATGAAAACACCTTACCAAGGTGTATGATATAAAATAAAGAAATGACACCGCGGCACATCCATTTGGTGAAGAAAAAGTGGAATCCTTTATTCACCTGTGCGACGTTTCGGTCCGCTTACTGGGACCATTCTCAAGCAATACAGCATTGCAAAGACTGAGTATTTATGAAGTCATAACAAATCAGCATACATAAGTGACAATTACCAAAACATGCAAAAACAGTATCTTAATACATCTCATAAAAATATAAAAATGACAAGCCTGGAAGATAACCATAGTCAGAACCATAAATCGGTATATTCAAAACTTCCAGGTATATTCGTTCAGTGATATTACAGTAAGTTACATAAGTGACAATTAACAGTGAATCATCATCACCTGCAAATGTGTAGACGTAACAGGACCGAACGTGGAATCAGGCTTGCTCAATGGTGGGAGGATACAATGTTGCGAGTTACACCGCATGGATACGGCGTCCCGGAACTGTAGTTGCGCATGTCCGTGAAGTCACACAAAAGGACTCACGTGATCCCTCTGTGAGGCATCACCTGACAAGCAGCATAACACGTCACCATCAAGAGAGAATGTGCAAATACATGCGCCGTAACAGAAAATTCTGAGAATAAGAAGGTAATTTAAGGAAAGAACACCCAGGGTATAAAGTCGGATGACGTGCTCTCTTGCGATGCACTGTCCTCCGGCGTGTGCGGGCAAAAAGGGGGAGGGGAAAGCGGCAGCCATCCCCCTCCCACTACGCTCGTCACGATTTAACCCTTATCGGGTGGAAATTCTCCATAGTAACTATACAAATGCGCATGTAACAGTAGTTAGTATGTGTGATTGAATACGCAGTGATCAAGGGATGAGCCGCATGTGTCCAAAAGCGCATCCCGCCTTCCGTTGAGCAAAGCCCTTCCAAATGAAGGTCCTGTAAGTGAAACAATAAAAAATATATTATCCAAATATATTCATTAAAAACAAAAGAACAAATTCTTCAACACCTATACCGGCAGGGACAGAACTGAAGGAAATCATATGAAAAGCCATGGCCTATATTCTACATTCAAGCCCTTCGGTCTAATAGTTTGTAGCCTGAAAATCCATTCGGACTCGCGTTTTTTAAGCATTTTTATGCGATCACCACCAGTCCGCGGTAACGGAACTTGATCAAGGATCATGAACTTTAGATCTCCTTCAACATGGTCCATCTTCGCGAATTGGTGTGAAACAGGCAAATCTTTATGTTTTTTCCGTATGGAAAAACGATGTTGATTAAAGCGGGACTTAAAGTCACATGTGGTTTCGCCCACATATAATAATTTACAGGGGCACCATAAAACATAAATCACAAAACTCGAGTCACAAATCAAATAAAATTTGAGAGGGTAGGAGATCCCTGTGTTTGGATGGATAAATTCACGTCTTGATGGTGACTTGTTATGCTGCTTGTCAGGTGATGCCTCACAGAGGGATCACGTGAGTCCTTTTGTGTGACTTCACGGACATGCGCAACTACAGTTCCGGGACGCCGTATCCATGCGGTGTAACTCGCAACATTGTATCCTCCCACCATTGAGCAAGCCTGATTCCACGTTCGGTCCTGTTACGTCTACACATTTGCAGGTGATGATGATTCACTGTTAATTGTCACTTATGTAACTTACTGTAATATCACTGAACGAATATACCTGGAAGTTTTGAATATACCGATTTATGGTTCTGACTATGGTTATCTTCCAGGCTTGTCATTTTTATATTTTTATGAGATGTATTAAGATACTGTTTTTGCATGTTTTGGTAATTGTCACTTATGTATGCTGATTTGTTATGGCTTCATAAATACTCAGTCTTTGCAATGCTGTATTGCTTGAGAATGGTCCCAGTAAGCGGACCGAAACGTCGCACAGGTGAATAAAGGATTCCACTTTTTCTTCACCAAATTGATGTGCCGCGGTGTCATTTCTTTATTATATATAGTGTAATATATATATATAATCTCAGTACAGACCAAAAGTTTGGACACACCTTCTCATTCAAAGAGTTTTCTTTATTTTCATGACTATGAAGGCATCAAAACTATGAATTAACACATGTGGAATTATATACATAACAAACAAGTGTGAAACAACTGAAAATATGTCATATTCTAGGTTCTTCAAATTAGCCACCTTTTGCTTTGATTACTGCTTTCCACACTCTTGGCATTCTCTTGATGAGCTTCAAGAGGTAGTCCCCTGAAATGGTCTTCCAACAGTCTTGAAGGAGTTCCCAGAGATGCTTAGCACTTGTTGGCCCTTTTGCCTTCACTCTGCGGTCCAGCTCACCCCAAACAATCTCGATTGGGTTCAGGTCCGGTGACTGTGGAGGCCAGGTCATCTGGCGCAGCACCCCATAACTCTCCTTCATGGTCAAATAGCCCTTACTTTCAAAGTTTTCCCAATTTTTCGGCTGACTGACTGACCTTCATTTCTTAAAGTAATGATGGCCACTCGTTTTTCTTTACTTAGCTGCTTTTTTCTTGCCATAATACCAATTCTAACAGTCTATTGAGTAGGACTATCAGCTGTGTATCCACCTGACTTCTCCTCAACGCAACTGATGGTCCTAACCCCATTTATAAGGCAAGAAATCCCACTTATTAAACCTGACAGGGCACACCTGTGAAGTGAAAACCATTTCAGGGGACTACCTCTTGAAGCTCATCAAGAGAATGCCAAGAGTGTGCAAAGCAGTAATCAAAGCAAAAGGTGGCTACTTTGAAGAACCTAGTATGACATATTTTCAGTTGATTCACACTTGTTTGTTATGTATATAATTCCACATGTGTTAATTCATAGTTTTGATGCCTTCATAGTCATGAAAATAAAGAAAACTCTTTGAATGAGAAGGTGTGTCCAAACTTTTGGTCTGTACTGTATATAATTATTTTAGTGGGGTTTCTCTCTGGTAGATAGGGTAAGCGGGCGCAGTACAGAGGCAAAATGCAAGTTCTTAACTCAAAAGGTCAGTGTTTATTCACACTTGAGGCAATTGCACAAAACAGCACGTAACTTTACAGTCTTGGTGTTTACACACAATAGAAAGTTCGTAAACACAAGTCACCTTGCTGGCAGTTCTGCCTCCAGTAGTCCACAGCAGGCTTTTAGGGGGCCTGTTTCCTCAGCGTGCGGCTCTTAGCCCTCCAGCACGGCACAAAGCCTCTGATCCCAAAAACGGACATCTCTGCTGAGACCAGCTGCCTATTTAAGGACAGCCAGGCGCTGCTAAAACCCGGACTGGCACTTAAACTCCGGTACGGTATTTTACTTCACCTGAAAACCAGCCCAGCCGCACATGCTGGGAGGAAAATACCTGCCTTGACAGACACAACCCATCACTGTGTGTATAATTAATATTTATTTTATTTTATTTTTTCTTTGAAAGCTTTTTTCTAAAAAATTCCTTTTTGCGTCTTTATTTTGGTGATACATAGGCTTTTTTTTTTATTACACTAAGTTCAGTTTTTAAAATTTACGTCCCTTTTCATTTAGGTGTCGCTGGGGCTGGGATAGAAGGTGCAACATTGTCTACTGATGAAATTTTAATTAATTATTATTTTTATTATTTTATTTATTTAGTTGTGTCCTTTATTTTTATTTTATTACACTTTGTATCTTCCATAAGCTCATACAAGACCTTTTGGGCGCGTTTTACCTCCTTCTCGTAGTAAACAATCTTCTTATTCATTTATTTTATTTTTTTTATTACTGCCTGCCTTCCAAAGCCATAACTTTTTATTACCTTTTCCATCCACCCAGCTATGAGGGATTGTTTTCTGCAGGACGAGTTGTACTTTCTAATGGCACTGTATATTTTACCATAAAAAGCTTGGATAAAAAATGAATGGCGTTGATTTGGAACCGCTTATTCTTGCGGTCACCAAAGTCGTTTGCCGGCAGCAGATCGTGCCGTGTAAACAGCCTCTGCTGCCGGCAAACTATGATTCTGTATGGGGATGAGCGATGGCATTAGTGATCACTGCTCCCCGTATTGTAATGGCCGTTGTCTCCTCCACAGCCACCCGCTGTTTGAAGCTATTTTGTTACCGTCTATAATACTGCTTTTCTAAGTTCTATTTGCTTCCGAATACACTCGAGCCTGGCACGTTTAATGCAAACAGCTGACTTCCTTCTCAGAGGAAGGAACAAATTGAAAGTGACAACTCCTTGGAACTGGCACAGAACGTGAAGTGCACATAGTTATTTGCCAGCCCGTAAAAGCCATCTGAAATGCCAGTCTTGCTACCCACTGATGCTCAGATTGAATTTGACTAACAAGTCAGCCACCTAATTGCGGCTGTCCCATTGCAGTCAGTGGGCACTGTGCTCACAAGCTGTGTTTCCCATTTAAGACGCAGCTTGTGACCTTTCAGAGTCTCAAAACTAGAAGTTATTTCCACAATTCAGATTAACATTGAGAACCAGCTGCTTGGCACCGCTTGCTTAAGGCCTTTTGTCACATGTAATTACATTTTTTATTTGATTTTTTTTAGACGTGGATATTTTTGTAGGTTTTCGTTTAAATTTTAGGTTTGTGCATATTTCGAAGCTTTTAAAGGAGTTATCCAAGAGGCGGACCTCCTAGAGTGCCCGACCCGTGGTGAAGATCATACTTACCTAGTCCCCACCGCTGGATTCAGTGTCTAACGCTCCTAGGATGGCTTTTCCTCTCCCTGCTGCACTGAGATCAACATCAATTGATGAGGGAACACATGATTGCTGCAGCCAGTCACAGGCTATCCTTGTGTCATGTGACCAGTTGTTACTTGCTGTTCTTGCATCATGACAACTGGTTACGTGACGCAAGGGGAGCAGGTCCCTGCATTGGCCTGTGATTGGCTGCAGCGGTCACATGTGCCCTCCCATAACCAGATATTGATCTCCGGGCAGAGAGAGAGAGAGAGAGCTGGCCTAGAAGCGTTAGACACTGAATCCAGAGGTGGGGACCAGGTAAATCTGGTCTACACCGTGGGTCGGCCACTCCGGAAGGTCTGTCTGACTCTTGGATAACCCCACAAAGGAATATTTTTACACTTCTCAGTCGTAGTAGTGTGCAGACAGCCCTGGGTCCTTTCAGACTGCATAGTGCTTCCACAGTGCCCGATCGCACCACCAAGAAAACCGGTGACCTGATTCAAGTCCCCTCTCAAAATGCTTCAGTCACTTTGACTACAGCAGTTTTAGCATTAAATACCTGGCATTGAAGCTGTTAAACAGGGGTCAGCAACTTTAGGTACTCCAGCTGCTGTGAAACTACAACTCCCACTTGCACCGCTATTCTTGTAACTCCCATAGAAGTGAATGGAGCATTCTGGGAATTGTAGTTTCAGAACAGCTGGAGTGCCAGCTGTTGCTGATCCCTATGTTAGAGCAAGAGCTTGCCCTTTCCGGGGCGGCATGGCAAACCTGTGCAGGACTTAGTGGTGCCAGAAATACACAGCGCTTGGTCTCAAAGTGTCTCATTTTCCTGTTAGGCCTTCCCTTCCTCCTTATGCAGGAGTGTGCATAATTGTGCAAGCGCTGCATCCCCCAGTCTGGCCTCCGATCCCAGTGGGACAGCTCCAGAGCATGCACAGTAGCCTTGCAGCAGCTGCTTACCTCTGAAAAGCTTTTCAGGTCTTAGACCAGACTCTCATATGTAAATGTAAGTGTGCATCAGGAGCTCTCATGCAGGCAATCAGCGCTATGACCACAAAAACAAAAGGTTACCCCCCACTCAGCAGACAGGAAGCCGGGTGATCGGACGCTGCTGAAGAGGTAACACTGCAGCATTAAAGGGGACCTGTCTGCTGACATGTCATAGTAAATATCTGTTTTCAGATGCAGTAACATTTCTGGGGCATCTTTTCTTGGAACTCTGTTCCTCAGTTGCTCCTGAAATTGAATGTTAAATTAGCATCTAGGTGAAACCATTCCACTTACCAATGGGTTGTGTTCCTACACTATTCTGATGGTGTCAGACTTTTTAAGGGCACATTCCTTTGACAATCAGCATGGTAGCTTCCAATCTATGCAATTCTAGGAAAAATATCTGAGCAGTGCAGAATTCAAGTATTTTAATAAAGCAGAGATGGCAGGTGCAGCCATCTTTACTTGAAACGCAGGTAAAGTATTGCTGTTGGAGCATATCACAGCCAGTTGGCAGCTATTCTTCTCTATAGTAAGTGATGACAGCAGACCTTCACAGGGCTATGGTTTGCTGTGAGTGAACACAAAGCAGCCACCCAATCTCATCTGGGTGCTGCCTTACAAGCACAGAGCTGGTAAAAAATTATTCAGGAGGGTGTCGGAAGGAGTCCTTAGTGTATGTAACAGTGGAAAACTGTTAGACTCAAAGTGCACCTGAGTTTAAAAATAAAATTTGAATAATGGCTCTGCTTCCTTATGCATTCATAACTGTGAAGGAACTGGTGTATTTTTGGATTCCCTTAAGTCTCTTTCAGTCACATTATTCCATGTCTCAGCTGCACAGTTAGATGCATTTCACTCAAGAGCAGTGAGTGTCTCCCTTCTGTTGAATCTGCCAGTGCTGTATGCAGTGATCTTACTTCCCTTACATCCCACTATGTTTGTTTTATTCTATGGAGCTCAGAAAGCTGACGAGGAGGGAGTGATCAGACTTACAAACACAAAGGAGCTTCTCTGCTCTTCAGGCAGTGCTTCTATCTAGCTCAGTTAGCTCTGACACGCCCCCATATCCTATGAACCGTCTTCTGAGTGTCTTGTTACCAGGGACGGATCTTGCCTGACAGCAGGCAGTGGACTGCAAATTTGGTGGATGTGAGACCCCTAGTGGCCATGACTTTGTTTTTTCAAATGATGTAATTTGGAAATGAAATATTGTTAAAGGGGTTGTCAGTTATGAAAAAAATATATAACACTGTAAATCTCTGACAGCCCCTTTTAAAATACAGTGACTATTTTAGGTAGTCTCCTCTGTATGATGCCCATTAGACCCTTCTGACTTGCACTGGGGTCCATCGGGTTCTGCCAGGGTCTCCTTTGTGTTATTGAAAAAATCATGTTCATGCAATGCTGCTTTTTCCATCAAACATGGCATATTCTGCAACAAAGCATCCATCGCAGATGTGAACAGAGGCTTGTTACGTTATCAGGCTGCTTTACCTTTCACAGTAACTGGGAATAGATAATACCTCCATAATGAGCGTACTTTTGCTTGTAGCCTCCTCACAACATGTGGATGAGGAACATGTGATTGCCGCCCCTCCAGCCCTATATTCCTTGTTACAATGTCTTCATTCTGTCACTTTCAGCAGTGGTAGTCATGGTAACAGCCTCTCCTCTAAACACTTTGAATTGCCGTTATTTAGTGGATTCATTCCAGACACCACGTGCGGCTTTCCACAGAATATAACTTGATTTGAAGATTCTGCATCTCATTAGTGGGATGTTTAACATATGCGGAAGTAAAGGGACTGTGATCCTAATAGCTATAAAGTAACAATCTTACACTGATTTGACTAGAATTACATCGGTTTCCTACATTTAAAAGCAATCACATGTGATAAGATACATATTAGAATTGCTTTAATTTTCAGTTGGGAATCTGCTGGTGACCAGAAGATCTGGTGGTCCATCACTAGATTAGTAAAAATTTGATCCATTATCTGAAATCCCATGATGGTTTTGGGGTCTTTCAGGAGTACAATATTGATAACCTGTCGTCGGGGTAGGTCATTAACATCAGATCTGTGAGGATCTGACTCCCAGCACCTCTACGGTCAGCTATTTGAGGAGGCAGCAGTGTTTTGATGGGTGCTTAGACTTCCTCCCAGCAGGCCAAGAATATTGCTATACGAGGACTAGTGGCTGTGCTGGGCATTGCAGCCCAGGCCCATTCACTTAAATGGGACAGGGACTGAGCTGCAAAGGGACTGAAACTGTCGTCACTGGCCTAGGAAGAGGCCACAGTGTTCACCGTAGTGCCGTGGCTTCTCCAGAAGGAAGTCGGGCATTCAACCCCCATCGTTTTGATCTTTATGACCTATCCTGAGGATAAGTCTTAAATATTGTACTCTCAGAAAGACCCCTTTAATGATTTTGGTGAAAGCACAGGTAATGGTATTCTGAACTGTAGGAACACTTGTTATGCATGCTTGAAGAGAGTAGCAGATAGATACATGGAGGATATGAGGGCATCTCAGGAGCCCTGAAGATGCTTCCTTACTTTTCCGGGGGTAAGGTCATCAGTATTAAAATCTCAGAAAAACTATTTTAATGTTTTGTAGGTCATAATCAGTTTAGTTTAAATAGTGTCTTGGGTGTCTTGTTGGCCCTTTTGCCTTCACTCTGCTGTCCAGCTCACCCCAAACCATCTCGATTGGGTTCAGGTCCGGTGACTGTGGAGGCCAGGTCATCTGGCGCAGCACCCCATCACTCTCCTTCATGGTCAAATAGCCCTTACTTTCAAAGTTTTCCCAATTTTTCGGTTGACTGACTGACCTTCATTTCTTAAAGTAATGATGGCCACTCGTTTTTCTTTACTTAGCTGCTTTTTTCTTGCCATAATACAAATTCTAACAGTCTATTCAGTAGGACTATCAGCTGTGTATCCACCTGACTTCTCCTCAACGCAACTGATGGTCCCAACTAGGGATCGACCGATTATCGGTTTGGCCGATATTATCGGCCGATATTGATGATTTTGAACGTTATCGGTATCGGCATCTATTTTGCCGATATACCGATAACTTATTGGGAACACAGAACGCGCTGCTCTCAGCGCTCTCTGTGTTCCCTCCGCAGCACAGGGGAGAAGGAAGCAGTGTCTCCCTCCCCCTGTGCTGCCGCCAATGAGAGGAGAGAACATAGAGGAGGGGAGGGGCTGTGGCCACTGCGCCACCAATGAAGATAAGCCTTTCATTCATTCATATACAGGAGGCGGGAGCTGGCTGCAGAATCACATAGCCGGCTCCCGACCTCTATGAGCGGTAGCTGCGATCCGCGGCACCTAAGGGGTTAACTACCACGGACCGCAGCTACCGCTCATAGAGGTCGGGAGCCGGCTATGTGATTCTGCAGCCAGCTCCCGCCTCCTGTATATGAATGATTGAGAGACTTATCTTCATTGGTGGCGCAGTGCGCCCCCCCCAAGCCCCCCAGTATTACTCATTGGTGGCAGTGGCCACAGGATCCCCTGCTCCTCCGATCGGAGCCCCAGCTGTGTAAGCCTGGGGCTCCGATCGGTTACCATGGCAGCCAGGACGCTATTGAAGCCCTGGCTGCCATGGTAAGCTCCATGCTGCTGTGTGCACTATGCACAGAGCAGCAGGGACAGTGTGAGCTCCTATTCACCCTGATAGAGATCTATCAGGGGGAATAGGACAAGGGTTCTAGTCCCTAAGGGGGCTAAAAGTTAGTAAAAAAAAAAAAAAACACAAAAAATATTAAGTATAAATGAAAAAGATTTATAAAAAAAAATAAAATACACGTTAACAATAAACAAAAAAAATACACATTAACAATAAACATTAATTTTCAGCAGATTTGTGTAGGAATTTTTTTTTTCTCAAAAATGAAAATTCCCAGAATATCGGTATAAATTATCGGCTATCGGCCCTAAAAAATCAATATCGGTCGATCCCTAGTCCCAACCCCATTTATAAGGCAAGAAATCCCACTTATTAAACCTGACAGGGCACACCTGTGAAGTGAAAACCATTTCAGGGGACTACCTCTTGAAGCTCATCAAGAGAATGCCAAGAGTGTGCAAAGCAGTAATCAAAGCAAAAGCTGGCTACTTTGAAGAACCTAGAATATTACATATTTTCAGTTGTTTCACACTTGTTTGTTATGTATATAATTCCACATGTGTTAATTCATAGTTTTGATGCCTTCATAGTCATGAAAATAAAGAAAACTCTTTGAATGAGAAGGTGTGTCCAAACTTTTGGTCTGTACTGTATGTCCACCATGGCACATTTACTGAGCTGGACACACAAGCTGTACAATAGAAACAGTAGTTGGCGCTATACTTACATTAACCCTGGATTATCTGGGGAAATGTCCCTACTTATGGGCTAGATTTAACCATTTCCTAATTTTTCAAATGCTGTTGCACTTGAGGCTGGCCGGTTTACCTTGTGCTGGGATTAGTTGATCTGAATATAAATGTGGGTCTGATTAGTATGGCGGAGCAGTGGTTGTCATGGAAACGTTTTCACTTGGCTCACAAATTTCATACAGGAAAAAAAGTAATCATTAATACAAACAAGGCTCAAAGAACACAAGTGATCTTCCTTCTAGTTTTGGATGGCCTGTATTAACCCTTTCAATTTTATTTTACCTCCGATGTTTGTGGTCTTATTCTGGTTTGGAAAGGGCAATCTTGAAAAAACCTGAACGCAGATGACCTAAAGTAAACTAACATTCAGGGTTTTGAATTGGGTTTCTTTTTTCATAATCAAGATTATAAGGCTTAATTTAAAGTTCTTCCCTATTCACAGGATAGGGTATAATTAGAGAGGTGAGGGCCCTAACACTGGAACCCCCACCGATGACTAGAACGGAGGCCCCCTGAAATGAACGCAGTGGCAGGTCTAGCTTGCACTTTGACACTCCATTCATCTCTATACTGTACTTCGCTATCTCCGCCTGTCGCATAGAGATGAATGGAGCGCCAGTGCCCATGCCCATGTGCCACTCCGTTCTGTCCACCCCCACCTACCTAATAGTTATATAACTTCAAATTACTGGATTGCAAACTGTATTATATACTCCAGGGCCGCATTCACAATTCATGTAGTTTTATATAGATTTTCTGAAGTTTTGGTTTTGATGCCCAGTCCAGGCAATAATCGGTATAAGGGCTCGTTCACACGACCGTATGGCTTTTTCAGTGTTTTGTGGGCCGTTTTTAACGGATCCGTTTTTCCATTTTTTGTTTCAGTAGTGGTTCCGGTTCCGTTCCGTTTTTCCGTATGGCGTATACAGTAGTTGACATAGAAAAAATTGGGCTGGGCATAAAATTTTCAATAGATGGTTCTGCAAAAACAGAACGGATACGGAAGACATACAGAGTACATTCAGTATGTGTTCAGTTTTTTTTTTTTTTTTTTGCACACCTGTTGACCTGAATGGAGCCACGGAACGTGATTTGCAGGCAATAATAGGACATGTAGCTTTGAACGAAAATACGGAAACTGAGTGCATACGGAGTACATTCCGTTTACGGTTTGGTTTCAGTTGGGCTCTCTTAACCTAGCACTTACATTACAATAGCTTTTATTTGGCTAGAAGTGTTTTGGGTGAAGTTATTTTATGGGCTCAGTTAATTGTGGGTATTAAAGGGGCCACCGATATCAGATTGGCGTGGGTCTGACTATTTTTCCTACAAGATGCAGCGCCAGAACCAGGCATCAGAACTACACGGCATATAGTGCACCAAGTCCTGGAAAACAAATTTAAAGGGTGTCTGCACAACCACTGTCTATTTCACATGTCCGATTGGCGTCATCAATGGAGGTAGCAGTCAGTGAATGGTATTATATAGTATCTCACAAAAGTCAGTACACCCTTCACATTTTTGTAAATATTTTATTCTATATTTTCATTGGATAACACTGAAGATCTGACACAGATACAATCTAAAGTAGTCAGTGTACAGCTTGTATAACAGTGTAAATGTGGTGTGCCCTCAAAACGACTCAACACACCGCATTAATGTCTAAACCGCTGAAAACAAAAGGGAGTACACCCCTAAGTGAAAATGGCTGAATTGTGCCAAATTAGCCATTTTCCCTCCCCGTTGTCATGTGACTTGTAAGTGTTACAAGGTGTCAGGTATAAATGGGGAGCAGGTGTGTTAAATGTGGTGTTATCGCTCTCGCACTCTCATACTGGTCACTGGAAGTTCAACATGGCACCTCATGGCAAAGAACTCTCTGAGGATCTGAAAAAAAGAACTGTTGCTCTACATAAAGATGGCCTAGGCAAGGGATGCTCAACCTGCGGCCCTCCAGCTGTTGCAAAACTACAACTCCCAGCAAGCCCTAATAGTTGTAGGCTGTCCAAGCATGCTAGGAGTTGTAGTTTTGCAACAGCTGGAGGGCTATAAGAAGATTGCCAACACCCTGAAACTGAGCTCCAGCACGGTGGCCAAGACCATACAGCGGTTTAACAAGACAGGTTCCATTCAGAGCAGGCTTTGCCATGGTCGACCGAAGAAGTTGAGTGCACGTGCTCAGCGTCATATCCAGAGGTTGTATGAGTGCTGCCAGCATTGCTGCAGAGGTTAAAGGTCAGCTTGTCAGTATGAGGGGTGTACTCACTTTTGTGAGATACTGTATGTCTTATGGCAGGTTAGCCAAAATGCACAGTTTTCCTCAAAGGTAATCGATGCAAACCCACAACTTGTATGAAACTTGGTGGCAACCTCTGTACAGCAACAATAAATGAATAATAGTCTATTGATATTTCTGTCAGTTGACTCCCATTCATTGCAGCTGACATAAAGCACATACAGTGGATATAAAAAGTCTACACACCCCTGTTAAAATGTCAGGTTTCTGTGCTGTAAAAAAAAAAAGAAAGATAAATCATTTCGGAACTTTTTCCACCTTTAATGTGACCTATAAACTGTACAAAACAAACAAAACTAAAATAATGTGGTTGCATAAGTGTGCACACCCTCTTATAACTGGGGATGTAGCTGTGTTCACAATTTAGCAATCACATTCAAAACCATGTTAAATAGGAGTCAGCATACACCTGCTATCATTTAAAGTGCCTGTGATTAACCCCAAATAAAGTTCAGCTGCTCTAGTTGGTCTTTCCCACAGCAAAAGCCATGGTCCACAGAGAGCTTCCAAAGCATCAGAGGGATCTCATTGTTAAAAGGTATCGGTCTGGAGAAGGGTACAAAAGAATTTCCAAGGCATTAGATATACCATGGAACACAGTGAAGACAGTCATCAAGTGGAGAAAATATGGCACAACAGTGACATTACCAAGAACTGGACGTCTCTCCAAAATTGATGAAAAGACGAGAAGAAAACTGGTCTGGGAGGCTACCAAGAGGCCTACAGCAACAATAAAGGAGCTGCAGGAATATCTAGCAAGTACTGGCTGAGTGGTACATGTGACAACAATCTCCCGTATTCTTCATATGTCTGGGCTATGGAGTAGAGTGGCAAGACGAAAGCCTTTTCTTACAAAGAAAAACATCCAAGCCAGGCTACATTTTGCAAAAACACATCTGAAGTCTCCCAAAAGCATGTGGGAAAAGGTGTTATGGTCTGATGAAACCAAGGTTGAACTTTTTGGCCATAATTCCAAAAGATATGTTTGGTGCAAAAACAACACTGCACATCACCAAAAGAACACCATACCCACAGCGAAGCATGGTGGTGGCAGCATCATGCTTTAGGGCTGTTTTTTCTTCAGCTGGAACTGGGGCCTTAGTTAAGCTAAAGGGAATATGAACAGTTCCAAATACCAGTCAATATTGGCACAAAACCTTCAGGCTTCTGCTAGAAAGCTGAACATGAAGAGGAACTTCATCTTTCAGCATGACAACGACCCAAAACATACATCCAAATCCACAAAAGAATGGCTTCACCAGAAGAAGATTAAAGTTTTGGAATGGCGGAGCCAGAGCCCAGACCTGAATCCGATTTGAAAATCTGTGGGGTGATCTGAAGAGGGCTGTGCACAGGAGACAGATTTGGAGTGTTTTTGTAAAAGAGTGGGCAAATCTTGCCAAATCAAAATGTGCCATGCTGATAGACTCATACCCAAAAAGACTGAGTGCTGTAATAAGATCAAAAGGTGCTTCAACAAAGTATTAGTTTAAGGGTGTGCACACTTATGCAACCATATTATTTTATTTTTATATTTTTTTTCTTCCCTCTACCTAAAAGATTTCTGGGTTTTTTTTCACTTGAGTTGTGCAGTTTATAGGTCACATTAAAGGTGGAAAAAGTTCTGAAATGATTTATCTTTGTCTCATTTTTTGTACATCACAGAAACCTGACATTTTAACAGGGGTGTGTAGACTTTTTTTTTTTTTTTTTTTTTTTTTATATCCACTGCATATAGCAATGCAGAAAGAAAGTACATGTCCCAATATGCCCCAGGGACATTTTTTAAAAAAAAAAGATAGCTACAACATTAAAAACCAAAGTAAAGACACAAGTGTTCTTCTATATACTTGTATCTGAAGTTATTTATGACATTCCCTTTAAAAAGCTTAACTTTGTAAAATGTTTTTTGCCCATGTAGTTACAAAAATAGAGCTCTATTTCTAAAGGTTACATAACCCTATATTGTATGTTATGACCTTTCACCTGGATATCTATAATCTAATTATTATACTACCTTATAGTGCGTCCCCCAGTGATGTCTTGGCATTTATTTATTTTTTCTATAAAGAACCCCTCGTTCGTCCGCTGTGGTCCCCGTATCTTTTGGTGCCTCATATGCTAATGAGGCGACTTGGATATACTAGGCGTGGACTTGAAATTCTCCTGGGTGCGGTTATCTTCTCCCAATCAGAGCACTTCGCTCTTAGCCAGGGAGAAGGAGCTCCAGTTCTCGCGAGAAATTGCCAAGACATCACTGGGGACGCATTATAAGGTAGTATAATAATTAGATTATAGATATCCAGGTGACAGGTCCTCTTTAAATATCAATGCAATGTTTTTTAGGGAAATTCTAGAAATGGATATCTAAATATTATCTAATTTATACGTATAACATAAGAGACAGAGCTTCTGCTGCATTAACTGTTTACAACCCAGATACAATCAGCCTTCAATCACTGTTGTCCAGGCTTCACTCATCAGATATGATTTCACTGAAAGCTTCTTATTGTATTAGTTTTACGCAGACACTGTGCATTTAAAACCAAGTCTGGTTTGTGTTTCAGAGTTATCTTTTGGAAGTCCTGATATCATGTCTGTGGGCGCTCAGACATTTCCTCCAGGAGGACCTAATGGCATTCTTCGAAGTCAGTCATTTGCCGGTTTTAGTGGCATTCCAGAAAGGAGATCTAGGTAAGTCACATTATGCAGGCTCCTAGTTTCTGGAGCACGGGAATGCAAGAGATGTGCCTCCAAATAAATTGGGAGCTTCTTACTTCAGCACAGTATGGGGACGCCAGTCTTGATAAGTCTCCCCCAGAATGTTTGATTTTCTGCTCTGTGACCCTGTTCTGACGTATACTCATATACGGTATGTTCCAGGATTGAATCACAAATATGGCTCCACACTGTCTGTCAGGTCTATTCATTCATATGATTGTTAATGATTTCCTGTGTGTAATTGTGCCTTATTACAAGAGATTTATCATTCAGAAAATCACATTGTCATTTTTATTATAAAAAAATTAGTGCTGTTTTTTTTTTGTTATCCACGTAATACAGTCCTGACATATTTCTGTTTTCATACTGATCACTAGAGCAGACACCATAAGCTGGCACTTATTGTTTTCTGTGACTCGCTTGTCAGCTTTTCTGTGTAAACTGGGACAGAATGGGCAGAGTTATCTCATATGAAGGTTGGCAAGTTACGTGGATTGTGGCAAGATAGGACGTTCTTAAGTATCTGATCGGTGGGAATTGGACTGCTGGCACCTCCAACAATCACAAGAACTTGGGTCCCAAGTGCATGTGCACGACGGTTGCATTTATTTTATATATAGTGCTGCAGGCGAGTACAGCGCTTGGCTATCTTTGGCAGTCCCATAGAGAATGAATAGAGCGGCAGTAGATATTCATCACCCGCCTCTCCATGTGGGCACAGGGCCTTCCTTACCTAGCCAGGGAAGTAATCTGTTTAGACCCCTTCCCTTGTTTCACAGTACAATCGAGCATTTTAGCATTTTTGTTTGTTTTTATATTAATATGTAGTTTACTAGAATTTGGAAACTGCGTGTTTTGGCCTGAGGTTAGATCTGTGCATATCCCTGGCATGTTTGAATTTTTATGGCTGTCTGTGATGCAGTAATTGTATAACTTTACTTTTTTTGTCAGCAGATGTAGTTCTTTTCTTGGAAACGCTTCCGTTCCTAAAAAGCCGCAAGCAAAGCAAAAGAAAATGCACAATCTGGGCCACAAAAACAGCTCTTCCAAAGAACCTCAGCCAGAGAGAGTAGAAGAAATATATAGCGCCTTAAAAAATGGTCTTGAGTAAGTATCCAAAAATGTAGTCATATGTTCAAGTACTCCTCTGTGCAGTAGGTACAGCTGTTTGAACATTTTTTCCACAGCATGATATAAGTGGGCAAAACCAGCAATTCAAATAGGCACCAAAAAATACTGTAACCAAACGGTAAAAGAAATGTCATACATGACAATAAGGATATGTTCACGCGACTATTTGATTGTGTAAAACGTGAATTTTACAGTGAGTGATCCGTGTTCTAACAAAAAGCTTCCTAGTGACTTCAATGGGAAATACATGCCCTATTGCACTTGGGCATGCTTTTCCATAAAAGTTAGTGGGAAAGGAGTAAAATACATTGAGTAGGAGGCATATGTGGAGTGTGTTTAGCAGCATTTATGCCTCCAAAACCCACTTTCATCTTCTAATTTATTTATTATACTTGCTTATATAGCCGCTGACATATTCCACATCACTTTATAGACATTGGGAATCATTTATCAAACTGGTGTAAAGTAGAACTAGCTTAGTGGCCCATGGGAACCAATCAGATTTCACCTTTCATTTTTGACAGCTCCTTTGGAAAAGGAAAGATGGAATCTGATTGGTTGCTATGGGCAACTAAGTTAGTTCTACTTTACACCAGTTTGATAAATCTCCCCCATTATCATGAATTTATGTTAATTAAGTTACTGATCTGCCGCCTGTTTTGCCATGTGAACATAGCCTCGATATAACAGTGTCACATCACACTGACAAAGTGATGTTTTACAAATGAAAACCATGAATGTAGGTTAATAAGGCACAACCAGATATTGAGCAGTTTCTCTCACGAGGGTAAGAGGAACCGCAGAAAAATGACCAAACCAAGTGGGAAAGGAAAAGTTGGATAGCAGTAGAAAGCTGTTGGGGAGGTAACAAATTCCATATTTCTAGCTGCTTTCAATCACCAATAGGGGGTGCTAAGTAGTATGCTGCATACGGTTATATTAGTGAGTTTAATGTACAATTGGAGAACAGCGCATGTCTAAGGCCTCTTTAACACCATGTTATCCATTTGTACTCCGAAACAGAAAGGATACTTTAATGGATACATAGGCTTATATAGAAAACAACGTAAGCCAAGAGTGCATACATTTTGTCTGGTTTGCGTTCCTGTCTTATTTTATTATTGTTTTTCTTTATAACTGGATGGGACATGGTTCTTTACCTCACAGTCCAGCAAAAATAAGAGGATTCATAAAACAGATTGAATACAACAGTACGTTTTTGTTTTTTTTCCCATCCATTTAATAGATCCATTTGTAAAAATATATATAAATTGGGTGTACCTACTGGAAGTACTACGCTGTTTTGGCTTTGGCCCTAAATTTATTGAGTGGGTGGAGATTTTGTATCGCCTCCCCAAGGCTAATGTACTTGTAAATGGATCAATATCTGACTCCTTTACTCTTCACAGAGAAACCAGGCAAGGCTGCCCTCTGTCACCACTCTTGTTTGCCATTGCCATAGAGCACCTTGCTTTAAGGATTCGACAAGATCAGATCTTCAAGGGAATATCCATGGGCGAGAGAATGGACAAAGTTGGATTATATGCGGATGATCTCCTTCTCTTTATGGACGAACCTGAGACAACACTCCCTAGAGCAATTGACATAATTAGCAAGTTCGGAGAGTTCTCGGGTTTACACATAAATTGGACGAAATCAGCACTTATGCCTCTGTGGATACACACGTGGCCACCTCAGTATTGCAATCTGCCAGTAGTAGATTTCTTCAAATATTTAGGGGTTGTTATCACTAGGGACCCCCAGTTAGCGTACTCCCTGAATATTGCACCCCTGGAGTCCATGTTCATGGATAAATTCAGGACATGGAGGACCTTGCCACTCTCTATTATGGGAAGATTAAATTTGGTCAAGATGACTCTCTTGCCCAAAGGGTTGTATCTGCTGGCGCATGCGTCTACCCCGATATCGCAGGGATTCTTTGCTCGCATTCATTCGTTAGTGACTAAATTTGTGTGGGGGGAATCCAGGCGAAAGCTGTCCCTTCAGGTCCTACAGAGGCCCAAGCTAGAAGGTGGCGCTTCTTTACCTGATTTTTTCCTTTATTATCTAGCTGGACAGCTGAAACTTCTGACCCCCTGGGTCCAGGCAACTGATCTACCTAATGCAGAATACTACCTTAGGGAGTATCTAGGATTATCCTCTCTATGGCCTGTGTTGGAGGGGCAGAGGTTTATTTCCATGCGCTTGCTCCCTATTCATAGAATGGCCCATCAGGTATGGAATGCTGCGAAAATGAGGTCGTTTAAAGACATCCCAGATGACATCCCGTTATGGGATAATCCCATGTTTGCTCACTTAAAAGATTTAGAGGGTGCTAGATGGTGGCAGGCGCAGGGAATCCGCAAACTGAACGACTTATATGCTGAGAGTAATCTATGTTCCTCCTCTCAGCTGCAGGAGAGGTTTGAACTACCTCGCTCATTCTTCTTTAGATACCTGCAGCTGAGACATGCGCTAACGGCACAGTTCGCAGCAGGTGGCCGGAAAATTTCTAATTACCCTCTGATAGGAGTTCTCAGATCACAGGGCCCGAAGGGTATTATCTCTGCACTCTATACACATTTGCTTAATAACCGCACGCTGATGAATCCCCTTGCTGTTGAGGAGAAATGGAGAAATTCCATCCCTTCCCTATCAGCTGACGATTGGAATGAAGCGCTGCTGTCTCCAGTGAGGGTCTCTCCGTCAGTAACTAATAGGCTGATTCAGTTGTTTATCCTGCATAGGAGTTACCTTACACCTGTTCGCCTGCAGAAAATGGGGAGACTGACACACAGTAGGTGTCATAGGTGCCATCAGGAGGGAGCGGATTTCTGGCATCTCATGTGGGACTGCTCATATTTGAAGAGCTTTTGGGCAGCAGTGATAGGAGTGCTGTCTGCTATAGTTCCAAATGCGGTGCCGCTGTGCCCAAAGAGCTGTATACTTGGTATCCTGGATGAGGAGGATTGGGGCCATCATCACAGAATCTTCTTGAGCGAAACCTTATTCTTTGCCAGAAAAGCTGTTGCCCTGAGATGGATGGATGATAGAGTGCCTACGGTGGGTCAATGGAAGTTGCTGGTTAATCAGGCTGTTAGTATGGAAAAGGTTATCTTTATCCATAGGAAGTGCCCGCAAAAGTTTGATAAAGTGTGGGGCGAATGGTGTGCATCACCTCTGACTGTGCATAATGCTTGTATGTACTCTGTAACCGATGTATAATGTCATGCTAACATGCATATTGAGGCTAGATCTCCTCCATCGTTCTCCCTCCAGAAGTCATTTGATTATGTAAATTTTTATGCTGTATCGGATTTAAATGCAGAACTGTTAAGCACTGCAGTGCTTGCACTGTATCTCCTGCGTGAGATATTCCCTAAATGTATTAATCCTTGTCTACTCTAAAAATGTAACATGCCTTTCTTGTTGAATTTCAATAAAACGAGTTTAAAAAAAAAATATATATATAAATAATAATGCCTACAGGTTACAGCTGGCCATACACCTCAGATCAATATCGATATTGGTGCTGTCTAGCAGAAGCCTAGTCCACTCTCCCTATTTAAAATCCATGCAGATTCAACTAAAGTCTTATTCAGACATCTGTGATTGGGAACCAAAACTAGGACTGGAGCCTCCACAGACATAAGGTATATTGAGAAGATCTGCACCTGTTCTGTGCTTAGAGCCGCACCTGGTATTGGCTCAAAATCACTGATGGAAATCACTGACCGAACACTGACAAGTCGAACTTTCATGTGTATAGAAGGAGGTTCGATAGAGATACCGGTCAGGAGGTCAGCCTTACATTATAATCAACAGTTGTGTAGTTACTGTCACTTTCCAGTCAGTTTGAACCAGTCAATTCATTCTCCTCTGACCTTCTTTTTTATTAATAAGGCAAAGAACATCAGCTGTTTCTGAATTTCTCCTCTATTGTGTGTGTCCCCCCAGAAATCATTCCATAGTCAATCATACACTACTCACAAAAAGTTAGGGATATTTGGCTTGTGGGTGAAATTTCAGGATGAACCTAAAATGCACTCTAACCTTCACATTCAACCTTAAACTTTTGAATGCACATCTCCAACTATTCAAAGTTTCAGTACTTTTTGCACAACTTGCTGTTTGCACAAGGAGCTTAACGGCAAAATTCACAACAGGTGTTTGATCCATGAATTGCCCAATAAATTTCGTGGTTCAATTAGAATTGGTATTTTTATTTTATTTAAATCAGATAAATGTTTATTTTGTAAAAATAAACTATCATTTTACAAAATTCTTGTCATATATTATGTTCAACACAGTGCAAAAATACTCATTGTACAAAACAGGATAGTCAATAAACAGGATCCTTAACATAAAGATCCAACAACCAAACTCCCCTCCCCCCACCCACCCACTGTGAGACCTTGTGAGTAGATAAGCATAAACATGTGTAAGACCTGTTTGTTTTAGTAACAGACCGTGACATCACCTATGCACTATAAAGCTTTAGCACACTAGGCTTAAACAAACACAATCAGCCCCATCTCTCCCCTCCCTAGAATTGGTATTTAAACAGTCCTCCTCATCATGCTGTTCACATTTTGACATCATGAGACCAAGATGACGCCTAACAATTGATCAACAGTAACTCGCCATCGTGAGGCTTTAAGCAGTATGTTCTTAGACGGAAGTGGCCACTGAGCTTAGAGTGTCATCAGCAGGTTGCAACAGAGATGAAGAGAGACTGGAAGAGTCACAGAAAGGCATAGAAGTGGACGTCCTTTGGCCACATCCCACATTAACAATGCCCTGCGGAACTGGATGATTAACAACTCCAGGAACATTTGAGGTGTTACATTTTGGGTGCCTCTCGTCAGACCATTCAAAACCGTTTACATCAGCGTGTTCTGCGTGCTAGACAACCTGCAAGGGTACCACAGGCATCATCACCTTGCATGGGCCATGGAGCATCTTTGCTGGACAAGGGACCAGTGTGCCTCAATGCGGTTGACTGATGAAAGTCAATTCACGCTGAACAGAAATGATGGCTGCCAACGATGTTGGAGACGTCAAGGATACGCTATGCATCAGGCACGGTTGTCCCCAAACGAGCCTTTGGTGGTGTTAGTGTGGGCAGGAGTGCCTAGTCAATACAGAACTGCCCTACACTTTGTCAGCGGTACAGTGACAAGCCCATACTACTTGAATAACATAATATAGCCATTGTGCCTCTGCATGAACAACACAGGCCTAATGTCATCTTCATGATCAATGTGCCAGCTTATCAAGGTCGTGTCATTAGGAAATGGCTGATGGAGCCTGGGGGACCTCATATGGAGTGGGATTGCATTTTCTCTAGACCTGAATCCCATTGAAAACCTATGGGATCAGCTGAGTCTCCATGTAGAGGCCTTTAACTCTGTACCCCAGAACCTCAATGACCTGAGGGCCGCCCTTCAAGAAGAGTAGGACCCCATGCCTCAGCAGATAATAAGTCGACTTGTGAACAGCATGAGACATCGTTGTCAAGCTGTAATTGATGCTCAAGGCCACATTAGAAGTTATTGAGACACTGACATTTTTGTGGAGGTATACCCACCACTGGTGTTGGTTTTTGTTTCAATAAATTATTTGAGATGAGGAAATCCCCATTGCTGCTTCTACTTAAATACCCTACTTTCATGATCTAATGTGACTGTAACGTGAACTTTTTTTTACATTTTACATAAATTTCACCCGAAAGCCAAATATCCCCAACTCTTTGAGAGTAGTGTATCTTTGTATAGTTTTTGTCAAAATCAAGTAAGTGAACCTCTTGGGGTGCCTCCACACAGTGCAGATTTTGTTAAATTTTCTGTGGCATCTGAATGAGGCTTGCGGAAATCCATATGCTTGTCTCCAAGACAACCCCATACAAATGTAATAGGTAATAATTTTGCAATAGACTTTATTTAGCCAAAACGTTTATTTTTGGTAGAAAACTAGAATGGCCCTTGGCAACACTCTTCAAAAGAGCGTTGCTAAGGGCCATCCGTCTCGATTAGAAATGACTGGCTGTGCAGCCAGATGCTATGCTTCTGCCTCCCTTGCTTCCCTGGGGGACAGAAGGCTGGGCATAGGAGTCTTAGGAGTTAAAATTATATTTATATTCCCCCTTTCTATGCAATCTAATGCTCCGTTACATTCACTGACCTGTGATAATAATTCATGAAGCAGCCGCCAGCTCACTGCGCACAGTGCTTCTACTTCCGGCTGCTGCTTCATGAATTATTATCACAGGGATCGCAGGTCAGTGAATGTAACGGAGCATTAGATTGCATAGAAAGGGGGAATATAAATGTCATTTTAACTCCTAAGACTCCTGTGCCCAGCCTTCTGTCTCCCAGGGAAGCACGAGGCAGAAGCATAGTGTCCGGCTGCACAGCCCGTCTTTTCTAATCTGAGACGGATGGCCCTTAGCAACGCTCTTTTGAAGAGTGCTGCTACGGGCCATTTCAGCCCCAGTTTTCTACCAAAAATAAACGTTTTGGCTAAATAAAGTCTATTGCAAAATTGTTACCTATCACTTGCCCTACACTTTAGCAAAAAAAAAAAAGACCGTTATCCTTTAACCACATGTGCATACTTTAATTGTTAACCTATGATTGAATGGTTAACTATATATGTTTAATGAACTGGTGTATGTTACAAAGTGGCCATTGAGTGAATTTAACCTTTTTCCTACCCTATCCTAATGTGTCTTTAAAGATGGCACCCGTCATTACACAGCAGACACCTGGTGGCAGAGTCCTTGATCGGCAATAATGCTGATTAGACTTTTAACCCTACCCCTCCCCCAAAATAAAAATAAAATGGGGATGAAAATGTCATACACACTCCAAAATAGTATCAAATAAAAACTATAGGTCACCCTGCAAAAAATGAGTTCTCACAGCTTCGTAGTTTTAAAAAAGTATGTGTGTCATAAAATTATTTTTTTAAAGGTTTAATATTCAAGTGGTTGGCCACTTCCTGGCTACTTGTGACCAATGTATATGAGGGATAACTATATGGCACTTACTAATATAGCCTTTGTTGATATCCTGTGCCGTGTGCTATATTTCAGAAGCCGTGCCCCCTTGTTAGGCAGATCGTCTGTGCTATCTGCACAGAGGTCCTGTCCCTAAGATGGCTGCTGATGGAGGGTCATCTGTCCAGACCTCACGCAGTCACTAAACTCCCAACAGTGAGGGGCAGGTGCAGTGTATTTGAACAGAGAATACATCACATGTGAAGGAATTGCATTTTTTTGCAGTTCCACCCCATTTGGAATTGTATTCTAGCCTCTCACTACATTGTATGCAATATTAAATGGTGCCATTAGAAAGTGCAACTTGTCCCACAGAAAACAAGCCCTCACACAGCGATGTGAACAGAGAAAAAAGGTATAGTTCCAGAAAAGCAGAGAATAAAAAACGAAAAAAAAATGAGAATTGCTTGGTCATGAAGTGGTTTGGATTGTAAATTTCAGTGCAGGTTTTCATGCATTTCGTATGTGGATCCTATGGCATAGGAAAGTACAAATACTTTTTTGCATTCAGTTCCA
The DNA here is from genome assembly GCF_905171765.1 of Bufo bufo. Classification (NCBI taxonomy): domain Eukaryota; kingdom Metazoa; phylum Chordata; class Amphibia; order Anura; family Bufonidae; genus Bufo; species Bufo bufo. The sequence continues at coordinate 400,615,035 of NC_053393.1, read as the reverse complement.
GTTTCGAAATAAAATAATTTAATAAAAGACCGCTACATTGTTTGAACCTACAAAAAGTAAAATTGAGATAACTATGGCTAATCTGTCCAGGGGGTATTGGCTACTCGTATGAGTTTATGGTTTGCTGTCTATGTGTACATATACTTAATAAAAACAAATTGAGGTAATGATGAATATTATGGCTGAATCAAGCCAATAGCCACCTGTAGAAGTGGTCCTGGCCGTGTCAGATTTATTCCTTTTGGAAATATATACATCTCCAGCAGAAGGAAGTCTCTTATAATAGGCTGATTTCTTACGTATTGTATTTCACGGCTATGTAATGATACCTGGTGTTTGATTTCTCCCTCTAGTGAGTATCTGGACGTTCATCAAACTGAGCTAGACAAGCTGACTGCCCAACTAAAGGACATGAAGAGAAATTCAAGACTGGTAAGTCGCCAGCGCTGGATTTTTTTAGTGGAGTAAGTGTAGGTAAGTCTGGTGGCGTGGGCGATTGTGAATACCATACACAAGGGCTTTTGTCTGCAGTTTTAGAGAAGTCACGTTATCAGTAATGTATCCTAGCTGTTTTGCCCGGCAATACATTCTTTACCCGCACTGGTGTAATTAGCATAGTCTGTTCAACCGCTCTCCATTTATTCCTGCCCTAACTTTCCCTTTCTTCATTGCAGGGGGTCTTATATGATCTGGATAAGGTACGTGCTATTACATGATTTATATTTATATTGTGATTGCTTGTTCACACTTTTGAAAGACCTATGGGGTCATTAATCAAACTGGTATAAAGTAGAACTGGCTTAGTTACCCATAGCGACCGATCAGATGCTTGTCATAGAAAATGCCGATCTTGATAAATGACCCTTAATTATTTTAGATTTTTATTTTTTTATTTTTGCACAATAGAACTGTATGGTGAACTGATGCCACTGTATGGCATCAGTCTGAAACATCCGTTTAACGTATACGGTTTTTTGTATATGTTAAATGGATGGGAAAAAAGACCAGTAATCTGTACTTATCAATAGTTGTCACGAAGTCTCTCAAATTAAAGATTAGTTTTTTTTTAACTACGGTACATTTTATTGACTATAATGCCAAAATCTGATATTGCTCTTACCCCTAACGTGTAATGCATAGTTGGCATTAGGGCAGCAGTGACAGAGTTGAAGAGAACATCAGAAACATAAGCCACTTGCAAAACTCACTTCTTGAAACTAGTTATGAAACATCCTTCCTTTTTCTTTGCAGTGCAGTGGCTTCTGGTGTAGAAATATTTCTAATTGTTTGAGATTGTGAGAGCTGGGTTCAGTAAAGCTGGCACTATGCCGATCATTAGCGACCATCTGCTGGTGTAAAGGTGCAGCAGATTACTTAATGAAACGCTCGTTCATCGTGTAATAGGATCATTCATGCGGTCACCTAAATCATCGCTGGCATCACCACACCTTTGGCTATGTCCGTTATTTGGGACCACCACATGTGGATTTATCATGACCTCACTGGGGGGATCCACTTGTGATTTCTATGGCTGTCCCTTGTATATACTATCTCTGCCAATCTCCGGTTCATGTAATATACCATTGTTTGTTATTTACTTTAGTATCTATTTAGAATAATTATTTTTGGGCCCTGTACCAATTTTTCCCACACGACCCCCTGATGAACCCTGGTGGGGGAAACGCGTTGGAGCAGTAGGGTAACCCAGTTTCTTTAAGGGCTTTTTAGGGCCAGCCAGGTTAGGGACGGGGAGGCCCCACCTTCAGGAGTCATCCCCGGGCTGAGGATTTAGCAGGGGTACAGTAGGGTATATTTTTTTTTTCCCTCTGTTTCTTCCCTTCCAACCCGAATAACCACTGGCGGCCTACATGTGATCTGGTAAATACCTGGATCTGATTTCCGTTCGCTTACCCTGGGAATTTCTGCATAGATAGCCTGTGTTGTCAGGTTTTTTGAAAGAAAGAATTTAATAAAATAAGTTTTAAGGGGTCATTTTTTATTCTTCTGTTTCTGTACTTGTACATGACCTTTTTAAATACCTATATACATCTGTATTTGATAGAATAACCAGCACATCGTTACCTCTAAACAGCCTCTGCTGCTGGCAAACTATGACTCTGTATGGGGGCAAGCGATGGCATTAACTATCACTGCTCCACGAACTGTGGAGGAGATCGATCACTGCAAGTAATAGCTGCAGAGTCCACTGATAAGCAGACGATTGGAAGGAACACTTCCTTTCTGACAGTCGTCTGCTCAGTCAAGAAGGGGAAGTCTACTTTCACACTCGCACTTTCCGTTTGTGAGATCCGTTCAGGACTCTCACAAGCGGTCCAAAACGGATCAGTTTGCATTCTAATGCATTCAGAATGGAAAAGCTCAGAATGCATCAGTTCAGTCTCTAATCCGCTTTGGAGACGGACACCAAAACGCTGCTTGCAGCGTTTTGTTGTCCGTCTGATGAAACTGAGCCAAATGACACAATCTGGTACAATAGAAAACGGATCCGTCCTCCTTTGACTTTCAATGGTGTTCAAGACGGATCCGTCTTGGCCATGTTAAAGATAATACAAACGGATTTGTTCTGAACGGTTGTATTATCTAAACGGATCCGTCAATGACTGATCCGCACAAAAACACGAGTGTGAAAGTAACTAAGGGTTAGGGTTATCTGATATCTTATTTGGCCAACAGCTATTCCTCTTGATGGCCCCCATCCCCCATACACACCATGTTTTCTCATTAGGGAGCGAAGAGTAAGCCACTGCCGGACACTTCTGGCAGAAGCTTATCTCTAGAACGGGGATGGCCAACCTGCGGCTCTCCAGCTGTTGTAAAACTACAATTCCCACTATGCCCTGCTGTAGGCTGATGGCTGTAAGCAGTCTGGGCATGCTGGGAGTTGTAGTTTTGCAACAGCTGGAGAGCCACAGGTTGGCCATCCCTGCTCTAGTGAGAGGATTGGGTATATTGACGGTCATGTCTGACCCTCATTGGAGAGTTGGGACACCACGATCCACGTTTTGCAAAGCATAGCTGGCATTTAGATTCTTTTTGAGTATACACAATAGCTTAGACTTGATGTCTCCACCAAGGAATTTTCCTGAGACCTGAATAAACTGCGCAGAATAGTGTATACTTAGAATGCGTGTCTGCTTCTAACCTGTGCTGTACCCTTCGGGGTTATAGTTATCAGGTGTATATGCTCGACTACCCATGCGAGCTGCTCTATACATATTACAGTGTGACCTGCATATTGGTCTAAAACTAGATATTTAGAACACACGTCTGGCTATATCTGACATAACTACCCAATTCAAATATTATTATTTTTCCCTAGCAAATCAAGACCATTGAACGATATATAAGACGACTGGAATTTCACATGAGTAAGGTAATTACAACCAGAAACATGGTGACGTAGACTATTTTGTCATGTATGCAGATTAGATTATATATCAGAAAACCTAGAGTGTGGTATCTCTGTAATCATGCTGACCCAAAGAATGAAGGGAACAGGTCAGTTTTACTACATGGTGAAACCCATAAAACTATGGTGCAATCCCCCCCCCCCCCCCACACCTTTCTGCTACATCATATGCGATATTAACTGGTGCCATTAGAAAGTATAACTTGTCTCGCAAAAACAAGCCCTCATATGGCTTGGTGCACAGAAAAATAAAAAAGTTATGGCACTAGGAAAGCTGGAAGTACAAAAAAACTGAAAATCCTGACGTTCCGGAAAAGGGTTAAAGATGTGACAGATTTATCAACCTTCTGCGACAATTTGATAAATTTGTTGCAAATAACAGCAATGTTGCCCCCAGAAGAACTGACTTGGATACTGTACATCATAAGTTCCCCCCGGTGTATTTACAGACTGATGCTAATCTATGAAAAGATGCGCGCTTGTGTTAATTGCCCACAGAACCTAATGAGGGCGTTGATTGCATGCCTGAGAAAGTATTGCTTAATACAAATCCATATAGAATTGCACCCCTAAAAGTCAGCATACTGTCAATATATGCAAGTTTCGGAATCGCATACACTAAATGATTGGTGCTTTTAGCGAAGAATGGAAGCTTATCTTGTCTCGTGTAAGAAGGTAACTGCACGTTGGACGCTTGCTCTTTCCTTTGCTTCTTCTCGGCTGTAGCTGCTATAAATAGTCTTATTTTTCCCAGTAAATAGCAGGGTTTCCAGCTGTCTTGTGGTGGGTCACGTTTTTGCGTGCAGCACATATCTGCTTCTCTCTCTTTGGTGCCACCTGTTACCCTGGGTCCTGTAATATACTGAAGCACACTTCCTGCGTAATGAAAGCAGATACTTGTTTGCTTTATTTGCGGATGCTTTCTTAGGGAACAGAAATTCCATAAATGTCTTATTTCTTCTATCGAGCAATGCAAATAAAGGGTATTGATACTACTTTTTAAGCGCTCCCCGTTAATCCTTTAAAGAGGACCCTCTGACATGTCTGGTTTAGAAACTATTTACATCCCTCTTGTGGTAACCATTCTGGAGCATCTATTCTTATGAATCTATGTTGTCATTCCTTTATTATTCCTGCTAGAAGGTATAAATGAATTGCCTGCACTTTGCAATGAAGGCCCAGATGGGTGTTACCAATTGGTGGTGTGCCCCTACACAGTCTGACCTTATCCAATCTGTGCTGTCCGTGTCACACTGTGCAGGGGCACGCCCCAACTGTTAACACCCAGATGGAGATCTTCATTGCAAACCTCTAGCAGGAAGGAGGAGTACAACATGGCCTCATAAGAAGGCATGCTCCAGGATTGTTACAAGGTGGGCATGTCAGGAGCAGTGACAGGACCTCTTTACACTGTCTAGAGTTTCACATTCCAAATCCACAGCCTAAAACAAAATCACCAGGGTCAAATAAGGAATTCTGTACTGTTACTAGGCCCACTTGCCAGGTGACAGATCCTTGATCCCGAAACTCAGAGCACCCCCAAGTAACCCACCGGTCAGGCAATTTATTTGACCTGCTTTTTATTTTTCTCACATCTTTCTCCCTGGCTGTTTTTTGCACAGCTCCATTAGGACAGAGCTGTGATCTGTGACTACAGTTTAGCTACAGTGTGAGGTAACCTGAGATTCCCCCCATGTCTCATGATTGCTTCAGGTTGCACAGTCTCGGACTACGTCAGATAACTTCAGGTTGCACAGCTCTGCCCTTTATGGAGCCGAAGCGCTACTATATTCCACAGCGCTTTATGGCATCCAGCTGTCCCCATTGATGCTCACAATCTAAGGTCCCTATCAGTATGTCTTTGGAGTGTGGAAGAAAACCCACGCAAACACGGGAAGAACATACAAACACCATGCAGATGTTGTCCTTGGTCAGATTCGAACCCAGGACCCCAGCGCTGCAAGTCACCAGTGCTAACCACTGAGCCACCGTGCTGCCCTAGATCTGAGTAGGGCTACTTTCACATCTGCGCTTTCCTTACCAGTTTTAAGATCCGGCAGACGATCTCAAAACCGGAGGAGAAAACAGCAGTTTTGTCCCGATTCATTGTCAACGGGGACAAAACTGAACAAACTGGAACAGAATGCTTTCCGGTTTGTTGCGTTCTGTGACCGGTCACAAAACCGCTGCAAACTGCGGTTTTGTGTCCAGTTTGCGAAACTAAGCACGCCGGATCCGGCACTAAAAACTTTGTCAATTGTGCCGGATCTGTTTTTTTTCTGACAGTCGTCTGCTCAGTCAAGAAGGGGAAGTCTACTTTCACACTCGCGCTTTCCGTTTGTGAGATCCGTTCAGGACTCTCACAAGCGGTCCAAAACGGATCAGTTTGCATTCTAATGCATTCAGAATGGAAAAGCTCAGAATGCATCAGTTCAGTCTCTAATCCGCTTTGGAGACGGACACCAAAACGCTGCCTGTTATTGCCAGATTCGGTTTGTTCATTTTCGATTTAATACAACCACATCTGAATGGCACGGATGCAGCCGTTTGTATTAAATCAAACTGAAGGGTTTTCTTCCAGTTTTGAGATCCTCTGGATCTTAAAACGCGAAAGAAAAAAAAACACATGTATGAAAGTAGCTGGTAATCAACCCCAGTAAGCACTGATTGATATATGATTTTATATATGGCTTTCTCTTTACAAGGTTGATGAACTGTATGAAGCATATTGTATCCAGAGGCGCCTACGTGAGGGGGCATGTAAGATGAAGCAGGCGTTTGCTGCTTCACCTTCAAGCAAGGCGGCTCGGGAGAGTTTGTCTGAAATAAACAAGAGTTACAAAGAGTACACTGAGGTAGGTCTGAGAAATATCGGCTATGCTGCTTTCATCCCTCCATTTATGATCCATCGGAAATAGTGTGGTACCATGTTAGCCACAAAAATCTGCGAATATGTTGGTGTCAAAGGACAATAGCATTACTGTAGTAGCGCCTTTTATTGGCTAACCAGAAAATGTATATTTGCAAACTTTCAGAGCACAGATTCTTCTTCATCAGAAGGTTTTATTAGTTTTGATAAATGAGGCGCCTTTAGGGAGAACTACCAGAAGAAATACTATAAAAACCCCATTTCTGAATATTAAAACAAAGTATTTATTATTAGCGTCATCAGTGCTTCCTGTGGCAGGCCCAATATCTTCACCTAATATAATCCTGCAGCCCCATGAGAATACTTCCTGTTCTTGCAGCCCACTCTTATTATAGAGGTATTGTGGGGATCTAAATAATTGTCTACACACATAAAACTGACACTATTTAAAGGCTATGGACACCTTTGGGGCAATTTTTTTGATTTGCATTTTACTTATTTTGGGCTTTATTTAAAATGTTCAGCCCTTTCTGAGATGCCCTGAATACTGTTTTTTTTTTTTAACACCATCAGTTTCAGTTTTCTTTGAATCCCGTCATCTGACAGCTCATGTTTAGTTCTTATCTCCGATCTCCTGACCTCATAAGCACTTATTATAGCTCAATTCTTATCAAACTTCTAAGTATATGGCTAAAAGGCTATGAACACTTTTGGGGCAACACCTTTTGTATGATTGCATTTAACACAGTTTGGGTCTTTATGACAAAAATTGCTGAAAACTTTTAATAAAGGGTTGACAACTGCCTATTTGTGACCATCTTGCTTTCACTTTCTGCTGACTATGTATATCCCTTATCTTTGAACTTGTAACAGCTCATAAACATTTATTTAAGTCATATTTTTATCTGTAAGATGAGCATTGAGCTACAATCAGTGTTTATGAGGTCAGGAGATCATAGATAAGGAGCCATCAGGTAACCTGGTATTATAGAATCTCAAGGCTGTACAGAGAAAGGGTCTGAATTGTTTTGAATAAAGACCAATTGAAATAAATTGGTCAGATACATGATCATACACATAATCCGTCAGATGACTGGATTCAAAGGAACAGAATCTGACAGGCTGCAGACCGGCTGTTTTTTTTTTGTTTACCTTTTTATCTCCGATCAAATGAAATGAGTAAAATACAATATTAAAAGAGCGCCCCAGAATGTGTACATAACCTTAAGCCAGTTAGGACAGTTTGTGAATCTAACTCAACACCCACATCAGTGTCCCTATGGTCGCACTGGAACAGAACAGGAAGTGTTGTCATGGTGGCAGGGGCAGATCGACTTCAGATTTCTGGCCTTTATCCTAAAGTCCTGGTAACAATGACTAAAACAAACTCTAAAACTTTTTCACATTTTTTTTAAGCAGACTTTAGTTCATGTAGCTCCCCTTATGTAAAGAATGCAGCGGTCATACTATATAATTATTAGTATGAGCTGGGTTTACAATGTGTCATCCACTTTGCATGTTTCTATTTTCATGTTTGTTTGCTGATATTTTACAGAATATGTGCACAGTTGAGTCCGAAATGGAACATTTATTGGGTGAATTCTACATCAAAATGAAAGGTAGTACTTTCTTGTCCGTATTGCCTTGTGTTATATTATGGTGAATGCATTTGGATTTTTACCACGAGTTAAAAACACATGGCTCCTCTAGTATTCAGCTGCTGTCTGTAGTGTCTTTGTATTGATATTGTAAGTGGAGAGGATCACCTTGTGGAATCTTAATTTTACCATTATGGTCTTCGCCAGGAAGTTTCCAGGTTTGTAATATAAAAAAATAAAATAAAAGTACTTGAAGACGACCAGTCACCTCTCCTGACACATCCATTACAGTAAATGATTGTATCACCAATGGAATAACCATTCTGGAGCATCCTTTCCTAGAACTGTGTTGTGCTGTTCCTCTGTTATTCATCCCCAAAATGTATCAATAACTTAATAACTGAGTGTTACCAATTCAGTTTTATATACAATCCAGTCCTGGGGTCCTTCTTAGGTACTCAGGGCTCACTGCGGATTGCTCCCAAATGGTTCACTGGAATAGCTGGTGATCTGATCGCAAGGGGGAGTGCTATTTGATCATGTTGTGGTATGGACTGCAGCATGATCAAAGGGTTAACAGCCAGGATTGGAGCTTTCTTGGGCTGTAAAGCAGCTGTAAGAACCCAGGCTCTTAGTAACAACTTTTTTTTATTTTTTATGCGCAGAAGCGTTTTAGTAGACCGTGACACCCCACCCCCCTCCGAGCACCCATGCCAATAAGCTGTTAAAAAGGCCACAGACTTTTCCTAGTCCATGTTATTTCACCGTACATTGGTCACATATTTGCAGCTCAGCCCCATTGATCTGCAATACCAAGCACAGCCACTATACAATATACAGCACTGTGCTTGAAAAGCTGCCTGGAGCTCCGGTGAGTGTGGCAGCTCCCTGTGACTGCTGATCAGTGAGGGTGCCTGGACTCGGACCCCCACTGATGTGATAATGGTGAACTATCCTGAAGATATTCTATTTACCTGAGGTTAGGGTTATAAATGTAAAGTATGCCAAGGCTGCAAAGGTTCCTCTGTGACTCACTACATATATTAAGCTCTCTGCAGGGTTTAGACATGGTTGCTATTTGTGTCTTAATGCCCTTTAAGACAGTCAAATTATCAGGCTGATTGTCTGGAATGAGTGTTCGTATATATTCGTATGTGTGTATATGTGTGTGTATGTGTATATATATGTATGTATGTATATATATATATATATATATATATATATATATATATAGTAACTGCTCAGAAAGCATCATTGATGTGGTACCAAAATCATTGTTTGTGAGCAGCAAATCATCCTGTGTAAGCAGGGTACACTGCCCAGCAACGATGAGTCTGAATGGGAATGTGTGTCCCCATACAGAGTAGATGATTGCTGCACATAAATGCAGCTCTTTCCTCCGCTCACGATCAGGCAATTATTGGGAGCATTCGGTCTGTTCCCAATAATTGCCTGTGTCAGCCAGTGTAAAAGGACATGTATACTGACTGACCTTTTATCTTTTTACTCTTACTTTTGAATGTGGGTCTAAGATTTGCCTTCATGGTACATGTAGAAGAGTTTTGAAGCCAGTATGAATGGGAAATGGGCAAGCCATTGCAATAATGGAGCTTCCATTATGATCACTATTTACCTGGTGTCCTCATAATCTTCACAGTGATTGCATTGAAAAAGGTTTATGTAAGTCCGATAATTACATCCCAGCAGTCTCTTGCACATAATTGCCATCGTTGTGATGTTGATGCGACCCCTGTGTGTGACTACTTGCGCATTATCGGGTTTTGGTACATAAAAAAAAATAGACGTGGTGAAGGTCATCCACCCAGAGGCTTGCTAGATTGCTAAGACGAATCAGTCCAGTGGTCTGCAACCTTTAGGGCATGCCGGCTGTCCCTGCACCAATGGCTGGAGAGCCCTTTGTTGTAGAACACTGAATTAAGGAAGATTTAAAAATAATAATAATAATAATTGTGAGCTTTTTTTTATTTATTTTTTTTAACCATTCTACAGCAAATGAAATGTCCTCAAAGGAGTCACTTCATCTTCAATGCATAGAATAGGTAGAGCATTCCTAGATACGTTATAGGAGACATGAGTTTGCATTTTCACTCCAAATTATCTGTAACAACAGCAGTAGCTTATTTACTGGGTCGACAAACTCATATGAAAATACTGAAGCTTATGAGACCTAACCATTATTTCTAAAATGATGTGCATGTGAATCGTTGCTGCCACCTAGTGGTCGCATACTTGTCTAGCCCTGACTAGCTGTCCGTCTAGCCCAGGGGTCTGCAACCTTTAAGACATAAAGAGCCACTTGGACCCGTTTCCGAAGGAAAAAAAAAACTGGGAGCCGCAAAACCATTGCGACATTTAAAACAAATATAGCACTGCATATATTGTTTCTTACCTTAATGCTATATACAGGATCGTGCAGTCAGCTGTCAATCTGAAGAAAAAAATGACTTTTTCACTTAACAATGTAAAATATATTTTTGCAAATTAATAGCTAATTAAAATATTTAATTTACCTTTACCAGACCCCCCCCCAATCATGTGCCAGTAATACCAGACCCCCCTCCAATCATGGGCCAGTAATACCAGACCCCCTCCAATCATGGGCCAGTAATGCCAGACCCTCCTCAATCATGTGCCAGTATAATACCAGGCCCCCCCCATTATGTGCCAGTATAATACCAGGGCCCCCATTATGTGCCAGACTGCCAGTTAAAAAAAAAAATAATTAACACTTATACTCACCTCTTTGGAGCGATGCGATGCAGGCCTCTTCCGGCCTGTGTCCCGACTCCAGCGCTGTACGGCTCAGGCGGCGCAATGATGTCATCGCGCCGCCTACGCCGGCCTCTGATAGGCTGCCGGCCTAGTAGTGCTGGCAGCCTATCAGAGGAACAGGAAAGGGACACACCTCCCTGCCCTGCTCCTCCGCACAGCCTTCTGTTTGTATCGCTGTCCTGAGGACGGCGATACAAACTGATCACTATGGAGATGAGCGCTTCGCTTCCACAATGGAAGCGCTCATCTCAGTGCCTGCCCAGCCGCCGCCGCACAGTGCCTGCCCCGCCACCGCCGCACACACACTGCTGCTGGCCTGGGGGGATTTGATACCCCGCTTCCTACGCCCATGCCGGAGCCGCGGCAAAGGTTCATAAGAGCCGCATGCAGCTCCGGAGCCGCGGGTTGCCGACACCTGGTCTAGCCTGTCATTTCATTATTAGATAAACAGACTATTGATATGGTCTAAAACTGTTCTGAACAACCAATTAAAGAGTATCTTTTATCTTATAGGCCTGGCTGGATTTGCACGTCTGTGTCCTGGAGACCAGTATGAGGTTGGTGAATTATTGGCTTATTCAGTAGATTAAATGTTAAAGCAGTTGTCACTTCAGGAAATGTAGATAAAGTTAATACAAAGCTTTTACTAATGTATTGTGATTGTCCATAATGTCTCCTATGCTGGCTACATTCATTTTTCCATCACATTCTACACTGCTGGTTTCCTGGGGTTACGACCACCCGGCAATCCAGCCGTGGTGGCCACGTTTGCACACTATATGAGAAAGCGCTGGCCTATGCACACTCCTGTGGTCCCGACCACTAGAGAGGTCAGTGCCTTTTCCTGTAGTGTACAAGCACGGCCATCACTGCTGGTTTGTAGGGTGGTCGTAACCATAGAAACGAGCAGTGTATATTAGGATGAAAAAATTAATCCAGCCAGCAAAGGAGGCAATATGGACAATCACAATACATTAGTAAGTGCCTTGTATTAACCTTTTCTACATAATAAATGCCATTTGCTGAAGTGAGACAACCCCTTTAAGTACCGGACCCTTTTATAATTATCCCGATGACTGTAGATCAGTAGTTGCCAACTCAACATATTGTGGGAGCTTAAAAGGGTTTTCTGGGAATTATGAAAATACTTTAAATATTGCTTTATTATCAAAAATATATTTCCAAATTAATGAGGAGACAGCTGAAGTACAGAGAGGAGGTGGGGGTGTGGATAATCATCAGCAGCACTTGTATTGAATCTCTATTACCATAGCCCCACATTACCACAATCTGTCCCGATCTCTCTGTACTTCATGTCTTCTCTTGAACTCCATTCCCACAGAGATTCAGCTGAAGATCATATTAAACTGTATTCAGGATCATAATTCCTGACAAGCAAAGCACAGAGGAGACAGCTCAGTGTTCTGAAGTAACTTGTCCTGCTGTGTGATTAGGACAGGTTTTGTGTGTACTAATAGGACAGCGGCCATTTTATTTCTTCCAATGATTGCTCCCTAGACAAAACAAGCCATTTTAACTAATGAAAGGTATTTGAGAATATATTTATAATAAAGTAATATTTAAGCATTCCCAGTAATTTTATTTTCTTAATTTCTGGGGGACACCTTTAAATTGATGTCTTTGATCCCAAAGAGTCGCACATCTTATTCAGTTCTGATCAGTTCAAGGACCAGGCACACATATGACACATGCACACGCAGTACACATGAGGGAAACATACCACAGTTCCTCCATAACAGCAAAAAACAAAGTAGCTCTTTTGTTTATTGCTGGGAGAAGTGTATGAGAGTGTTCATGTCTGATCATTATTCTGCGGCTGACAGCTGCACCTTATAATTTTGTATCTTCCTTAAAGGGGTTGTCTCATCTCGCAATTACTAAGACGAGTAATGGCGAGATGAGACAACCCCTTTAAGCTGACACATTAGATATAAGTAGGCTGAACTCGCCGATATAAGGTATGCAATCATATAGTAATCTGTTCTAAAGTCAGCCATGCATTTAAAGGCTGTGGCCACCATCATTAATTTTATTTTACTCACTTTGGGCAAAAATTATTTTTTCTTTATTAAAATCACTCGTTTTTGACACGTGGTTAAAAATCTATCTATTTGCAGACTGTCCCTCCTGAGAGCCGTCAGCTGACTGCTCATGTTAAGCCTTATTTCTGATCTCCTGACCATAAAAACACTTATTATAGTTAAACTCTCATTAAACTGAAAATAACATGACTTAAATGAGTGTTTATGAGGTCAGGAGATCAGAGATAAGGCTACACCTGAGCCGTCAACTGATGGGACTCAGGAGGGACAGTCTGCAAATAGACGGATTTACATCCGCAGGTATAACAAACTGCTGAATTTTTTTTATAAAAACTAATAAAAATAATTTGTAGCCCAAAATGAATAATATGCAATTATAAAGTGCCTCGAACGTGTCAATGGCCTTTAACACCTTCCCGACATCCACTGTACATGTACAGCGGATGTCTGGTCTTTTAAAGATGGCGTCCGGATTGAAGTGAGTGCCATAGCACTGGGGTGCCTGCTGTTTCATACATTGTGCGTTTCTGAGTAATGAATGCCTCCCCCAGGTGGAAATCGAGGAAGGCGTTCATACATGGTAATGAGCCTGAGCTTCCAGGCTCATTATTTGTATATTACAGTTCAGGCCAGCAGGTGGCAGCATTGAACTGTAATACAGTGATTTCTGTATAGACTAATGGAGCAAATTCTGTTATTTTATTCAAATTTTTATCGGATTATAAAAATTCAATTCACCCCCACCCCTTTTCTCAAAATAAAAAAATATTTTAAAAATATATATATATATCATGGGCATCGCTGCGTACAAAAACGTATCCCATACAGTGAATGGTGTAGTGGGAAAGAAAATGGCCGAATATATATATATATATATATATATATATATATATATATATATATAAATTTTTTTATTTTTTTTTTATTAAAACAAAAGAAATGAATGGTCATCAAAATGTGGATCTGAAAAATGTGCTGGGCTAAGATGCACAGTCTTCTTAATAGAATTTGTTACATCTTTTGCCTGTCCACCAAATCTATGCTATAAATTGCCCCTCCCCATTATGTACTTTTCATCCACATAGAAACCTCATTGTCCAAAATGTTCTTTCTCACTCATTTTGCCCAAAATGAATAAACTTTAATTACATATGTACAATTTGACTAATGAAGTTTGTAGGTACCAAGGTAGCAATAAATGCACGATATATAAATGAAAATGAATTCTAAAAGTGAAGCTTTTTTTTTTTTTCACAGATATTCATGAGATATGGAAGGCAAAGGTGGAAACTGAAAGGAAAAATAGAGGTTAATGGCAAGCAGAGTTGGGATGGTGATGAGATGTTTTTCGTCCCTCTGATTAACAACTTAATATCGATTAAGGTAAGTAGTTCTTGTTACACAAGTGTCGCCTAACATATAGACGACAATGTATAGGGAACACTAAATACAAATGTGGCAGGCAGGTCGCAAACCAAATTCCTACCGGAAAATACACCAAAGTCTTGCACCGGACTCTGTATTACAATTTCTTCTGTTCTATCTATCCCTAAGGTAACGGAGCTTAAGGGGATTGCAGCCCACATCCTAGTTGGGAGTGTCACCTGTGAAACAAAGGACCTCTTTGCTGCACATCCTCAGGCTGTTGCTGTCGACATAAATGACCTTGGTACTATCAAACTTAACCTTGAAGTAACTTGGTGGTAAGTACCACTGATCTAAGTAGTGTTTTATACCACAAATTAATGTCTGCGTATGAAAAAAAAATTCTTAGGGTGGGTTCACATCATGTTTTATGCCTTAGGCCTCTTTCACACTTGCGTTGTCCGGATCCGGCGTGTACTCCACTTGCCGGAATTACACGCCGGATCCGGAAAAACGCAAGTGTACTGAAAGCATTTGAAGACGGAACCGTCTTCCAAATGCGTTCAGTGTTACTATGGCACCCAGGACGCTATTAAAGTCCTGGTTGCCATAGTAGTAGTGGGGAGCGGGGGAGCAGCATACTTACCGTCCGTGCGGCTCCCCGGGCGCTCCAGAATGACGTCAGAGCGCCCCATGCGCATGGATGACGTGATCCATGTGATCACATGATCCATGCGCTTGGGGCGCCCTGACGTCACTCTGGAGCGCCCGGGGAGCCGCACGGACGGTAAGTATGCTGCTCCCCCGCTCCCTACTACACTTTACCATGGCTGCCAGGACTTTAGCGTCCCGGCGGCCATGGTAACCACTCTGAAAAAGCTAAATGTCGGCTCCGGCAATGCGCCGAAACGACGTTTAGCTTAAGGCCGGATCCGGATCAATGCCTTTCAATGGGCATTAATTCCGGATCCGGCCTTGCGGCAAGTGTTCCGGATTTTTGGCCGGAGCAAAAAGCGCAGCATGCTGCGGTATTTTCTCCGGCCAAAAAACGTTCCGTTCCGGAACTGAAGACATCCTGATGCATCCTGAACGGATTTCTCTCCATTCAGAATGCATTAGGATAATCCTGATCAGGATTCTTCCGGCATAGAGCCCCGACGACGGAACTCTATGCCGGAAGACAAGAACGCAAGTGTGAAAGAGCCCTTAGTTTGATGTGTACGTTAGAAGAAAAGAAAAAAAAAGTATACTTTGGGGCGTAACCCCCCCAAAAAAAAAAAAATCACAAAAATTTATGCAAGTGCACGCCACACTCTGTGGCTATTTGACGCCAGTTCTGAAGATCTGGTCTAAATTGTGGCTAAATGTTCACCACGTTTGATTTTGACGTTCAGCAGGATCGTTACAAGTAGTCCTGCTAAATGTTTGGCCAGACCTATGCAACAGTATTGGCTAAGAGTGCCACACATTGTATGGGTTTTTAGATATATTTTTGACCTGAAAAGCATAGTTTGGACCATTTTGGCATGGATGGCCCTTTAAAAAAAAAAAAAAAACACCCTATAGGCGATTATTAGAGAATAAGATAGAGGCTGTTGTGTATGCCTCGTGTATACCTGTTTTATTTATATGTATAATTTGTGGGTTGTCAGCCATCTTGATTCCTTCTCCCCTCAGATATGGTTTTCTTAATAACTCCTACTTTTCCCATCATGCCTGGCTTTGCAGAGACAGAGGGGGTGTAGTCTCTCCACACTGCATTTCTCTGTG
Organism: Bufo bufo; assembly: GCF_905171765.1. Lineage (NCBI taxonomy): Eukaryota > Metazoa > Chordata > Amphibia > Anura > Bufonidae > Bufo > Bufo bufo. The sequence continues at coordinate 400,599,147 of NC_053393.1, read as the reverse complement.
TCCTCTTAGGGCAGCCGTTTCAGATTAGTGACATGGCTGCTATACACTTACCGTGCGGGGTCTCCATGTTCTCCTAGGTGATACAGCATGTGCATGTTTCTCCTCTCATCTCTCTCCCCTGTCAGCTGTTACGTGCTGGAGGCTGCCAGTGTGAAGCTACAACCTCTAGAACTACATTGGAGAGTCAGCACACACAGATAGTACAGACAGGCAGTGTGCGTCAGGAGGTTTATAGAACTGCAGCTAAACACTGTATACTCTCACCTACTATGCGAGTAGATCTGCACTTCTGGTCCTTTAGATGGGCAGACATTATATCATCAACAGAGTACAGAGATATACAGAATAACATGGAGGGTGGGGAGGGGCCTGAGGGACCAGCAGGGCTTTGATTGGTGATGTCATCCTATAGTTCACAGGTAGTCGGTCGCAGGGAGAGAGAGTTCCTGTTTACTCATTAGAGCAAGGAGTCAGACGACTTGAGGTCACATAGTTTGTGGTTTTGCTATACACGTTTAGGTATTCTCCAGCCTTTCAAGACTGACTGTCAGGGTAGGCAGCCCGTTTTCCAATCTTTCCCTTTTTTTCCTCTTCTTGACTCCTTCTGTTCATCCCCTTGTTTTTTGCCTATATAAAACCAAAGAAGGTTGTAGCAGCACTTATGAAAAAAATGTCCAATTGGTGGTGGTGCCAGCCATGATGGGTACCAGCCTGTAGGACCCCCATTATCCAAAATGCAAAGAGAGACTGATGCAAAACGGACAAGAATAAGACAGGACTCATAATTTTTGCAGGGCCACGGGACAGCACAACGGATACGGACAGCACACAGAGTGCTGTCCGCATCTTTTGCGGACCCATTGAAATGAATGGTTCCGTATATGGACCGTATGCGGAACGCAGAAAACTGATACGGAACCCAAAATACGTTCGTGTTAAGGAGCCCTAAAGCTGTGATTTATTCACCAAAATAGTGCAACGTTTCGACCTTGAATGGTCTTTTTCAAGCTTGAAAAAGACCATGTAAGGACGAAATGTCGCACTGTTTTGGTGAATAAATCACACCTTTTGTATTGAAGACTTCTGTGTCCGCAGTCTCTCTTTGCATTTTGCATGTCCTTTGTCTGGCACTATGTACATATTGTTTTTCATTACAAGACAGCTGTGAATGGATGTAACTTAGGGCTCCTTCAGACGACATTTTTGCAGACCTGTTTTTTTGCGGACCGTTCAGCATGTCTGCAAAAAAAAAAGATTGCATTCCGTTTTTTTGCTGATCCATAGACTATAATAGTGCCATGTCCTGATTTTCATTGACAAGTATAGGACATGTTTAATTTTTTTGCTGAGCCGTGCAATGGAAGAAAAGGCCCCATAGAACTGAATGGGACAGCATCTAATCCGCAAAAAAACGGATACGCATTTTTGCGGACAGCATACGGCCGTTTGAATGAGCCCTTATTTAAAGGGGTTGTCCCAGGATTAGGAAAAAATGGCTACTTTCTTCTAAAACAGCACCGCAGGTTGTGTGGTACTGCAGCTCCGCCTCTTTTTTTTTCAGTAAAGCTGATCTGCAATACTGGACACAAATCGTGGACAGATGTGGTGCTGTTTTTGGGAAAAGCCATGTTTTCTAAGTCTGTACAACACCTTTAAAGGGGTTGTGTAAAAAAAGATATAGCACTGTAAATCTGATGGTCAGCGATTCATAACTAAGCTAAGCAAGTTTTAGGCAAAAAAATATCTATTTCCTCATTACCCTCGTTCTCTTCTGGCCCTTTGTTTACTTGTTAATAAAAACAATCTGTCCCTCCCCCTGCACTGCTAAGGGAGTGAATATAAGTACTGCCCTGAGTGACATGTCTGCCTGCTGGGAGACTCAGCAGCATGTATGTGTAGAACTACAAGTCCCAGCTGTACAATGACACTGCTAATACACACAGGATCTTCCCCCTACCTGCAATGCTCTGCAGAACTTCTCTTTCAGCTCCTGTGCCCAGCATTTGTCTCATCACTGCCTGCAGCTACACTGTAAACACTTGCAGCTGAAGGGGTTAAGAATCCGAGGAGAGAGCAATAAGCAGCAGCCACAAGAGCAGGGGGCGTGGCCAGCACAGTGACCTCTCCTGTACAGATCTCTCAAGCTTGTGTAGGAACATTATCAGAGCAGGGTGAGAAGCTGACATCATAGGTCATGTGACCCTCAGTGAAATCCGAGAAACCAGCCGGTGGAGATAGTGAGTTAATTGGAAAGCTGTTACATTTGCCCAGTTAGAAAGATAGAAGAATAAAAAAAACTCAGGCAACCCCTTTAAGGCTTCATTCACATCACCGTTCTGCCTTTCCGTTCCCCTTCTCCGTTTAGGAGCAGGAGAACGGAAAGGACGGAAAAGGCACATAACTGACGCCAAACTGAGTCAAACGGAGCCCTTAGGACCCCATAGATTATAATGGGGTCCGTTATGTTTCCACTCAGAAGATGATTTTTAAGCGGAGACAAAAGTCCTGCATGCACAACTTTTGTCTCCGCTTAAAAATAATTTTCTGAGCGGAAACCTAACGGACCCCATTATAATCTATGGGGTCCTAAGGGCTCCGTTTGACTCAGTTTGGCGTCAGTTATGTGCCTTTTCCGTCCTTTCCGTTCTCCTGCTCCTAAACGGAGCAGGAGAACGGGAAGGCTGAACGGTGATGTAAACATAGCCTAAGTTGCTTTATGTACTTCGCTATTTGGCTGTGGAATTTATAAAGTCAGATTGCTGAATGGTGCTCTTGATGTGTGTATTTAATTTCATAAAACTTTGAGATTCCTGATTAAAAATGTTATTGTGCTGCAGCCCCTTCGATACAGAGGATCTGACGCCATCTACAGGCAATATAAATAAAGCTGCCGCTCTCCAAAGAAGAGTCTCCATATATAGCCAGGGCACCCCTGAGACACCCACATTTAAAGACCACTCCTTCTTTGTAAGTATCTCCTTTCTTACTAAATGTCTCTATTTAATGCTTAGAATTTTTGTATGTTTGAAAACTTTCTGAAAAATGTAAAAAATTCTGAACTTAATTTCTTGAAACCTCCATAAATCCTCGGTCTATATTCAAAGTGTGATTTGCCTTTGGCGAATACACCGTAGAATGGTGCATGGTACTTTTTACTTGTATCCAAAATGCTTGTTTTATGAAATTAACACAAACCTTTCCACACTTCAGTACCTTGTATGCTCTGTGCTTACTAACATCCCCTTTAATTTTAACCTGCTGAAGAAATGGTTCAACCCTCCACCAGACAGGCTGCGGCTGTCAATTATGGATGCACTTCAGGAGACTTTCTTTGACAAACTCCGCCGCAGTCGCTCTTTTAGTGACCTGCCATCTCTCAGGCTGAGGCCTAGATCAGGCCGAGAGAGATATGTGAGTTATACGCAAGTGGATGTGTGTACTTCTCTTGCCTTGGTTGAGCTGTCATGCATGCAGCATTGTTTTTCTTCTCATTTCTCTGGTGTTTTCATCTTTTTGGGTGCTATTGTGGATCAGAATGTCAGAGCTAGTAGAATTGCCACAGATAGAGGTTAGAAGGTTTTTTAGTGTTTTTTAGATCAAGCCAAATCCCCCACACAGCACATTAAGGGCTCATGCACACGACCGTAGCCATATTGCGGCCCGCATACGCGGGTCCGCAATACACAGGCACCGGCCATGTGCATCACGGATCGCGGACCCATTCACTTCAATGGGTCCGCAATCCAGGAGATGCAGAATGGAGGCATGGAACGGAAGCACTACGGAGTGCTTCCATGGGTTTTCTGTCCGTGCCCCCGCACCGCAAAAAAAGTAGTGCATGCACTACTTTTTTTGCGGTGTGGACAGTTTACGGATCCATTAAAGTTGAATGGGTCTGGATTTGTCTGCGGCAGCCGCACAGATGTTGCCGTGCATTGGGGACCACAAATTGCGGCCCCCAATGCACGGAACGGCCAGCACACGGTCGTGTGCATGAGCCCTAAGACAGATCACTGGATAAGGTATGCTCTGATCACCTATCTCACTACTATGTCATGGAGGAAATGTGATCATGCCCCTTATGTAAACTCGCATCATGGTACTACATATTAAAATCTCAAATATGGTTTTATATGTGGTTTTCAGTGGCACACTTTTCTAACCATCAATGAGCGAGAGAAAAATCTGTGCACAACAAAAAAAATTCAGCCTAGGCTTCAACGCAGGATTTGGCCACATTGTGTGAAGAAGATGGGGTGCAATCCTGTTAATGGTATTTTCCAGGTTATAACAAGAAGTCTCTATGGGCACAAAATTAAAAAGTAACAGTACATTATAGTATACCTTATAGTCCTGCATCTCTGTTCCCTGGTGGTAAATTGGGGAGCAGTGGTTCAGGAACAGAGCAGATTGACTTTGCAAAATTGCTAACAGCGCCAGGTAGGAGACCTGAAAAGCCATTAAACATATTATTGTGTATGCAGGGGCGTATCGCCAATTAAGGCACACCATGCGGTTGCTATGAGGTCTGCTGGGTTGGGGAGCCCAATTGGGTCGAATAGCCCTTCTACCTTTCCAACACTGGAGGGAGTCTCTGCTCTTCTCTGTGGAGTCAAGGTTTGGCCTCTCCCTGTATCGGAGGCTGCTCTAAGGAGTCCCTGCTCTTTTCTTTCAAGTAGGCACTATGACATTAAGCGGGAATGGACCTTCAGCATTCTGATTGTATGGATTTTATTTTTTAAGGATAACAGCAAAAGTATAATTTATGTAGTAATTACAAAAAATTAATGGTGCAAAAAAATGACAATTAAAATTAATTACATTTATAAAGCTATATGAGGGCCTACCCAATTGTGACCTTTGCTATGGGGTGCCATGATTCCTTTGTACACACCTGTGTGTATAGTTTATTATCATCACTGTGCCCTGGAAATGGCCTGTAACACTAAAGTTCTCTTCATTCTCTTAAGTGAGCTTTTCCACAGCCTCTGCTCTATTCTTGTGAGTGACCGCTGTAGCATCCAACCAGAAGACTGCTGAAAAGCTAACTTCAGAGAGTCCATAGTATTCAGCATTTCAGGTCTCCTATTTAGGGCTGTTGGCAGTTTTGCAGGGTTACAGAAAATTGCAAAGAAACATTTATCCGTAACATACAGTATGAGACCATTGTGCAGAAGTGTAGGGATGCATGCTTACTTAATGATTGTAGTTTACCGACTCTTGAGAGTATCTTCAGGAGTCAGGTGTAAAAAATACAAAGAACAACAGAACATTAGTCATGGTGCGGCCCAGAGTTTCATCATTTAATGTTTTCAAAGAAATCTGTAATTGCATTAATTGTAGTTTATTATCTATTTGTGCTTTCATTCTTCCTGTTTCTTCAAACCAGTTCTTTAGCTACATAAGACATTGTCTTGTTCTTAAAGTGTACCTGCAGAGAAAAATGCACTGTGCTCTTAGCGTTTAATGTACAGTATCCATGTGAATCCTAAATTCTCAAACTTTGCTGTTGGTGCTGCTTCCTAATCCAGGAATGTAAAGTTGGTATTTTCTGCCATGTTACACATACAGTGGAGCTGCAGTCCAGTCTTCGTCACTCTATCTAAAAACATGCCAATTCACATCACACTTCCCACTCCTACTACCTCACAGAGACTACCTTCTTGAATCAGTCCCAGCCAATGCTGCCGTATTGTTAGCAACCACGTTTCATGTTTCATCAACAGGCACGCATCCTACAAGTTAATTAACATCATAAAGAACTCTTTTTAAGTTCTAGATTAGCACTGAGGTACATATGCTGCCAAGTCCATCACTGGAGGTACACTTTAATATGGTCAAATCTTCAGTCTCACTTTATTGTTCTCATACTTAAAATCTATTCTTCCATGCCAGAAATTATGCTTAAATTATAAAAATATAAAATACTTAAATATTACTTTATTATAAATATATTCCAAATACCTTTCATTAGTTATAATGACTCATTTTGTCTGGGGAGCAATCATTAGGAGAAATAAAATGGCTGCCGCCCTATTAGTACACACAGAACCTGTCCTAATCACACAGGAGGGCAAGTTACTTCACAACACTGAGCTAAAGAGCTGCCTCATCCTCCTCTCCTACTTGTCAGGAATTCTGATCCTGATTACAGATGATAAGAACTTTAGCTGAATCTCTGTGGAAATGGGAGCTCTTTAGCTCATTGTGGTGAAGTAACTTGTCCTCCTGTGTGATTAGGACAGGTTTTGTGTGTACTAATAGGACAGCGGCCATTTTATTTCCCCTGACCATTGCTCCCCAGACAAAACAAGCTATTATAACTTATAAAAGGTATTTGGGAATATATTTATAATAAAGTAATATTTAAGTATATTCAGTGATTTTATTTTCTTAATTCCCAGAGAACCCCTTTAAGGTCTAAGATTCACCGTAAAATTTATTTTGTCCTAGGAATATTTTCCGCCGTACATAATTTCTGGACCTGGTAGAAAGGTTCATAACTTTTGTGTTGTATTTGTTATAGGTTTTCAAAAGACCTGTCCTTACTGAGTGTGTTGAGAATTTATATTGTGTATTTTCTGTTTTAGTCAAATCTGCAAGATGATGTTTTCGATAGCAGCGTGGAAATCATTGAGAAGAGAGCCCTCTCATTAAGCTTTGACCACTTGCCGAATGGTGACTGTACACCACAAAGATCAACTCCCTCGTCTTCTCTGGGCTGCTCAAATCCCGAAATCACCGTCACTCCACCAGAGCATAACCTCAGTGACTTGTCATCAGAGGAACCGGTGAAAGACAGTATGAGTGCCAGTTCTTCTGCAGATGCAGTTGGTCAGTCACAGGACTCTCAGTCCATTGCAGAGCGTGCTAATGAAACTGAGGAAACCTTTGTAGGAGATAAGTCAGACCTTGGTGCTTGCCAAAGCCATCTGCCCACTGTGGATAGTAACATCTACATAACTTCAAATGTCTCAGTGTCAATTTTGCAAGACTCAGAGGAAGTCTCTGAGCTGAAGCCTGTGGAGCTAGACAATTGTGAAGGAAATATTACCAAGCAGCTGGTAAAAAGGCTGACATCAGCAGAAATATCTTCTGCTCCAGAGAGACTCCAGTCTGATTATTCCACATATAGTGAAGCTGAAGCTTCTAGGTCCTACTTGGATGGAACTTTAGAGGAATCTTTGCAAGGACTACTCCTTACTCTCGAGCCTTGTAAAGACCAGTATCCAGAGTACCAAGAATTGTACCAGGAAATAAACCACCTTGAAGATGTCCTAAAAGTAAGTGAATGCAAAGCCCCACTCTGTCTTTAGATTTTCCTGATTGTACCAATGTGTGGTGGTTGTACTTGATAGCACTTAAAATACAAAAAAAAAACACAATGATTATACTCTGGATGGAACGGGGTATTCTAATAGTCTAATACAGACTTTCTTTAGTTTATAGTGCTTTCTAGAGTCCCTTTCTTTTATTATTTTTTTTCCTTGGACTCTGTGAATAGCCTGGATAAATATGAAGGAATACATCCTCTCACAAAAAAACTTAAGTGTTATCTGTGAACAAAAACGAGCAAGCGATGAAAGCCTAATCGTAAAACAAAGACATTTTATCAGAATTTTATATTCATAGTTTGTGTATGTATTTTTTTTCTATTTTTAAGTTGATGCTAAAAAGAGGGAAACTTCGATTATATATATATTTTTTTACAGTTCTGGTTTACAGGTTTGGTTCACAGAAATGTTTTACCATTTTAAAAAGTATTTTGTGCATTTGTTTGTTTTTTGTTCAAAATTTACTGTATTAAAACACGTTTTGTTGCACAAGTCATGGTGATGCATGAAATAAGTGAACTAGTATATCTGAAGGGGGGGGGTTAAAAGTTCTAGTATACACATGCTGAGTGACTGCTTATGTCCATTTACTTAGATTTATGTTTTATATTCATTTATATTTCACACAAATAAAATTGTTTAATGCATGTTCTTTGCGTTTTTCAGTCCTTTTTCCATTTAAATGCATGTCTTGGTTGCCCATTGTTTTGTGGAGTGAGTACATGGTGATATAACTGTATTGTATCTGTTACTAATAGTATACAACATGCACTCATACAATGTACCGTATTTTTCGCACCATAAGACGCCACAAATTAGACCTCCAATTATCATCAGACCTCAGATCAGACCCCCATTCTTCATCACACCTTAGATCAGACCTCCAAGCCCCATCAGACCTCAGATCAGACCATCAGACCCCGAAGGTGCTTTAGACCTCAGATCAAACCCCCAAGATCCTTTAGACCTCAGATTCGACCCCCATTCCTCATCACACCTCAGATCAGACCTCCAAGCCCCATCAGACCTCAGATCTGACCATCAGACCCCCAAGGTGCTTTAGACCTCAGATCAAACCCCCAAGATCCTTCAGACCTCAGATTCGACCCCCATTCCTCATCATACCTCAGATCAGACCCTCGAGATTCTTCAGACCTCAGATCAGACCCCCAGGATCCTTCAGACCTCAGATCAGACCCCTAGAGTTTCATCAGACCTCAGATCAGACATAAAAACAATAAATGAACTGGTCTCTTCTGCGCTGGACGGCACTGTTATTCTGCAGATCTGGTGGTCTCCTGCACTCACTGCTCCCTGGTCTTCTTCCAGCCCGCACTGTGACCTGACATCACATCCTGATGCTGTAGGCAGTTAGAACCCATGTAGCGTGTTGCCTGGAAGAAGACCAGAGAGCAGAAAGTACAGCCAGCGCTAGCAGTGCTACTCGCCACTCTTCATGCCTCCTGAATACTAATGAGCACTTCCTTAATGGAAGCTCTCATTAGTATTTGCTCCATAAGACGCACTGTCATTTTCTTCCCACTTTTGGGGGAAAAACTGTATTATGGAGCGAAAAATATGGTAATGCTTCATCAGACACCTTTTATATCTGTCCTTATTTTATCATACTTTTTTGTTTTGCAGTGTGTGTGTGTGTGTGTGTGTGTGTTTTTCTTTTCTTTTTTTTGGGGTGTTTATTGTTTCTGTGCATTGGGTTCAAAATAATGCTGTAGTAGACATTAAAGGGAGTCTGTCATCTCCAAAATCGATTTTAAAGTACCACCATGTAGGGTAGGTGCCCTGAGGAGCACCCTAGGTGGGGCTGTTGCACCATCGCTCTACCATAACACTGTCCAGCACTATCCCCTGCTATTTGAATGACATTTCTTGAAAGCCTGTAGCGAGAGGAAGCTGGGTGTAACGAATGGTGCACCAAAAGTCATATTTGCATAAAAATGAAAAGAAGTGTTTCTTACAATTAGAGAACCAGATTTTCACAAGAAAGGTTGTTTTGGGGCACCTACCTTACATGGCAGTATGCTTGCCTTGAAACTGATTTTGGAGGTGACAGGATCCCTTTAAAATCTCATATTTCTTTTCCTAAGGGCTCATGGACACTAACGTGTACCGTCCTTGCTGTGCATTGGGGACCGCAATGGTCCCCAATGCACGGGCACCGTCCGCGTGGCCTGCGCTGGCGGATGCAGACCCATTCAACTTGAATGGGTCCGCGATCCATCCGCACCACAAAAAATAGAGCGTGTTCTATTTTATTGTGGTGCAGAGGCACGGACCGAAATGCCACAGAAGCACTTTGTAGTCTGGATTGCTCCATATCTTCCAGATTGCAGACCCATTCAAGTGAATGTTTGCGGGCTGCAAAATGGGTACGGCCACCACACATTCGTGTGCATGAGCCTTAATGCAACCGCTGATTGAAGAGCCTCAACTCTGGGAGGTTTCTACTTGCAAGGAACACTGATTACCACTGCATGTAATCGTCTAGAGCGGAGAGGCTTTTCAGGCAGTTGCCAAAAGATTGATGCAGCAATTTATTGATATAACTTAGGGCAGGGGTGGCCAACACAGAGCCGAAAAAAACAAAAACTTATGACTACCAGGAGCCACAAGCTATACTTTAACACACGAGTCACCGTATTTTTTGCCCTTCAAGATGCACCTAGGTTTTAACAAGGAAAAAGAAGAGAAAAAAGATTTTTTCATCTGAGGTCTGCTAAAAATTAATACATTTTTTCTTATTTTTCATTAGCAGAGAAAAAAGGAAAAAATATAATTTTCATCAGACCTCTAAATCAGACCCCCAAAATAAGACCCCAATGCTCGGATCAGACAACACAAATCAGACTCCCAGTGTCAGACCCTCAGTGCTCAGATCTCTCCCTTTCTCAGATCTGATCCCCCATGCTCAGACCTGACCAACCCATGCTCAAACAAGACCCCCCATTGCTTGGATCAAGACCCCCCCCCCATTGCTTGGATCAAGACCCCCCCCCCCATTGCTTGGATCAAGACCGCCCCCCCCCCCCATTGCTTGGATCAAGACCCCCCCCCCCCCCCCCATTGCTCGGATCAAGACCCCCCCCCCTTCATTGCTCGGATCAAGACCCCCCCCCCCCCATTGCTCGGATCAAGACCCCCCCCATTGCTCGGATCAAGACCCCCTCCCCCCCCATTGCTCGGATCAAGACCCCCTCCCCCCCCATTGCTCGGATCAAGACCCCCCCCCCATTGCTCGGATCAAGACCCCCCCCCCCCTTCATTGCTCGGATCAAGACCCCCCCCCCCTTCATTGCTCGGATCAAGACCCCCATTGCCCAGATCAGGACACTCCCCCCCCCTCCCCCCCCCTTCATTGCTCGGATCAAGACCCCCATTGCCCAGATCAGGACACTTCCCCCATGCTTAGATCAGACCCCCAGGCTCAGTTCTATAATTTAAAAAAATCTCTTCCCTCTCCTGATCAGGCACCTGCTACTCTGCAGGTCTGACATGCTCTCCACTGTGACCTGATGAGCACAACGTCAGGTCATAGTGCGTGTCTCCATGTTCTACGTTCTCACACTGTGTGCATCAGGACATAGAGGAGAATGAGCTGGAGCTGCAAAGTAGCAACAGTGCCCGATCAGGAGAAGAGATCCGAGCACGGGGTGGAGAGTGAGCCGCCTGACTGCTTCCCGGCTCCACAGCTAGAGCCTCACTTGAAGAAGCAAAGAGCCGCATGCCGCTCAAGAGCCACAGGTTGGCCACCCCTGACATAGGGCTTCAAAAAGTTACACAAGTCACATGCAAATCACACAATTTGCTAATAAAGCTGTTGCATAACTAGACATATTACATTGCTCAATCTGTATAATACAAACTATGCAAGTGCTATATACAAGAAGGCGAGTGCTAAAACTGGGAACAAGTATGTAATAATAAGACTAATTATTCTGGATTCATTTGCAGGGGTTGTCATTAGCTAAATCAATCGTTATCAACCAACTTTATTTGCTTCATAACTGTGATGTACAGTATATGGTTTGGTGTGTTTGGATTCGGATATTACTCACTGTGCTATTAAAGGAGATGTCTGAGTGTTTACCTATCCTGAGGATAACTCCTCAATATTAATCGGCATATGATTGGTGGGGTCCAATACCTGGCACCCCCGCCAGTCAGCTATTTGAAGAGGTGATGGCACTGCAGTGACCGCTACAGCCTCTTTGCAGCTTAAAAAGCATAGCACTGTCCATTTGATAGCGGCTGTGGTTGATGTTGCATCTCAGCCTCATTCACATGAATGGGATTGAGCTGCATCTAGGCCATGTGACCGATTAACATGACATCACTGGCCTATGAAGAGGTCTCCTCAAACAGCTGATCGTCGAGGGTGTCAGGAGTCAGACCTCCACCAATCAGATTTTGGTGACCGAGGATAGACCATCAGTATTGGGGTCCATTCACATGTCCGTAAGTATTGTGCGGATCCGCAAAACAGACACTGGCAGTGTGCATTCCGCAATTTGCGGACCGCACGTCGCCGGCACTATAATAGAAAATGCCTAATCTTGTCCGCAATTGCGGACAAGAATAGGACATGTTCTATTTTTTTGGCGGAAACGGAAGCACGGATTCAGAAGTGCGGATCTGCAAAATTGCGGAATGGATGCGGACCCATTTTACGGACGTGTGAATGGACCCTTAAAGGGGTCTTCCGAGACTTTATACTGATGACCTATCCTTCTCTCAGCTCACCAAGCACAGGGCCATACATTGTATAGCTTGGTATCACAGCTTAACTACTTTCACTTCAGTGGGGCTGAGCTGCGCTTAGGCCATGTGACCGATGAATGTGACTTCACATGACCTAGGCTAAGCTACAAGAAGGCTGCGGCACCACTGCAAACGCCGGTGCCTTCTCGACACCTAGGATCTCTGCTGAACAGACATATCCAGAGGACAGGTCATCAGTATAAAAGTCTCAGTAAAACCCCTTTAAACACTGGAAACTGACTATAGTAGCATGAGATGTGTAGGTGAGCGCTACATATGTGTAAAGGAGTACTAAATGTTTTATCAGGTAGTACTGCATAGTGACCTGCTTGTGTAATATGGCCAGTGTTGCAATGCACAGCCTAAGAGAAGATCTCTGAATGCAGAAGTGTAGGCAAGAAGGATACTTACAGCATAGTGTCCATCATGAATATATAAATAAACCCATGTAGCACCCTTCTTTTAAAAGGTCTTTTATAAACTGGAAATGTAAGCACATAGCTGGATATATTCTTATAGTTCACAGTCTGATGTTTTAGGCCGGGTTCACATAAAGCGGCACGCAATAGTTTGGGCACCCCAGGTCAATATTACTATTACTGTGAACAATTAATAAGTTGAAGATGAAATGATCTTCAAAAGGTTAAAGATGAAACACACTTTTCAACATTTTAAGCAATATCAGTGCATTATTTTGGTTTTGTACAATTTGAGTGAAAAAAGGAAAGGAGTACCTTGCAAAAGTATGGGAACCCAAGGAGGTTTGAGTGCTCAGATAACTTTTGACCAGGGTCTCAGACCTTAAGTAGCCTGTTGGGGATAAGGTGTCACGGTGCGGTTCACTGTGACAGTTGTGGTCGTGTAGGCTGGCTGCAGGCTCTCTCGCGTACTGGCTGCAGGCTGACACCTGTGTATGCTGGTTGCTTGGGGCTGCGTGCTGGCTGCAGTGTCTTGTGTGCCTGTGAATGTGTGTACTCCCAGTGTCTGCATCTCAGTGCAGTTCTTGCCATTGTTGCCGTGTAGGCTGGCTGCAGGTTGACTCCTGTGTATGCTGGTTGCTTGGGACTGCATGCTGGCTCCGGTGTAGTGTGTGAACTGTGGCCTGTGTTTGTGGCTTCCCGTGTCTGCATATCTGTGGATCCTGTCTCTGGTGACGTGCTGGCTGGTTGCATACACTTTGTGTACTGGCTGTGGGTGTTCCCATGTATGCTGGTTCTGCGATGCCTGCTGGCGACGGCCTTGTGTGTACAAGGTCTGAGTTTGGATGTTTGTATCACAGTGCGGTTTTGATACTCCTTGTTGCTGCGTAGGCTGGCTGCCTGTAACCTCGTACTGATTACAGTTGTCCTGTGTATGCTGGTTGTTCTGGCGTGCTGGCTACAGCATTCTGTGACTGGTGTGAACACCACTTGTGATTGTATGTTCTGTGCTTCTTGTTATTCCTGGTTCTGATGGGGTTAACATTTCCTGGTCTGTTCCTGGGTGTGACTTATGAGGCGCCCTCCTTAGGGTACTTTCACACTTGCGGCAGGACGGATCCGACAGGCTGTTCACCATGTCGGATCCGTCCTTCCGCTGTTTCGCCGGACCGCCGCTCCGTCGCCATTGACTATAATGGGGGCGGAGCTCCGGCGCAGCACGGCGGTGCACGGTGAAAGACACCGGACTAAAGTCCTGCATGTCCGACTTTTTAGTCCGGCGGGGACGGAGCGGCGGCACGGCGAAATAGCGGAAGGACGGATCTGACATGGTGAACAGCCTGTCGGATCCGTCCTGCCGCAAGTGTGAAAGTAGCCTTATGCAGCTATATCTACCTGTGAGCTGTGGGGCTTGTGGTCAGTCTATCTTCTGCCTTGCTGAGTGTAGCACTTTGCTGCTCATCCAGGGGGTCAGTCTGTCCTGTGCCTTACTGGGTGTAGTCCATTGCCATCTGCCCTTGTTTGTGGTGTCACCTGGTAATGCATTGTTGTTGTTGCCTTGTCTGTTCTCTGTACCGGTCCTGTGATGTTGATGTTGTTATCCTTGTTCATGCCTTGCCTGTTCTTCTGTACCTGTTCTCTGTTTGAATCCTTGTCCGTCCCATGTCTAGCCTAGTAGTGCTCTAACTGCGTCTGAAAGCCTGGCTTCTGAACCGTCTGTTCTATGTCCAGCCTGGCAGTGCCTACTGCTTCTAATCCTTGTCTGTCCATGTCTGTCCTGCAGTGCCTTAATGCTTCTGTTCCTGTGTTTGTCCTGCCTTGGTGAGAGGGCTCCTGGGTTCTCCGGTCTGTGTGCAGCTCTGCTTGTGACCACCATGCTTCCACTTCCTCAGTGCGCCTGCGCCGATGATGTCACCGAAAGAGAAGACGTCATCGGCGCAGGCGCACTGAGAGTGCTGAGGAGGCGAGCCTCCTTATCTCAGAGTGCCTGCGCCGAATCAAAACAGGCGCGCGGTTTTTGAAATGCTGACAGGGTTGGCCGGAGGAGGAGATCGCGGCTGGCCCTGTCAATCAACAGAAGGAGGGGGCGGTTTTCTGCGGCTGCTACCAGCTAGTAGACTCCCTACTTGCTGGTAAAAAAGGTAATTAGCATATTATAAAGTACGTTTTTTGCTAAATCTACTGAACGAAAATTATTAATAACATAATGTATGGCAGGATAGGGATTATAAGTACACAAAAAAAAGAGTTTAGTGGGGTGACAGAAGCCCTTTAATGTCTAGTCAAAGTATTTTTTTTTATAGTGTTTTTTTTTTTTTTTTTACTATGCTGGTGCCTGGCTACAGGAATGTTTTTTGCCCCTTGTATATCATTTTTGTTACATTCTATATGGAACACATTTCTGAAAAAGGACTATATATTTAAACTGTTTATATGGGTTTGGGGAAGGGGCGGGTTTAGCGATGAGACTATTACACTGACAAGTTGGTCTTGGATGGAGCGCTGGTCAAAATACCAGGGTTCCCGTAATATTTATCCTGGCATGACATCTTACCATGCAGAATATGGCTGACAAACTTAATAATTGTAGGATGGATTATTAGGGGAGTGTTTCTTGCACTGCAGCAGTATCAGCCTGAAGTGATCTGCCTATGAGACGCATATGGTTCCCAACACTAATCACTTGCTACATAAATAGTGGGTGGGCCACTCATCTCAATCAACACTCTCCACGCATTCTAGGGGGGTGAGTGTTCTTATACACAAATCTTTGCCATTTACTTGTCACTCGTCATGTATAGATCCTAAGGGTAGATATGTATGCTTATATTGTACCTGTTACCACCTCTCCTTTATCCTTGTCGCGGTATATCTCCCTCCCCCTATAGTGGAGAAATACTGAAAGAGATAATGGCCTATGTTGAGGAGCTCCCTACATGTCCCATTTTGATAATTGGTGATTTAAATACTTGCCTGTCCGCAAGGATGGACAGGATGGGGGCGTTGGGTACTGATAGAGATACTAAATTTGCCACAGTACTACGAGAGCTGGATTTTCATGATATCTGGCAAGTGAGAAACCCGGACATACGCAGATTCTCCTGTTTCTCCAGCTCTCACCACTCACTCTCTAGAATAGACCTAGCTTATAGGATCCCCGGACATGCTGTCTTTGGTAGTGTATGCTACCTAACTGCCGAGAGGTATATCTGACCATTCTCCTATTTACGTAGTGCTTAAATTGAGTGAAAGGATACCTTGTGGTTTTGGTACCTTTTTGGTTGCAGCTGGTGGATGATGGGGAGGGTACTGTGGGAGAGCTGCGTGAATTCTTTACTAACAATGAGGGGTCGGCACTTGTGGGAGTGGTATGGGATGCTTGTAAGGCATTTATCCGTGGATTATACAGTCAGCGGATAAGTCGACACAAAACGAGGTCCAGAGACACCCTAAACATCTCCAAGACCTAGTTATGGAGAAGGAAAAGAGATATGTTGAATACCCCTCATGTGACCATGAGACGGCGTTGGTGACGGCGCAGATAGACCTTAAAAAACATCTACTCCTTACCGCTGATAATAGATGCTTCTTTCTCAAGCAAAAACATTTTGAAGCTGGGGAGAGTTCTGGCAGGTTGCCAGAATTGTTCGGGCACAAGATGGTCCATCAAAAATACTGTCCATCAAGAGAGCTGATGGATGTTTGGTTACGGCAGACTCTGATATTCTGGCAGTATTCCACTTGTTTTACAAAACCCTATATGAATCTAAGCTAACGGTGGGCCCCAAAAATATTGCAGATTATCTTGCTGGGATCTCTACCCCACGGCTCTTAGCAGAGCGTGCGGCTTATTTAGATCAACCACTGGAATTAGAAGTGGTGCTTAACTCATTCCCGATCGAAAAAGCTCCCGGGTTAGATGGACTTCCGGCGGAGTTCTTTAAAAAATATAGCAACCTTTTATTACCTCATTGCTGTTGGTGTTCAATGACTCCCAGGATCAATGAGGTATAGTTTGACTTATGATTGCCTTGACTGCAGGGTGGATAAAAATCAATAGTTTTTTTTTTAAATCTAAAAAATCTGTTTGTTTTTTTTTATTTAAATCAGATTTTTTTTTTTTATATAAAATGCTTTTTCAGGAAAATATATTACCATCCAAAGGTTATTCCATCATGAAATAAAGATTAGTTTTTTAATTATGTAGAATAAGGCTGTATAAGTTTAATTTTTTTGGTAAATAAATTCCATTAATCCATTCACAATGGGAGGGAAGAAATGCAAATGAGCTCTTAACAAGCTTTGCCTCTAATGCCACCAGATGTAAGGCAGCTATCCTATAAGTCAATATTCAGCTCTTAAAATAAGCCTTGAGACATGACTTGGATATTAAATAAGCCAGCACCTCATCTGCAGACAGCTGTTTCGGGGTGATTGCCCCTCATCAGTGAAGAGCAGAGAGTACTGGCTTAACTGGGTAGAAGGCCTGTGTCCGAAACAGCTGTCTGCAGATGAGGTGCTGGCTTATTTAATATCCAAGTCATGTCTCAAGGTTTATTTTAAGAGCTGAATATTGATTTATAGGATAGCTGCCTTACATCTGGTGGTATTAGAGGCAAAGCTTGTTAAGAGCTCATTTGCATTTTTTCCCTCCCAGAATTCCAGAGGAGCATGTATGGCCTAAAAGTCTCCTCACACTGATTAAGGTGCTCTCTCCCTAAGGAGAGTTAGTTTCCCCCTTTGTCCATTCACAATGTCATGCTCTTCCAGAGGTTTTTGTAAGATTATTGGGCAGTTTCTTTGCCTACAAGATATTATCACAGATGCTTGGTTTACTTTTGCAGTTCTCAAAACTGAATTTGACTCAGCAGAGATCACATGCCTCTTCACAGCAAAAATGTTATAACATGAACAGATTTGAGAAAAAGACCTTAATCCTAACTTCTACAAACCTATGAATACAGAATCAACCTAATCAAACTAATATGAAAAGGTATACCAGCTAGAATTTGTCTTTATGTAGAAAACTATGATTTAAATCAAGCCTTACTGACTAGTAATTTAAATCGTGATTTAAATCAAATCCACCCTGCTTGACTGTATTGGGAGGAGTGACTTTGGGAATAATAACGATGAGGGGTGACCTGGGATGGAGGAGTTCAGAGACAAGCTTATCATGGAAAGTGCAGGGGATAAGACCATATCTAGGGTGTCGGCTTTATCTTCTTTAGTGCCCTGACGCACAATATTTATGCTAGTGTTAGGCCTAGTTCACACGAACGTTTTTTTTTTTGCGAGTGTACGGGCCTTTTTTTGTGTTCCGTATACGGTCTGTATACGTAACCATTCATTTCAATGGTTCCGCAAAAAAAACGGAATGTGTTCCGTATGCATTCCGTTTCCGTTTTTCCGTTCCGTTGAAAGATAGAGCTTGTCCTATATTTGGCCGTAAATCACGGGTCATGGCTCCATTCAAGTCAATGGGTCCGCCAAAGAAACGGAACACATACGGAAATGCATCTGTATGTCTTCCGTTTCCGTTCCGTTTTTTCTGAACCATCTATTGAAAATGTTATGGCCAGCCCAATTTTTTCTATGTAATTACTGTATACTGTACATGGCATACGGAAAAACGGAAAGGAAACGGAAACCCAACGGAACTCAAAAACGGAACAACGGATCCGTGAAAAACGGAATGCAAAAAAACAATAAAAGCCATACGGTCGTGTGAACTAGGCCTTACAGTACCTGTCTCATCGCTGGGGGGGGGGGGGGGGGGGGTATTGTATGTTGGGATACATCTGAAAGGGTATATTTTTGTCTAGTCAGCTTTCGCTATTGTAACATGGATGTCAATTATGGTAAAAGCCTTGATCATTTTCTGAGTACCAGATTTGACTGTACATGCATATCCCTTTCTTTTTTGTTCTTTTCTGTAGCTTGAAAACTTGTTTTAATAAAAAATATCTGATTTAAAAAAAATTGGGGAAATGGCAGTTAACGGGAGGTTAAGATAGGTTCTGGAAAGCCAAGAAAAAATTCTGAGACAGCTGCTCGTAGGTTTGCTAGAAAGGCAAATCGGACCTCACAGTCCCCTGATCTGAACATCATTGAAAATCTGTGGATAGACCTCAAAAGAGCAGTGCATGCAAGACGGCGCAGAAATCTCACAGAACTGGAAGATTTTTGCAAGGAAGGATTGAAAGACTCTTGGCTGGCTACAAAAAACGTTTACAAGTTGTGACACTTGCCAAAAGGTTTTTTACTAGGTACTAACATGCAGTGTGCCCCAAGTTTTGCTTCGGGCACTTTTCTTGTTCTGTTATTTTGAAAATGTAAAAGCTAAAAAAAAAAAAAATAGCTTTTGCTTAACCCCTTAAGGACCGGGCCATTTTTCACTTTAAGGACCAAGACAGATTTTTGCAAATCTGACATATGTCACTTTATGTGGTGATAACTTTAAAACCCTTTTACTTATCCAAGCCATTCTGAGATTTTTTTTCTCATCCCATATTGTACTTCTTGATAGTAGTAAATTTGAATCAAAATATTTCGTTTTTATTTATTAAAAAAATACCAAATTTAGAAAAATTTAGAAAAATGTGCAACTTTCCAAATTTCAATTTCTCTGCTTTTAAAACAGATAGTGATATCTCATATAATAGTTATTACTTTACATTCCCCATATGTCTACTTCATGTTTGGATCATTTTATGAATGCCATTTTATTTTTTGGGGACGTTAGAAGGCTTAGAAGTTTAGAAGCAAATCTTGAAATTTTTCTGACAATTTCCAAAACCCACTTTTTAAGGACCAGTTCAGGTCTGAAGTCACTTTGTGAAGCTTACATAATAGAAACCACCCAAAAATGACCCGATTTTAGAAACTACACCTCAAGGTATTCAAAACTGATTTAACACACGTTGTTAACCCTTTAGGTGTTCCACAATAATTAATGGAATATGGAGAGGAAATTTCAGAATTTCACTTTTTTGGCAGATTTTCAATTTTAATAATTTTTTTTAAGCTAACAAAGCAAGGGTTAACAGCCAAACAAAACTCTATTTATTGCCCTGATTCTGTAGTTTACATAAACACCCCATATGTGGTTGTAAGCTGCTGTACGGACACACGGCAGGGCGCAGAAGGAAAGGAGCGCCATATGGTTTTTGGAGGGCAGATTTCACTGGGATAATTTTATACTTTTGCCATGTCACATTTGAAGACCCCCTGATGCACCGCTAGAGTAGAAACTCTAAAAAAGTTACCCCATTTTGGAAACTATGACATAAGGTAGCAGTTTTGTTGTTACTATTTCAGGGTAGAGAGGATTTTTGGTTGCTCTATATTACACTTTTTGTGAGGGAAGGTAACAAAAAAATAGCTGTTTTGGCACTGTTTTTTTTATTTACAACGTTCATCTGACAGGTTAGTTCATGCGCTTTTTTTTATAGAGCAGGTTGTTATGGACGCGACAATACCAAATATGTCTTTCTTTTGGTTGTTTGTTTCAATTTTACATAATAAAGCATTTTTGAAAAAAAATATTTTTTTTGTGTCTATATTCTGAAAGTCATAGTTTATTTTTATTTTTTGGGCGACTGTCTTATGTAGGGGCTCATTTTTTTCGGTATGAGATGACAGTTTGGTACTATTTTACAGTGCATATGACTTTTTGATCACTTGGTATTACACTTTTTGTGATGTAAGGTGACAAAAAAAAGGCATTTTTTTTACACTTTTTTTAATTTTTTTTTACGGTGTTCGCCTGAGGGGTTAGGTCATGTGATATTTTAATAGAGCAGTTCGTTACAAACGTGGCAATACCTAATATGTATACTTTTTTATTTAAGTTTTACACAATAATATATTTTTTCAAACAAACAAAAAAATTATGTTTTACTGTCTCCATAGTCTGAGAGCCATAATTTTTCTTGTTTTTTGAGCGATTGTCTTAGGTAGGGTATCATTTTTGAGGGATGAGGTGACTGTTTGATTAGTACTATTTTGGGGTGCGTATGACTTTTTGATCACTTGCTATTACACTTTTTGTGATGTAAGGTGACAAAATGGCTTTTTGATACCATTTTTATTAGATTTCTTTTACGCTGTTCACCTGAGGGGTTAAATCAGGTGATATTTCTATAGAGCAGGTTGTTGCGGACGCGGCGATACTTAATATTTATACTTTTTTTTTATTCTTTACATTTAACACAATAAAATCATTTTTGAAACAAAAAAAATCATGTTTTAGTGTCTCCATAGTCAGAGCAATAATTTTTTTTATTTTTTGGGGTGATTGTCCTATGTAGGGCTCATTTTTTGTGAGATGAGGTGACGGTTAGATTGGTGCTATTTTGGGGGGCATACGCCTTTTTGATCGCTTGGTGTTGCACTTTTAGTGATGTAAAGTGACAAAAATTGCTTTTTTGACACAGTTTCTATTTATTTATTTTTATGGTGTCTATCGGACGGGGTGGATCATGTAATATATTTATAGAGCCGGTCGTTACGGACGCGGCGATACCTAATATGTAGGGGGTTTTTTTGGGGGTTTTTTTCCTCTATTTTTTTTGTTATAAAATCAGGGGAAAGGGGCGTTTTTTTCTTTTTTTTAACTTGAAACAATTTTTATTTTTTTAAACTTTATTTCTGTCCCACTCTGTAATGCATTACAATACATCTGTATTGTAATGCATTGCTTGTTAGTGTATTACACAGAGTAATACACTAACAGGTTGCCTAGGAAGGCAGGTCCCCGTGCCGTGCAAGGCATTGGGCAGCCTCTGCATGGCATCGGGCTGCCTTGTCAAACATCGGGTCCCACGCCACAGCAGCGCGGGGACCCGATGCGCTCCTTCACCCTCCGCAAACCACTTCTATGTCGCGGTCGTCATAGAAAGGGTTAATCCGCCAACATCGCTGTAAACATGGCCTGGCTATCAAGGACTTCCGGACCCCTACAGTGATTGGGCGGGCACAGCTCCTGCACCCACCCGATCAGCCCACCGTGCATGTGCGGCGGAATGCGTCCTGGCACAGCTTCCTCCGCCGTCGATGAAAATGAACATGTGAATTTCTGTATAACCTAAGAATCTAAAAATGTATGTTTATTAGTAAAGTAGGGGTAATATCTATTTGAAAAGCAAGTCTGAAAAAAAAAACCATGGGAGTGATTCTTTAAGTGAGCATTCCCATGACCGTATTCAATCCACATCTGATCCTCATGTTTTCCGGGTTTCTCACAGACCTGTTCACTTCTGCAGACCGCACACCGATGTCATCCGTGTGATGTCCTCATCCATTTGGCTATAGAACATGTCCCATTCTTGTCTGTTTTTGCGGACAAGAATAGGCAGTTCTACAATAGGCCTCGCAGAAAGTGTGGGATGCACACAGCTGGTATCTGTCTTTTGCAGATCCTCAGTTTGCGGCTGCAAAACTGATACAGTTGTGTGAATGCTCCCTAAGTAATCAGGCCTCATACCAGCAAATATGGGGTCCCCTATCATAACTGCCATACCAATGACTAGTGTGTTGGTGGCAAAACTTTCCAAAAAAGATACTATCCATTTGTCTGTCCATGTTCAGTGCCCCCACACACACTTCTGATTAACTTTTTTTCATTGAATGCAACAATTTTTGCTCCCATCTACAAAATACAGAGCCTTTCAGAAAAATGTCTGGGATGTAAATTATACTGCCTCCTAAGTAACCCTCTCAAACAAAAGTAGTATACGGTGTAATGCTGACACCCATGTACAAGAAGGAAACGTAGGGGGAGATTTATCAAACTGGTGTAAAGTAGACTTGGCGTAGTTGCCCATAGCAACCAAGAAAGGCTCTATGAAAAATGAAAGGTGGAATCTGATTGGTTGCCATGGGCAACTAGGCCAGTTCTGCTTTACACCAATTTGATAAGTCTGCCCCATAGTCTTTTCTGTTCTTCTTTCATATACAATGTATGTTTGATCTTCACTAGTCCCTTTTACCTTTGCAGTGCAAGCCATCTGTAAACCGAAGCAGGTCTTCCAGTATAAGTCTAACTGTTGAGAGTGCTTTAGAGAGCTTTGATTTCCTGAACACCTCTGACTTTGATGATGATGATGATGTTGAGGAGGATGGTGGTGGTATGGTTTGTAACGGTGGAGGTGCAGACTCCGTGTTTGCAGACGCGGTTGTGGAAAAGACAAGGTAAGTGGTCACACAGGAGTGCGAATATGTCTTACATAGAAAATCCTGGTGCTTACACGATTCAAGGAAGACTTTGATCCGCATAGCAGTCAGACTGCACCAATTAATACTTCTGAGCACATTCTAGAGTGGAGGTCTAATTTTGGGAAGTCGCATTGGATTTTTTATTTATTTTTTACATTTGAGATGTGTTTTAATATTGGATGGTAGATTGTTAAAGAACCAAGTGGCAACTGGATGAAATAAAATCTTCCTTGAATACAGTTTGGACCTTGACGATGTTACTAACGTCTTCAATGTTTTTCCTTCTCTGTCTTTTTAGCCCGTTGAGTCTATGCAGTGGAATAAGCTTGTCAATTACAAATGCAATGGGCCAGACATAAGCAGCATGGTGTAGGTTTTGCTTTTGCATTGGCAAGATGTTTTTTTCACTGCATGTTTTGTGTCCTGGCCCTCGTTTGCTTTTATCCCATCTGCTGTGTAATTTGGTGTCTCAGTTTCATTAATTTTGTGTATTTTGTGTCGTCTTACAGTGGTGTACTTTTATTCTTTTCTCTGCTGTTCAGCATTCTTAAAGGAAATCATCGTTTTTTTCATCTTAAAAGGGGTTGTTAAATCAAGACAACTTGTTACGTGCATTTAGGCCCAAGGGAAGATGCTGTAACTTACATATTTCTCAGGGAAAACATGTATTAAATTATGTCCATTAAAGGGGTTGTGTCATGAAACATATTCTACATTATTCAAATCAGCACCTGGATTGCAGGTAATTGAAAATTTAGTATAGCCAGTGAGCTATTCAATAAAAATGTACCGTATTTTTCTTCCTGTAAGACGCACCTAGGTTTTAGAGGAGGACAATAAGAAAAACATATTTTTCATTAGACCTCAGATCAGACCAGCAATCAGACCCCCAATGTTAATAAGATCCCAATATGACCTCAGCTAATAACCCCCATATAAAAAAGCCCCCCCCCCCCCCCATTCAGACCTCAGATCAGCCTCCCATGTCTCAGATCAGCCCCCGGCCATCAACCATATATCAGCCTCCAGTCATATGTCAGCCCCCAGCCGTCGGCCACTTGTCAGCCCGCAGCCTCCTAGAAAATAAAATAAAAAAAATCAACTTACCTCACCTTCTCTGGACACCACCGCTCCTCACCTCCAGTGCACTCTGTCTTCTTCCTGCCGAGGCTGTGCGGTGCCCCGACGCGCACAGCGTGAGGTCACAGAGCGCCCTCACACTGTGCGCAGCCACAGCACAGCCGACAGCTGAGGACCAGGAAGCGGGGAGTACAGAGCCTTACTTAATGAAAGCGCTCATTGGTATTCACCCCATAAGACATAGGGACATTTTTTCCCACACTTTGGAGGGGGGGGGGGGGGGGGGAGAAAGTGCGTCTTATGGTTTGAAAAATACGGTATATGTATTGCGCCAGCTGCTGTTAGTTCATTTACTTTTTTATTTTGTACGTCTCACTGAGTTGGTCGAACGTGCTCAGTTTAAATCTTTAACTGTCACCAGCCATATGTTCTGTTAGAAGCTGTGGCAGTTACAGGGAGAGAGCTGCAGCAGAAAGGACATGCCTCCTGGGGAGCTCCGGATCCATGTGAGGTACAGGGCTGGTTCTAGCTTTGTTAGTAAGAGATTGTCATGTACTGTATGATGATGTCATTTTGTACATCAATCATGGCATAACCCCTTTAATGGTTGACCATGTAATGAATGGTCTTGCCAAGTCTTCCAGAGAGAAAGTGACTTTTTACAGCAAATCTCCTTGCAGGCTATTCAAGGGGGGAGGGGCTGTCCTGTGAAAGGGGGCTGCCTTCTGACAACCATATGCATTCCTAATAAATGCATGTGGTAAGCTGAGTTGGCATACATCAGGGCACCTATTTGGTTGCTGTACAGAATAACTTTGTTTATATTATTTTTTGTTTTGTTTAATTTTTCTCTATATTATGTTGTTCAGAAGTATTTAGTAAACTCTCCTTTTTTTAACAGGAGCTGTGGGAGTGGGTGACATATGCCACTGTGTGCCTATATCAGAGGCATCTGTCAGAGGTATATTAGGAAATCCTCCCGACATACACCTCTATCGTACACTGCAGATGATTGTTAGTACACCCTATCCCCAGCTTCTTCTCTTGTGCCCTCCTAGTCACTACATGCAGTGCAAGATAACTAAAGGGGTTATCCTGGAAAAGATAATGATGGCTTATCCTCAGGATAAGTCATCATTTTCACATCAGCGGAAGTCCAAGTATCGGCATCCTGCCTATCTGCTGTTTCAGGGAGTGGTGAGCAATGCCACCTCCCGGCAGCCTTTCAAGGACAGCGCCATACATCGTATAGTGGCAGTGCTTGGTATTTAAGGCCATATTACTGATGTACAGGTGAAACTCGAAAGATATCGTGCAAAAGTTCATTTATTTCAGTAATGCAACTTAAAATTAGAATTTTGTGAAAAGGTTCAATATTCTAGGCTCAAAGTGTCACACTCTAGTCAGCTAATTAATCCATACCCCCTGAGCAAAGGGTACCTCAAAATTTAGAGTTTGGGGTTCATAAGCTGTAAGCCACAATCATCCAAATTATAACAAATAAAGGCTTGAAATATCTCACCTAGCATGTAAAGAGTCTATCTCATATATTAGTTTCACCTTTTAAGTTGTATTACGGAAATAAATGAACTTTGCATGATATTCAAATTTTTCAAGTTTCACCTGATATTGATCCGCAACATGTCAATTTTTTTTTTACATTTTTCCTGACCAGATTTTCTCCATTTACTTCAATGGGGAGAGTATAATCCGCATGCGGAAATCCGCACCAAATCTGCATGTAAATCCGCACCAAATCCACACCAATTGATGCGAATTGACCGCACGTATTTCCCTGCAAACACCTGCGGATTTCCGTGCGGATTGTCCGCACATAAATACTGAAGGTGTGCATTTACCCTTAGGCTACATTCACACGACCGTCAATGGGGCCTCAAAAGATGCAGACAGCACACAGTGTGGCATTTTCCCGCTCAGTGCCTCACGTTTTTCTCCTATAGACCTCCATTGTTTTTTGGCACATTCAAAAAATGCGCGTGCAGTGTGTTTGCGTTTTTTAAATAGTTTTTTGCCTAGTGTTTTTTCTATCAATGCTTTTGTTTCCTGTAAAACTGTACAGTGGAAGTAATATTACAGGGAGGGGGGCACAGACTTAAAAAAAAAAAAAAAAAGCTTACAAAAATGCTATTAACCACCTCAGCCCCCAGTGCTTAAAAACCCTGAAAGACCAGGCCACTTTTTACACTTCTGACCTACACTACTTTCACCGTTTATTGCTCGGTCATGCAACTTACCACCCAAATGAATTTTACCTCCTTTTCTTCTCACTAATAGAGCTTTCATTTGGTGGTATTTCATTGCTGCTGACATTTTTACTTTTTTTGTTATTAATCGAAATGTAACGATTTTTTTGCAAAAAAATGACATTTTTCACTTTCAGTTGTAAAATTTTGCAAAAAAAACGAGATCCATATAGAGATTTTGCTCTAAATTTATAGTTCTACATGTCTTTGATAAAAAAAAAATGTTTGGGTAAAAAAAAAATGGTTTGGGTAAAAGTTATAGCGTTTACAAACTATGGTACAAAAATGTGAATTTCCGCTTTTTGAAGCAGCTCTGACTTTCTGAGCACCTGTCATGTTTCCTGAGGTTCTACAATGGCCAGACAGTACAAACACCCCACAAATGACCCCATTTCGGAAAGTACACACCCTAAGGTATTCGCTGATGGGCATAGTGAGTTCATAGAACTTTTTATTTTTTGTCACAAGTTAGCGGAAAATGATGATTTTTTTTTTTTTTTTTCTTACAAAGTCTCATATTCCACTAACTTGTGACAAAAAATAAAAACTTCTATGAACTCACTATGCCCATCACGAAATACCTTGGGGTCTCTTCTTTCCAAAATGGGGTCACTTGTGGGGTAGTTATACTGCCCTGGCATTTTAGGGGCCCAAATGTGTGGTAAGGAGTTTGAAATCAAATTCTGTAAAAAATGACCTGTGAAATCCGAAAGGTGCTCTTTGGAATATGGGCCCCTTTGCCCACCTAGGCTGCAAAAAAGTGTCACACATCTGGTATCTCCGTACTCAGGAGAAGGTGGGGAATGTGTTTTGGGGTGTCTTTTTACATATACCCATGCTGGGTGAGATAAATATCTTGGTCAAATGCCAACTTTGTATAAAAAAATGGGAAAAGTTGTCTTTTGCAAAGATATTTCTCTCACCCAGCATGGGTATATGTAAAATGACACCCCAAAACACATTCCCCACCTTCTCCTGAGTACGGCAATACCAGATGTGTGACACTTTTTTGCAGCCTAGGTGGGCAAAGGGGCCCATATTCCAAAGAGCACCTTTCGGATTTCACAGGTCATTTTTTACAGAATTTGATTTCAAACTCTTACCACACATTTGGGCCCCTAGAATGCCAGGGCAGTATAACTACCCCACAAGTGACCCCATTTTGGAAAGAAGACACCCCAAGGTATTCCGTGAGGGGCATGGCAAGTTCCTAGAATTTTTTATTTTTTGTCACAAGTTAGTGGAAAATGATGATTTTTTTTTATTTATTTTTTTCATACAAAGTCTCATATTCCACTAACTTGTGACAAAAAATAAAAACTTCCATGAACTCACTATGCCCATCAGCGAATACCTTGGGGTGTCTTCTTTCCAAAATGGGGTCACTTGTGGGGTAGTTATACTGCCCTGGCATTCTAGGGGCCCAAATGTGTGGTAAGGAGTTTGAAATCAAATTCTGTAAAAAATGACCTGTGAAATCCGAAAGGTGCTCTTTGGAATATGGGCCCCTTTGCCCACCTAGGCTGCAAAAAAGTGTCACACATCTGGTATCTCCGTACTCAGGAGAAGGTGGGGAATGTGTTTTGGGGTGTCATTTTACATATACCCATGCTGGGTGAGATAAATATCTTGGTCAAATGCCAACTTTGTATAAAAAAATGGGAAAAGTTGTCTTTTGCCAAGATATTTCTCTCACCCAGCATGGGTATATGTAAAATGACACCCCAAAACACATTCCCCACCTTCTCCTGAGTACGGAGATACCAGATGTGTGACACTTTTTTGCAGCCTAGGTGGGCAAAGGGGCCCATATTCCAAAGAGCACCTTTCGGATTTCACAGGTCATTTTTTACAGAATTTGATTTCAAACTCCTTACCACACATTTGGGCCCCTAGAATGCCAGGGCAGTATGACTACCCCACAAGTGACCCCATTTTGGAAAGAAGAGACCCCAAGGTATTCGCTGATGGGCATAGTGAGTTCATGGAAGTTTTTATTTTTTGTCACAAGTTAGTGGAATATGAGACTTTGTATGAAAAAAAAAAAAAAAAAAAAATCAGCATTTTCCACTAACTTGTGACAAAAAATAAAAAATTCTAGGAACTCGCCATGCCCCTCACGGAATACCTTGGGGTGTCTTCTTTCCAAAATGGGGTCACTTGTGGGGTAGTTATACTGCCCTGGCATTTTCCAGGGGCCCTAATGTGTGGTAAGTAGGTAAATGACCTGTGAAATCCTAAAGGTGCTCTTTGGAATGTGGGCCCCTTTGCCCACCTAGGCTGCAAAAAAGTGTCACACATGTGGTATTGCCGTATTCAGGAGAAGTTGGGGAATGTGTTTTGGGGTGTCATTTTACATATACCCTTGCTGGGTGAGAGAAATATCTTGGCAAAAGACAACTTTTCCCATTTTTTTATACAAAGTTGGCATTTGACCAAGATATTTCTCTCACCCAGCATGGGTATATGTAAAATGACACCCCAAAACACATTCCCCACCTTCTCCTGAGTACGGCGATACCAGATGTGTGACACTTTTTTGCAGCCTAGATGCGCAAAGGGGCCCAAATTCCTTTTAGGAGGGCATTTTTAGACATTTGGATACCAGACTTCTTCTCACGCTTTGGGGCCCCTAGAATGCCAGGGCAGTATAAATACCCCACATGTGACCCCATTTTGGAAAGAAGACACCCCAAGGTATTCAATGAGGGGCATGGCGAGTTCATAGAAATTTTTTTTTTTTGGCACAAGTTAGCGGAAATTGATATTTTTAATTTTTTTCTCACAAAGTCTCCCGTTCCGCTAACTTGGGACAAAAATTTCAATCTTTCATGGACTCAATATGCCCCTCACGGAATACCTGGGGGTGTCTTCTTTCCGAAATGGGGTCACATGTGGGGTATTTATACTGCCCTGGCATTCTAGGGGCCCTAAAGCGTGAGAAGAAGTCTGGAATATAAATGTCTAAAAAATTTTACGCATTTGGTTTCCGTGAGGGGTATGGTGAGTTCATGTGAGATTTTATTTTTTGACACAAGTTAGTGGAATATGAGACTTTGTAAGAAAAAAATAAATAAATTCCGCTAACTTGGGCCAAAAAAATGTCTGAATGGAGCCTTACAGAGGGGTGATCAATGACAGGGGGGTGATCAATGACAGGGGGGTGATCAGGGAGTCTATATGGGGTGATAACCACAGTCATTGATCACGCCCGTGTAAGGCTTCATTCAGACGTCCGTATGCGTTTTGCGGATCCGATCCATCTATCAGTGGATCCGTAAAAATCATGCGGACGTCTGAATGGAGCTTTACAGGGGGGTAATCCATGACAGGGGGGTAATCAATGACAGGGGGGTGATCAGGGAGTCTATATGGGGTGATCACCACAGTCATTGATCACGCCCCTGTAAGGCTTCATTCAGACGTCCGGATGCGTTTTGCGGATCCGATCCATCTATCAGTGCATCCGTAAAAATCATGCGGACATCTGAATGGAGCTTTACAGGGGGGTAATCAATGACAGGGGGGTGATCAGGGAGTCTATATGGGGTGATAACCACAGTCATTGATCACGCCCCTGTAAGGCTTCATTCAGACGTCCGGATGCGTTTTGCGGATCCGATCCATCTATCAGTGGATCCGTAAAAATCATGCGGACGTCTGAATGGAGCTTTACAGGGGGGTAATCAATGACAGGGGGGTGATCACCACAGTCATTGATCATGCCCCTGTAAGGCTTCATTCAGACGTCCGGATGCGTTTTGCGGATCGGATCCATCTATCAGTGCATCCGTAAAAATCATGCGGACATCTGAATGGAGCTTTACAGGGGGGTGATCAGGGAGTCTATATGGGGTGATCACCACAGTCATTGATCATGCCCCTGTAAGGCTTCATTCAGACGTCCGGATGCGTTTTGCGGATCCGATCCATCTATCAGTGGATCCGTAAAAATCATGCGGACGTCTGAATGGAGCTTTACAGGGGGGTAATCAATGACAGGGGGGTGATCAGGGAGTCTATATGGGGTGATCACCACAGTCATTGATCACGCCCCTGTAAGGCTTCATTCAGACGTCCGGATGCGTTTTGCGGATCCGATCCATCTATCAGTGGATCCGTAAAAATCATGCGGACATCTGAATGGAGCTTTACAGGGGGGTGATCAATGACAGGGGGGTAATCAATGACAGGGGGGTGATCAGGGAGTCTATTTGGGGTGATCAGGGGTGATCAGGGGCTAATAAGGGGTTAATAAGTGACCGGGGGGGGGGGGTGTAGTGTAGTGGTGCTTGGTGCTACTTTACTGAGCTACCTGTGTCCTCTGGTGGTCGATCCAAACAAAGGGGACCACCAGAGGACCAGGTAGCAGGTATATTAGACGCTGTTATCAAAACAGCGTCTAATATACCTGTTAGGGGTTAAAAAAAACACATCTCCAGCCTGCCAGCGAACGATCGCCGCTGGCAGGCTGGAGATCAACTCTCTTACCGTCCGTTCCTGTGAGCGCGCGCGTTCACAGGAAATCTCGGCCATCGCGAGATGACGCGTATATGCGTGACTGTGCGCAGCGCTGCCACCTCCGGAACGCGATCCTGCATTAGGCGGTCCGGAGGTGGTTAAAAACGTCTGTTGGTAAGGCCTCATGCACACGACCGTTGTTTTATTCCGTGTCCGTTGTTCTGTTTTTTGTGATTCTCTGCGGACCCATTGACTTTCAATGGGTCCGTTGAAAACTCGGCTAATGCACCGTTGTCATCAGTGTCCGTGATCCGTGGCTCCAGTTCATCAAAAAAATATAACCTGTCCTATTTTTTTCACGGAAAACGGTTCGCGGACCCATTCAAGTCAATGGGACCGTGAAAAAACGCGGAGGCACACAAGATTGTCATCCGAGTCTGCGTCCGTTTTTTTTTCCTATCATTTGCATGGCAAACTTGACTTTTTTTTACTTTCCTTCATGTCTGGTGATCCTCCAAAAATAAAGGAAGACACACTGAAACGGAAACCGATCACGGAACCCCATTTTGCGGAACGGAACACAACAACGGTCGTGTGCATGAGGCCTAACACTGTATGGGCAAAAGCATTACAAACGCTGATGGAGTCAAGATTTTTATTTATTTATTTATTTTGGGTGGGGGGCTTAAAAAGAAACAAAAAAAACATGCCAGGGACAAAATCCTATGAAGGAACCCTTTGGCTAATATTTCAAGCTCCTCAAAAATAAAAATAAAAAAGATTTTAAAAGAAAGTCACAGAAAATCTCCCCAACAGAACATCAGATCCATAGTGAACACTATTATATAACATTATGTAAGCCTTTACAATTTTTTTATTTTTATTGGAGGGAGTTTCCTATAGACCAGGCCCCTTTTATACTACTACTATACCGTTTGCCAGGATAGGAGGGAAAACACAGTGTGTAATTTTCTCACGGCCTTACATTCACATTGTACTATTCAAATATTACTAAATGTATATATAACTTGAGATATTTCACAGCCCATTGTTTACTCATTCCATATAACTCTACCCTTAACGTACACTTGATGACAATACAAACAAACTGATTGATTGTATTCCTCGTAAGTGCGGCCTTTGAGGAATTACTGTACAATTCATGATAACACGTTTTACTATTTTCCCAGGGAAAATGTCGAATCACAAATGAAGTTTGGGTTCGTTTTGTCAGTGAATCATACCTTATTTGCCAACTGGAAAAAAGAAACCGTGTTGTGTGTGTATTGTATGTGCTATCAGTGACATTTCTCTAATCAGCAGTATATCATATAGAAAGGAATCAAAGTTTCTACTAGGTCAGATCTTTTAATGACATGTAACAGTGGCTAACTAAAGATGTGGACCCACTGGGTCATTAATGGGTTTGGTGTATGGCTAAGCCAGGATACATAGTCTAAGAGCTCTGTTACTGGTGCGGTCTGGCAATTTGTGGGAGCCATAGTGCAGTTGGGTGTAGACTGTCCTACAGGGAATCCCCAGGTTGCCACCCTCTGTGTTATCTCCATTGGCAACAGCTGGAACGTAGACAAAAAAAGTGATTCTATTTCATGTAACATAGTCAACAGGTAGGAGATGTAGTTGGATCAAGGCTGGCAGGGTTCAGTCATAAGCGGAGGTCAAGGCAGGCAGCACACAGGGGAACATAGGAGAGTAAGCCAAGTAGTCACCAAAGACAATGGAAACAAATGAAGGCCAAGGCAGACTACAACCTAAAGAATCCTCCAGTACAAAACATTGTGGAAAGGGTCCTTTCAAAAACATAGGACACTTTGGCATTAATTAGAGTCAGGGGCATTTAACATACACTATCCCTGTAACTGGCTGTATCACTGGTTCCACAACCAAATCAATGTAACACCGAGGTGTCGGTGTACCTGATATGAAGACTAGAGGGGTCCAGCTACCATAGATTATGTCAACCCGTACCATAATCCCGGAAGTAGGGCCGGTGTGACGTTCCCTTTTGCAGGCCTCTTCGTGGTGTTGCTCACGTGGTCTCCAGACCAGTCTATCATTGCGTCCAAGACAAAGGTGAGGCTCATTGCTGAAGAGGAGAGAACTCTATTGCCTCTTGCTGAGCCTTTGAAAGCGGTGGCATGAGGTCAATGGAACATCTGTATCTGGATGTCTGGCTCATAGCCTAATGTCATGCATTGAAAACACCTTCTAATGGTTTGCCACCCTAGTCTGGGTATGTTACATCCAGTTTCACTTGCAGTACAGAATGGATCACTATGCACCATTCTTATAATCTGATGATCCATCTGTTCAAAGGTTCTTGTGGTCATTCAGTTTCCACACGTTGAAAATATTATGCACCGTGTACATGAAATTTGGCAAATCTCATTCACTTTTCTGGTACTGTATTACGCTGCCAGGAAAATCAATGCATAATACACACCATGTGCCTATACCCTAAAAGTCCTATTCTCATATAATCATTAGAATTTCAGAAATTAGCGTGTAATAGTGTGCAGCGATCAAACAACCAACAATAAATCGTTCATCTTCTGTGGATTGGACAAATCTGCCTGACTAAAAGACTGTTAATCACCAGTACATTTATCAGAAATCTGCCAGTCGATCGCAATAATGGGCGAATAATATTTAGCGATTAATGTTTTGTGTATGCACAAACTGAATGCAATTGACTCGCTAAATCGTCGATCGCTGCTCGTTCGTGAAAAAATATCTTCCTGTCTAATAGGACTCTAAGCTCCTAAGGCTACTTTCACTTACTTGAGTTTTTTAAATCTGGCATAGCCTGATAATGCCACGACCCCCCCGGGTTCCCTATTAACTTCAGTGGTATCCGACAGAAGTCCAGACCCTTCCCGTCATAATACCAGCTTTTAGCCGGACAAAAAGTTGTAAAAGCAGCCCGTTGGATCCCATTGTAATCAGCGGTTTGCTGCATCATCCGGCAATGCCAGATACCATGAACTCCGCCAGGCTGTTCTGGCAGAGGATCTTAGAGCATAGATAAACGTAGGTTAAGTATCTTGATCAGGATGTTATGCTATCGATAATGTATAGCTTTTTAAATGATCTACTAGCAGGGGCGGACTGGGAACTTAAAGTGGCCCTGGAAAAAAAAATACTAAAAGTGGCTTGTTTTGTAGTCTGGTCCAAATTGATGGAAGTCAGGGCCAGCAATACCATATTGTGGCACATTATACCACCTCAACAGAGCCAGATACCACAGTCCATCACTAAATACTGGGGCCAACAGCACAAAAACTTCCACTGGCCGGCCATGAGGTGGGCCCAGGTGACCCCCTGGGCATCGGCCCACCGGGAAATTTCCCTTTAAGGTTTATTGCCAATCCGCCCCTGTCTACTAGCCAAAAGCTCACATTATCAGCTTTTTGTCCCCCCCCCCCATTGATCTGAATATATACACTATAGCAATGCCTGAATAAGTGGATTAGTAGTAGTAGTTCATGATGACAGTGTTACATATAAATGTTGACACTACTCAATGTATGACACTGTTTACACTGTAAGCTTGACATATGGCTGCCCCGGGGTCCCCTCCTCGCTGTGTTTTGGTTTGCACACCAAGCCTTGCTATTCTAGTCCTTGTCTTTGATCTAACAAAATAGCATTGACAAAACTGGGAAAGACTATTTTAAATGTATTCCCACCAAATCTAATAGTAGACCTTATAAACCTTTGAAAAATATCTGTTATTTTAGTAAATCTGCGGCATGGATTGTGATTAATCAGGCACGCCGCTATAGAGTCATCATAAGCATGCTTTTGTTTTACATTTGGCCGTAAAGACCATCAATGTCCCTAAGCTGACACGTGCTAATAAATTATATAATATAGCTTTTATTACTAATCCTTAAAACAAATCAATTAGAACACTACTATTAAAATTATCAGCTATGTCTGCCTGCCTAATATTTATAGTAGCAACATAGTGTCTGATTAGTGAGTGCATCCACTGGAAGGTGCTATATACATATAGCTAAGTCTCTCATTACTGTCTTTATTGCAACCTTTTCCTGCTCACTCAAAGCATGCTGTTATTCCCACAGCTTGCTGCTTGCTAGCATAGTTATCTTCCTAGTCTGCACTCCTAGCGTTATGTCTCCCAGACGTTATTGCAGGGCCGGCATAGACTGGCTAAAAAGCTAATATCACTCGCTGCCCCCCGACATGTTTCGCCTAACAGGCGTCTTCAGGGGTTTGGGCAGTGAACTGGGCAGTGAATCATAAGCATGCAGCATAGAATCCATGAATGTACCACCATTGCCTTGGATACAAGAATGACATGTTCCCACTAAAGTGTCTGTTTTACAGTTACAGATCGGACCACCCAGAAGCCAGGGGACACCTGAGCGAGGCACTAACTGAAGACACAGGTGTTGGCACCAGTATTGCAAGCAGTCCCCTGCCCCTCACTACAGGAAATGAGAGCCTGGACATCACGCTGGTCAGGCATCTACAGTACTGCTCCGAACTTATTAAGGTGAGATGACTAGGAATTCATTCATGTGATAGAAATAGTGGCTTATATTTGGCACTGTCTCAAAATGTACAAGGGGTTCTTTAGTATTGGCGTAAAAACACTTCTGTATAACTTTTGGCATCCATTGTAATGTGGCATTGAATAGTGTAGCAGTCTAAAAAAATACATTTTACCTTGTCATGCGAATGCCAAAAGGACACTCGTGTGGTTCATTCTATTCTTGTACTTATAATCAACAGATTAAGGGGGTATTCCCATCTCAGACATTGGGGGCATATCACTAGGATATGCCCCCAATGTCTGATAGGTGCAGGTCCCACCTCTGGGACCCACACCTATACTTATAACGGAGGCCACAAAGTGTCGGAGCGTGCAGACCCGCACCTATCTGACTAGTTTCACACTAGCACTTAGTATCCAGCAGGCTGCCGGATACTAAGCGCTAGTGTGAAACTAGCCTAAGCGATGCGGGTACAGCCCCAACATCGTTTATCATGGCTATAATAACAAATGCCCAATCAGCACTTCACCAAACAGGGAGGAGAATGGTCTGTTGGAACCCGGTATAGTCCAGTGGGACAGGACATGCCGTCTATGGAATTCCGCTAATGATCACAATGGAGAGTTGCACGGCAGATGCTCCTCATGAAGAGCGTCCCTTCGGGCTGTTGGCCTCAGCTTCAACTCCTCTCATGCAGGTCATCCCATGCAACATGCGTTCCTTTGGTGTCCTCTTAGAGTGCTGGCCTCAGCATCGACTCCAGGCAGAAACCTTCTCTCTCTTGGGTCTTTAGTTCCAGTGTTTTAGCCCCTGACACCTGGGCAGTTTCTAGTTGCCCCTCAACATTGAAGGCTGCATTCCTCAATCAAGACTCTGCAGGAAGCGTCTGTAGGTACTGGACAATAAGACGAGCCATAGATGCCAAATTTCTTCCTAATCAAGTCACAGCGGGAGGTCGTTAGGTGGAAGCTGACATAATTTTACTTGGATGTAGATAGACGCTGGTTCAATTATCTACCCCCTCATCCCTGTGTGGTGCTTACTTCCAGGCTAGAGCAGACTGGTTGAGCAATACTAGGGTGGCCACTTTCATAACCCCAAAAAGGAGGACATCCTAGGCCATAACTTTCCTAATTAAACCCCACCCACCACCCCGCTATGCCCTGTCCCTTTTTTCTGTACTATAAGACACTTACTATGTTAACCCCTTAATCTTTTGTTCCATAACACTGACTAGCCTGGTACTGCTGTCTATTTGGTATCCCCCACGATCTCAGTGCCCCTGCCCCTGTGCTGAGAAGCACCAATCTGATGTTCTGCTCCTAGTGTGCTGTCCTGAACATTATACAGGCTGGTGAGTCACTGCGTTGATGGACTCGCCAGTTCACCGTGGATCAAGCTGCTGGCCAGCTGCCTTCATCAGAAGTAAGGTGACCTGTTTCTCTGTTGAGGCTAAAAGGCAGCACAGAGGTCCTCTGCTAGAGCCTTCTGGGACTGTCTCTCCCTGAGCTGCAGTGAGAGGAGACTTGTGGACGTAGTAAGTTACAGCTCCTCCTACTGTCTGCGCACCATTTTCCATTCTGTTCTTTGTCTATCTGCAGTTTGTCATTCTGCAGAGGAGCCCGTCTCACCCAGCCACAAAAAAAGGACTCCCAGGCGTCCGTCCAGGCGTTGCGCCAGGAGCCAGGAAGTTAGACTGTCTGACCTAAAGCCAGACAAAGCTCACACAAAACCAGCCGAAATATAGAGTCCTTTAAAAAACATAATGCACCATCACAGGCCCATTATGGGTATGTCACAGTTTACCTTTGCATCCTTTTTTCACTTTTCAACATATATGTTTCCCAATTATCCTGGATCCAACGGGATAGTTACCTATTTTGGCTGCTGTCCCAGGAAGGATACTTCATGTCCAGATTTCAGCGGTATCTGTGTCCACAATACACAGATACAGTTGAATACAATGGTGTAGCAGGGAGCCGTCAACTACCTGCCCCACCATTCACCCTGTGACCACTGCCGCAGGCAGCCTATGCACCTGCTGTGATGAGCTGTGGAGTCCCACCTTGAGCTGTGAATGATGTCCTTCGTTAGTTATGGGAAAGGGGCTAGGTGAATATTATTTTTAATAAAACCATAGGGGTATCACTACTGTGTGGGGGTATCAATAGGGGTACGATTTATGTATTGGGGACTTTCAGGAGACATCACTATTGCGAGGGGGCATTCTTATTGTGTGGGGGCACTAAGAGGGTATAATTACTCAAAGGAGGCCTCATCACTGTATGAAGACACATACTGTGTGCCACTCAAAGAGGGTACTATGTGTGAGGCACTATTACTGTGTGTAACACAAAGGAGGACAATGTTACTAAGTAGAGGCACAAAGGAGACTAATTGGGATTGGACATATGTATACAGACGGTGGAGTTAAAGACATGGCTTAACATATAAAAATTGGCAGGGCATTCCTCTTTGCTTTCTTTGAACGTTGAGAAGTATGACCTTATCCTCCAAGTAGCCAATAAATGTTGCGCCAAAGAGACTATAAAAGTAGGAATTGCCCTACACCCTTCATACTATACACTATTATGGGCTCTGCCTTTTTTCAGACCACTTCCCTCCACCTGTTTTTACTTTAGGGTATGTCAGCACGGTTCAAATGGTGCAGATTTTGTTGCGGAATCCATAGTGTAAAATACCGTACAACCCCTGAGCAATGTGAAGAGGACCTGGTGGAGGGGGTTGGTAAATATTTTCACCATGTCTCTCTGACATGAACAAAAATGTATAAATACCACGGCACTCGCAAAATGTATTGCAGTTAGAAATTTATTTTATTTAATCCATCCAAATAAATAGCGTGGACGCAATGCATTTTGCGAGTGCCGTGGTATTCATACATATTTTATTTTGAACCCTTCTACCACTGAGCACCACTCTGCTCTCCTGGAGTGCCAACCATTGCTCCAACTACTGTCTGACATGAACAGCCCATATATAAAGGCATAAAATCCATAACAAACCCTTGCTTGCAACCGGAATGCCCGTCGGCCCTATTAACTATAATGGGGTGCGGCAGAGATCCGGCCATAATCTGGCATATATGCAGAGAATTGGCCGGACAGAAGCCGCTGCATGCTGTGGTTTATGCCGTTTTTCTGCCATTCTCTGCCGGAACTGGCGGCCAGATCTCAGTGCCACGGATGTGAAAGTAGCCTAATACTTAAAGGGTAGGTGCATCTTTGCATTCTTTTTAGGCCTGTTTAAACTTGACGGTTATCTTCACAGAGACTTTTGAACCCCAAAAATTCAGACCCTTATGAAATAGTATGTTATGAGTCTGTATTAACCCCTTAAGGACCGGGCTCATTTTCACCTTAAGGACCAGGCCATTTTTTGCAAATCTGACCAGTGTCACTTTAAGTGCTCATAACTTTAAAACACTTTGACTTACCCAGGCCGTTCTGAGATTGTTTTTTCGTCACATATTGTACTTCATGACACTGCTAAAATTGGGTCAAAAAAGTTAATTTTTTTGCATAAAAAAATACAATTTTTACCGTAAATTTTGAAAAATTAGCAAATTTCAAATTTTCAGTTTCTCTACCTCTGTAATACATAGTAATACCCCCAAAAATTGTGATGACTTTACATTCCCCATATGTCTACTTCATGCTTGAATTGTTTTGGGAATGATATTTTATTTTTTGGGGATGTTACAAGGCTTAGAAGTTTAGAAGCAAATTTTGAAATTTTCAGAAATCTTCAAAATCCCACTTTTTATGGACCAGTTCAGGTTTGAAGTCATATTGTGAGGCTTAGATAATAGAAACCTCCAAAAAATGACCCCATTCTAGAAACTACACCCCTCAAGGTATTCAAAACTGTTTTTTCAAACTTTGTTAACCCTTTAGGTGTTCCACAAGAGTTAATGGCAGATGGAGAAACAATTTTGAAATTTATATTTTTTGGAAAATTTTCCAATATAATCAATTTTTTCCAGGAGTAAAACAAGGGTTAACTGCCAAACAACACTCAAAATGGGTTGCCCTGATTCTGTAGTTTGCAAAAACACCCCATATGTGGTCGTAAACTACTGTTTGGCCGAACGGTAGCACATAGAAGGAGGGGAACACCATATGGGTTTTGGAAGGCAGATTTGGCAGGACTGGTTTTGTTTATACCATGTCCCATTTGAAGCCCCCTGTTGCACCCCTAGAATAGAAATTTCAAAAAAGTGACTCCATCTAAGAAAGTACACCCCTCAAGGTATTCAAAACTGGGTTTACAAACTTTGTTAACCCTTTAGGTGTTCCACAAGAGTTAATGGCAGATGGAGAAACAATTTTGAAATTTCTATTTTTTGGAAAATTTTCCAATATAATCAATTTTTTCCAGGAGTAAAACAAGGGTTAACTGCCAAACAACACTCAAAATGGGTTGCCCTGATTCTGTAGTTTGCAAAAACACCCCATATGTGGTCGTAAACTACTGTTTGGCCGAACGGTAGCACATAGAAGGAGGGGAACACCATATGGGTTTTGGAAGGCAGATTTGGTAGGACTGGTTTTGTTTATACCATGTCCCATTTGAAGCCCCCTGTTGCACCCCTAGAATAGAAATTTCAAAAAAGTGACTCCATCTAAGAAAGTACACCCCTCAAGGTATTCAAAACTGGGTTTACAAACTTTGTTAACCCTTTAGGTGTTCCACAAGAGTTAATGGCAGATGGAGAAACAATTTTGAAATTTATATTTTTTGGAAAATTTTCCAATATAATCAATTTTTTCCAGGAGTAAAACAAGGGTTAACTGCCAAACAACACTCAAAATGGGTTGCCCTGATTCTGTAGTTTGCAAAAACACCCCATATGTGGTCGTAAACTACTGTTTGGCCGAACGGTAGCACATAGAAGGAGGGGAACACCATATGGGTTTTGGAAGGCAGATTTGGTA
This sequence comes from Bufo bufo, assembly GCF_905171765.1. NCBI lineage: Eukaryota > Metazoa > Chordata > Amphibia > Anura > Bufonidae > Bufo > Bufo bufo. Next base: position 400,559,093 of record NC_053393.1, on the reverse strand, counting down.
GGACTGGTTTTGTTTATACCATGTCCCATTTGAAGCCCCCTGTTGCACCCCTAGAATAGAAATTTCAAAAAAGTGACTCCATCTAAGAAAGTACACCCCTAAAGGTATTCAAAACTGGGTTTACAAACTTTGTTAACCCTTTAGGTGTTCCACAAGAGTTAATGGCAGATGGAGAAACAATTTTGAAATTTATATTTTTTGGAAAATTTTCCAATATAATCAATTTTTTCCAGGAGTAAAACAAGGGTTAACTGCCAAACAACACTCAAAATGGGTTGCCCTGATTCTGTAGTTTTCATAAACACCCCATATGTGGTTGTAAACTACTGTTTGGCCGAACGGTAGCACATAGAAGGAGGGGAACACCATATGGGTTTTGGAAGGCAGATTTGGCAGGACTGGTTTTGTTTATACCATGTCCCATTTGAAGCCCCCTGTTGCACCCCTAGAATAGAAATTTCAAAAAAGTGACTCCATCTAAGAAAGTACACCCCTCAAGGTATTCAAAACTGGGTTTACAAACTTTGTTACCCTTTAGGTGTTCCACAAGAGTTAATGGCAGATGGAGAAACAATTTTGAAATTTATATTTTTTGGAAAATTTTCCAATATAATCAATTTTTTCCAGGAGTAAAACAAGGGTTAACTGCCAAACAACACTCAAAATGGGTTGCCCTGATTCTGTAGTTTGCAAAAACACCCCATATGTGGTCGTAAACTACTATTTGGCTAAACGGCAGGACATAGAAGAAGGGGAACGTCATTTTTGGAAGGCAGATTTTGCTGGACTGGTTTATTGACACCATGTACCCTTTCAAGCCCCCTGATGCACCCCTAGAGTAGAAACTCCATAAAAGTGACCCCATCTAGGAAACTACGGGATAAGGTGGTTGTTGTTTTGGGACTATTTTTGGGGTAAATTTGATTTTTGGTTGCTCTATATTACTCTTTTTTGAGGCAATGTAACAAAAAAATGTAATTCTAAAATTGTTTCTACATTCACTATTTGGTTTTGTGGAACACCTAAAGGGTTAACATAGTTTGTAAAGTAACTTTTGAATACCTTGAGGGGTGTAGTTTCTTAGATGGGGTCACTTTTTTGGAGTTTCTAGTCTAGGCTACATCAGGGGGGGCTTCTAATGGGACATGGTGTCAAAAAAAAAACTGTCCATCAAAATCTGCCTTCCAGAAACCATATGGAGTTCCCTTCGTTCTATGCCCTGCCGTGCGGCTATATAACCATTTACGACCACATATGGGGTGTTTCTGCAAACTACAGAATCGGGGCAATAAATATTTAGTTTTGTTTGGCTGTTAACCCTTGCTTTATTACCGGCAAAATGGATTCAAATTGAAATTTTGCCCAAAAATTGGTGTTTTGGCACAGTTTTTATTTTATATTTTTAACACCGTTCATCCGAGGCGTTTGGTCAAAAGTTATTTTTATAGCGACGACTTTTACGCACGCGACGATGCCCAATATGTATGGCTCTCAGACTTTGGAGACACTAAGCAGGCATCCTAAAACTGCGGCCCTCCAGATATTGTAAAACTACAATTCCCACCATGCCCTGCTGATGGCTGTAGGTTGTCTGGGCATGCTGGGAGTTATAGTTTTACAACATCTGGAGGGCCGCAGTTTGAGGATGCCTGCTCTAAAACTAATATTTTTTGGGGAAAGAAAAATTGTTTCCGTGTCTCCAAAGTCTGAGAGCCATAGTGTTTTATGTTCTCTAGTGGACTGTTGAGGATTATAAAAATTTAGTACTCCATGGAAGTGTGATACTCCCTGTAGCAACCGTCAATGCAGAGGCCCGGATGATCGGGGCAAGTGTCACATTGAGTAGTGGTGTCCTTCCGTATCCCCCTCCTGCGACACACTCTGCACTTTTTTTGGGTTCGTCCCTTCTTTCCAGTATGGGGGACCACACCTGGAAAGTGTTGGCCAGGGACGATCCGGGCGCCTCCAATTCCCGAGGTACTCCGGCCTGCTCTTTCCCGGTCCGAAAAGATCAGGTCTTTGAGGACTGCCTCATAGAACTGGAGGAATGTCCCTGTGCTGACAGCGCTTCGGGATAGTACAAAAGAGTTGTACATGGCAACCTGTACCAAGTAGACCGCAACTTTTTTGTACCATGCCCGGGTTTTGCGCATGGCGTTATATGGCGTGAGGACTTGATCAGAGAGATCAACTCCTCCCATATACCGATTGTAGTCGACGATACAATCGGGCTTGAGGACCGTTGCCGCGGTACCTCGCACAGGGACAGGGGTGGTGCCGTTACCGTGGATTGTGGACAGCATAAGGACATCCCTCTTGTCCTTATACCTGACCAGCAACAGGTTTCCACTGGTAAGGGCACGGGTCTCACCCCTGGGGATAGGTACCTGGAGGGGGTAGGCAGGGAGGCCGCGTTGATTTTTCCGCACGGTCCCACAAGCGAACGTGGATCTGGTGGCAAGGGACCTGAACAAGGGAATGCTGGTATAAAAGTTATCCACGTACAAGTGGTAACCATTATCCAGCAGTGGGTACATAAGGTCCCACACGAGTTTCCCGCTAACACCCAGAGTGGGGGGACATTCTGGGGGTTGAATACGGGAATCTCGACCCTCGTACACACGAAATTTGTAAGTGTACCCTGAGGCACTCTCACAAATTTTGTATAGCTTCACGCCATACCTCGCCCGCTTTGTGGGAATGTATTGGCGGAAACTGAGTCTCCCCTTGAACGCAACGAGAGACTCATCAACCGCGACCTCCCTTCCAGGTACGTAGGCCTCCATGAATTTGGCCCCAAAGTGATCGATGACCGGCCGTATCTTATACAGCCGGTCATAGGCAGGATCACCTCGGGGTGGACATGCTGCATTATCGGAATAATGCAGACATTTCCGGATGGCCTCAAACCGTGTACGTGTCATGACCATACTGTACAGTGGGGTCTGGTATAGGACGTCCCCACTCCAGTATTGCCTGACACTGGGTTTTTGGACTAGACCCATATGCAGCACGAGGCCCCAAAATGTCCTCATCTCGGCTGCACTGACCGGCGTCCAGCCACCGGGTCTAGCCAAAACTGAGCCTGGGTTTTGAGCGACGAACTGTTGGGCGTACAGATTCGTCTGCTCCACCATCAAATTCACCAGTGGGTTACTGAAAAAAAAACTAAAATAGTCTATTTCAGTAAACCCCACTGTGGGAATCTGGATTCCAGGATTGCCAGCAAAATCCGGAATCTCAGGCTCAAAGTCCACTGGGGGACACCAGCTAAGTTCATCGGCAGGGGGCTCCGGTGGACTTATTTGGTGGGCCGGGAAACCAGTACGAACCCCAGGGCGGCTCGTACTAGTGTGGGCCACAGGATCCCTAGCATGTGGGGCCCCTGGCTCCGCCTGGTGGCGTCTCCGCCGCCTTGGTGGCTCATCGTCATCCGATGATGATGAGGAGGATGCGGATGACAAAAGGAATGTGGGGTCATCCTCATCCTCACTGGGGCTCTCAGAGTCGGAGGCAATCTGGGCGTATGCCTCCTCGGCCGAGAACATCCGGCGGGCCATGGGTGTGTGTGCGTGTAGGTGTGCGTGTGTGGAAACCTTTATTCTATGTGCGTGTGTGTGGGGGCAACGGGTGTTCACGTACTAAAAAAGGCAAAAAAAAAAGGGCAAGTGTTAGGAAAAAAAAAAGTTAAAACTTGCTGATCAGTGGTACAACGCTGATCAGCGGTCGGTGGGGTGGTGGGGCGGGCGATGCGCTAACACTGGACGGACGCAAAAAAGTGCCGGCCAGTCAGCGCACGCAAAAAAAAAAAAAAGTGGTGGTGAGGAAGGGGGGAGGCTGGTGTGGGGTGGGGGAGGGGGGCTGGTGGGGGGTGGGGGGGGGTGGTGGGGGGGTGGGGGGGGACAAGTGGCAGGGGGGGTCTGGGTTAGGGTTAGATGGATAGATGGAAGTTTGGAATAAAATTTTTTTTTTTTTTTTTTTTTCCTAACTAACTTTTCCCTTCTTTCCCTGCCTAACGGTGCCTCTCCCTCACTGACCCTAACCTACCTGGGTGGCGATGGGTGCAGGAGGGTGATGGATGGCGATTAGGGGGACACAGGAGCTCGTTCTGGACGGTGCTGCACGGTCAGGGTGCTGGACAGGAAGAGGAGGGGAGAGAGGAGCGCAGGAAGTTTGAATCTCGCGCCTCTCTCCCCTGCACCAATCAGCACCCTGGACAGCGGCGTTCAGCACCAGGGCCAGCACCGCCTCTCCAAATCCTCGGACTGCGATAGGTGGTGTAAAATTACGCCACCGATCGCAGTCTTTTTCCGGTTCATCGGGTCACAGGACACCCGAATGGACCGGAAACGCAGAAAACCGCAGGTCTGAATTGACCTGCGGTTTTCTGCGATCGCCGATACGGGGGGGTCAAATGACCCCCCCCTGCGTTGTTACGGGATGCCGGCTGAATGATTTCAGCCGGCGTCCCGTTCCGATTAACCCCTGCGGCGCCGGAATTCCGAATTTAAGTCAGGACGTACCTGTACGCCCTTGGTCCTTAAGGACTCGGGAAATAGGGCGTACCGGTACGCCCTGCGTCCTTAAGGGGTTAAGGAATCACTTAAAAAAATATTATTTTAAATATTTCATAGTTTACCTTATTTCTCTGCCATTTGAAATTAATGGAATCCCTCAGATAGAATTTGTATTATTAGCCCCTGAATTTATTTGGGGGATCATATAGGCATTCGTATGACATTGCCGCTATCTGTGTATTAAGTTTGGACCGAAGGTAAAGGCATGTGACTGTTGGAGTTAAAGGTGCCCATACATGTGGCAAAGTTGGTCACAAACCCATTCATTTTGGCGAGACATCTTATGATGTAATGGAAAGAAGAATCTTTAATTTCCGTGCTTGATCTTTTTGTTCTCAAAGGAGATAAGCCGTCGTCAGAGGTGTCTGGCAGCTGCTTATCTAGGCAAGAAAGAGTGCATCTGTATGGGGGAGTCAGGAAGAATAGCTGTTGGAGTGTGGGTACCTGGAGTTTAGATTTGAGACTGACGGACATGGAGTGGTGGCTCTGACAAGTAAAACGCAGAACAATTCCATGGTACTTGTAAACTGTATTATTTGGGTGAGGCCAGATAAAGATCAGGCTGAAAACCTGACGTTAAGAGCTCTTGTAAGCAGATATCTGTTTCAGGGACCTTTAAAGCAGACCATACACAAAAGATAAATGATAGCATGTCCACCACATTTCAGCTGGATTAGCGAACAGTCTAATGTATGTGATGGCAGGTTCACTCAGTGGCTCACCCCTGTTTGTTTATGGACCTAGCAGCACTGTTATAGGTGTACCCACTGGCAATTTAGAGAACAAGAGAAAAAACAACAAAATGACAAACTATCATCTAGGAATATGTGAAAAAATATGATCAATTGGTATTACTCAATATTTTAATAAAAATGTATTTCATGATAACATATATTAAAATATATAAACATAACCCCCCTCCCCAAAATGGTTAAAAAGTCCAAATAGAATGAATTGATACCAGGATAAACAGTTATTATATATCTCCATATAGTACTTTCCTCAGTCTAAGGCTACTATCACACCGGCGTTTTGGCTTTTCATTTGCGAGATCCGTTCAGGGCTCTCACTAGCGGTTCAAAACGGATCAGTTTGGCCCTCAATGCATTCTGAATGGAAAAGGATCCGCTCAGAATGCATCAGTTTGCCTCCGATCAGTCTCCATTCCGCTTTTGGAGGCGGACACCAAAACGGATCCGTCCTGACACACAATGTAACTCGATGGGGACGGATCCGTTTTCTATGACACAATCTGGCACAATAGAAAACGGCTGTGTTAAAGATAATACAAACAGATCCGTTCTGAGCGGATGCAGACGTTTGTATTATCTGAACAGAAGCGTTTGTGCAGATCCATGACGGATCCGCACCAAAGGCGAGTGTGAAAGTAGCCAGTCTATTTGTAAACTGATTGTGGATTATTAATGGTTAGTAATAATGAATTGCCCGGGTCTTTGGTAGTATTAGGATACTATTAGTGTAATAAATAACTGTGTCCAATAATAATGAGCTCCTGAAGTAATACTCCGCCGTCTCTCTCTGCTGGGAGGGAACGCTGGCTCTTACTGTGCTCCCGGCGTCCCACGTGCAAGGTACTTTCCAGCTTCTGTGCGTAGACTATTGGATTAGTTCTCTCATTCACTCAGCTCCTGCCTTCGTTGGCCTGATGCGCCATGTAATCTGTGCTTGTGATTCCAATACACTGCTTCAACCATATAATAAATAATATAATAAAAGAAAAAATATTTTTTTAACCTGTGCTGTTACCAAAAAGTCATTGATATATATTTATTATTGAGTCAGTTAAAACAGAACATTTCAGGACCGTACCAAACCCTTCATCAGGTTCACAACATGGTCAGAATGTTCGGCTGCAGCCCAGGGAAAATCTGATTAAAGGGGTTGGCTTGTATTTATATAGTGATGGCCTATGCCCTATGATCATTGTCAGGGATCCCACATCCCGCACCCTTGTCAGGCAGCTGTTCGGGAGTAGCTCAAGCGATAATAATAATACTGTACAACTCTGTCCATTGTGTAGTGGACGTAGCTGCTACTGCAGCACTGCTCCCATTCAAGTGAGTGGGAGCATCATTGCACTAACCAGCTCAATCCACTACGCAATGGAAGGAGACGTGTAGCTACTCGTGAACAGCTGTTTGTAAGGGATGTGGACCCCTCAGACATCGAATGCCTATCTGTAACAGGCAGTGACTAAGGAACAACTAATCGGTTTAACTTTGGGCTAGCCCTAAGGGCGTTATCCTGACGATCATTTGGTTTTCACCCTTTAACCCTTATACAGGGATCTGGTCTTCACTGCAGGGAACTCACCAAGCCTCTACCCCTTGAATGCTCCCAGTGTAGTTGGCAGTTGACCCATGGGAGCCAGAGACACAGGTATGAAGCACCAAGGAGTTAGGCAATACTCGTAGGCGGTAAACAGGCAGAGGTCAGGGCATGCGGAGTTAATTAAATTCTATGAAACAAATCTGTCAGGGCAGGCAGCAGTGGGTCAGTACGGTAGACAGGCTAAGGTCAGGGCAGGCAGTGGAGTAGGTAATAGGCCCACCTTCACTGGTAAAACTAAGAACTTAAGTGAGGAGTGAAACGGTAGCCCATCTTTTATAGCAGAAGCAGATTACAGGGGTATTCCCATCTTAAAGATCACTGTTAAATCTGTTAATGATTTAACAGTGATCATTTTTCTAAATATATTTAATTAACTAATTCCCACCCCTTAGAAGAAAATAAACATATACTTACCTGACTGTTGTCTTCCGTCTCCCCTGGTTACGGCCACTGCCCGCGGTGGCCGCGCTTGCGCAGACGACTTCTTTTCTCCTCCCGGCCAGCCGCGTGCAGTCCCGAAAGCGCACGCCGAGGCCGCGCATGCGCTATGGTGATTTCTTCCTGGCCAGTATAGTATACTTGCCAGGAAGAAGTCACCAGGGCGCATGCGCGGCGGCGTGCGCGTTCAGTCCAGCGCCCGGCCGGCCGAAACCAGGAAGTGGACAGCGCGCCGGGAGCAGGTAAGTATGAAACTGCGTGATGAGAATACCCCTTTAACAATTAGAAGTAGCTGTGCAACTGCACATAGAGCTAAGATGAATAAATGAATATTTTCCTAGTAGAAATAGCAGGGCACTGATGGACACAAGCCGCCGATGTAACACTATCCTAGGTGTAGGTCATCAGTATCAAAACACTGGACAACTCCTTTAAGCAAATAATAATGTAATACTTTCCTTCACATCTACTATAGGTGAGTACACCGGCACAAGTTACTTTCATACACATTGCACACTATGTTGTTGAGTATGTTGGATTTCATCCTGATCCTTTGTTTCCCAGGGAGATATGAGCTGCCAGAGGGGTCTGACAAATGAATATGCCTCCCTCTGTTGAATTAACCATGCATGTTTATGAGGTAGTAAGGGGGAATCTCTGTCACCTCATTTTAATGTCAAAGCCCCATTCACTTCTATGAAGACAGAGCTGCATGAAAACCGACCTCATGTACACAGACCCATTGAAATGAATGGGTCAGGATTCAGTCCGGATGCTATGCGTTTGCTTCACACATCGCACCCAGACGGAAATCTCCCTGAAAGAGGTCTTAAAGGTGCAGTATTCGGGTTATAGCAGAGTTGGGGAGGAACATGACAAGCTTTACTACCTGGTTCTGGGTTTTTATAATGGAGGACTTCAAGCGGCATCAGGAAGAAAAATCAGACCCTCTTCACCTGTACAACCTCAAGAGGGGGGATACAGGAACAGTTTTTTATGTCATCACCCCTCTTTACAATCAGGGAGGATATGTGCTTCCCACTAACCGGAAAATTAATGTGTTTTATACATTAAATGCATTTAAATTGCTTAAAATAATATTTAACAATCTTTTTATGTTTATTATAGCAAATTATTACTTCGAGTCAAGTGCTGTTTGTCTTGAGAGATCTGAAGAAGAAACTTACTAGACAAAGTCAAGTGATCAAGCAATTGGCAGAGATCAGCAAAGACAACATAGGGAACACAAATTCAGTTGTAGAAGGTGAGTAAAGATTTGCTGTCACGTCCAGCCGCTAACAATCCATCTCTAGGGACAATTCAAGCCTGCCTGCTGTAAGATAGGAACGACTGTGATAAGTGTATGTGGGCAGCCTACAGCAGATGTAGAAGAAAACTTTCTGTGGGGTAGGACATCTCTAAGGCTGGGTTCACACAAGCGGATGCCGTGCGTGGCATCCGCTCCGTGAAAGAGTGCCAAGACCCGATGCAGACTGCAGAGGCACGGAGCATTAACATGACTGATAATGTTGTCACTGTGATTTCGTAGTAAAGAGATCACAGAGAGGCACGGAGCATTATCAGTCATGTTAATGCTCCGTGCCTCTGCAGTCTGCATCGGGTCTTGGCACTCTTTCACGGAGCGGATGTCACGCACGGCATCCGCTCGTGTGAACCCAGCCTAAGTGTATGTTCACATGGATACATTTCACATAGATTTCAGGACAGACATATCCCTTTCTAAAGCGAAACGTGCGTAGCCACCGACAGATCAGCACTATTGAATAGGCCTAATCCGCAGTCTGGTCCACGGCATGATAAACTACAGCAGAAATCCGAGGGTCAGCTTTGGATTTCAGCCATGGATTCGGCAGCAATACACAATGTGTATTTTAAACCATGTGAGCATATCCAAATATTGATTGAGCTTGTTGAGACCTCACACAGCTCAGTGCTGGATGATGAGATCATCTCTGAAAAAATGCTACCCCGGCAGCCCGGGGAGGGCGAAGCAAAGTGCTCACCTTAGCCACTGCCCTTTTGAGCTTTGACCTATATTTACTGTATGTATTACACAGATAATAGTTTTTTTTGTTTTTTGTTTTTTTAATGAATGCCTATGGCAGGAAAAAAATGTACATATGATTCAAAAAGTTGCACTAGACTTTAGGTTACAATCTTCATTCCTTCATTCATTTTTGGACCCCATGATATGCAGTTTGCTGCCTTCACTAGCTCTGGTGCATCACACTGCTCCATTCCTACACCGCTTCCTCCTTCTAAAGCCCATGAAGGATCTGTTCTCCCCTATTCTTACAAATCTCCCTCCCACGGCAGATTCTGCCCTGAGTTCTCTGAACTCTGTCTGCAATAATGTGCGATATCTTTCCCTGCAGATACCATCCCCTTCAACTTCCCCCTGTATCTTTAGCAGAAGGTAGGGGAAGGGCAGATGACCTTAGCCCTGAGTGGACAGCAACTAGGAGCAGTGGGCTGTCAGAGCTATGTCAGCAGCGGCACTGCCAGCTACATACAGGAGTAGCACAGCTTCTATAGCAGCAAAATGGTACATTTAATAAAAATAGTGCTTAAACTATGCTTTAATTATTTATTTATTTTTACTAAGATCACTATATTTTCTAATCTTGTACCCGCTTAACATTCCCTATTTGTACATGTTTTTGCAAGTTTTGTGCACGTTAAACCGTTTCTTGTGGTCACATGTAAATGTAAAAAAATGGCGCACTATCATAATGTAAAATAGTCTATTCAATGTCAGACTGGTATTTACATCGGTAATTCTTCTGATCATAGCCTGGGGCTGTTTTTTAGGTTGTATCATAGGACATGCACACTGCACTTCACGTGGACGCTAGCTGCAGATTTCATTAACAAAGATGCTTTTGTTCATATAATCCCGCCTAACACTGCATAGTTTCTTAGCAAATATTCCGTCATGCAAGATGATTCAGATGTGTTCTGAGCAAGGATTTGTAGGCACAGGACCATGAGGTGAAGACATAACATAGTAACATAACATAGTAACATAGTTTGTAAGGCTGAATAAAGACTTGAATCTATCCAGTTCAGCTTATTATCCTGCAAAGTTGATCCAGCGGAAGGCAAAAAAAACTTCTAGAAGCTAATTTTCCTAATTTTAGGTGAAAATATTCCTTCCCAACTCCAATCAGGCCATCAGAATAACTTCCTGGAACGACAACCCTTCTCCAGAATTCTAGTAACTACATGTATAACATGTAATATTATTACACTACAGAAATACATCCAGGTCCCTCTTGAACTCTTTTAGTGAGTTCACCATCACCACCTCCTCTGGCAGAGAATTCCACCATAGTCTCACTGCTCTTACAGTAAAAAATCCTATTCTATGTTAGCTTAGAAACCTTCTTTCCTGTAGACCTAGAGGATATGCCCATCGCAGGCACAGTCTTGGGTATAAATTGATTATACGACATCTCTTTTTATTAACATTTGATATATTAACACCTCCGCCGTGTGCAACTAAAGTCAGAAAGAATATCATCTAAATGTATAAATTGCAGATTTTACTGAATCTTTTCCCATATAACTATATGCAAATCTACTCAAATCCAACTGCTCTACAGACTACACTGTATTTTGTGCCCAAGCCACCAATCTATTCATACCCATCTGTAGTGTAGCGTGTATATTGTCCTCTTTTGTGTTAATTACTTTACACAATTTTGGTTTGTCAGCAAAAATTGATATTTTATAGTGCAACCCCTACCAGATCATTAATAAATATATTGAAGAGAATAGGGCCCAATACTGACCCCTGTGGTACCCACTGGTTACACTGACCCAATCTGAGTGTGTACCGTTAATACCCACCCTCTGTTTTCTATCACTGAGCCAGTTACTTACCGACATACAGACGTTTTCTCCCAGTCCAAGCATTCTCATTTTATATACTAACCTTTTATGTGGCACTGCATCAAATGCTTGGGGGAAATCAAGATATATGACATTAAATGACTCCCCCTTGCCCTCATTGAAACTGATTAAATTAGTTTGACAGGACCCATGCTGATACTGCGTTATACACTTATTTTCATTTGGATACTCCAGGATAGTTTCTCTTAGAAAACCTTCAGTTTACCCACAACAACCGGCCCATCATTTCCAAGCTCTGTTTTGATCCCTTTTTGAATATTGGCACCACCTTTTCTAAGCGCCAATCCTGTGAAACACTCCCGTTCATTATAAAGTCCTTAAATATCAAAAATAAGGGTCTATATTACATTACTTAATTATCTTAGAATCCTGGGGTGTATGTCATCTGGACTAGAGAATTTTAATCTTTTTAAGACGCTGCTGCACTTCTTCCTGGGTCATATAGGCTTTATTTAATGGGGAGTATATTTGGACACTCTGCATTTCATCCAACATTTCATTTTCCTTGAATGTAGTAGAGAAAAAATATATTTAATAATTTTGCTTTCTCCTCATCGCCCTCTACAACTCCTCCCTCATGACTCTTTAAGGGGATTCTGTCCCCAGTGTTCTGCTGCCCTCACTTTTAAATCCAAATATCTCCATCGCATGCCAATGAGTCATCATATTAATGAGCTCACGGTTCTCCATGTCTACTTGCCTCTGATTGCCAGTTTTTTTTCCAGATGAATCAGCAGCAGGTGGGGCGGAAAAGCCAGGAGCTCATGAATACAGTGACTCAATGGAGCTGTTCAATACACAATTTTGGCAAAACTGCTGGGTCAGTTAAAGAAAGTGACCCAGTGTTTTGCTTAGGAGAAGCAAATGTTGCCCTTAGTTAGGACAGATTCCCTTTAAAGGGTCAACACTTTCATTTATATAATTGGAGAACATTTTATGGTTAGTTTTACTCTCTTTGGTAATGAGCCTCTCAGTCTCCAGCTTGGCTGCCATTATCTTTCTTTTACATAATTTTTCTATTTTTTCCTTATACTTTTTTAGTGCTCCTCTTCCTGGTTTAGTTATTTAAATGGTTTCTTTTTGTCGACCCTTTTACATTTTCATTTATCCACACAGTTTTTTTTTCTGTTCCTAATCCTTTTATTCCCATAAGGTATGTACAATGAAAATTTAGGATGCTTTAAAAAATATTACATTTAATGTCTATACTCTTATTTTTGAGGTCATTGTCCCTGTTAATGAGATTAAGGGCCTCTCTAACTTGATCAAATTTCTCCTTCCTGAAGTTTTGCTTTTTGTGCCTCCCCAACAAAACACCCTAAGGCCTCATGCACACGACCGTTCGTTTTTTGCGGTCCGCAAAACACAGAAAGCCGCTCGTGTGCATTTCGCAATTTGTGGAACGGAACAGGCGGCCCATTGTAGAAATGCCTATTCTTGTCCGCAAAACGGACATATTATATTTTTTTTGCGGGGCTACGTAACGGAGCGACGGATGCGGACAGCATACGGAGTGCTGTCCGCATCTTTTGCGGCCCCATTGAAGTGAATGGGTCCGCGGCTCGGATGCAGACCAGAACAACGGTCGTGTGCATGAGGCCTAAATATGTTGACTAGTTTGCAATCAATAAGGTACAAAGCAGTAATGTATTGTGTAGAGGACATCTTGTGTCCTAGGGGCAGCAGGAACTTTCAATTTCCCTCACTTTTTGGTAAAAAGTGACACTGATTTGCAGCACCGTGGTCAGCAGGTAATTGATTAGGTGTCTACTGTCTTTTTCTAATGATGTATCTACCAAGCAAGTCAGAAATATAGAGCCTTGCAATAAATATTCAAAAGTAACTTAGTATTTTGTGCCTTAGTTATCTCTGGATTTCACGACATGCCGTCACTTCTATCCTTCTGGACCAAATGCACCACACATGCTCAAATGTACCACATAAATGGCGACAAAATGGTAAAACAGCTGCATGAAATATTTAGCCAGATGGTGAATTCTGAAAGTCCAGGACTTGCTGATACAGGTATGACAGTATTCATGGTGAAACTGTTTGTAAATCTGTGCATTAATACTTCCACAGTCTGTCCTTGTAGTCAGTGATCATAATCGAAGAGAGCGAAGGGTATAGAACAAAGATCGGTTGGGATGATTTGTTGATCATTTTTTAACTGGTCATAGCTTTATAATGGATCCGTCAGGTTACTGTGTTATTTTGCTAGATAGTAAAGAACATCATGCTTCACTATATAGACCAGGGGTACTCGAGTACTTTTTGTAAAGGTCCACATACCGGAGTCTGCTGTAGGATGAAGGTCTGAGCTAAAATATATAAGGAGGGACAACACCATTGGCGTGTAGCGCTGCATTATTTATTTATTTTTTTACAATAATCCACACCTCCAAACCCACCTAATCTCCTTTCTGCCGACCAAACAGTAAGAATGTCCTTTCAGTTGATAATTATGCCCCTTTAATGCCCCTCAGACAGTATGATATCCCTTTAGTACTCCACAGAGTATGATACCCCTAAGTGCACTCTCACAGCAGGGTGATCCCTTGGTGCCCCCACACATTATGATGCTCCTTAGTGCCCCTGACACATTGCGGTGCCTCCTTAGTTCCTCCCTACAGATTATAAATACCCTAAATGCCCCCTCACAGTAGTAGTGCCCTATCTGTGCCCCTTTACATTTGTAATGCCCTCTTTGTGCCCGCTTCACGGTAATAATCCCCATTGTGCCCACTTCACGGTAATAATCCCCATTGTGCCCCCTTCACAGTAATAATCCCCATTGTGCCCCCTTCACAGTAATAATCCCCATTGTGCCCCCTTCACAGTAATAATCCCCATTGTGCCTCCTTCACAGTAATAATGCCCTCTGTGCCCCCTCCATAGTATAAATCCCCATTGTTCCCCTTCCATAGTAGAAATGCCCAGTGTGCCCCTTCCATAGTAGAAATCCCCATTGTGCCCCCTTAATAGTAGTAATGCCCTCTGTACCAGTAATGCCCATTGTGCCCCCTTCACAGTGATAACGCCCTCTGTGCCCCCTTCATAGTAGTAATGCCCTATGTGCACTTTGCCCCTTTACATTAGCAATGCCCATTGTGCCCCCTCCAGAGTATAAATGCCCATTGTGCCCCCTCCAGAGTAGAAATGCCCATTGTGCCTCCTTCACAGTTGCAATGCCCATTGTGCCCCCTCCAGAGTAGAAATGCCCATTGTGCCCACTCTGTGTTAAAAAAATAAAATAAAAATAATAAAACACAGTAACTACTCACCTTGTCCTGTTCCTGAAGCTCACAGTCCTCTCTCCCCTGCAGACACAGATCGCTCTGCAGCACTGTGTGGAAGCGTAGCTTATGCAGATTTTTGGGCTGCAGGCTCCGCCCACACATGCCGGCAGTGCGGTCTGTGCCTGCAGGCTTAATGGTGGAGCAGGGAGAAGTCTCCCTGCTTCACCATTCTGTGCACCGCTGGCCTGAAGGAGGGGAGGAGCGTGGGGAGCTGAGCAGTGAGTGACAGGACTGCAGCTCCCAGCGCTCCAGCAATGAGCACTTTCATCTGTATTGATGGAAGTGCTCATTGCTTCTGGACTCTGGCACCCGGGGCGGACAGCCCCCCACTTAGCACGCCACTGCAGCGGTCCGGACAGCTGGCAACTGGTCTGCCAGTTGAGTACCCCTGATATAGACCATCAAATTTCAACTGGAACCAGACAGAGAAGAGGATTGACAAGTGTGCTTTGCTCAAGTAAATGTCAACTATCACAAGTTTATACAAGTTTCAAGTACAGAAACCCCTCACTTATATTACACATGCAATGTCCATCCAAAACAACAGTCCCAGTATGGCCAAAGACTATTGTCTTTAAAGGGCATCTGTCAGCAGATTTGTATCTATGAACCTGGTTCACCTGTTACATGTGCACTTGGCAGCTGTAGGCATCTGTGTTGGTCCCATGATCATATGTGCCCACATTGCTGAGAAAAATGATGGTTTAATATATGCAAATGAGCCTCTAGAAGCAACGGGGGTGTTACCGTTACACGTAGAGGCTCCGCTCTCTCCAACTGTCGTGCCCTCTGCGCTTTGATTGACAGGACCAGGCAGTGTAAATGTAATCATGTGGGAGGACTTAGTACATTGTTTTTTTCCTTTTTTTGAGGTTGAGATCAATAGAAAACATTAACTCTAGTATTTTATAGTGTGTCCAAAAAATATCGTATTAAGTTTATAGTCCGGGACGTTATGGATACAGTGTATCATTTTTTATTTATTTTATTAGTATAGCATTGTATACTGGAGAAAAGTTATTTTTATGATTCTTTTTTTTCTATAAAACCACTTCGTTCTATGGTCAGCATTGACAGCAGCATTTCAGGACTTAAACAAGTAGTTAGACGTGGAGTGATAAGATGAGCAAATGCTTCTTCGCGCTCCTTTTCTAAAAAAGAGAGCAAGTATGGAGGGAGATAACACGAAGGGTTAATCTGTAAACCCATACATAGACAGGAGGAAGACCTGTGAGCCTCCTCCTCTCCCCTCTCCCTCCTTGCTGCCTGCTCATTCCGCTTCTCCTCCTCCTCCATCCAGGGTGAAGTGAAGGTTGCATGGACACTATATGCAGCTGTCTCTTCAACTTGCTTTACTTCAGGCTATAGTGCAACTAGAGCAACATTCTTGGTCTTGTTTATGGCTTTAAGGTGAACCTCTCGCCAGCTTTATGGTGTCCTATAGTTTTGGTTTCCTAAGGCCCCTTTCACACGGGCGTCGCAGGTGAGGGCCGGATGCGTTCAGGGTGCATTGTGGCAAACCCACTCGAGTAGGCACGCAATTTCAGTTTTCTCTGCGATTGCATTCCGTTGTTCAGTTTTTTCCGTGCAAGTGCAATGCGTTTTGCACGCGCGTGATAAAAAACTGATTGTGGTACCCAGACCCGAACCTGGACTTCTTTACTGAAGTTTGGGTTTGGGTTAGGTGTTCTGCTGATTTTATTATTTTCCCTTCTAACATGGTTCT
Organism: Bufo bufo; assembly: GCF_905171765.1. Classification (NCBI taxonomy): domain Eukaryota; kingdom Metazoa; phylum Chordata; class Amphibia; order Anura; family Bufonidae; genus Bufo; species Bufo bufo. Next base: position 400,542,765 of record NC_053393.1, on the reverse strand, counting down.
AAGGGAAAATAATAGCATTCTTTCATACAAAATGCTAAGTAAAATGTCCCTTGAGAGTTAAAAAATAATTAAAAAAATTACTCACCTCATCCACTTGATCGCGCAGCCGGTTTTCTTTCTTCTTCCTGCAGGATCTGCAAAAGGATCTTCTATCTTCATTCAGCAGGACCTGGCCTGACGTCACCGCAATCACCACGTGGTGAGCGCGATGACGTCATCGAAGGTCCTTTTGCAGGTCCTGTAGGAAGAAGAAAGAAGACGATAACGGCTGCGCGTTAATGAAGGTGAATGAGGTGAGTAATTTTTCTTTATTATTTTTTTAACCCTCAAGGGACATTTTGCTTAGTATTCTGTAATAAAGAATGCTATTATTTTCCATTATAACCATCTTATAATGGAAAATAATAAAGTGAATGGACTTCATCCCTATTTATTATCATCTCCTTAGCAACCATCCGTGAAAATGCAATGCGCAGCCCCATTTATTTCTATGAGGCCTGCGTTGCGTGAAAAACGCAGAATATAGAACATGCTGCGATTTTCACACAATGCACGAGTGATGCGTGAAAAACATCGCAATGGAAATGAATGGGTCAGGATTCAGTGCGGGTGCAATGCGTTCACCACGCATTGCAGCGGCGCGGAAAACTCGCCTGTGTGAAAGGGGCCTAAGTGCAATATAAACTCAGTGACCTATCCCCTTAGCCAAATGATTGGTAATTTATTTTTAACTGACTCAGCCGTTTTTCTAAAATCTTATATTGAACAGGTCCAGCACATGCTGATCAGTGATGTCCAGTTCGCTATGTTCGCCCGCAAACATATGCGGGCTGCCATCTTTTTTCACAAGTCCGGCGAGGCACAGGTAAGCCCTTATCTGTGCCTCTGCCGCGAGCCGGTCTGAAAACAAATGCGGTCACCGGGAGCAGGCAGTTCCGAGAACAGCCCGATAAAGGCCCCCGGTGGCTGTTCTCAGAACTGCCTGCTCCCGCTGACCGTACTTGTTTTCAGGACGGCTCGCGCACAGGCACAGGTATGGGCTTAGGCTACTTTCACACTTGTGTTCGGGGTTCTGCTTGTGAGTTCCGTTTGAAGGCTCTCACAAGCAGCCCCGAATGGATCCGTACAGCCACAATGCATTCTGAGTGGATAAGGATCCGCTCAGAATGCATCAGTATGGCTCAGTTTCGCCTCCGTTCCGCTCAGACGGCGGACACTCGAACGCTGCTTGCAGCATTTTCATGTCCGCCTGGCCGTGCGGAGCCAAACGGATCCGTCCAGACTTACAATGTAAGTCAATGGGGACGGATCGGTTTGTCGTTGACACAATATGGTGCAATTTCAAACGGATCCGTCCCCCATTGACTTTCAATGCAAAGTCAGGACGGATCCGTCTGACTAACAATTAGACTTAGATTTTTTTCTGAAATGTAATGCAGATGGATCCGTTCTGAACGGATACCATCGTTTGCATTATAGGAGCGGATCCGTCTGTGCAGATACCAGACGGATCCGCTCCGAACGCAAGTATGAAAGTAGCCTTACCTGTGCCTCGCCGGACTTGTGAAAAAAGATGGCAGCCCGCATATGTTCGCGGGCGAACAATGAGAACTGGCCATCACTGATGCTGATAAGTCTTGAATATTCATGAGCTCCTGGCTGTAGAAGGGGGCGGAGAAAGCCAGAAGCTCATGAATATTCAGGACTCTTTGGCATGCGCTGGAGCTCTTAGAACCTTGCAGGATAAGACTGGTGACAGATTCCCTTTAAAACATGACCAAGATTGTGGTTCTAGCTCCATACTGGCCTGAAAAAGAGCCCTCAGAAGTACGCCCTTACTCTGCAGCCACACAGCCTGAACAGGAGTAATTCAAAACAGCAGGGGCGTAGCTATAGGGGAAGTAGGGAAGGCGGCTGCTTTGGGGCCTACCTTGGGGGAGGACTAAAAGATTTTATTGTTTTGACCCCTCAGTATTATAAAATAACATATACAAAGACCCTAGAGGAAATGGACGGAGCGGCTGCTGGGCCTCCTCTGAGAGAGCGATCCGTTCAAACATTTGCAGTGGGGCCCATTTATTTCTAGTTACGCCACTGCAAAACAGTATTGTTTTGTTCTTCTTGAACGAGCCTTGATCAGTTGGGGGCGGGGAGTTAACGGGATATTCCGGTTAGAAGTTGTCCTCTATCAGAGGATAGGTGAGTACATCACTTGGCTGTTTCTGGCAGTCCTATAGAGAATGAATGGAGCAGCAGTGCACATGCTTAATTCATTTTGTGTATAGAAGGCCCCCTTTGTTGTGATCAGTGGGGGTCTCGGCAGTCGGCCCCGCTCTGATGTAATAATTTTCCTTAATCGTGTAGATCTGGGATAACTTTATCTCATCAGCTAGGTGGAGTCTGTTGTAAGTTTCCTTTAATGAGTCAGGGCACTCCATTACCCGTGACTAATGTTGAGCGAACTTGTGTTTTAAGTTCGGCGTCTAAGGTTCGGGTTATCGAAGAATCGCGTTATGGATTCTAAATTGCGTTATGGTCCGTGGTAGCGGAATCCATAACGCGATTCTTCGATAACCCGAACTTTAGATGCCGAACTTAAAACACAAGTTCGCTCAACACTACCCTTGACTTGATGTCGCCATTTGAAGGGTGATAGTTTTGTTCTGGTTTATAGTCATGTATCCGTGTTATTATCCGTGTTCTGTGTATTTATCACTAATAGTGGTCTTTCTTTCCCGTTTAGTATACAGAACGCTGGTCACTCACATTCTTGACAAAACAGAGGACATGTTATCATCTAATCTGTCTGCAGAAACCATAACCGTTTTTCAGTATTACGATTTTTTCAGTAGCCATAATATTACAGACCTTAAAAGCTATTTGATGCACCTTGTTAAGGAAGGTATTGTATTTGGATTTTTTTTCATATAAACTATTATATTGTATGCTTTCTAAATCTTTAGGCAGATCACAAGATGTCTCACTGCACGGGACCCCCGATAACAGCTGTAATCTGCAGGACAACCTTGCAGCTCCTCCACAGGGGAAATGGAGCATCAGATGGTGCCCATTCTTACCAATGTGCAATGTATAATGCATGGACATTGCTGGGGCCTGCATAGTGACAGACAGTCTTTGTGGCTGCTCTCCATTCCAGGTAGCCCCTTTAGGGTACCCATACACATAGCTGTTATGCCACGGTAAGTGTGCAAGGCTGAGAACTCCACGGCAAAAATTCATGTGGTTTACCACTAATTTCCACCATGAAAGTCATGTGCTTCCACTGCACTTGCTGCAAAAACGTGGCATTTAGGTAAGCTGCCCATGGCTTTTGCTGTGCAGTTCTTGGCTATGTGCCAGTTGTCATGGCAGAACTTCTGTTTGTACAGTCATCATCAGTCTTCCCATTATTGTGCAAATATCTATCTATCATCTAATATCTATGTGATTTAACAAACCTACACCATGATACCTCGCTAATTACTCAAATTCTTTTAAAGAGGTTTTATAAAAAAAATTGTGGCTTGCTTCTAACAGCACCACACCTGTCCATGGGTTATGTTTGATATTGCAGCCCTATTCCATTGAACGGGACTAAGCTGCAGTACCCTCAGTACCCTTGGACTGGTGCGGCGCTGTTTTTGGATAAATATTTGAGTTAAATCAGCAACATAAGGGCTCTTGCAAATTACATATCAGTGTCAATACAGGTTTTTCTCATTGAAGAGATGGGGCTAATACATTTAAATGGTTTTAATCACAATTCAGTTTTTTTATACATGCATTCTTATGGGCATGACATTTTTTTTCCTAATACCCGGCATGTTCCAGCAGATCCGTATGGGTACTGGTTTTAGAAGTCAATGGATTGAATTTAAATCTGTAATTAAAGAGGTTTTCCAAGATATTTTTATTGATGACCTATCCTCAGGATAGGGCATCAGTATCAGATCAGCGGGGTTCCGACACCCAGGACCCCCACCGTTCAGCTGGTTGAAGAGAAGGCTGTGCTCCGTGCGAGCGTTCCCTTCATTGTTTACATGCTTGCCGTCAACATCGCAGCGGTGAGCAGTTGTAATTACAACCACATTTAGTCTACTTTCACACTGGCGTTTTGGCTTTCCGTTTGTGAGATCCGTTCAGGGCTCTCACAAGCGGTCCAAAATGGATCAGTTTGCATTCTAATGCATTCTGAATGGAAAAGGATCCGCTCAGAATGCATCAGTTCAGCCTCCATTCCGCTTTGGAGACGGCAGCGTTTTGGTGTCCGTCTGATGAAACTGAGCTGAACGGGGATGGATCCGTTTTCACGGACACAATCTGGCACAATAGAAAATGGATCCATCTTGGCAATGTAAAGATAATACAACCAGATCCGTTCAGAACGGATGCAGACGATTGTATTATCTGAACGGATCCATCCATGACGGATCCGCACAAAACGCGAGTGTGAAAGTAGCCTAACTTCAACTTCCTATAGACTTGAATAGTAAGGAGCCTTTCATCACAATTTTGGAAAAGTGCAGGGAAAAGTCGCAAATTTTATTACACAAATGGCATGCAACTAAATTAGCAACCTATTTACGCCACTAAAGTGGCTTATATAGATAAATAAATGTCTCCCAATATGTTTAAATAAAGTTTCCGTGAGGAAGAGGGATCACAAGCATTACTACTGTATAAGGCTACTTTGACACTTGCGGCAGAGAGATCCGGCAAGCAGTTCCGTCGCCGGAACTGCCTGCCGGATCAGGCAAAACGTATGCCAACTGATGGCATTTGTAAGACTGATCAGGATCCTGATCAGTCTTAAAAATGTCTGATCAGTCGAAAAAATGCATTGAAATGCCGGATCCATCTTTCCAGTGTCATCCGGCAAAACGGATTCGGCATTTATTTTTTTCACCTTTTTTTCAGTCTGCGCATGCACAGACCGGAAGGACGGATCCGGCACTAATACATTCCTATGGGAAAAAATGCCGGATCCGGCATTCAGGCAAGTCTTCAGTTTTTTTCGCCGGAGATAAAATCGTAGCATGCTGCGGTTTTCTCTTTTGCCTGATCAGTCAAAATGAGTGAACTGAAGACATCCTGATGCATCCTGAACGGATTGCTCTCCATTCAGAATGCATGGGGATATGCCTGATCAGTTCTTTTCCAGTATAGAGCCCCTAGGACCGAACTTTATGCTGGAAAAGAAAAACGCAAGTGTGAAAGTACCCTAATTTGGCACTAATAAATGGACACATTGCTGCTGTGCTGGTATTAGTAATTATTGTCTTTGTGCTTCTTTTTTATTCTGCTAGCTTCAGCGGAGCCAGTTCCTCAGACCTCAGTGGATCCTGGTGAAAGGGCAGGTCTGGAAACAAGCACGCTGCCTCATTCCTCGGAAATTCTCACTTCATTAAATCTGCTGCTGTCTGGAAATGACAGTGATGTCAGTCACGCACTCCACTTGTTCGCCTCTGCTGCATCAAAATCAATGGAGTCCAGAGAAAAGGTGGGCTGTGATTTCTGAAAAGTGATCAGAAACTGAAGAAACATTGTACTGTGTAGCAATCTAACTAGTTGATTCAGTTTCAAAAGCATTTGGTAAACTGGCTTAGTTGCCATAGCAACCAATCAGACTCCACCTTTCCTTTTCCAAAGGAGCTCTGAAAAATGACCCCATGTTCTGACTGGTGCCACAGGCACAGGGAATGTTTATATTTTTTAAGGAGTTTAGAAAACCATTTTAATAAATACCCAGTTAGGGAAGCTTGAGTTAATCGACAGGATCATCTGTTGGTAGGGTGGACTGGGAACTTAAAGGGGTTTTCTGAGATCTTTCTACTGATGACCTATGCTCTGGCTTGGGTGGCCCCCTGGGGTCTATGGCCAGTTTGCCCATGATCAGTTCAGTAGCCTCTTTTCCTGGAGGACGGTTACAAAGAAAGGCTTCCACTCTGGAGGACCTGTCCTGTCCTGAATTACACAGACATCCCATTGAGTTCCATGCGTGTAGAGTAATGTTTAATTTCCCATGAACACCTTCTGTTTGCCCACATATTACATATGATTTCTCGGCAGGGAGATACTTTAAGACAGGGATGGCCAACCTGAAGCTCTCCAGCTGTTGCAAAACTACAACTCCCAGCATGCCTAGACTGCCTACAGCTATTAGTCTACAGCAGGGCATGGTGGGAGTTGTAGTTTTACAACAGCTGGAGAGCCACAGGTTGGCCATGCCTGCTTTAAGAGCAGGGCACACCCTTTAATGTATTCATTCTTTACAAGCACTTTCTGCCTTCTGCATCCAGAAATGTATCCACTGGAATTAAAAGTCAAATAGAACTTAAGTTTGGGCAATATATCTTGAATTATGTGACAAGTAATAATTAAGGTTTTGTTTGCATACTATTACAGGTCCTGGAGTACTGTTGTGAGGCACTGACTCAACCAGAAGTTCACCTCCAGAAAGCTGCATGCTTGGCTCTTAGATGCCTTCAGGTGAGTGTTTGTAATGATAACAGCCTCTTATAACCCGGAGCAGCAGGACTGACGGATCAGTTAGCTCACGATCCTCTTGTTACGCTGCGCGGGAAAGGGAAATCCCCATATCAAAATTCAAAGGATAATCCCAGCAGGCGTACTTGTTTCCAATCTATAGCATGCTTTATTTCATGATCAAAATGGCAAAATTGCAGGACGCGTTTCGGCCCGTCCATACTATAGATTGGAAACAAGTACGCCTGCTGGGATTATCCTTTGAATTCCGTTCTCTTCATAAATATATTTTGGTGTTCATTCTGTACTCTGGGTATGTTTTGTTTTTTTCACTATGAAACATAGGGGAGAATTTTTTAGCAGCTTTGTGACAGTTTTTTTTTTTTCATTAAGTCATAGTTTGCAAAAAGTTGCAGCCAAGGGCGCATATTTTAGCTCAAACCTGTGCCAGCTCACAGCAGCTGTAGATTTCATTTTCTTTAGGACAGTCCAAATTTCTGAACAGGCTTGTGCCTCTTGAGCATTTTACTCCAGTGTACTTTGGGGCACATTTATTAAGACTGGCGGCCTCTTCATAACTTTGGTGGATTCTTCGCTAGACTTCCTAGCTGTCTTACATTTAGACCTGCCGGCCTGGCCCCTTCCCCGCCCACAATTTTAGACCTAGCATGAGCGCGGAGAAGACGCAGATTGCGGCGCAACTAACCATTGCGCCGCAATCTGCACCTGAAATAGGCCTAATTTAGGTGTATTTCAGATTAATAAATGACCCCCTTTGGGTATAGACTGTGTGGGGATGTGCTCGTGGTAGGCTACGGTAGCGGCGGCAGTATTGAGGCAATCACAGACAGTCTTTGTGGTTCACCGTGACTTTATTTACACCAAAGGCATAACAGGCAATGTGCAGACCACACAGGTGCATATCCACATAGTGCATAAAACAAAAGTCCTTCCATAGAAAATAAACAGCAGGTTTGAGTCACCTTGTTTTGGACAGACCACAGCAGTTTCTGCAGGCTTGTAGGCTACCTGCCTTTGTCTCCCTCAGGCCAGAGCCACTTCGGCTCGTAGCACCACAGGTCCCAGGACTATCCTTCAATGTGTGCTGCGCCCAGACTCTGCTTCTCCAGCACTGACTCTGTCTGTGGAAATCTCCAGCACAGCAAGACACACCCCACCCCCATCATCAGCAGGCTGGGTTCTTTAAAGGCCCAGCTCCACCAAAAACCTGGGCTGGCCGTGGGGAACAGGCACCCCCCCAACTCTTTACCTGTTCCCAGTAAAAACCGGCCCGGACACGCTGCGCCAGCAGCATTCGCCGCTGTAACCGCAATGATCCGGTTCTTACTCCACCGAGGCCAGGACCTCTGGTGGCACGTATCGTCCGTCCATTATTATTCCGGGGACTCTCCTACATATCCCCCCCCTTTGTTCACCCCTGAGGGCTTGAACATACTGTTCAAGCCTGAGGGGGTGAACACATGCACAGCAGTGTACCCGGGACAGGGCATCTGCGTTCCCCTGTAAGCGGCCGGCCCTGTGCTCAACAGTGAACTTAAAGTTCTGGAGGGACAAGAACCACCTGGTGACCCGAGCGCTCCCCTCCTTAGCTCGACTCATCCACTGGAGAGGGGAGTGGTCGGTCACCAGACGGAACCTTCTCCCCAGAAGGTAATATCTGAGAGACTCGAGTGCCCACTTGATGGCGAGGCACTCTCTCTCCACAATGCTATACCGGGTTTCTGCTGGGGTAAGCTTGCGGCTTAGAAAAACCACGGGGTGCTCTTCCCCGTTGAGCTCCTGGGAAAGCACAGCCCCTAGTCCTACTCCCGAGGCATCTGTTTGAACTACAAACTCCCGCTTGAAGTCGGGCGTCACCAGAACCGGGGACTCACATAGGGCCGACTTCAAACGGGAGAACGCCTCCTCCTCCTGCTCCCCCCAGCGAACCATCACCGACTTTCTACCCTTCAAGAGGCCGGTTAACGGGGCTGCCAAGGTGGCAAAATGGGGAATGAACCTCATGTAGTACCCAATCAGGCCCAAAAATGACCGTACTTGCTTGGACGTACGAGGCCTGGGCCAATTCCGGATTGCTTCAACTTTATTCACTTGGGGCCTAATGACTCCACGTCCAATCACATACCCCAAATAGCGAGCTTCCTCTAGTCCCACCGAGCATTTTTTTGGGTTGGCAGTCAACCCCGCCTTCCTTAGAGAATCTATCACTGCCTGAAGTTTTGACAAATGACCCTCCCAGTCCGGGCTAAACACGACTATATCATCCAGATATGCGGAGGTATACTGGTGATGGGGCTTAAGGACGACATCCATCAGACGCTGGAACGTAGCCGGAGCGCCATGCAACCCAAAAGGCAACACCCTATACTGAAAAAGCCCCTCCGGGGTGACAAAGGCCGTCTTCTCCTTTGCCGCCTCCGTCAGAGGTACCTGCCAGTAGCCCTTCGTGAGATCTAGGATCGAAAAATACCGGGCTTTTCCCAGCCGCTCTATCAACTCGTCCACCCGAGGCATGGGATAGGCGTCAAATTTTGATACCTCATTTAATTTCCTAAAATCATTACAGAACCGTAATGAACCATCCGGTTTGGGAATAAGGACAATCGGGCTAGCCCACTCGCTCTTTGACTCTTCTATGACCCCTAGACGTAGCATCGATCTTACCTCCTGCGAAATGGCCTGTCGCCGTGTCTCCGGTACTCGGTATGGTCTTAGGCGGACTTTCACCCGGGGCTCGGTGACAATGTCATGCTCAATCAAGGTGGTACGTCCAGGAAGGTCAGAGAATACGTCCCTATTCCGACTAACGAATTCTCTCACCTCTTGTGCCTGTTTGGTCGACAGTCCGTCCCCTATCGTCACCCCAGCGGCGTTCTCCGGAACACCTGGGGACCCCGGGTCACTCCCTGCCGTCCAGACAGAGGGCGGGCTGTCTCCAAACAAATTCTCTCTGTCTCTCCAAGGTTTTAGTAGATTCACATGATATACCTGTTCGGGCTTCCGCCGCCCTGGCTGGTATATCCTGTAATCAACTGGGCCCACTTTCTCCTTAACTTCATAGGGTCCTTGCCACCGGGCCAGGAATTTACTCTCGACCGTGGGCACGAGTACAAGAACTCGGTCACCCGGGTGAAATGTCCTTACCCGGGCGGACCGGTTATATACCCGACTCTGGGCCAGTTGTGCCGCTTCCATGTGCTCCCGGACGATCGGCAACACGACCCCTATTCAGTCCTGCATTTTTCCTATGTGTTCTATCACACTTTTATGAGGCGTAGGCTGTTGCTCCCATGCCTCCTTAGCGATGTCCAGTAGTCCACGGGGATGTCGCCCATATAACAACTCAAAGGGCGAGAACCCCGTGGACGCCTGGGGCACTTCCCGTACCGCAAACAAAACATAGGGCAACAGTAAGTCCCAATCTCTCCCGTCCTTAGCCACGACTCTTTTTAGCATGGACTTCAGGGTCTTATTAAACCGTTCTACTAACCCATCGGTTTGGGGATGGTAGACGGACGTGTGCAGGTGTTTTATATTTAATAGCTTACACAATTCCTTTGTTATTTTGGACATAAAGGGTGTCCCCTGGTCCGTCAGAATCTCCTTTGGTATCCCCACCCGGGCGAACATACTCATAAGCTCTTTAGCTATTACCTTGGCCGACGTATGGCGCAATGGGACCGCCTCCGGATAGCGAGTGGCATAGTCTAACACTACCAGTATGTGTTGGTGACCTTGGGCTGACTTAATAATGGGGCCTACAAGATCCATGGCGATCCTTTCGAAGAACACCTCTATAATGGGCATAGGTACCAGTGGACTGCGATACTGAGGGTGGGGGCTAGTCACCTGACACACTGGACAGGACTGACAGAACCTCCGGACTTCCTCATAAATCCCAGGCCAATAGAACCGTTGTAGAATTCGCTCCAGCGTTTTCTTAACCCCCAGATGACCACCCAACACATGCGCATGCGCTAAATCCAAGACCATTCGCCGGTAAGGCTGGGGCACCACCAGTTGTTCCACCACCTCCTGCCTCACCTTGTCTACCCTATATAACAGGTCCTGGTTATAGGCCAGGTGAGGAAATACGGTATCGGCGCCGGGACGCTGGGCAACGCCATTAATCACCGACACACCTTCTCTAGCCCGCAATAACGTTGAATCCTGGAGCTGTGCGGTCCCGAAGGTTTCTCGGGGTACCCCCAGATCCAGGATAGACGAACTTTCTACTGTCTCACCCGCCAATACTTATAGGGGAAACCGGTCAGGGTTACACTCTACCTCCCCTACGGTGACCCCTACAGCTGGGGCCCCTGCCTCGGGGTCCTCGGGCTCGGGACCCGGACATTTTTCTTCCCCACAGGTAGGCAACCTGTTCCTCCACAAAGTCCAGAACAGGGGAAAGTCCCTTCCCAATATTGCGGCATAAGGGAGCCGTCTTCCCACTCCGACGACATGTGGTACCTCCTTCCCACACACCGCCAGGGTAACCTTAGTGGTGGGATACTCCCGGCGATTCCCATGTATACAGACAATGGTAAGGGTTCGCCTATCTGGGAGTTTTTCCGTTACCAGCGATTCATGGACCAGAGTTACCAGGCTCCCAGAGTCCAGCAGGGCCTGCACGGAGTGACCATTGACAACAACATCACACAACGGAGGGGTGTCCGCAGCCAGCAGGGGGTCAGCTATATACACCGGTTGGGCATAAAAAGAGGACCGGCGAGCGAACCCGCAGTCCATGGGTTCGGATGCCCTAGGGCAGTTGGCTGCCACATGTCCCCAACCCTGACAATGCCAACATCTGATCCTCGCAGCCTCCCTCCTCCCCAGGGTATTCCTCCCACGGACTGGAGATCCACTCCCCTCCTTATGAGGTGGGATCCCTTTTTCAGGATCCCGGGTCGGCAACGGGGGCTGACGTGACTTCGGTAGTACCGCTGAGTCCCGCACCAAATCCTGAGTGGCCATATACCTCTCCACCAGGCTAACCAGTTGTTCCAGGTTGCCTGGATCGCCTTGTCCCACCCAGCGCTGTATGGCTCTCGGGAGGGTACGCACGAACCTGTCGACCACGACCCTTTCAACCATCTGAGAAGGGCTCAATATTTCAGGCTGAAGCCATTTTTTTACTAGGTGAAGTAAGTCATAGGCTTGTGACCGGGTGGGTCGGGACTCGGCAAACACCCACTGATACACCCTGTGCGCTCGCACATAGGTGTTTACCCCCAACCTGGCCAACACCTCACTTTTTAGCCTCTCATAGTCCTTGGCCTCATCGCGGCTGAGGTCAAAATAGGCCTTTTGTGCGTCCCCCACCAGAAAAGGCGCCACCACCTCGGCCCACTGTTCCAATGGCAGCCTCTCTTGCTCCGCGGTTCTTTCGAACACCGTCAGGAACGCCTCTATATCATCTTCCGGACCCATTTTCCTCAGGGCGGATCGGACTTTATCCCTGGCGGTAGACACAGTCGGGGTTGTTGCGGTTGAAACTCCTTGCAGGGATGTTCGCACCGACTCTTGCATGGCTACCAGCTGCTGCATTAGGAGATTGTTTGTTTGCTGCTGTGCACACATAGCCTCCTCGTGTCTTTTTTGCTGTAGCTCATTATTTTCCCTCTGAGCCTGCAATGCCTGTTGCTGCTGTACATTACTCTGAATCAGGTGCTTAATGGCCTCCTCCATCTTGTCAGGAACCATAAAACTTGCAGGCCTGATATGACATGCAGTCCAACACAACTTTTGCCTCAGGCCTGCCTCACTGCAGGAATGCCCGCTCCAAGCCACCAATTGTGGGGATGTGCTCGTGGTAGGCTACGGTAGCGGCGGCAGTATTGAGGCAATCACAGACAGTCTTTGTGGTTCACCGTGACTTTATTTACACCAAAGGCATAACAGGCAATGTGCAGACCACACAGGTGCATATCCACATAGTGCATAAAACAAAAGTCCTTCCATAGAAAATAAACAGCAGGTTTGAGTCACCTTGTTTTGGACAGACCACAGCAGTTTCTGCAGGCTTGTAGGCAACCTGCCTTTGTCTCCCTCAGGCCAGAGCCACTTCGGCTCGTAGCACCACAGGTCCCAGGACTATCCTTCAATGTGTGCTGCGCCCAGACTCTGCTTCTCCAGCACTGACTCTGTCTGTGGAAATCTCCAGCACAGCAAGACACACCCCACCCCCATCATCAGCAGGCTGGGTTCTTTAAAGGCCCAGCTCCACCAAAAACCTGGGCTGGCCGTGGGGAACAGGCACCCCCCCAACTCTTTACCTGTTCCCAGTAAAAACCGGCCCGGACACGCTGCGCCAGCAGCATTCGCCGCTGTAACCGCAATGATCCGGTTCTTACTTCACCGAGGCCAGGACCTCTGGTGGCACGTATCGTCCGTCCATTATTATTCCGGGGACTCTCCTACAACTGGCATAAGAAAGACCCTGATTGTGATACTAAGCCTGCCTCACTATGACAACTCTTTCTGCACCTGAGACAACACAAAAATATCACTGTTACCTGTTGTGATGTAATCTTTATGATAAAGTAGCACTTGAGAATATTTCCCATGAATATCGAGTATACATTTCTGATACCAGCTTATATTAACACATTAAGTTTCATGCAGTGCCACCATTGCCACGCCTATAATTCAAAAAACATGCAAAAAATGCAAGCCCCGCATTGCCAGTGGGTAGATCACCAGTCTCTGTAAATAATAATTGATCTGAATGCAGAGTAATAGATGTGCGTGTTTCTGAGCCCCGTGTATGTCCCTGCCAGTTGTATGCACGCAGCTTTGTTTCTTTTGTCATATTTTTGGCCATTGCTCAGGTAATTTGTTTCACCTCAGGCAGTTCCCACGTTTACTGTTAAACATAGCATTGATACCGATACAGAGGGAAAAACCTGGTTTGCTGGTAATACCGCCACTGAGATTATTTTGTGCAGAAAGGTGGCCTAATGGTCGTGGGAAAGTGAAGTCTTTAAGCCTCTAGGATATCTCTATGGGTTAAATATGAATTCTTTACATGTCCAAAAACTGAATAGCTCCTAGCACATTTCTGATTCTAAAGCTCCTGGTCAGAAGCACAGAAATAAATGAAGACTGAAATGTTCCGCTAGAATATTTCAAGCACTACACAATTCATTTCATGCTTCTGTGAATTTTTATTTGATATTGCTGGTTTCTCATTTTTACGGTGACGCAGATGTCACATCATAGCCAGGTTCATCTGAAGCTTCAGTATGCTGTGTATTTAGGGAGTACACAGTAATGTCAGACAATATCTAGTGTTCTTAGGTACAGGCAAGGAGACGCTGGACTAAATGAGCTAACAATTTGTAAGGGTACATACACACAACACCGAAAATCCCCGTCACGTGGCCATTTTCAGAACCATTGCAGTATATGGGTCTATTCACATGGCTGGTTTTTTTTAACGGCCCATAAATAATTGCTGTCAAAAATAGGACGTCCCGATTTGTCAGTTTTCACCCATACAATGCAAGGGGGCTGTTTTTTTTTCAGAAAGTCATCCGTTAAAAAAAATGAACGGTTTTGCCATTCTTAACAGACTTTTTTTGTGTGATTTTAGCTTTAGTCTTTAGGAATCTATTATGTCCATATGTACACATGTCCATCCAGTTGCCCTGCAAATTTAATATGCATTTTGGTCGACAGGGGACCGGGACAGCAGTTTAGGGGATATCGGAACTTAGGTTTTAAGTTAGACAGGTTTTCCCATTTATGGCATCCATGGGATTTGTAGTAAATGTGTGATTGCTGGGGTCCAACCTGCTGGAATCACAAGTATGGGGGTCCCGGAGTGCCCTGTGTGAATGGAGTAGTGGTGCGCATACATCACAATGGGTTAATTCCCTTCTATGATAAATGCCAAGTGCTGTGTCCTCAGCCATCTTCGTCAGTCCCATGGAAGTGAGTGGAGCAGTTGCTCTGCCTACATGCCACTGCTGCATTCACACAACAGACCCCCGCTCTGTTGATCGGCGTGGGTCACAGTGGTTGGACTCCCACTGAGCATAGATTTATCACCTGCCTTGTTGATGTCTGTCAACATAATCAACCCTATTAAACCAGGCATACTACCTGGTAGGGTTGATCATGCTGATTAAAATGATAGCTTTTCCTTTTTGCACTGCTGCAGAGATTTGTGGACTTTTCTATTTATACAAATTAGGCAGTTCAATTACCGAGGAGTCGGCGTAGTTCTTGGAGCACATATACTGCTACGTCCCCCGGAGCTCGGGTCCTTTTAATGGTGCCTTTGCTGTGTTCCTTTAGGTCCAGTGTTATTTATGATGTAAAAACAGTCATTTTACACATAACTAGTTACTGCTGTAGTACTGGCAGACAAATAGTGTGAATGTTTTACCCATCATAGATATTTGTGAAGTACCAGAATATCCTCTGGTGGAATAAGGCTCTGACACAATATTGAGGTTAAAGCCCAGCAGAGGACAGACATCATTCTGTTTCTTATAGCTTGTCTCATATACATAACATATTTCCCCTTATTGATGTGTGTGCAATGAGAACAACATGGTTTCCAATACTACTAAAAGTGGCACAGAGGGAGGATAGTCCCTATGAATCCCTTTACCTATACCTGCCTCAGCAACCGACAGCTGGGCTTACCCTTGACATGAAATACACAGCAGAAATGGATTCTGTAGATTTCACGTGATTTGTGATGACCCCTATACAGAGTGTCTCAATCAGTGTGGCAGCCTCCCGTGTATGTTTAGGTAACATCATCTTAACGGCATTGTGAAATTTCTTGGCTGTAATTTCTGACAGTTCGGTAGTTTGTTGTCTACGTGGCTGGCACTACCCAAAAACACATTAAAAAGTCCCTTTGTGTAATGAGTTTTAAACTCCAAAAACATACCTGTATCCTGCTGCCAAATTCAAGAGTAAAAATCTGTTATATTCATGAGCTGTACCAATCTGCCTTTTGTCTGCCACTCACCTGGTGGCATGGGCAAGTGTCTACAAGTCTTTTTTGAAGGCTACTTCTACGACGGTTATCTTCCGAGCACTCTGTCCTTGTATTCCTAAGCCCCTCCATTCACATTTTACATGCTGATCTTGGCAGGATAAAAGAGGCACAGATCCAAACCAACTCACATAAGTGTATATGAAATCTTGTGAAGCACTAAATTCAAGTGCAGCCTTTCTAGTTTGACTTCTGCCAGCAATAAAAGTGTAAAACACTGTAAAAACCTGTTACCTATCGAATCAGTATGAAACGTTATAGGGAGCTCATCTACAGGGCTCCAGCGCAACCGTTCTTACATCTCACCCCCAAAAACTCAAACTGGCCACAACCGAAGAGGTTTTGCCACAAGGTTTGTGTTTCTGCCGAGAAAAGAAAAAGAAAAGTTTGTCTTTACATGTACAGATATCATCTAAATGAGTGTGTGTAAATATGGATTTAAAAGAATATATGTCCAATCTGCAGGAAAACTGAAGACTTGCCTAATTATTTGTGTAGCAATGACAAGGATTGTAGTGTATAAAGATCATTATAGGAATTAGAAGGTTTTGTTCTAGGACGATCCTAACAAATGAGGAAGATGAAAATTGGTTCTGTCTTAACAAAATATCTGTGCATGTAAACAGGCATCTTAAAGGGAATCCGTCACCCCGATCTTGTCAGCATTCAAAGCTGCACTGAAATACACAGTCCAGACGGCTGGAGAGGACTGGACTCCTTATCTGCAGTACTACTCATGTATTACTGTAGAAAATGGTCCAAAATTGGGGTGACGGATTCGCGCCGATGGGCTCCCTCGATGTCAACATCCGGTTGGACATTGCCATTGACAGCAGTGATCAGCTCCCCAGTGATCAGCTCTCCTTACGTCATGACTAGAGATGAGCGAATTTATTGCAAATTCGATTCGGCTGCTTCACCGAATTTTACAAAAAAATTCTCTCCGTGACGAATTACTTCACGCATTTTTTTGTAAGTAGCGGGTGCAATGACAGGGAGCTGCGATAGAGCCACCCCCGTCATTGTACCCCTCAGATGCCGCGTTCATACATGATCGCTGCATCTGAGTGTAAAATTAACAATAATTCAAACGTACAAAATCAAACTTACCGTTTCCGTTTGCTCGCAACGGGCTGGCCACCGCCATCTGGCTTGAAGATCTCGGGCGAAATCCTGTGCGGTGCGAGATTACGTCATCATGCCTTCTGGCGTGGTGACGTATGACGTTATTACGCCGGCCGGCGTGATTATGTAATCTCGCACCGCATGGGATTTCTGCCGAGATCTTCAAACAAGATGGAGGCTGGCTGCCCATCGCGAGCAAATGGAGGAGGTAAGTTTTAATTTTTTTTACTATTTCACGTTAAATCGATTGGCAGACACAAAGCACGAGGAAATTTGGCTTCTAGGTGAATCGAATTTATCCTGAAATTCAGATCGAATTCCACTTTGTGGGATTCGATTCACTCATCTTTAGTCATGAGAAGTGGTCACATCACGCAAGGGGATCTGGGATGCTGACATCGAGGAGAAGGAGCAGGGAGGTGGCATAGGGAAGCAGGTAAGTCATCTTTCCTTTACAGGTCCGGCTGAGTGAGGGGGGTTTGCCAAAGTGCCCAGTGAGTCTCCAACAACTGTTCAAAGAGCCCAATCCCACCTCCTCCAAGTGACCAACACCACTTATTCAGTTGTTCCCAGTACTTGCCCTTTGCACCTTCCACTCCGCCCCTTTTCTGTGATGTCACCATTTTAATTCAGTTGTGCCTGCAACGCGTGCGCTTTACCTACTGTGAGTCCAGTGCTCACTGCACTAAAAGCAGCATGCGAGTGCCGGCAGATTCCCGGTCTGCGCCTGCAGGAAGTTTCAATGAGACACACACTGACATTGTGGGCAGAACCGAATAGAAATAGTGACTTTGTAGAAGACGGGTGGACTGCAAGTTGCAAAGGGGAGGTACTGGGAACAACTGATGAGGCGGTCTTAGGGGGTTTGGGGCTTTTTGGTCCGCATTAGCATGCCAATCAAAGTTCATTTTCTGGAGTTCAAAAATAAGGATGATGCTAACTACATTGCATTGCCATTGGTTACATATAGTAAAATTAAGTAACAGATTCACTTTAGGCAAACTCACCTGTGTAAACAGAGGTCAACAAAGGACATGCTGTCTACATAATGTACAGTATGAGAAGAGGAGATGTAAAAATGATTGCATAAATTACTACTTTTCTCCCCCTCCAATCATTGAGTGGCTTTCAAGTACATGGGCTCTGAAAGAATCTGGCCATGTAAAAAGCTCCTTGCCGGCTTTCTATCTTACCATTGTGTCCTTCTGCACATTGAGGGTAAATGCACACGTTCAGGATTTATGTGCGGTCAATCCGCATCAATTGGTGTGGATTCGCATGCGGATTTAATTCGGATTTTACTCTCCGGTCAGGAAAAATAAAATAAATTGACATGCTGTGGATTTTAAAATCCGCACGGAAAAAATCTGCATTGTGTGCATGAGAATTCCAAATTCTCATAGAATACAATGTACATGACCTACGTCGTGTGCATTTACCCTAACAAACTGGTGCAATTCCGGCACAGGCTGCACATAGACTTTTTGTTGCTCCCCTAGCTGAATGGGATAGCTTCCCCATTAAATGGGTTGGTCAGCTTATTGGAACCCCCATTACCAGTGCCCCTAAATGCGATAATAGGAGAACATATACTGAGCACATAAACCCCTGCCATTACCAGTGCTGCCACTGTCTGGTCTGTGCACACAAGCTATATGCTCGTTTATTCGTTTATCTCGTTTAGGAGACCTGGGCGGGGGTTCATATAAGTTGGACCCCTTCAATCTCCGAAATGGAAGCTTTATATAAAACACTTAAGGTTCCCATACATCTATACTAGTTGTCAGCCAACAGCTTCAGTTACTGCATCATGCTGGTCTCCTTGTTGTCCTGCTGCGATGACGTTGTAACTACCTGCATGTTACTGCTACAGCCAACCACTGTCCACGTCAGGGTAGTCGCAGAGACCATCATGAGCACTGGAGAAACGCAGATTTTCAAGTTGGGTATTATTTTAGCGCATCCCCTGTCTAGGACAACCCCTATCACCTTATATATAATTATAGTGTCCCAATCCAGGGATTTCTCCAATTGTATAATTATAAAAAAAAATGTCAGAAATAGAAGATTGTACATGATGAGTGCTTGTCATCTTCCTCTGGATCTCATGAAAGCTTCTTAGATTAAATGTTGAACTCCGCAAACATAAGTCAACCATGTAACCTTGCATTTTGTTTGTGTACTTTAGGCTACCGAAAGCATTAATATTCTTGTCACCGTCTGTCAGTCAGATAATAAGGAGCTTAGTAAAGTGGCATCGGAGACATTGCTATCCCTAGGTAAGTCGGTTCTACGTAGATTCCAAATGCAATAACCTGTCAATGAAGACATAAACAAGTGTCGCTCTCTAAGAACTCAGCATGGCTTGGGCTTTATAGATTTTATTAGGGAAATGTCCAAATTTAGGATTTTCGTCAGTTCATACATCAACTACAGTCAATATTAATTTGTATACAAAAAAGACACACCAGTACCGCAGAGGTTTATATTCAAGCTCTGTCCCATCTTTTCCAATGCTTAACATTCACATCGCAATAGCCATAGAATAAAATAATAAATAATAACAATCAAATAATTAAATCAGAGTAGAAATAATGGTAATGTTGCGCACTGGGGCAACAGATGACCATATGAGGTGCTCACAGAAGAGTAGGCTCACCCAGTCTACTCAAAAAGTTTGCAATTGACACATAAAGAACTGGGCACTCTCAGATACTGGAACCAACACTAAATTGAATATAAACCAAAAATAGATAGAACCACAATGGGTAGACACGGTAAAATCAATAATAAAATCGATCGATAATGCAATCGATATTAAAATCGATAGTAAAATCACAGCTCTTACTAGAAACAGGAAGCGGTGTGTATAGTAACACAAATAGCACGATTATACGTCCCAACAATTATAATAAGGTGCACCTAGTATGTGGTAGCCTGGGATAGCTTGGTATGGCCAATAGAATCAATGTCTATTTCTTCAGTGAGTGAGTCACTCGTTCTGATTGTAATGTTTATGATGTATTCTTTCAAATTTGGTTTAAAAATACAGTCCATATAATCCGGACAGATGCACTTTCAAAAGATAGTGCTTATCGCTTCTCCACCCTGTAACCTGAGTAGCAGCGTCCCGCTGTATTGAGGAGTCAGCGGCGTCCCGCTGAAGCAGAGTGAACTGTATGCTTTAACAGTAAGTTTCTTGCCGGCATAGAAATAAGAACGTTCTTACCATATGAAGATGTCTGTGCTCGAATATTGCTCTAGACGTTCGTCATAAAATCGTGAGGACCGATGTCTTACGAGCGATTCCCGTCTGACCTTCCACGCTGGCGGCTTGTATGCACGTGGACCTTCGTTCTGTATAACGGTCTTGGTTGCAGATTCGTTTAGGCCACCTTTCACGCGGCAGATGGTATTTGAATGAGCACTTCAACACGAACTTATGGCTCTATCATAATTTGACAGTGGTCATTTGGGGGATTTCAACAGACATGTTTCGGGACAAGAATGGTCCCTTCCTCATTAGTTCAAACCGAGGAAGGGGCCATTCTTGTCCTGAAACGCGTGAAATCCACCAAATGACCACTGTCAAATTATGATGGAGCCATAAGTTCGTGTCGAAGTGCTCATTCAAATACCGTCTGCCGCGCGAAAGGAGGCCTAAACGTCTAGAGCAATATTCGAGCACAGACATCTTCAAATGGTAAGAACGTACTTATTTCTATCCAGCAAGAAACAACTTACTGTTAAAGCATACAGTTCACTCTGCTTCGGCGGGACGCCGCTGCTCAGGTTACAGGGTGGAGAAGCGATAAGCACTATCCTTTGAAAGTGCATCTGTCCGGATTATATGGACTGTATTTTTAACCCAAATTCGAAAGATTGTATCATAAACATTACATTCAGAACGAGTGACTCACTCACTGAAGAAATAGACATTGATTCTATTGGCCATACCAAGCTATCCCAGGCTACCACATACTGTGTGCACCTTATTATAATTGTTGGGACGTATAATCGTGCTATTTGTGTTACTATACACACCGCTACCTGTTTCTAGTAAGAGCTGTGATTTTACTATCAATTTTAATATCGATTGTATTATCGATCGATTTTATTATCGACTTTAATTTTGATTTTACTGTGTCTACCCATTGTGGTTCTATCTATTTTTGGTTTATATTAAATTTAGTATTGGTTCCAGTATCTGAGAGTGCCAAGTTCTTTATGTGTCAAATAATAAAATCAGTAGTAAAACACTTGAAGAGAGAGATTTATCTTGTAGTTTGTGCCAGAAAAGTGGCGTTAAAAAGTAGCAAATTGCAACTTTTGAAAACAATAGTCACAAATGGCGTTTTTTATTCCTCCCTCACTACTTTTCCAAAAGTTGTTGTGGGAAAGAGGACATGGTCAGCTGCCGTTACAGATTTATTGTCATATACGTCAGTTTTCTGGGGAAATGAAGCCAGAAATCTACGGCAGTTCAGAGCTGCCATAGATTTCTGTTTAGTAATAAAAGCAGGCTTCGTTCAGCTGTAGAACAAAAAAATGGCGCACCATAGGGTAATAACGTTTTAGATGGGTAATAAGTAGTATCTCCAAAAAATGGAGGCTCACCTGGTAGAGTTGTGCTAAATTAGGCACAACTCTAATGTAGACGTATGTCAGGTTGGCATAAGCCCCTCACGGCGGATGGTATGCAGCCCGGGATGAGTTCTTCTGTTCAGGGATGCCTGGAATCCCTCAGAAAACCAGTAGTTCAATAGAGAAAAAGAATATCCCACGGCGCAAGAACCACTCAGTAGTTGGAATAGAATGAGGGTTCTTTTTTATTAAGCAAGCGGTACAACGCGTTTCGGGGATATGCCCCTTCTTCAGGTACAAATGACTTGCCCGCGTTGTACCGCTTGCTTAATAAAAAAGAACCCTCATTCTATTCCAACTACTGGGTGGTTCTTGTGCCGTGGGATATTCTTTTTCTCTATAGATTTCTGTTTAGGCGCACAGCCTGCCAGAGGATATGGCTAATTTCTAACAAGACCTGCACCTCGTCATATATATAGTACATCCTCTGGCAGCGCGGGGGGAATATCAAGACTTCCCAGAAAGCGCCAGTCTTGATAAATCTCCCCCATGATGTGCAAATACCTTCAGAGACTAGGGGGGATTACACAGCAGATGCGTTTGAAGCTACATTTCGGGGTATGCCTCCTTTGTTATTGGTCACACTCATTAATTAGTGAACAGAGCCTATGCCTCAATATAAGGGGACATTCACACGACTATATCCAGCTGTGTGCATACCGCATTTGGCATATCACCACGTCCTGCCTATTCTTGACCACAAAACAGACAAGAATAGGACATGAATGGGTCTGCATCCAATACTCAAAAAAATGCAGAACGGATGCGGACCAAAAAAACAGTGGTGTGAATGGACCATTACACTGTAAAAATAGAAAATAAACACAGACTTCATTGGCAACAAATTTTTCTAGAGTGAGATTTTGATGACCCTACTATATATATATATTTCTTTAACTTCAAGGGGAAGCTGGAAGGCATGCATATGAAATCCTTCAAAAAGCAACTTCTGAAGAAGGTGGAAGGCAAGCACATGAATGTCTTCAGAAAGCCACTCTAGAAGCAGATGATGGAAGGCAGGTATGTGAATGTCTTCAGAAAACCACTCCAGAAGCAGAAGATCGAAATCAGACATTTGAATATCTTGAGAAAGCCTCTGCAGAAGGAGAAGATGGAAGGCAAGTACAGGAGAAAGTTGCTTCTGAAAGAGAAGATGGATGGCAGGTACAGGAGAAATCTGCTTCTGAAGGAGAAGATGGAAGACGGGCATTTGAATGCCTTGATAAAGTGTCTCCCGAGACAACACTATGAATGTCTAGGGGAAGCCACTCCAGAAATAGCTACTACAGAAGAGCACAGAGTCCCAGCTACTGCCACTGCTTTTTAATGTCCTGTAGGATTCACTTGAACATTGGAATGGATGTCTGAGTTCAGAAGTTGGTGCTGTGCCTAGCAGAAAATATATTGATAATGAACGCATTAATATATATGGGCCAATGTAAATTTGATATCAGTCTTTTCATGTCTTGTTGAGATTGACTTCATTACCCATAATCCTTTGGTGCAGGGTTGGCAGGAGATACTACTGTATAACCCAACATCAGTGTAGTCATATCTACATTTATAGTTTTTTTTTAAATCTTTTCATTCAGTCCATACTATGATCTGATATAAAAGTCAAAATTACTGAAATAATTCCCCTGCATGTGGTTAAATCTGCGTTTTTTTCTTTGGGAAGCAGCACTACGTCAGCCCACAGGCTAAATCTGGATTTACAGTTCAGTCCGATTCGCTTGGATGTGGAGAACCTCTTTAAACAAACAAATGGGTCTCACAACCAGGAACCAGGATCAGTTATTGTAATTTATTACCAGGTTTTACTAGTTTTACTTTGATTCTTATATTACAGTAGATTTGTTTTTAAAACTATACCTACATTTACGCATGTAAGTGTCGTTTTTTTTTCCGCCTCCCTACACGTGACGCCAATGTCCTAAGTCATGTTATCAGTTTACTTTTCATGCAGACAACAATGGGCCAGACAGAATTACAAAGATTATGGTGAGATTTGATCATTTAATTTAAATTATAAACCACTATAAAAGCAACAGATTTGGGCACACCTCCAGCACCTAAAACCATACCTGAACAATAGGCTGTAGGGCCAGCCAAAATCATGGCTTTGACCCTAGAAAGGCATAAGAACTCATGCAACCTCCCTTCAAGATGGCTTGATATCTACAGGTTGATAGGCATCCAGTTATAATGCGGTATAACTAAAGGAAGGTGATAGCACTAGTAATCTAGTGGTATGACAGCTTCTGCTGTCTAGGACAGTAGGAACAACCTGGCTCTGTTTTTAGCAATCTTGTGAAATTTGTAAACTGTATATAGCGATTAAGTGATGCTTTTTGTTTGCAGTTTTGCAATAGTTTTGTAAGGAGGTACTTTTGTAAATATGTTTTCTTGCAAGAAGGATGGGCCCGTTTTTATCAGATTACAAATAGATATTTTATATGCTGTCCTGAACACACATATTTTTATCTTACAGTGAACTATTCTATGTATATATAAGTTCAGTGAAACCATTAGCCATTATGACCAGAGGAAGTGCTAAACTTGGTGCTTGGATACTCTTTAATAAATGTGTGATAGTGATAGGTTCTCCTTATGTATGGACATCAGTATGGCTAATTTCATACTCGTGGCAGGCTGTTGTGGAAGAGAACAAACTGCCAGTGTTCTCCAGATCCAGCATAGCCAGGTATGCCACGTGCACAATGGATTCCATTGACTATAAATGCCGGGATTCGGCCAGTCAATAAATCACTGCATGCAACCTTTTTATCCAGCCAAATCCCAACATTTATGCTGGGGAGCGGCCGATTTCCAGGTCCAGCAGGCACCCAGCACTATCTAGCTTTGGATCCAGAGAACACCGGAAAGCTCTTCTCTGCCGGATAGCTTTGCTGTAACTGTGATGTTAGCCTATGATAGATTTATACTAGTGGGTGCAATTCCATCCACTAAAGATCTCAATTAATTCCTCCTGCTAATGACTAGCTGAGAAGGATCCTGTGTGGCACCTTGGTGGGCTGTGTAGTGGTTTAAAATACACCCACTCACAATAAGTGCTTTACACCAATGCCCTGATTTAAAAAGAGGACCTGTCACCTCTCCTGACATGTTGTGTTGTTCCTCTGTCATTGCTTATATAAATTAGGAATAAATTGCCTACTGGGTGTTACCATTCCCCCCTGTCATAGGGGTCTGTCCCTGGATTGTGTCAGACTGCTCAGGGACACATCCCCACCTGGAAACACCCAGTTGTCAATTTATTCATAAACTTGTAGTAGGGATAATAGAGGAATGGCACAACATAGAGACATAAGAATACAGTCAGGTCCATAAATATTGGGACATGGACACAATTCTAACATGTTTGGCTCTATACATCACCACAATGGATTTGAAATGAAACAAACAAGATGTGCTTTACCTGCAGACTGTCAGCTTTAATTTGAGGGTATTTACATCCAAATCAGGTGAACGGTGTAGGAATTACAACAGTTTGCATATGTGCCTCCCACTTGTTAAGGAACCAAAAGTAATGGGACAATTGGCTTCTCAGCTGTTCCATGGCCAGGTGTGTGTTATTCCCTCATTATCCCAATTACAATGAGCAGATAAAAGGTCCAGAGTTCATTTCAAGTGTGCTATTTGCATCTGGAATCTGTTGCTGTCAACTCTCAAGATGAGATCCAAAGAACTGTCACTATCAGTGAAGCAAGCCATCATTAGGCTGAAAAAACACAACAAACCCATCAGAGAGATAGCAAAAACATTAGGCGCGGCCAAAACAACTGTTTGGAACATTCTTAAAAAGAAGGAACGCATCGGTGAGCTCAGCATCACCAAAAGACCCGGAAGACCACGGAAAACAACTGTGGTGGATGACCGAAGAATTCTTTCCCTGGTGAAGAAAACACCCTTCACAACAGTTGGCCAGATCAAGAACACTCTCCAGGAGGTAGGTGTATGTGTGTCAAAGTCAACAATCAAGAGAAGAGTTCGCCAGAGTGAATACAGAGGGTTCACCACAAGATGTAAACCATTGGTGAGCCTCAAAAACAGGAAGGCCAGATTAGAGTTTGCCAAACAACATCTAAAAAAGCCTTCACAGTTCTGGAACAACATTCTATAGACAGATGAGACCAAGATCAACTTGTACCAGAGTGATGAGAAGAGAAGAGTATGGAGAAGGAAAGGAACTGCTCATGATCCTAAGCATACCACCTCATCAGTGAAGCATGGTGGTGGTAGTGTCATGGCGTGGGCATGTATGGCTGCCAATGGAACTGCTTCTCTTGTATTTATTGATGATGTGACTGCTGACAAAAGCAGCAGGATGAATTCTGAAGTGTTTCTGGCAAAATTATCTGCTCATATTCAGCCAAATGCTTCAGAACTCATTGGACGGCGCTTCACAGTGCAGATGGACAATGACCCAAAGCATAGTGCAAAAGCAACCAAAGAGTTTTTTAAGGGAAAGAAGTGGAATGTTATGCAATGGCCAAGTCAATCACCGGACCTGAATCCGATTGAGCATGCATTTCACTTGCTGAAGACAAAACTAAAGGGAAAATGCCCCAAGAACAAGCAGGAACTGAAGACAGTTGCAGTAGAGGCCTGGCAGAGCATCACCAGGGATGAAACCCAGCGTCTAGTGATGTCTATGCGTTCCAGACTTCAGGCTGTAATTAACTGCAAAGGATTTGCAACCAAGTATTAAAAAGTGAAAGTTTGATTTGTGATTATTATTCTGTCCCATTACTTTTGGTCCCTTAGCAAGTGGGAGGCACATATACAAACTGTTGTAATTCCTACACCGTTCACCTGATTTGGATGAAAATACCCTCAAATTAAAGCTGACAGTCTTTTCAAATCCATTGTGGTGGTATATAGAGCCAAAAATGTTAGAATTGTGTCAACGTCCCAATATTTATGGACCTGACTGTATATACTCTAGAATTCTCATTTCATGTGGAGTGCTAGCATTTACGAAAACAGACATGTTAGGACTAGAGACAGGTCCTCTTTAAAGCGCCCTGTCATAGTGATAGGTTCTCCAATCATAGTCTTTTATGGTGTATCCGCTAGAGCTGAACCCATGGTGAAACCCCCATTCGTCCTAAAAACTGAGGTGCTTGGTCCCTAAGAAGTGACCATAGATGAGCAATTATTAAAGTCAAATAGATATAAGGAAACAGCCAAAGAGTGTGGGCCAAACACCCCTGTTCCCTAGTCAATGTGCCATAAAAGTCTATGGGAAAGAACGCTTAAACTACATGACGTGTTCAATACCAGTGGTCATTGTATATTAAATTAAGATGCGGAAAGTGTCACTTGATTTTATAATTGCTGGAACTGAAGACTTCAGAGGCCTCAGCTTATAGGCATTGTAAAGAAGCGCAATGGTAAAGCTGTACCAGCAGAGTATCATTATGTATTCCTAAGATGTCTCGTTTTATACATAAGGCCCTCTTCATGTAATGTATAGTGTTATTTTACTACATTGTATATTATATTGTATATCCTTCTTTACAGACTAAATCTTCCTGTCAGTGGAAGAGATACTGGAGCAGGCCCTTACCTTGTATCTTGTTTCTTTGCCATATTACTGTAGTGTACTTGTAGTCGTGATATAACTCGTTCCAGTGCAACCTTAGATTATGGGTGACTTACATGTCATGTCAGAATGACTGTCATTTGGTTACTGCTTCGTTAAAATGAGCCACATCAACCATCTCTGTAATGTGGCAACCTTAGAATACGTTCTGTAAGCTAAAATCTCTTGCCGCTTGACAACTACACCAATGATACCAGCAGGCAACAGAAACTTCTGGTCAGCAAAGTCCAGACGTAATGGGTAAGAAATACAGATAATTCAGCGATAAAAATGAATAAATTAGTCCCACAGACCATTTTATCGTGGTTCTGAGAATTATATCCTATTGTTAATGAATGCAGGATCTTACCGCTATGTGACCTGCAGCCAAAGGAATCCTAAAACTAAATCCGTAGTATGTCACTAAAGTGGTTGGCCAAGGGGGGGGTTGTTCAAACTGGCTGTCCAGTTAATGCAATGCAAACAATACATGCCAATATCTGTAAGGCTCTGTTCATATAACACTTAGCGTGTATGCTGGGAGCTAAACTCCATTCACTCGCCAGTCTGCATGTCAATTTGATTTTCATCAAGCGGTATACTATATTCAGTATAGTGGGGAAAAAAAGGTATAGAAAAGCATAGTAGACTACGCTATTTCTTGCAAATGGTACCACACAGTGTTCTTTGTTTTATAATAGGAGTCTATGGGTGGATTATCCATTTAAACAGTCGAATACGTTGCAACTTTCCATCAGCCGTATGCATCGGGACCTTTAACATCGATGTATAACTCAAATGGAGGGCCATAGTGTGATGTGAATAGACTGTAAAATGTAAGCTATTGCTGGGTACAGAAAATCTGAATGGCATGTGATCCATGCAGTCTACCACTCTTTTATGATAAAGAATGAAGCTTATGCTGCCACCCAAGACATGTATGCCCTGATTGATTAAGACCGTGGTGTGCTACGCCAGTTTTGATAGGGCCTGCGCTGCCGGAGGAGACATTTTTTTATTTATGATGAGGTTCAGTCCTCCTCCGGCAGTCCATGCACCAAACTGAAATCTGTAATCAGCTATGATTAAGGACTTCCTTCGAAAAATGTCAGCGGTATCTGTGCTACACACGTACCTGGATTTTAAACTGGATTAATAAAGTATATTTTTATACATTTTGTTGCTCCTGCTGCTGGATAAGACATTCATTTTACATGTTAAAAGATCTTGCTCATATCTGGTGTAGCTTTCAGTCATCATTTACCCCAGCTGCTGGCAAAAATGATGATAAATATACCAGGGCCTATAACCCGTCCCACACTCCGTCCTTACCACACCTCTTTTATTTTTTTAACTGACAGTTGCAACTGGATGTAGATGCAATGTTTTTTTTTTTTAAAAAGTCACAAAACTGGGTTTTGATGCTTTTTTTAAAGCTAAATAGGAGAATGATAAATAGTATATAATGATATAATAGTATATAATGTTGAGAGCAACGTCTTGAAAGTGCAAAATGTTCAGTGAAGCATACTTCGGTCGCCTCTTTCCCCAGTACCTATAGTAATTGGGAAGGAAATAAAATGTTGATATGGTTTTGTATTCTCATGAGCACATTTCTATTTATTCAGGGATATGCAGGTAACTGTACGCTATCATAATAATGTAAATAAATGTTGAGTCGCTCTCCTTTCATGAGCCGATGAAAGTGACTGGTACTTCTTCTAGAACAGTGCCCTTGATGTCAATCCATTGTCATAATGTAAATGTAAACAATAGGTAAGAGGTTTCCACGCACCTTGACTTATGAACAAAAGCTTCTGGTGCTTTGATATGGCCAGGAGTAATTGATGAGGCATTGTTACTAGTCCTTCTATACAGCCTGCAATGTAGTACGTACTGTAATGCTATGTAAAAACGACACCGTTCCAGCATTAACATTTGCCAAGACAGCTGGCAGAACCTATTTTCTAAAAGTGGTGGAGAACGTGTATATTTATTGATAGATTATATACTTATTACACTGTACGTCTCTCTTCTTTATGGTTTTATTTAACATGAACAAAGTAAAATTATTAGTTACTTTAAATTGTTGCTTTAGGTGAAGCAAGATCCGTGAAGCTCGCTGGTCCTTGAAAAGGATTAATGTTAAACTCCTAGCAGTGTCTTGTTCTATTGCATGAGGTGATCCCTCTGTCGGACTGACCTGTGCTATTGTGCCTTTTTAGATCGGCTGTATTTGTACTAAGCCCATTTTCCTTTGTGTATAAGTTACAATAAATACTATTTTTGAAATACTAGTTTCCATTGTGTATTGTCATCTTTAACTTGATAAAAATGGGTTTACTGCATTGGACAATTGCTTTTTGTTAGAAGGGTCCTTTGGAAATAAGATGGCTTTATACATTAGATGAATGGGAACCGAGCCCACCGATTTCAGCAGGACTGGACAACCTTCCAGGATATGGCAATATGTATGGGGGGTGTTAAATCTCCTCTCCTGGTGGCAGGGAAAAGAAGGGTCGTCATGTTACATTTCAATGTTCCTGATACCAGCAGCTCATTCCCATCTCCCAGTTGAGAATAGATGTATGCTCAGAAAAACCAAGTGTGCATGTACAGTCGTGGCCAAAAGTTTTGAGAATGACACAAATATTGGAAATTGGAAAAGTTGATGCTTAAGTTTTTATAATAGCAATTTGCATATACTCCAGAATGTTATGAAGAGTGATCAGATGAATTGCATAGTCCTTCTTTGCCATGAAAATTAACTTAATCCCAAAAAAAACTTTCCTGCTGTGATTAAAGGACCTGCTGAGATCATTTCAGTAATCGTCTTGTTAACTCAGGTGAGAATGTTGACGAGCACAAGGCTGGAGATCATTATGTCAGGCTGATTGGGTTAAAATGGCAGACTTGACATGTTAAAAGGTGGGTGATGCTTGAAATCATTGTTCTTCCATTGTTAACCATGGTGACCTGCAAAGAAACGCATGCAGCCATCATTGCGTTGCATAAAGATGGCTTAACAGGCAAGGATATTGTGGCTACTAAGATTGCACCTCAATCAACAATTTATAGGATCATCAAGAACTTCAAGGAAAGAGGTTCAATTCTTGTTAAGAAGACTTCAGGGCGTCCAAGAAAGTCCAGCAAGCGCCAGGATCGTCTCCTAAAGAGGATTCAGCTGCGGGATCGGAGTGCCACCAGTGCAGAGCTTTCTCAGGAATGGCAGTTGGCAGGTGTGAGCGCATCTGCACGCACAGTGAGGCGAAGACTTTTGGAAGATGGCCTGGTGTCAAGAAGGGCAGAAAAGAAGCCACTTCTCTTCAAAAAAAACATCAGGGACAGATTAATCTTCTGCAGAAAGTATGGTGAATGGACTGCTGAGGACTGGGGCAAAGTCATATTCTCTGATGAAGCCTCTTTCCGATTGTTTGGGGCATCTGGAAAAAGGCTTGTCCGGAGAAGAAAAGGTGAGCGCTACCATCAGTCCTGTGTCATGCCAACAGTAAAGCATCCTGAGACCATTCATGTGTGGGGTTGCTTCTCATCCAAGGGAGTGGGCTCACTCACAATTTTGCCCAAAAACACAGCCATGAAAAAAAAATGGTACCAAAACACCCTTCAACAGCAACTTCTTCCAACAATCCAACAACAGTTTGGTGAAGAACAATGCATTTTCCAGCACGATGGAGCACCGTGCCATAAGGCAAAAGTGATAACTAAGTGGCTCGGGGACCAAAACGTTGACATTTTGGCTCCATGGCCTGATAACTCCCCAGATCTTAATCCCATTGAGAACTTGTGGTCAATCCTCAAGAGGCGGGTGGACAAACAAAAACCCACTAATTTTGACAAACTCCAAGAAGTGATTATGAAAGAATGGGTTCCTATCAGTCAGGAATTGGCCCAGAAGTTGACTGAGAGCATGCCC
Source organism: Bufo bufo (assembly GCF_905171765.1). Classification (NCBI taxonomy): domain Eukaryota; kingdom Metazoa; phylum Chordata; class Amphibia; order Anura; family Bufonidae; genus Bufo; species Bufo bufo. The sequence goes on along the minus strand of NC_053393.1, from coordinate 400,511,928 downwards.
AGTCGAATTGCAGAGGTCCTGAAAAAGAAGGGCCAACACTGCAAATACTGACTCTTTGCATAAATGTCATGTAATTGTCGATAAAAGCCTTTGAAACGTATGAAGTGCGTGTAATTATATTTCACTACATCACAGAAACAACTGAAACAAAGATCTAAAAGCAGTTTAGCAGCAAACTTTGTGAAAACTAATATTTGTGTCATTCTCAAAACTTTTGGCTACGACTGTATATGTGAGTGTCAGGAGCTTTAGTCACTGCTGAGACATCAATCGATCAATTAGGGGGAAATCTAGCAGCAAATGTTTTCACAGGAGGAAATAAAGGGATCATTTATATATGTTTTTTACTAATCAATATCAGATAGTTACACACATTATTTTCTATAATCTGTTTTTATCTTTTGATTGTAGATTTTTTTTCTTATTTTCTGTATGTGATTAGTAGAGATGAGCGAATTTCAAAAAAATTCGAATATTCCGAAAAGATTTAATTAGATCTGAATTTATTCGCAGCGAATCGCGTTAAAAAGCAGCTATTTTCTGGCTGCAGAGAGCCTGCGTAGTGGTGTAGAACACTGTGCCTTGCAGTAACACGCATAGGAAGTCTGCTGTGGTTGTGAAACAATACTGTGAGTCAGTATGACACGCACATGACAGGTGTCGCTCTTAGAATCACTGCACAATTCACTTATTTGGGCAGTTACGGGGCCAAAACTGACCAAATAACTCAAGTGTGAACTCAGCCTTACAGGTCGATGTTAGCGCCAGGTATAAAGAACCGTGCAGAGGCCCAAGATCCTACTGTAGCGTGAAAGAGCGGACTCCTTTTACACCGCCGTCAGCTGATTCCACATAGATGTCTACAGAACCTGTTCTATTAAGCGCTTATACAAGTAAAGCCCCCTGACAGAGTGGAGAGGGTGTCAGCAGTAAGTTTGTGTTGACATCACTGATTATTTTGCCCTTTCTCTGATCCATCAGAACAATAACCCCCCAAAAAACGGATCCTGTCTGTTGAACATCCGCCTTCACTCATTCAGCATTTGGTCAGTAATCCATCAGTATTGCTAAAGCCAAAAAAAAGAGTGGATCCAAAACAGAGATGACACGTGAATGGAATATTTGCATGTGTTTTGTACCCACTTCTGATTTTGGCAACCAAATCATAAGCCAATTCTGATGGGACCATACAGGCCTTACAGCTGCTACACTGACAGGATCCGTCGTGTGTCTCATTTTTCCTTCCTTCTGACAGATCAGAAGGGTCAAATAAATGATGATGTCAACCAGGCCAAAAAGGCAAAATAGTGGCCCAGTCATGGAGTGGGGAGGGTGGGAGAACAGCTTTAGAAGTCCACAGAGTGGCTCAATGACATAGTGTTGAGGTAGCAGCAGCATGAAGAGACCACAGAGTGGCCCAGTGACATAGTGGGGAGGTGGCAGCAGCATGAGGAGACCACAGAGTGGCACATTTACATAATGTTGAGCTGGCAGCAGCAGCATGAGGAAGCCACAGAGTGTCCCAGTGACATAGTGTTGATTTAGCAGCAGCATGAGCAGACCACAGAGTGGCAAGGTGACATAGTGTGGAGGTGGCAGCAGCATGAGGAGACCACAGAGTGGCAAGGTGACATAGTGTGGAGGTGGCAGCAGCATGAGGAGGCCACAGAGTGTCCCAGTGACATAGTGTTGATTTAGCAGCAGCATGAGCAGACCACAGAGTGGCAAGGTGACATAGTGTGGAGGTGGCAGCAGCAGCAGCATGAGGAGGCCACAGACTGGCAAGGTGACATAGTGTGGAGGTGGCAGCAACAGCATGATGAGGCCACAGACTGGCAAGGTGACATAGTGTGGAGGTGGTGGTAGGAGCAGCAGCATGAGGAGACCACAGAGTGGCACAATGACAGAGTGTGGAGGTGTCAGCAGCATGAGGAGAAGTGATGGACGAACATTGGCAGGGACGATTCGCGAACGCGATCAAATGTTCGCGAATCGCAAGTTCGCGGCAGGCCCCATTCACTTTGATGGCAGGCGAACCTGAAAAACCTTCAAGTCATATTTGCAGCCACCAAATACTTACTAGAAGTGCACAAATAGTCCCACAACATGGACAGTGATATACTAGAGGGGGATCAATGACAAAAATTCTCACAAAAAAATATGTATTTTAATCATGGGACATTTTTATGCGTCTTAAAGGGAAATTCTCAAAAATGTGCCCTGCTGGAGCCTAGAAAACTTTTATTTTAGGCATTCACCTGACATAAAAGAAATTGTGATTATGTGGCTCGAGGTACATTATGCGGTCATTGAATAACAATTTTACTGTAGCCCACTGGAGTACAGGCCCCAAACATTAGGCATTCACCATACAGAAAAGATTAAGTGATTATGTGGCTGGAGGTATATTAGACGGTCAATGGATATCAATTTTACTGCAGGCCAGTGGAGTACAGGCCCCAAACGTTAGGCATTCACCGTACAGAAAAGATTAAGTGATTATGTGGCTGGAGGTATATTAGATGGTCATTGGATATCAATTTTACTGCAGGCCAGTGGAGTACAGGCCCCAAACATTAGGCATTCACCTTACAGAAAAGAACAATTGATTATGTGGCTGGAGGTACATTAGGCGGTCACTGTATAACAATTTTACTGTTGGCCAGTTAGATTACAGGCCCCAAAAATTATGCATTAATCATACAGAAAACATCAAGTGATTATGTGGCTGGAGGTATATTAGACGGTCAATGGATATCAATTTTACTGCAGGCCAGTGGAATACAGGCCCCAAACGTTAGGCATTCACCGGACAGAAAACATGAAGAGATTATGTGGCTGGAGGTATATTAGACGGTCATTGGATAACAATTTTACTGCAGGCCAGTGGAGTACAGGCCCCAAAAATTATACATTCACCGTACAGAAAAGAACAAGTGATTATGTGGCTGGAGGTATATTAAACGGTCAATGGATATCAATTTTACTGCAGGCCAGTGGAGTACAGGCCCCAAATATTAGGCATTCACCGTACATAAAAGCTCAAGTGATTATGTGGCTGAAGGTACATTAGGCGGTCACCGTATAACAATTTTACTGTTGGCCAGTTAATTATGCATTCACCGTACAATAAAGATCAAGTGATTATGTGGCTGGAGGTATATTAGACGGTCAATGGATATCAATTTTACCGCAGGACAGTGGAGTACAGGCCCCAAACATTAGGTATTCACCAGACAGAAAAGGCCTTTTATGTCGCTATATTTACATAATACAGGGACCATTCTTTGTTCTGGGTGGTGGCTGGCATGAGGAAATTCAATTAAACATGGTCGTCACAGGTGTGGAATTCATCCGAGATCTGTGCTTCTTTCATTTTTAGAAATATGAGGTAGTCCACACTGTCGTGAGCTAGGCGAGTGCGCTTATCGGTCACGATCCCCCCTGCTGCGCTGAACTTCCTTTCGGACATAACACTCGACGAGGGGCAAGCCAAGAGTTTCATGGCAAATTGTGCCAGCTCTGGCCACAGGTCAAGCCTGCACACCCAGTAGTCCAGGGGTTCCTCGCTTCTCAGAGCGTCCACATCGGCCGTTAACCCGATGTAGTCGGACACCTGTCGGTCTAGTCGTTCCCTGAGGCTGGATCCGGGGGGCGGCTGTCGATAGATTGGCTGCAAGAATGATCTCATATCCGAAGTGACTAACACATCTTCAAACCGCCCTCTTCTTGCATGCGCGGTAGGATTGGTACCCGCACCTGTTTCTCTGTGGGTGGAAATCCCTCTGCCAGCGCCTGCAACAGCAGAATGCAGCATCTGTCGCAAAAAGGCTTGGAAATGCTGCATTCTGACAGCCCTCTGTGATGCTGGTAACATGTCTGCCATTTTGTGTTTGTACCGGAGGTCTAAGTACGTTGCCACCCAGTACTGGTCCTTTTTCCTCTTTTACGGGGGTCCCTCTGCAAACACTGGAGCATAAAGGCCCCCATTTGCACTAAATTGGAAGCGGTGGAGCGGCCTGGCTCCTGCTCATCGCCCAGGAGAATGTCGTCCTCAGTCTATTCCCCCCAGCCACGGACAACACCAGGGATCCACGAAAAGTTTAAAGCCTGCTCTTCTTGCTCCTCCTCCTCCTCCCCCCAGGCACCATCCTCCTTTGACTCCTCTTTAGACTCCTGCTGACTTGTCTCAGATGGAGTAGCCCCCCTGGGAATTCATTCAGCATTCTGAGTTCCTCATCGTCCAGCTCCTGCACGCCCCAGAAAGAAGGCGTAAGGTACAATGTCACTGATGGCGCCCTGGCTGCGACTGACCAGTTTGGTGATCTCATCAAATGGTCGCAGAAGTCTGCATGCGTCGCGCATGAGCAGCCACTGGCGCGGTGAAAAGAAACTAAGCCCCCCAGAACCTGTCCTGCTGCAGAGTTCGTACAGGTAGTCGTTAACGGCACGTTGCTGCTGGAGCAGCCTATCAAGCATATACAAGGTGGAGTTCCAGCGCGCCGGGCTGTCACAAATCAGACGTCTGATGGGCAGGTGGTGTCGCCGCTGAACGTCAGCAAGGTGAGCCATGGCCGTTTAAGATCTTCTAAACTGGCCAGAGATTTTCCTGGCCTGCCGCAAGACGTCCTGGACCCGGGGTATTTGGCAATGAATCGCTGCACAACTAAGTTCAGGACGTGTGCCATGCATGGCACATGTGTCATTTTGCCCTGTTTAAGCGCGCTCAGCAGGTTGGCACCGTTGTCGCACACCACTTTACCAACTGTCGAATTGAGCGGGGTTAGCCACTGATCGGCCTGTGACCGCAGAGCTGAAAGCAGTGCAGGACCGGTGTGGCTCTTGGCTTCCAGGCACAACAGCCGCAGCACAGCATGGCAATGTCTCACCTAGCACATTCAATAGGTTCTGGGGAGCTGAGGTGGTAGCAGTGAAAAAGGAGGAGTCAGCCGAGGAAGAGACGGAGGATGGAGGAAAAGAAGAGGCAGGCATGCCTGCAATCTGTGGCGGTAACACCAAATCCACATGGGTGCCACGGGTTGCATGCTTGACAGCTGTCGGAAGGTTCACCCAGTGGGCAGTAAAAGTTATGTACCTTCCCTGCCTGTGTTTGCTAGACCACGTGTCTGTGGTCAGATGTATGTTGGCACCGACACTGTGTGCCAGAAATACATTCACTTTGCCGCTGAACGTGGCCATATAACTCTGGAATGCCCTTCTGGGAGACATATTTCCTTCCAGGGACCTTCCATTGCGGTGTGCCAATGGCCACACATTTTCTAAAGGCCTTAGAGTCCACCAGTTTATATGGCAGTAGTTGGCGGGCTAGCAGTTCCGACAAGCCAGCGGTCAGCCGTTAGGCAAAAGGGTTATCCGGCATCATCAACTTTTTACGTATGAACATTTGGGCCACGAAAGCCTGCCTTTTGCCAGATGAACGTGACGATGGCACGGTGGAAGGTGGAGTGGAGGACAAATGGGAGGAGAGACGAGAAGGAGAAGAGGCAGGAAGTGGAGCGCCGGGAGTGTGGCTTTGTGGGTTCTGACTGTGTTACTCCCACTGGGCTCCATCATGGGAGGCTAGGTGCCTTCTTAAGGCGGTCGTCCCTAGGTGAGTGTTGGACTTGCCGCGACTTATGTGTTGACAGCACGGGCTGCAGATGGCAACACTATTGTCAGCAGCTGTCACGTTAAAAAAAAGCGACCGTGCATTGTGGATGGCTCGCTCCAGATACATTTGCAGTCTGCTTTTTGCCTCCTGTGCACTGCGAGTTCTGCCTGCTTCTCCTCCTTCTACCTCCTATCTGCTGCTCTGTCTCTCCCTCTGAACTCCCCTCCTCTTACTCTCTTGTGGGCACCCATGTGACATCCATCGACACGTCATCATCGTCACCTTCACCACCATTGACATTGGAGATCTCGGAGTAGGCAGCAACAACGGGGACCTCCGTCCTTGGGCTGATCTGGGTACTGTCGTCAGACCGCTAGGTGGCGGCCGTTGCTACCTCCTCTTCCTGATCCGATGCCAAGAATGGCTGCGCATCGGTAAGGTCTGGGAATGGATGGGAAAATAATTCCTCTGACTCGAGTGGAGGGGCTATGGTGGTGGTGGTGGTGTCTTTGGGGGTGCACACAGGAGAGAGTGAGGAGGGTGCAGAAACAGAGGATGAGGATGGTGCAGAAGCGGAAGGCTGAGTGAGCCACTCAACCAACTCTGGTGCGTCCTTTGCTCTGATTTCTTAAACAACCATGTCGAAAGGCCCCCATTTTGGACCGGTAGTGAGGGTCCAACAAGGTGGAGAGCCAGAAGTCATCCCTCTGCCGAATGGTGACAATTTAGCTGTCACTACCCAAGCAAGTGAGCATGCAGCGGGCCATTTGCGCAAGTGACTCGAAGGGACTCCCTGCCTCCATCTCCACTGCATACTGCCACGGTGTGCCTGGGTCATCTGCCTCGTCTTGCTCATCTCCCTCTTGCTCCTAAGGCTGCTTCTGCTCCTCCTCTCCTGTCACCTGTGTAGAAAAACCACCCATTTCGCTACATATTTCTTGTGCTCCAATGTCCTCCTCGTCCAGTTCAGCCCCCACAGGGCTCATGTGGCCCTGAGATGTAGACGCCATGTCTTCAGTCCTCTGACCAGCCAGATTTACAAGCATCTATTCCAGGATATGAAGCAGTGGAATGACGTTGTTTATCCCGTAGTCCTGGCGACTGACAAGTGTTAAGGCTGGCTGCAGGCTAGCCTGGATTTGTGGGAGGGGCCGGTACCTGTCTTAAGCAGTCTGGCTCTCCCAGGCAGCACGTCGGCATTCGGACGTCTGCTACTTCCGGGTGTGACGTCATCAGCAAGCGTCCTGCACGAGTCGGATCTCAGAGAAGCCGGGTGTACCTTTCCCTTCAGTCTGCAAGCTGTTCAGGTCGTTTTCCAAGATAACTGATTTGTTTGGGGAGCGTGGCAACGTGGAGGAGGGTAGGAGGGTGTGTAGAGAGGGGGAAGTGTGCCGGAGGATCGCTTCTCCTCACTGCGTTCAGGCACATGCAATTCAAGTTTTGGCACCAATGGGCAGCATTGTCACATAGTTGGAGCTCATTGCCTGTCTCAGCATAACCTGTATCTAAGTTCATACAGGGGCTGCGAGTCATCTGGGCTCAGCAGGTTAAACTCTGGCAGCTGGGTCCTGGTGCCATTACTTAGTTGATTACTTACAAGGTTGCTGCTTGTGCACATGTTTGACACTCATCACATACACTACATACATACCTTAGACACATAGTTCGCACATCAGGCAGTTTGACAAAAAAAAAAAAAAAAAAAGGTACAAGTGGATTGTTAAATAAAGTAAAAAAATAAAAAAAAGGGTACAAGTGGATTGTTAAATAAAGTAAAAAAAATAAAAAAAAAAAAGGAAAAAATAAAAAATGTATCCACCAAGCTTCATCCATACACCTCTAGCATAGGTACATCCGCCAATACAGCTACACGCTCGCACGACATACACACCCCGTTTCATCTCGTAGACTAGTGTCATACGTCATACGGTCTGTTTTCCACAAATCCTATACTTACATACATCACCTACCACGTCTGTAGGTTCTTTAGCCCGCAGTATTCGTTTTAATTAATCTGCCACGTCACAGATTCACACAAACTCGGGCTCGCTTCATACGTCAGTGGAAACGACTATCATACTCCCTGTCAGCCTCGAAGGCTTTTCGTTCAATCGTTTCACGCTGCTGGAAGGGGAGGGGCTTAGATTCCGTCATCTTGTTTGTCAGCTTACGGGCAGCAGGTCGTAGGGTTAACAGGTTGTTTTTGTTTTTTTTCTCTTCTCTTTTTCTTTCTTCGTTTTTTTTTGTTGTTGTTGTTTTGTGATGTTTGTTGTGTTGTTTGCAGTGGTCTACGCCATCTGCAACTTCAGCCAGTGCAGGCTCCTGCATGTCTGTGCCACATGTTTTAGGGCACATCCGGTCACTGTCTGCACATTGAAGCCGGCGTGACTGAGCCGGGTGAATGTGGAGGCACTAGACCAGCTGCTGCGGCTTCATCCGGTTCAGCCGTTCCGTACATTCCTGGTGGAAGGGTTTTCACGGGGGTTTCACACTGGGCTCATCACCTTGCCCCAGCAGACTCTTGAATGCCCTAACTTGCAGTCGGCTTCTAAACATGCTGGTCTGGTGGATTCACTCTTGGCAGTTGAGCTGGACAAGGGTTTCATCATTGTCCTTTCCAGTCCCCTCCTTTCTGCACTTGGAGGGTGAGCCCGGTGGGGGTGGTGCAGGGAAAATATTCCAATAAATTTCGTTGATTTATGATTTGTCTGCTCCACATTCTTCCCACGTTCCTAGTCTCAACTCGTTGATTCCGTCCGAGGAATTTCCTTGAAGTATACTTCCGTAGACCAGGCTATCCAGGTCATTCTTCAGACAGGCATGGGGGCTTGGCTGTCCAAAGCAGATGTCTCTGATGCGTTCAAACTGCTGCCCATTAGCCCATCTCTCTGGCAGTGGCATGGCATCAAATGGAGAGATGCGTACTATTTCGCCACCAAGTTGACGTTTGGTTCCTAGAGCAGCCCCAGTCTGTTTGACAGGTTAGCGCAGGCACTGGAATGGATTTTGTTGGAGCAAGGTTGCCAGAATGTCATTCACTACCTGGATGATTTTCTGTTGTTCGAAGAACCCTCACAGGCACCTGTTGACTTGCAGGTTCTCTTGCAGGTCTTCAAGGAGTTAAACATTCCAGTGGCCGAACACAAAACAGAAGGGCCTGCGCAGGTTGTCACGTTCTTGGGGATCTCTCTGGATTCACGTGCCATGTCAGCCAGTCTGCCACAAGACAAACTCGACAGAATCAAATCAGGTGTCCGTTCCTTGCTCATGTCTCAGGTTTGCACCAAGAGAGAATTGCAGTCTCTGTTGGGCATGTTATACTTTGCCATGAGGATCATTCCTCAGGGTAGATCATTCATTTCAAGATTGCTAGTCTTATTACAACAGACCAGTGATTTGGACGCATAAGTGCATCTTAATGCGAACGCCCGAGCAGATCTGTTCATGTGGGACAGATTTCTCAGTGGGTGGAACGGCATTTCCATGTTTATTCCGAGGGCCACTTCTGATTTTCCACACGTATTTTCAGACGCGGCTGCCTCGGTAGGTTTCGCGGCCATATTTTGCTCACATTGGTTCACCGGCTCATGGCCCACACACGTGCTACAGTTGCCGGGGTTTTCTCAGATGTCGGCATTGTTCGAGATCTAACCTATCGTAGCAGCTGCTATAGTCTGGGGGCATAGGTGGTCGGGTCACACGGTGGTTTTCCGCAGAGATCATTAACAAGGGCAGATCTAAATCGTTACTCATCATGTCTTTCATGCGTAGATTGACCTGAAGAGCTCTGGAACAGGGGTTTCATTTTCATGCCCTGTTTTTGGACGGGGTCAGCAACGTTGCAGCTGATGCTTTATCTCGTTTCGATTTTTCTCGCTTTTTCTTACAGAACCCAGAAGCAGACTCAGTGGGCACCCCGGTACCGGACTGGCGGCTGCTGGTCTTGGATTAGACTCTCTGATGGTGGTCGCCAGTTCACTCATTACCAAGTCTTTGTCGGCCAGTACGTTGCGGTCGTACCGCCGAGCGTGGGTGGTTTTTTCGAACTTTAAGTTGGCATATCCTAGAGGTGACACAGGTCAGGTCAAGTATATGGTGGCTTTCGTGTCTTATTGTCATTCGGTATTGGCTTTATCCTACAACACCATTAGGCTACATTTGGCTAGGGTGCAGCATTTTTTGGCACTTCAAGAGCCAGACAGACCCTCTATATTTTCAGCTCACCCGATCAAGGCCATCCTCAGAGGCATTCAAAAAAGCCAGGTCACGGTCAAGTCGGTCCGTCGACCTATTAAGGGGGACACGTTTCGTAGCCTGTCGGAAGTTCTCACATTGTCACCATTCGGAGTCCTTCCCAGCCTGGTGATCAAGGCGGCGATGTACTTGGCGTTTTACGGGTTTTTAAGACCAGGTGAAGTGACACAGGCCAGACAAGGGGCGGTGGCTCTCCGCAAGGGAGATTTAGTCAGGATGGGCAGTAACTCATTCGCAGTTGCCTCACAACAAAACAAGGCAGGTAGGTCCCGGCCATGTAGTTAAGTTCTTCCAGACCACAAATGCATGGTGTCCAGTGACAGTCTTGGACAACCTCTTGCTGGCCCTTAGTCTTCACAGCCCCACCGACCCATTACTTCCATTTCCTGTTGGTCCACTGACGTCCAGCCAGTTCATCAAACATATTCGCATCCTGTTGACCAGTGTAGGATTGAATCCGGCTCAATTCTCGGGGCATTCTTTCCGCATCGGTGCGGCATCCGCAGCGTCCAAGCATGGAGTCCCTGTGCATATCATTAAACACTTGGGGCGCTGGCGCTCGGGGTGCTTTGTACGGTATATCCCGGAGCCACAAGCGGAGCTGGTCCAAGCATTCAGTACATTGGCAGAGTAACACCTCAGGCCAATCCTTCCCTCACTGGTGGGTTTTGCCCCCTTTTTCAGGCATACCGACCTAGTGAGGCCAAGGCACACCTCAGGCCAATTAGGTAGGGGGGTGGTGGTTGGGCATCTTCCACTCGTTTAGGTCCTGACCACAAGTGTTAAGGCTGGCCGCAGGCTAGCCTGGATTTGTGGGAGGGGCCGGTACCTGTCTTAAGCAGTCTGGCTCTCCCAGGCAGCACGTCGGCATTCGGACGTCCCCTGCCCACCCATTCCCATTCTTCATTCAGTCATTCAACCATCACATTCAGGGTATGCCCCCTTTTTCAGGCATACCGACCTAGTGAGGCCAAGGCACACCTCAGGCCAATTAGGTAGGGGGGTGGTGGTTGGGCATCTTCCACTCGTTTAGGTCCTGACCACAAATAACGTGGCATCCTCAAAGGGCCTGAGCAAACGGCAGGTGTCACGCATGAGCTGCCACTGGCTGACATCGAAGTTACACAGGGGAGTACTCCTGTCCGCTTGGATCATCAAGAAATCATCCTTTCTCTGTTCGTATAGTCAGTCCAACATATGGAGGGTGGAATTCCAACGGGTGGAAACATTGCATATCAGCCTATGTTGGGGGGACGCTGTTCTGCCGCTGCAGCTCAAGGAGGGTGTGCTTGGCAGTGTAGGAGTGGCTGAAGTGCATGCAAAGTTTCCTGGCCATTTTTAGGATGTCTTGCAGATTGAACACATGCGCCATGCAGGGCGCATGGTTCAGCCCTCCTTCCTGTTGTCGGTCACCATGGTTCCGATTTTGAGTTGTCGCAGAGAAAGCCAGGATTTGATTTCTTGATGAAGGACACAGAGCAGTTCCTCCCCTGTGTGACTACGTTTGCCCAGGCAAACGAGGTGTAGAACAGCGTGACACGGCGGTGCCCTGCACATGTGGTATGCTGGAGGAGCACTGTGAATTGTCCCTGCAGTGGAAGCTGAGGACACGGTAGAGGATGAGGAGGCAGAGGGAGACATTGTCGCAGGACCAATGGCGTGCAAACGCAGAGGCGGAAGCGGCGTCACCTGGGCAAGTTGCTGGTTTGGCTGGGCAGAAACCACATTTACCCAGTGGGCCGTAAAGGACATATATTATCCTTGACCATAGTTACAGCTCCACACGTCGGCACTGCCATACACTTTGGCAGACACCGACAGGCTCAAGGACTGGCCCACCTACCTGTTCTAGGGTTGCTGCGGGTATCGAAATTTCGATACCCAATCGATACTTTTGTCCCGGTATCGATACAATACCGGGATTTCCATTTTTTCGATACTGGGCTGCGCTTCTGCGCAGTCTAGTATCTCTGAACATGAGAGCGCTGCTGTCGGCGCGCTCATGTTCTCTCAGCAGCACGGGGAGAAAGGAGCTGTGCTCCCTCCCCCTGTGCTGCCGCTGCCACCAATGAGAAGAGAGGGGGCGGAGGAGGGGTGAGCGCACTGCACCACCAATGATAGTACTTTTCCTACACAGAGCGGCGCCGAGCGATGTCCCAGCACTTGCCATTATTCCTGGGCGCCGCTCCGTTCGCCTGCTGTGCCCCATTACGGTCTCCTCTCCTGCTCCACATGCTGATTACTATCGGAGCGATGGGGATGAGACATCAGCTTCACTAGTGGGCGTTCCTTCTTCCTGCGCTGCGATTGGACAGCGCTACAGCCAGGGAGAAGGAACGCCCACTAGTGAAGCTGATGTCTCCTCCCCATTGCTCCGATAGTAATTAGCATATGGAGCAGGAGAGGAGACAGTAATGGGGCACAGCAGGCGAACGGAGCGGCGCCCAGGACTAATAGTAAGTGCTGGGACATCTCTGGGCGCCGCTCTGTGTAGCCTAATACTTAGTCTGGACCCAGGAAAAGTAGACTTTAACCCATAATACAGGAGGCGGGTGCCGGCAGCAGAATCACATTGCCGGCTCCCTGCCCCTGACAGGGAGCTGCGATCAGCGGCAGTTAACCCCTCAGGTGCGGCACCTGAGGGGTTAACTGCCGCTGATCTGCCAGTACCCGCCTCCTGTATTAAGGGGTAATTATCATTGGTGGTGCAGTGTGCCCCTTCCCCCCCTCAACCCCCATCCCATTAAAATCATTGGTGGCACAGTGCGCCGGCCCCTCTCAACCCCCCAGTATTAAAATCATTGGTGGCAGTGGCCACAGGGTCCTCTCCCCTCCCCCTCATTGGTGGTGCAGTGGCAGCTTCTGATCAGAGCCCCAGCTGTGTAAGCCTGGGGCTACGATCGGTTACCATGGCAGCCAGGACGCTACTGAAGCCCTGGCTGCCATGGTAACATCCCTGATGCTGTGTGCACAGAGCAGCAGGGACAGTGTGAAGTCCTATTCACCCTAATAGAGCTCTATCAGGGTGAATAGGACAAGGGATGAAAGATCCCAGGTTCTGGCCCCTAAGGGGGGAAATAGTTATTAAATAAAAAGTGTAAAAAAAAAACACAAAAATATTAAGTATGAATCACCCCCTTTTTCCAATTTCACATATAAAATGTATAAATAATAAACATATTACATATCGCCACGTCAGAAAAGTCCAAACTATTAAAATATAACAAAAATCTATGCGGTGAACGCCGGAACAGAAAAAATACACAAAAACTGCGCGATTCGCCATTTTTTAAAATGCGGAATGCACGTGGCTTTTTTGGTTTATTTTTTTCGCGTGGTATCGCAATACTTTTTCATGGTATCGAAACCGAATCAAAAATTTGGTATCGCAACAACTCTATTCTGTTCTACATATTTATGCAGGGCTGGTACTGCCTTTTTGGCAAAGAAATGACGGCTTGGGACTCTCCACCTTGGCTCGGCACAAGCCATCAGTCCTCTGAAAGGTTCAGAGTCCACCACTTGGAAAGAGTGGAACTGCAGTACCAGCAACTTGGTCAGGAGCACGTTCAGCTTCTGTGCCGTTGGATGAGTGTACGCATACTGTTGTCTCTTGGCAATCACTTCGGTGATCGATTGCTGATGGAATGACTGACGAGAAGCAGGAGCATAGGACCGGTAGATGATGGGAAGGACAGACAGCTCCCTTTGGCTGAGGTGGTGGAGCCTTGACTGCCTGAAATTGGGTGCATGCCACTGGGTGATGCAGCGGTTGCTGCGGCAGGCTGGACCACCACATTGGAGTCACGGTTCTCCCAGGCCATTTTAAGATTACACTGCATATGTTGATGAAGGGCTGTGGTGCCAACATTGGCACCCTGGCCACCCTTCACCTTCTGCCCACAGATTCAGAAACTGGCCATGTTCACCTCCTCCAGCGGCTTAACAAAAAACTGCCACACCGCCAAGTAGGTGATTTTACCCCCAACACTCCACACTTACTGACTGCTACCGCCGCTGCCTCCATGAACCCCTGCACTACTACTTTCTGGGCAGGTAGGCTCTTGCGAAGCTGGAGGTCTACCGCAGGCATGTTTGGCTCCCGACCTCCCACTGCTGCCACCCTTCTGACTCCCGGCCACGCTACCGACTTGCTGGCTCTGCCCCTGCCTCACGCTCAAGATGCAACCCTCTTCTCCCCATGATGATGAAGCCCCTTTGTCACCCGGATCCCAATTGTGAATGGCAAATCATCGACGAGTACTGTCTGCACGTCACTGATGTCCTCCTCAACAATCTCTGAGCCAGGAGCCTGACCGCTCACAACACCAGCTTCCACGCCACTCTCCTCATCACTACTTACCCACCTACCGGAGGAATCAGCGGATGTCTCCTCCAGATCTTGGCTGGGTAGTAGGTGCTGACTGTCCGCTAGTAGCTCATCCTCACTGTATAGTGGAGCTGAGTCCACAGCATATAATACTTTTCTGGCTGAGGGAACAGAAAAGGACAGAGGCAGGTTGAGGACAGGTGAGGGCACAGGGCCTGCTCCCGGGCCATGCCAACTAAGGGTTGTGTCTGACGAACCCACTGACTCTTGGCTGGGGGTGTCTGATGTCTCTTGGGACGAAGTGGATGAACGAATCAACCATTCAAGAACCGCTGGGTTGTTTGTCAAGACAGAACCGCTAGATGACACCGGGAGCTCAGGCCTCTCGAAGTGACCCCCTGCTGCCATGTCCCCTTACTCTGCTGTGACCTGTGCCTGCAAAACATTTAGACCTCTGCCCCTCCCCTGTGCAGAGCCTGTCACTTCTCTGTCTGACATACTGTTAGATCAATTAAGTAAATAAAAATGAAATTAATAACTTCAAAAAAGGCTGTAATTTTGTAACTTCACCACACAGCGGCAAATAATACTTTTATTTGCCACTAATACACGCCACAAAAGGCTTTAGAACATATATCTGCACTGCTGAATGGCAAATACTTTTTTTTGCCACTAATACACTCCAAAAAGGGCTGTAATTTTCTCACTTCACCACACAACAGCTAATAACCCCTTTTTTCCCACTAATACTCGCAAAAAAAGGGTTTAGAACTGCACCTCTGAACGGCAAATAATATATATTTTTTTGCTACTAATACATGCCAAAAAGGCTTTAGAACATAACAGCATTGCTGAACGGCAAATAATACTTTTTTTTGCCACTAATACACGATAAAAAGGCTTTAGAATATATTGCTGAACTGCAAATAAGCTCTTTTTCCCCCATTAATACACCCCAAAAAATGCTTTAGAACATATAACTGCACCGCACAAGGCTAATAAGGGCCAGGACATAGATTACACATTATTATAATCGTACAAAGTTTTAATCTTTGGGTGACAGGGGAGAGCACCAATTTTAAGGGGACAAGCTAATCCCAAAAACATGACGTACGTTTACCCCATACTTTGCATACAAGGATGCTTTGAAGCAGTATGTACTGTACATGTATTTATGCGATTATTCTTATTCCTTGCATTAAACATGGTGACTGTTTCAGCCTTTCTTTCATCATCCTGTAGTCAGATGCTGTTAATGTCTTATTTCCTTGCTTTTAAAGAATAATAGTTCAAAGACCTTCTGTTAATGTTTCTCAATAGACTGTACAAATCCAGCTCATTAACATGTGTCTTTTAAATCAGGTACCAAAGACCAGATCTCACTGTTTCTTTAAAAAAAAAAAAAAGTAATTGAAACTGCAAATTGTTTCGTTCAACTTCAAAGAAATGCAGCAACTCAGTAACCTTATTTTTGTAAAAATAGAAATCTACCCTGCAGTAGTAGGCTCAATCACATGACTTCCCGAAAAGTTTTTGTACTTTTTGGCTTTCAGACGGCCATTTATACAGAAGTGTGCTTTATTGTGACGAGAACAAATTTGCAATTCAGTCACAATTTGTACCCCACAATTTTGGAGATAATAAATGGATTTAAAAAACAGTTTATGGTCCCGCATAGATTATTTATTAGTGACCCACAACTTGGTACATAGGGTAGAATTATCAGATGTAGGAGACTTAGTAATCTCGGACCATGCACCGGTGACAGTAGTGGTGAGGGATGATTTCCCTAGAGGCCCTGACTTCATATGGAGATTCCCCTCGCAACTCTGCGCAAGAGAGGAGTTCTTGGAAAAGCTCTCTATTTGGTGGGAGGAATATAAAGCAGATAATGCGAATCATATTGACACACCAGATCTTTTCTGGAACGCTTCTAAAGTAGTGTTGAGAGGCAGAATCATGGGATACCTGACAGGTCTTAAAAAAAAGGCTCAAGCTCAGCTGGAAATGGCAAGCCAAAAAGTTAGGACGACCTATGCAGAGTTTAAGCAAGACCCCACAGATTCAAATAGGAAAAAATGGTTTGAGGAACGTCAAAGTTTTGAGCAGTGCATGAAAGAGAAAGAACTACTTCGTAGTTCTGAATTTGAGGCCAAGATATTTAAATATGGCAACAAGTCAGGGAGACTTTTAGCCAATCTGGCGAAAGGATTGAGACAACCGCAGTATATAAACAGCTTGAAAAATTCTGTAGGGACCACTATACATAACCCGGCAAAAATTAATTCCATTTTGGGAGAATATTATGAAAAACTGTATAAAGATGGGGATAGGGTCGACTTAAGTAACACACTTCTTGACAAAAATAGATTACCTAAGATGACTGAGGAACAACGACATATCTTGAATGCAGAGGTCACAGTGACAGAATTGCAGGGGGTGATAAAGGGGCTAGGTAACGCTAAGGCTCCTGGACCTGACGGTTATACTGGAGAGTACTACAAAGCCTTATGTACTCAGCTATTGCCGGTGTTGATGGAGGTTTACAATGACGTATTTAGGGGCGTATCGGCCCTGGATGGAACTAACCTCTCCTACATCAAATTGTTACCCAAACCTGAGAAAGACCCTTTATTGCCGGGTTCATATAGACCCATTTCTCTGATAAATGTGGACGCAAAGATTCTGTCCAAAATTATTGCAGACCGCTTGGCTAAAATGATGCCATCATTGATAGGACAGGAGCAGGTGGGTTTCATCCAGGGCCGTGCAGCGGTGACAAACATTAGAACAGTTCTTACCGTTATGGATAGGGTGCAACATGATCCGGAGAAGGGAGAGACCCCAGCCATGCTCACATTAGATGCTGAAAAAGCGTTTGACAATGTCAGGTGGGCATGGCTGGAGGCGGTCCTGGATAAAATGGAGATTACAGGGGCCTTTAGGGGAGTCTTGACGCAGATGTACCACAGGCCGCAGGCAAGGGTCTATACGCAGGGCCACTTATCCAAACCATTCGACCTACAAAAGGGGACTCGGCAGGGGTGCCCTCTTTCCCCATTATTATTTAATCTGGCATTAGAGCCACTGGCTAGAGAGTTATGCAAGTCTGACCTATTTGAAGGGATTAAAGTCGGAAAGTCGCAAGTGAAAGCGGCATTGTTTGCCGACGATATTATTTTATTTATGTCAAAACCACAGGGACAAATAGATTATATCTTTAAAGCATTGGAGAGTTTCGGGAAATATTCTGGATACAAAGTGAACATGTCCAAATGTGAACTTCTACCGATAGGCCAAAAAAGCAGGTTGGAGGTAGATAAAAATACGGGCATAGTGGGCTCCTTGATAAAATCCCAAATCAAATACTTAGGTATAAAGATTGGACGGACGCCACATTCCATCTATCAATTAAATTACCCACCTTTGCTCAACAAAATTAAGGATGATTTAGTCAGATGGCAGAATCTACCATTATCTCTAATGGGGAGATGCCATTTAATCAAAATGCTAGCAGTATCCAAATTGATGTACCCACTCCAGACCATACCAGTACTCCTAAGACACATAGATGTGAGGAATTTGGAGGGGTGTTTTATAAAATTCATTTGGAATGGTAAAAAACCAAGGGTCTCATTGAGGAAGCTGAAACTGCGAAGGGAATTTGGAGGGCTAAATGTGCCTGACATTAGGGGATATAATTTGGCCTGTTTAAGTAGACACCTATTGGACTGGTTCAATGAGACTTCCCATTACTCTAATTTAAGGTTAGAAAAGCAGTTGGCGGCACCATGGGATCTAAAGGCTTTGGTTCATACCAAACTATCTCAGTTGCCACGCCTAGCCAGATGTTCATTAATACTACGGGATTCCATTATAGCGTGGAAAAATCTTAGAAGGGTATATAGATTGCCGTATCAGGTCTCGAAACACCTTCCTTTGCACAATAATCCAGCCTTTAAGCCAGGGCAGTCGGAGAGGTCGTTCCGGGGGTGGAAAGTCAAGGGTGTGAGGACGGTAGGCGATTTGTTCCATATTCAGGAGAATAGATGGGCGACTCTACAGGAACTAATAGATAAGTGGGGGCTGTCGGGATCTGATTTGTTCCCATATCTACAAGTCAAACACTATTGTAAGAGCCTGGCTACCAATATGGGTGGTGAATGGAGTAGGAATAAATTTGATACACTCATTACCTCTGGTAATAGACAATCCATATCGCTTTTGTATAGTCGTCTGCGGAGCCAATGGGAAGACACTTTTGCCAAAGGAGTGTTCGGGAGATGGGGGAACAAATTGGATCTGGAGGAGGTTTACCCAATCGTGAGAAATGGTATAGCAGCTTTACACAGGTCAGTGATGAATGAAACAATGAGGGAGACGCACTTTAAAATTATACACTATGCCTTATATGGTTTTGACATGCCATTCAATAGCGCAAAACCAGATAGGATTGTGGCATGTCCGAGATGTTCCACCCCCAAAACTGATCTGCTACATGGGCTGTGGAGCTGCACAAAATTAGAAGATTATTGGAATATGGTGAGAACGATCTTACGAAATGGCAGTAATTCTAAAGAGGAACTCGACATCCAAATAGTAATGCTGCATGCAAGAAAACAGGTGGAGTCTAATGAAGGTGAAAATGATAATGGGCAGAATAAAGGCCTCACGGCAATGGGACATAGGATAGTTCTGGAAGCAAAGAGATGTTTGTTGTCGGCATGGCTTAAATCAGAGGTACCATCAAAGGCAGAATTTTTGAGACGTCTGAGGCATATGCTACACTTGGAGTGGCTAGAAGCAATAGGTAGAAAGGAAGCGGCTGGGAAAAAATTGTACAGGATATGGAAAAAATTCATGTTAAACTTCATGGAGGAGGCAGAATCAGTTAGAATCATGAGACCGTTTGCCCTAACAGCTTGGTACCTGCAGGAAGACATCAAAGGACGGCTAGGTAGGCTTAAAGTATGTGATCGGTAGAGATATAAGACAGGACAAGTAAGAGGAGACAAAGGGGTATCAGGAAAAGTGTATTAATGGTGATGACGAACAAGTTGGCGCTCAGAGAGATGTGTTTACCCTTGTCAGATATACTTTGATCTGTTATTATTTGTTGGATTACATGGGGGGGGGGAGGGAAAAAAAAAATATAAAAAATGCATAGTATTGTGTTGTCAGCTCTGAACTAGGATATGTCACCTAAAATGCATGATATAGAAGATTATGGAAATGTAATCTTTATTGTATGATGGATGATACTGTATTGATATCTTTTTATGATCATGACACAATACTAATAAACATCTTTATTAAAAAAAAAAAAAGTTTATGCAGCCAAATACTGATCAGGCTTTTTAGTGTACATACAAAATGTGGAAAAAGGTTTGTATATTCTTTTCTAATTCATAATTGCTTCTTCGGTAAGTCATCAAGCCTTTATGGTTGTTATCATGGGGACATGCAAAGAAACTGTAGATATCAGACAACACTTAAGCCTCTATATGTGAGATGACATCTGCAACAAGAAGTCAGTGGGCCAGATTTATCATTAGCTCAAGTCAGAATAATGGAGTGAAAAAGTCGCAAAAAAAATGCGCAAAGGCTAAAACTGCGCACAAATTTGCGACTTTTCTCTGCTCTGCACTATGCTCGCCAGTTTTCTGAAAGTGGGCGTGTTTTCTTATGTAAATGAATCCCTAGACAGATTTACTATTGGGACTATTTAAAGTCACAAAAAAGTTGCAAAAAAAAATGCGCAATTTCACTCCAGTGAGGACCATGCTTATCTTTTGAGACTTTTTAATAGAACATGCGACTTTTTAGTAAAGACGTGGGCCTTTTTCGTAAAGATGTGCGACTTTTGTAAAGCTGCTTACTGACGGATAAACTGCTACCGTCAAACTACATTTATTACAGTCTTAAAGGGCCGATCATAAATCTGACTTGGCTAAAACTGACTTTAGCCATATGTGAAAGTGGAGTGAGCTGTCAGAGTAATGATAAATCTGGCCCAGTGTGTCATCTGTGAAGTCTCTGGGCCAGATTTATCATTAGCTCAAGTCAGAATAATGGAGTGAAAAAGTCGCAAAAAAATGCGCAAACGCTAAAACTGCGCACAAATTTGCGACTTTTTTATGCTCTGCACTATGCTCGCCAGTTTATTGAAAGTGGGTGTGTTTTCTTATGTAAATGAATCTCTAGACAGATTTACTATTGGGACTATTTATAAAGTCGCAAAAAAGTCGCAAAAAAATGCGCAATTTCACTCCAGTGAGGACCATGCTTATCTTATGAGACTTTTTAATAGAACATGCGACTTTTTCGTAAGGACGTGCGACTTTTGTAAAGCTGCTTACTGACGGATAAACTGCTACCGTCAAATCACATTTATTACAGTCTTAAAGGGCCGATCATAAATCTGACTTGGCTAAAACTGACTATAGCCATATGTGAAAGCGGAGTGAGCTGTCAGAGTAATGATAAATCTGGCCCTCTGTGTTTAGTCTGTGTGTCATTTATATTCCATGGGCATTGCTAGGCTGAAAATGAAATGGGTTTTCTGTGAGTTTTATACTGATGACCTATCCTCAGGATAGGTAATCAGTATCTGATCGTGGGGGTCCAACAACTGGGACCCCTGCTGATCATTTGTTTGAGGAGACACCGATGCTCCTGTGAGCGCCGTGGCCTTCTCACAGCTTTCCCTAGGCCAGTGACGACACATTCATGTGTCACATGGACTAGCCACAGCTCAGCTCCATTCAAGTGAATGGAGCTGAGCACAATACCAAGCACAGCCGCTATGCAGTGTACGGCGCTGTGCATGTTAAGCTGACAGAAGGCAGCGGTGCTCATAGGAATGCCTGTGCCATCTCTAACAGTTGACTGGCAGGATTCCCAGGTGTCGGAAGCCCACCAATCAAAATCTCTGAAAATTCTTTTAATTTCCAGAGCATATTCTAGCATGGTCCATGGAAAACCATGGTCCGTGTGTTAATACACACAATAAAGGGGTTTTCCAGTAATGATTTAAAATGGCCGCAAGCAACCTGTCCTAGAATGTGAGCAGGACTGGTTGCCTCCACTTACAGAGCTGCCTAGGGGGGTGACCACACTACACTCTGGCACTTGCACATACATTGGGGAACGTTCCTGTCAGGCTGCTCAGCCATGATAGCATATCGTAGGCATGATCACATCATTAACATCTGTTGTAGAGCAGTGTAGTGAGGCCCCACCCCATGACCCCCTTAGACAGCTCTGCAATTGGAGGCAACCAGTTCTGCTCACATTCCAGAACATGTGGCTTGTGCCCATTTTAAATAATTCTCAGAGAACCTCTTTAGAGTCAATGGATTCATGTGCTGTCTATGTAGACCACAGAAAGCATATGTTTGTGATTCACGAACATGTGAAAAGGCCTTATTTTTCAGGTTTTTGTGTTATTATAGGGAAATAAGGATGTATCTACTATATAACTATATTGCCATCATTGTACCAGCCACCAGCCAGGAAGTGTTATCATAGGGGCAAATCAAGTATTGATAACACTTATAAAAATCATTTATGTACACTAAAAACCTATTTTACAATAGTGGTTGTTTAAATATAGTTACTTTCATCTCCCAGGCGTGTTACAAACTTGGATGTGATATGCAGTATACCTAGGCTCTTGAGGAATATAAAGAGCCCAGTATGATTAATTTTATTTATTTTTTCCATTTTATGAAAGTAAGATGAATGATGTGTTATACACAATCTAGACCAAACAGAACATTACACAGCAGTATAAAGCCTCAGTAAATGTCAGTTATAGACTTGCTGGATTATGTGATATAACCAGGTATTTTTGCCAGGAGCACACAAGTCTTCACAGAATAAAACCAATGGTAAATATCACACATCACTTATCAACCTGCTGAACCCTGCATTAAACAAAGAACTTTGGTTTATCCTCATCAATATTTACCTAGATGGCAAATGTTTAGCTACAAACCTAAGGTCAGTGTCCAACACCAAGAGCTAATGGATAGAGGCATCCTATCTTCTCAAACCCTAGATATTGCAAATATATCCACCACAATCTGGAATAGAGGTATCTAATTCACTGGCACTATGCACCCCTTACCACCTCTGAAGTATTCAGCTATTGAGGTGTTTTTCTCATTATTTCCAGAGCTGAAAAACACCTCAACAGCTGAATACTTCAGAGGTAGTAAGGGGCAAATTGCGCCAGTGAATTCGATACCTCTGTTCCAGATTGTGGTAGATATATTTACAATATTGTGATCTTGGTGAATCATTTAAAGTGAACAGAGGAAATATATTATGGATTTTTTTTATTTTTTGCAATGTTATTCAACTGCAATACCCCATGTGAACCGGGACTTAACAATCATTATGGTGGTTTGGAAATATACAGTATGATACATATTACATACACAGAGTGGTGCATAGTCCAAACAGAGACTAAGCAACAATTATCATTGTGACTTGGAAACACAGAGTGTGATATATCATATACATAGTGTGGATGCACAGTCTGAAAAGAGACGGATGGAGGAATTTATCAAACTGGTGTAAAGTAGAACTTGCTGAGTTGCCCATAGCAACCAATCAGATTCCACCTTTCATTTCCCAAAGAAGCTGTCAAAAATGAAAGGTGGAATCTGATTGGTTGCGATGGGCAACTAAGCCAGTTCTACTTTACACCAGTGTGATAAATGACCCCATAAGTTTTTATTGGTGCCATTTTTGGGGTGGATACAACTTTTTGATCACTGTTATTCAATTTTTTTGGGGAAGGTGACCAATAAATGTTGAATCGCATACCGTTAAAGTATACACTGCACAGGAAAAATACATTAATATTTTAATAGTTGAGACATTTTCAGATGCGACAATATGTCTATTTTTGATTGTTTACATATTTTAGATGTAAAATTGGGAAAGGGGCTTATTTAATGTAACTGTCATTCTTTTTTATTTTTGTAATGTATAGAGGCAGTGATGCTGACCATTTTTGTAATATACTTTAATTACTAAGATCATAAATTTCTAATAGAAAAATAGCTCTAAAGTCGCCCATTTTGAGCCTTAGCAATGCTCCTCTGTCTTGTGTTTATTTAACTGTGGAGACTTTCCAACACTGCCTGTGTTATGTAAACAGAAGACAGAGGAGCATTGCTAGGGCTCAAAATGGGCGACTTTAGAGTTATTTTTCTATTAGAAATGTATGATCTTAGTAATTAAAATATATAACAAAAATGGTCAGCATCACTGCCTCTATATATTACAAAAATAAAAATGAATGACAGTTACACGTTAAACATTTAATATGCATATTTTTTTTACAGTAACTCTTAGCCCCCTTAGGGGGATAGAACCTGGGAATAGAGATCTATGAGGGTGAATGGCATTCTGATGCGTGCCTCATGCACAGCTTAGCAGAAAGCTTACCATAACAGGCCTGGAAAGCTTCAGCAGCTCTCAAGCTGTCATGGTAACTGTTTGGAGCCGTACAATTTCACTGTGGGGGCTCTGATCGGTAACCTCACAGGTGCCACTGTGGAACACGAAATCTGAAAGGTTAAATGATGGGGTTTAGCATGATTTCCATTCCAGTCATTGTGGCCGAGTGTCTGCTGTATTATACAGCCGCCACCCGCCACATATAGAGCGGGCTCACCGCAGCAGCCCGCTCCATACAAGCCCTCAGCCACTATGACGTACAGGTATGTCACTATTTGTTTATGAATTTATTTATTTATTTATATGTTTTGTTATTTATATATCTTGTATGTCAGACAGGTAGATATCTGTTGTAATTTTTTATTTTTTTTTGTAAATTCATTTTTATTATGATTTTCATAACATATACATAACATAATACAAATTACAATACAGCATTAAGACAGATGGATGAAGGTATTTAAGGTTACATTAAAACGGCCAGGGCTAAGAGAAAACGTCTATCATATTTCCTAAAAGATGGTTGCAGTCCAGTTCGGTCTGAGCACATTAATATTCCGTGGGTCGTATGCTTTCTTCACCAACTGAACATACATATATGCACGACCACTAGACTGGGACAGACAGAGAAAAACAGGGGTTAGATAGGGAGGGGGGGTATGGGTATCAGGAGTTAAGGACCTCCTGAGGAAGTCCTGCTAGCAAAACTTGTGTGGATAGTCACAATATGTCTGAGAGTGTACAAAGTCTTAGCACCTAGTAAAGAGGCCCCATCCTATGAGAAGGAGTAAGGTAGGTTGGAAATATATAAGGCATCATCCAAGTGGATAGGGCCTGTGAGAATTTCTGGCACCCTTTATGGCCATCCCCAGTAGGTTCTCCATGGGTTCCAGATTTTTTTTAAGAAAGTTATCATGTTTCCTCTCTGTCCAGCTGATAAGTTCCTCGAAGTTGCACATCTGGTCGACCTTTGCGTACCATTATTCCAAAAAATGGGATATTGGTTGTAACCAATGGAGAGTGATGAAAGGGCGACTTAGACACCTTCTGAATCACTGTTTCAATTTGCTTCCAAAATGTTTTTATTGGATCGCATGTCCACCAGATGGGCAAGTATGAATCCCTGGCAAATTGGCATCTCCAGCACACATCTACACAAGAGACATTGTGCAAGAATAGAAATTCAGGTGTTTTGTACCAACAGCATAATAATTTGTAGTGGCTTTCCTGTAGTTGCACACATCTGGAGAAACCTTGAGAGTGTGCCAGTACAAAACAAGACTCTGTCTGATAGGGTGGTACCCAATTCCTTCTCCCAGGTGCTCAGAAAGATGGGTTTTGCCAGGGTTGAGCTCAATAGAAAATGTGTTGACAAAGGTTAGAGTTTTTCCTAGTTCTGGGAGTTTTTGCCAACATAAGTTGCTTAAAAGCTGTAAGGTCTTTCTCAGGGGTGGCTAGGATTAGGAATTTGGGACAGATATATTTAAAATGAGCGTAATAAAAGGATAAGGTCATATTAGATTTACCTGCAGGGAGATATCCACCAAATATTTTTTAAAGTGGATGATCTTATTAGTGAAAGCTTCATCTAGCGTCCAGGACCTAAGGGAACGCCATAGGCCCTCTTTGGCTGCGCCTGGAATGGAAAGAAGGGCAAGAAATAACGGCATTGGGAGTAATGTAGATAGTTGTGGAGCTAAAGTCTGGCCCATTTGTCACCAGACCTCTATTTTTTGAGGTTTCTTGTTTTTCCACAGGAACCTAGAAAAAAGGCTCAGAAGAGAGGCAAAAAATGTGAGACAGGCGAATCAGAATCATCTGAAGGGAATATAGTACCTTCAGCATAACGTATGTTTTCTACAAAGCCAAGAAATCCACAAGGATTCATAAGATTTCAACATTTTAGTGAGCTCTGTGAGCAGTGGCGAGTAATCTGATAGGTCCGAGAGAGGCGCACCCCCAGGTAGGTGATAGAGGAAGACAAAGTTGGTACTGGTCTTCAATCTAGATAGTATCTGTTGGGGGACAGACATATTGAGTATTTCTGACTTGGCAGAATTGACCTTGAAATTTGACATTATGCTGAAGTAGCATGTGCAGTAGCTGGGAGATACAAGGGAGACTGACCATCGGGTTTGTTGTTAGGAAGTGTAAGTCATCCGCAAAAGCCAGGAACTTCAAGTGTCCCTCTCCCAATTTCAACCCTTGAATGTGTTCCTGTTCTCTGACTGCCTGTAACAAGGTTTCCATGACTACTACAAAGAGGGTAGGGGATAGTGGGCATCCCTGTCTTGTTCCATTCGTCATCTCGAAGGTAGGAGATAATATGCCATTGATGTTGAGATGAGCATGAGGTGACTGATACAGCGAAAGTATCGCATGGATCAGTGGTTGTGGGAGAGCAAATTTACAAAGGACAGCTCCCATGTAAACCCATTTGACTCTATCAAAAGCCTGAGCCGTGTAAATTGCGTGGAATAATCAGGTTGAGTTTGTCTTTCCCTCCCTACCTTGAACAAAGCCTACCTGTTCCAGGCCTACTAAAGAGGGGATAATAGGTCTGAGTCTGCTTGCTAGCAGTTTAGCCCAGATTTTCAAATCCTGGTTTAACTGGAAAATTGGCCTGTAACTACCGCATTCTGAAGGATCTTTTCCTTCTTTAGGTATTAAGGTGATAAAGGCCTCTTGGACTTGCCTAGGAAGGGAACACCTAGCTAAAAGGGCATTACAGACCTGTGTCAGGTGGGGCACTAGAATATCCTGGAAAGTTTTGAAGTAAAGAAGGGGAAAACCATCTGGTCCTGGGCTCTTTTTGGGAGAAAAACTAAAGATAACAGCTGCCGGGCCTTGTCTGAGAGAGCGATCTTTACTAGCCACAGGAATGGGGGCGGCATGAAAGAAAGGGGTTGCGAAAAAATTACTGGGGGAGGGGGGCCCCATTCAAAAATTTGCCGTGGGCCCAGTCATTTCTAGCTACGTCACTGATTGAAGGTGTTATGGTAGGAAGTTTTAGGGATACTGCTGCTTCTGCAGAGGTCAGTTCATATTCCCTATCATCTGGCCCTTTCAGGTTATAAAGCTTAGAATAAAAGAGGTGGAAAGCCTTAGCGATTTCATCTGTTAAAGAGACCAGTTTACCGGAGTCTGTTTTGATGGAGTGTATAAAGGACTTGTCCTCTCTCCTTAAGAAAGCTAGGGCTATTAGTCAGCCACCATTATCACCAGGTGCGTATAAAAGATGTTTAAAATATAGGTATTTTTTGGCTGATTCAGTCGAGAGATAGGTTTTGAGTTTTTGGGCTACTTTCACACTCGCGTTTGGAACGGATCCGTTTGTATTATCTTTAACATAGCCAAGACGGATCCGTCTTGAACACCATTGAAAGTCAATGGAGGACGGATCCGTTTTCTATTGTGTCATAGAAAACGGATCCGTCTCCATTGACTTACATTGTGTGTCAGAACGTTTTTTGTCAGACGGACACCAAAACGCTGCAAGCAGTGTTTTGGTGTCCGCCTCCAAAGCGGAATGGAGACAGAACGGATGCAAACTGAGGCATTCTGAGCGGATACTTTTCTGTTCAGAATGCATTGGACCTCTTGTGAGAGCCCTGAATGGATCTCACAAATGGAAAGCCAAAACGCCAGTGTGAAAGTAGCCCTTAAAGTTGCTAGTTCCTCTTGAAGAGGGAGAGCTTTGGATCTCTTCTACCGCCTCTCAATAGTGGCAATCTGCTGAAGGATGCTATCCACCTCTTTTTGCATGGTCCTTTTTAATTTGGACCCCAGTGCTATAAAGATCCCTCTAATATAGGATTTTTTTTCTTCCCAGACGATCAGTGCCTCTACATTTACTACTGTGTTTAGTGCGAAATAATCTTGTAGGTGGTCATTACCAAGTAGGGACTCATTTAGTCTCCATTACCATTCTCCTTTAGGCAGTTGTCTCATAGACAGTGTGAGGCAACAGGGCGCATGGTCAGAGATGGTGATGTTCCCAATAGAGGCTGCACGTGTTTGTAGCAGTACTGACCTGGATGTTAATATATGGTCTAGTCTCTGGAAAGACCCATGTGTACCTGACCTAAAGGTATAATCCCTTGTCTGGGGGTGTAGCTGTCTCCAAATGTACACGAAACCTAGTTCTTGCGATTTAGCATGAAGCTTGCCAAGTGCTCTTTGTGTTATATGGGAACGCTGTGAGGATGAATCCAACGAGGGGTTTAATACTAGGTTTAGATCCCCTCCCAAGATGATTTGACCTTCGGCAATTAGCTTCAGGGTCTCTAAAACTTGCAACCAAGGTACCCGTTTCATATTTGGGGCATAAACACTTGCTATGGTGTGTTTACTGGAAGCAATAGAGCATCAGAGTATTGTTGTGTGACCTTGAATGGTACAGATTTATGGATCGCAATTGTCTGAGAGGTCTCCTTGCAGCTGTAGAACTGGGTGAAATAATGGTTAGGAAGTTTCGGAATTTTATCTTTCCTAAAATGTTTTTTTGTAAGAAAGCAATACCGGTCTTAAAGGGGTTGTCTCATCATAGACAATGGGGGAATATCGCTATGATATGCCCCCATTGTCTTAAAGGTGTAGGTCTCACCGCTGGGACCCGCACCTATATAGAGAACGGAGCTCCGAAAATGAAGTAGGGCACACTGCGCATGCGCCCTCAATTCATTTTCTATGGGGTCGGCGAAAATAGCCGAGCGCTGGCTCGGCTATTTCCGTCGAGCCCATAGAAGTTAATGGGAGCGGGGGTCGGTCAAGAGCAGTTTGCTCCCATTCACTTCTATGGGGAGCCAGCTTGGTGGTGGCCGGACCAGAGTCCTCCAGCCACCACCTTGCAGGGCTCTGTTCTCGATATAGGTGCAGGTCCCAGCGGTGGGACCCGCACCTATAAGACAATGGCATATGTCGCGAAGACATATGCCTACAATTTTGCATCCCTATAGAACCAACTCACGGCCAGGTAATCTTGCATATCTAAGTGGGAGTGGGACATAGTGACCTCACAGTGAGACACTGGTGGTATAACAGAACCCCACAGGTATAGTGTCATGGCTGTGTCACGGTATTGTTGTTCGCCATGATACGTTTGCCGTGCATGCTGGTTGCCAGGGGCAACATGTTGTTGTTGCAGCATATTTTTACTTTCCTACTTTCTCCTGGTTCTTTCCCTGTCTGGTGCTGGAGGGGTTAACTTCCTGGCTGGGTGTGGCCATTAGGGGTTTATATTGCCTGTGGCTTGCAGGATGGAGTCAGTTGTACTCCAGTCTTTGTTGGTGCTGGACCTATGCTCCTGTGCTGGGTTCTTTCATCTGTCCAGTGTGAGGGCCACCTAGTGGGACATCAATGTCTCCCCGATGTCATCTCCATATCATCCCGTTGTCTCCTTCCCTTCACTATCCGTTTATTTGTATGGTGTAGTTTATGTATTGGTGGGTGTTATGTCTTGTTTAGTGTTCCATGTCTGGTCTGTCTATGGTGTTTGCTCAGTCCTGCATGGATGCTAGACATCTCCCTGTGTGTTTGTGCCTTCAGAAGAGGGCCCCAGGGTTCCCTGGACGGGGAACCACAAGTCAGTGAGCAGCTCTGACAGGATATATACCATATTAGGCCTCTTACACGTGTCACGCGTACCTATTGACTTTAATGTGTGTATTCACACGTCAGTTGTTTTTAACAGATCATGGGTCCATGATGACACCACCGAAGCATACCCTACTTTGTCTGTGATTACAAATCCCTCAAGCACATTATAGTCTAGAGGATCGTGAAAACTAGGGATGCCATCCCTGTTTGGTCAGTCGTTTTCACAGATCGTTGCTAGGGTATCCTCAGGAAATACATTTTCAGCCTAGCAATGTCCATTTGGAATACGGATGACGAATGCGGACCAAACATGGATTCTTCATGGCTGTCATCACGTCCATGTCTGTTTGAATGAGGCCTAGTCCAGATGTATTACCTAACCCCACACACACACAACCATACTGAACCAGAGGAATCCAAGGGGATGCAGAACTATAGACCTGAAGGAGGGATGGGAAGAGGTGAGTGAACCTGCAGGTGAAGACTACAGCCAACCAGTAGTACGAACAGATAAGACCACAATGGAACTGAGATACTGTAGAAGTATCCGTCTAACATCTAAGGTATGAAACATTTATTTTTAGTTTATTTGGATTATGGCAAAAAGATGGTAATATCCTCATGAATAGTAAGGGCCACTTTACACTGGCTAAAGATCAGCCGGGATCATCACTAACAAGCATTCGATGGAACATTCTTTAGTGATGATCTGCCTGTGTAAAAGTGCTAGCGATTAATTGATGAACGAGCAATTGGGTAATCGCATCTTTTAAGCAGGCACAAAAATCATAATTTGCCGGCAGCAGATCATAACGTCTTATCACGCTCTGCTGCCAGCAAACAATGATTCCGTATCAGGACAAGAGATGGCATTAGCGATCTCTCCTCCCCATACTGTGGAGGAGATCACTGCATGTAATTGCAGCACTCTCCTTCACTAACAAGTAGGCAATTGTCGGGATGGAACATTTCCTTCCCGACAATCGTAAGGCTCATCCAGTGTAATACAGCCCTAAGGAAGGAATGTCTGATAGATAAAGCTTTTTTTTCTCCTAGTCTCCTGGCTGAAGTTATTGCTATCAAGAAGATGGTCTTTAAGGTAAGAAATATTGAGCCTACTGAATTCAGAGGTTCAAAGGAAGGCTGACAAAGACCATTAAGTGCTATATTAAGATGCCAAGGAGGAACTTTCTTTTTTAAACAAGGTTTAATCCTAGACCTAGCCCTGACAAACCTTTTTACCCATCTATGCTTCTCTGCTCTAGTGCTAAGAGTTGATATATGCACTTTTAGGGTGCTTGTGCTCAATCCTTTGTCAAACCCTGACAGAAGAAGGTCAAGGATTTTAGGCATGTTTGACAAACATAGGTTAGGAGAACTTTCTCTTGACCTGAACAAAAGGTTTTCCATATTTTGAGAAATATGGCCAAAGGGTTGCAATCACTATCTGTCAGGCCTTGTTCTTTTAATAATTTCCTTTCAGGATCCATGCTGACAGATTTAATTTTTGGTGGTTTGGATGGGACAAAGGACCTTGCGATAACAAGACTTTTAAGGGCAGGATCACTGGTTCTTCCACCGCTCAAAGTTTCACAGACAAGAACCAGCTTCTCCCCAAAAGGGGAGGATTAGAATGACTTTTGTTGACATTTTCTTGGCGACCTGCAGAATAAGTGGGAATGCATATGCCAGGTTCATATTCCATGGTCGTGACAATGCATCTACACCCAATAGCCTGCCTGTTAAGGGAGAAGAATGCTTCTACTTTCCTGTTTTTCAAAGCAAATACGTCTACCGGAGGAAGATCCCATTTGTCTATCAGGGAGCTAAACACCTCGAGATGTAAGGACCATTCTCCCAGTAGAATTTTTGTTTAACTCAGGAAATCTGCTGTCTGGTTCTCTGCTCCTTTCAAGTGAACCGCTGAGATAGATAAAACGCTGATCTCTGCCCAAGTAAAAAAAAATTATGCTAACATTTGAAGGATGATTGAAGTGGAACCTCATACCTCCCTGATGGCATGCAAATGACACTGCAGTTATGTTGTCGAAGAGGTTCCATATATGAAAACCTTCCAGAAGAGACTGAGCTTTTAGTAGGGCTTCTAGAACCACTCTCAACTCCGGGTTATTGGAGGACTTTTGTTGGACTTCTGATGACCAGGTGACTTGAAAATAATGATGGTCTATGTGTGCTCCCCAACACCACAGACTGTTTGCTAATCTGTCTGACAGGAGTTAGGTGCCACGGAAACCCCTTTTCCAGGTTTTCCCTGACTGTCCAGCAGAGGGGGGACTTTTTTTTTATACTTTCAGTGGAATCTTGGTTTTTGAATTTCGAGAAATTTCATATGATGATAGGATCCACTGTTAAAATGTCCTTGAGCGGAACAGTGCCACAGGACTGTCTGGATACAAGAGGTCATAAGACCTAAGACACTTATTGCTTACCCCAGCAAACAGCAAGTTCTCTTTATAAACAACTTGATCTTTCCCAAAATGGTCTGTTTTATCTTGGGGTAGAAAAGACTTCTGGAGTACAGAATTCAGGAGAACTCCCAAAAACACTTTGAGTTGCAGGTTTGAGATACGATTTTTCTTGGTTCACAATCCACCCCAGATTTTTCAGGAATGTAAGGACTATAGCTTTGCATTGTAGCAGGTAGACTTGAGTGAACCGGGCATCGGATCATAGATCCAAAGTCGATTTGTTAAAAAACTTTGTAATGCTGTTTCCGTAAAGCATTAAATGTATGAGCTCCGTGTAGCAAAACTTCGTCTTGGCCGAAGTTGCCTAAGACTTTGATGAATGACTTTGGTATGACTATCTGCGTATTTAAAAACATTTTAAAATAGGAATCCGAAGTCGGCTTTGGCACTGGCTGGTACCTCGATACCAAAGGCAACTTCGGATTCCTATTTTGGGGTAACTTCACCTGTCTGATCTCTGTGTTGTGCATAGTCTACAAAAGGAGAGGTTCAGTTTTTGGGTTTCTCCTCCGGGAACCCTTTCTTCTTGTATTGTGCCTGTTCTAAAATTCTGTCCAGCGCAGGATCAATACATATGATACTGAAAATGGTATTGAATACAGCTTGCTTTTGTAATCGTATCGCCTGGCCAGATTTTAAAGCCTGGCAATCTGTGAGGGCCCCGTCTCTGGAGACAAATCTTACAGACTCAGCTAATGCATCAGCTAGGAATCCTGTAACCATCTTAAACAAATGTAGCAATTCCAAAAAAAAAAATCTCTCAAGGTCTTTGCCT
The DNA here is from genome assembly GCF_905171765.1 of Bufo bufo. Taxonomy (NCBI): domain Eukaryota; kingdom Metazoa; phylum Chordata; class Amphibia; order Anura; family Bufonidae; genus Bufo; species Bufo bufo. Next base: position 400,479,397 of record NC_053393.1, on the reverse strand, counting down.
TCTAAGGTTCCTCTAAGTGATTCAACAAGAGGAACAATGATCTTGCTACCGATGTGGCGGCAATGTTTGTATAAATTGTTGTGCTGAGGTTTCCTGGGGTTTTCTTAGTAAAGTCGGGGGTGCCGGGTGTCGGACCCCTGCCGATCTGATATTGATGACCTATCCTGAGGATAGGTCATCAATAAATATAACTTGGACAACCCCTTTAATGGTGAAGAGTCTTCAAAGGTAATAGATATTTTTTTGATTGCTTTTGAAACTGGTACATTAATTTTGCCACCTCTTCCCACCTCTAAGGCCTCTTTCACATGATTAATACAGATTGAGTCAGGATGTGTACAGGAATAAACTGATGGTTTTGCATACAAGTTCTGTATTTTCTACGATTGTATTAAAGGGACACTGACAGGCCAAAACAGCATATATAGTTAGATATATCACATTACAGGTCTTATACAATCTTTTAAAGGCATATAAGTATCCCGCCTCTCCACCTTATAAAGAGCGAAATATAAAGTTTTATAACCTGCTTCTTCGGTCAGCAATCTGCCCAAGGGGCGGCGTTTCATGTGAAAATGCGCCCAGCCAGCCTCGAAGACGCAGGCTGGTGTGTGTACGCAGGCGCGATCTAACGGCACGGCGGGGCGCAGGAGCAGAAGATTGGGCATGAATGATGCCCAGTGGATTGAATTGCTCAGGCGCAGGATCGGGACTGGGGAGAGTTCTAGCCGCCGCCCAGCGAAGTGAATAATGATGAGCTGGGCGGGGCTTAAGAACGGCAGTTGGGAAGGCTGACTGGGCGCATTTTCACATGAAACGCCGCCCCTTGGGCAGATTGCTGACCGAAGAAGCAGGTTATAAAACTTTATATTTCGCTCTTTATAAGGTGGACAGGCGGGATACTTATATGCTTTTAAAAGACTGTATAAGACCTGTGATATATCTAACTATATATGCTGTTTTGGCCTGTCAGTGTCCCTTTAAGTGTGTGCATTTTTTCCATCCAGATAACATGTCGTTTTCACATGCGTGAAGAACAACAATCTACATTTCCTAGCAGCCATCAGTAAAAAATGCATTGCATCCAGATGCTATACGTATGCTACATGCATCACATCAGCACGGAAAACTTGCTTGTATGAAAAAGCTCTTATTGTCCTTTGCATTAAAGTGTAGTTTCTAAATTTCCTTAATTTCTCCTTCCACCCACTCTTCTTGTAGATTTTCATTCACTAGAAAAAGTCTTCCTTTTAGCTCTGAGATCCCCAAACATCTCATCCTGTAATGGGTTGTTTTTGAATTTCTTCAATATCCATAGTTTCTGTTATCGAAGGAGTATCTGTTTTCAACAAATAAATATTTTGCTCTTCTTCCACTCCATAAAGATATCTCTAAGGTATCTCCAAGTTCTGAATCCGATTGCTCCTCAGATAACAGATCCATGCAGGGAAAAAGGAGATATTTTCTTGAGGGTGCCGGAGGAGTCATGGCAAGTAACATCTCAGCAACAGTGGTCTGCACTTCATCTCTAATTAATTACAGTCCTTAATTCAGGCTGCTCTTACTTGATTAGTGTTTCAATACAGGCTCTACAAAGAGGTTTGTTACCTGTAGCCTCTTATAGTACACTTTGACATTTGTTGGGAAAGATTTTGACAATTGTTTCCTTGTCCCCGTAAAAAAGTTATACAGAGTAAGATTACTATCTAACTTAATCAAATTTTGCGCTTCCTAAACAGCCACTTACATGACCGGTGGCAGGAGTGTCTGGAACGTGCTGTACACAGTTAGAATCTTGGGGCTCCATAATAGTAAACCAGTAGAATAGACTGTGTGCTGCACCATAAGCCACACTATGCGGAACACTACTCTGCACACCCCATCCACCTCTCCCGCTTTTAGTACCTTGCCTCACATGGAGAAGTAGTCCTCCGTGAAGACTGCTTCATATACACACACTCCAGCTATCCTGAGGGAATTACACACTGCCCAATACTTATAGATGCTGCTGCAGCTTCAGGAGTAATGGGAAAAAGGTAGCCAGCACAGCAAACCCCACAGACTGACAATTGCCAGGACCGGAATCCAGTCATGCAGTCTCTGACTTTTTCTTGCACCTTTCCTCTACAGGGAGAGTACTGGTGGATGGGTGGGGTTTAATTTGTCTTCCTGTCCCTGCAGAGACCAATGGGACATCCAGGGGGAAAAAAAGGAAAAACACCATTCCACAAAAGTTTTCAGGGCTGTTTTGATATTACAGCTTTCACCATGCTCTATAGGGACATTACATCCTTATTCTGCAGGTTAGTATAATTACAGTGATTCCAAATTTGCAGTTATGTCGTGCTTCAAAAATTGAAACCTTTGCATTGCCATTTTCTGACAGCTGTCTACAGATCAATATGAAGGACCATTTTTGCAGGACAAACTAGTTTATTGGTACCATTTTTATGTATATACAACTTTTCACTTACTTTATTCTATTTGAGGAAAATGAACAAAAAAAATAGCAAGTCATGGATTTTTTCATTACAGCTTCAGTGCACAGGAAAGGGTTAATTACTCTTACCAAAATTGGATTTTCCAATACCCTCTACAACGGCTCTGACAGGAGGGTGTCCCTGCCTCCCAGGACAGGAAACAACATAGAAGCTCAAAATGTAAAAGGCCTCCTCCACTTACCTACTTCAATTAATGACAAAGGACACGGTAGTGATGCAAGAAACCAAAAATGTATTAAAAAATTTCATTCAAATAGAAATCAATACTGAATTATCACAAAATAACAGTACAATAGGGTGGGAAATCCCCAGTGCTGTTGTGGAGGCTATTGGAAAATCCAATTACCAGTAAGAGTAATTAACAATTTTCCCTAGCGCCTCCACAATGGCACTGACAGGAGTAATAACAGAGGAATGAACAAGTTAGGGAGGGAGTTCCATAGAAAGAATTCTATGCCCAAAAGACAAGTCCTAGTTATGTAAAACATCTAATTCATAATGGTTGAAGAAAGTCATTGGGTTTGCCCAAGTAGCCACTTTACAGATCTATTGAAACAGCAATATTCTCAATCGAAGAGGCCGACATAGTGCAAGTCGAGTGGGCTTTAAGTCCTTACGGAGGATCAAGATTCTTCTGAGCGTAGCACAGCATAATCGTATTCCTAATCCACTTGGCGATGGTAGCTTTGCTAGCAGTTAGTCCCTTATTGGGACCATGGAACTGAATAAAGAGATGGTCAGAACGTCTGAATTGCTCTGAAGCTCTTAACCCCATAACGCAAAACGCTGTGCATGTACGGCTGGGGATGCTGTACCAGAACGCATTCCGCCGTACATGCATGGCGGACTGATCGGGCGGGTTCCACAGCTGCGCCCACCCGATCACTGCAGGGGTCCGGCAGTCCCTGGTGGTTTGTGGCGGGTAAAGGAGTGCATCGGGTCCCTGCGCTGCTGTGGCTGGGACCCGATGTGTGACAAGGCAGCCCGATGCAGGAGATCCAGCCTCAGGCTGGGTCTCCTAGGCAACCTGTTTGTGTACTACTCAGTGTAATCCACTAACAGGCAATGCATTACAATACAGATTAATTGTAATGCATTGCAGAGGGGAATCAGGCCCCCAAAAGTTGAAGTCCCAGAGTGGGACAGAAATAAAGTTTAAATTTCTTTTTTTTTTTTTAAAGTGTTTTCAATAAAAAAAATAGTTTCGAGTTAAAAAAAGAAAAAAACGCACCTTTCCCCTGATTTTATAATAAAAAATAGAAACAAAAACACACATATTAGAAATTGCCGCGTCCGTAACGACCGGCTCTATAAATATATCACAAGATCCACCCCGTCCGATAGACACCATAAAAAAAATTAAAAAGCTCTGTAAAAAAAAAAAGCTATTTTTGTCACCTTACATCACTAAAAGTGCAACACTAAGCGATCAAAAAGGAGTATGCCCCCCCAAATAGTACCAATCTAACCGTCACCTCATCCCGCTAAAAATGAGCCCCAACATAGAAAAATCGCCTAAAAAATATGGCTCTCAGGCTATAGAGACACTAAAACATGATTTTTTTTTTTCAAAAATGCTTTTATTGTGTTAAATGTAAAAAAAAATTGAAAAGTATACATATTAGGTATCCCCGAGTCTGTAACATTCTGCTCTATAAAAATACCACATGACCAAATCCCTCAGATGAACACCGTAGAAAAAAAAGTGTCAAAAAAGTCATTTTGCCCAAAAAAATAAATAAAACTATGGCTCTCAGACTGAGACACTAAAGCACCAGAGAAACTGGAATTTGGAAAGTTGTGAATTTTTCTAAATTTTTTGTAAATTTGTAATTTTTTTTATAAAAATGAAATATTTTTATTCAAATTTAACACTGTCATGAATTACAATATGTGACGAGAAAGCACTCTCGGAATGGCTTGGATAAGTAAAAGCGTTTTAAAGTTATCACCACATAAAGTGACACATGTCAGATTTGCAAAAATAAGTCTGGTCCTTAAGGGGTCAAATATACCAGTACAGTCGTGGCCAAAAGTTTTGAGAATGACACAAATATTAGTTTTCACAAAGATTGCTGCTAAACTGCTTTTAGATCTTTGTTTCAGTTGTTTCTGTGATGTAGTGAAATATAATTACACGCACTTCATATGTTTCAAAGGCTTTTATCGACAATTACATGACATTTATGCAAATAGTCAGTATTTGCAGTGTTGGCCCTTCTTTTTCAGGACCTCTGCAATTCGACTGGGCATGCTCTCAATCAACTTCTGGGCCAATTCCTGACTGATAGCAACCCATTCTTTCATAATCACTTCTTGGAGTTTGTCAGAATTAGTGGGTTTTTGTTTGTCCACCCGCCTCTTGAGGATTGACCACAAGTTCTCAATGGGATTAAGATCTGGGGAGTTTCCAGGCCATGGACCCAAACCCAAACGTCAACGTTTTGGTCCCCGAGCCACTTAGTTATAACTTTTGCCTTATGGCACGGTGCTCCATCGTGCTGGAAAATGCATTGTTCTTCACCAAACTGTTGTTGGATTGTTGGAAGAAGTTGCTGTTGGAGGGTGTTTTTGGGCAAAATTGTGAGTGAGCCCACTCCCTTGGATGAGAAGCAACCCCACACATGAATGGTCTCAGGATGCTTTACTGTTTGCATGACACAGGACTGATGGTAGCGCTCACCTTTTCTTCTCCGGACAAGCCTTTTTCCAGATGCCCCAAACAATCGGAAAGAGGCTTCATCGGAGAATATGACTTTGCCCCAGTCCTCAGCAGTCCATTCACCATACTTTCTGCAGAAGATCAATCTGTCCCTGATGGTTTTTTTTTGAGAGAAGTGGCTTCTTTGCTGTCCTTCTTGACACCAGACTATCTTCCAAAAGTCTTTGCCTCACTGTGCGTGCAGATGCTGCGCTCACACCTGCCTGCTGCCATTCCTGAGCAAGCTCTGCACTGGTGGCACTCTGATCCCGCAGCTGAATCCTCTTTAGGAGACGATCCTGGCTCTTGCTGGACTTTCTTGGACGCCCTGAAGCCTTCTTAACAAGAATTGAACCTCTTTCCTTGAAGTTCTTGATGATCCTATAAATTGTTGATTGAGGTGCAATCTTAGTAGCCACAATATCCTTGCCTGTGAAGCCATTTTTATGCAACGCAATGATGGCTGCACGCATTTCTTTGCAGGTCACCATGGTTAACAATGATTTCAAGCATCAACCCCCTTTTAACATGTCAAGTCTGCCATTTTAACCCAATCAGCCTGACATAATGATCTCCAGCCTTGTGCTCGTCAACATTCTCACCTGAGTTAACAAGACATTACTGAAATGATCTCAGCAGGTCCTTTAATGACAGCAATGAAATGCAGTGGAAAGGTTTTTTTGGGATTAGGTTAATTTTCATGGACTATGCAATTCATCTGATCACTCTTAATAATATTCTGGAGTATATGCAAATTGCTATTATAAAAACTTAAGCAGCAACTTTTCCAATATTTATGTAATTCTCAAAACTTTTGGCCACGACTGTACACTTCGCCTTATATCCAAATTGTGGAACTTTTTCTCCAGGTCTGTAGAAGGGGAAGGGCAAAAGGATGGCAAAGAGACTTTCTGATGGCAGTGAAATCTCGAGACCACTTTCAGGAGAAACATCCAGAATCCTGAGGTATGGTGGCCTGCAAGAGAGAGCTTGAATCTCACCTATCCTTCTGGCAGTTGTTATAGCCAGAAGGGAGGTGGTTTTTAGAGACAGAAATTTCAGGGAGATATCCTCTATGGGATCGAACGGTGGTTCCATCAGAACCATGTTTAAGTCCCAGGGTGGAATAGTTTAACGTATAGTAGGACAACTCCTTACTACAACCTTAATAAAAGTTAACGCTTAATCAGAGGAGAATCTGATAACTTTGTCTCCAAGAAGGTACTTAGGGCAGAGATCTGAACTTTTAGGGTGGAAGGCTTTGTCCAAACCTGACTGCAGAAATTCTAAGATAACAGGAATGTTTGGAACAGTGTCATGTTGAAATTTACTGCCTGAAAAGGAAAGGAAGGTTTTTCATGTTCTAAGGTAAATTTTTGATCTTATAGACTTCCAGATAAGTAATAAGGTGGACATCACTGAATCTGAGAGACCTTTCTTTTTTTAGGCCAAAATGTTTAATCTCCAAGCTGTCAGATGAAGCTGGGAGACTTTGGGATGGGACACAGGGCCTTGATGTAAGAGACCTGTAAACACTGGCCACAAATCCCTTGCTGACAGGTTAAACAGAAGGGGAAACCAGGACATTCGTGGCCAGAAGGGAGCTATCATGATTACATGTGCTCTCTCTTATGCCACTTTCAAGAGTCCTTGGGATTAAACTGAACAGGGTAAATGCATAAGCAGACCCTTTAGCCATGGCTGAGACAGTGCACCTATAATTGTTGGCTGTACCTGAGGGTAGAGAGAACAAAACTTCTCCACTTTCCTGTTCCAGATCCAGGACAGGAACTCCCTACCTTGCAGTAGTTTGTTGGAATATGCCAGGGTCCAGAGCCCATTCCGCTTCTCTCTGTGTTTGCCTGCTGAGAAAGCTGGCCACTAGATTGTTGCTTCCTTTCAGATAGAATGCAGTTAAAGAGGTTAGGTATTTTTCTGCCCATGAAAAAAAAGTAAGCAAGTATAGTTGTGTTGTCCAATAGGGATGAGAGGCAGGGGGCAATATTCGATTTCGCGAATATATGGACGAATATTCGACATATATTCGCTTTCTTCGTGCACTAAAATTCACGTAATGTGCATGAGCAAGGGGCGTGGCCTAATTCCGGAACGGTTTTCAAACTACCCAAAGTTTGAGAAGATTGGAAAAGATGGTGGGAAGCAATTTTCGCGACAGTGAGGAAGAACTAATGATCACTGTAAGTTATTTGACATTACAGCAGTGTATTTGATTACTTTTCACATGCATGTCAGAACTATCGCTTTATATGCTGATAGAGTGTTATAAAATATTTGTGATTGCGAAAATCGCCACTTATGAGCCGAATTTTTTTTTGCGATACATATAACTTCACTTTTTATCAGGTCTAAGTAGATATTACTCATTGGTGCAATAAGTATTGTTGTGACATCACAGTACTATGTCAGTATCATGTATGTATGGACAGCAGAGAAATATCTCTCACATGCACATTTATTTTCCTGCCGCACACTATATACCCCCCCCCCCACACACACACAGACACACACACAAACACAGTCTATAGATTAGAGTTTGTGTCCTGTTGCTCAGGACTCAGGAGAAGCTTTTTTTTTTCTTACCGCCAGTATTTGCTGGTTCATTTAGAGTTACCCAGTGTGCACCACGCGGAGGCGAACCAGCAGTACACCCCATACCGTATCGTCACTTCACTAGACAGGTACATCTCTGCTCAGCTGGCCAATATCCAAATGCTCAGACCCCACACACATACAATCGCAATACAATCTGATCTTATAACGGTACCATTAAATCGAAAAATGTTCCTGTTCAAAGACTTAAATACTTTTTGATGTTTTGTTGAGGACATTATTTTCGATACTAGTATTAAAAAAATTGGGATTATATGCTTGCGTCTTTATCCTGCAGCTCATGTTGGAGCGGGGCCACGACCGCACCCGGGTCCACGCAGAGAAGCAGTCCATTGTGTGGGAGATCCGTTCTGAGCTCAAGAGGAAGTTTAAGGGCAAGCACCCTAGGACTGCCATATTAAAAAAATGGTCGGATTTGAAGAGGAGGAATTTGGAGCGGATCAGAGAGATCCGTGACAGAAAATGCCCAGGTACAATGCTTACATTACTTTTGTATCTCTCTCCAACACTCTGTAATGTATATATACAGTTAAAAAAATAAGTAATTTCATCCCTTTACAAATGATTACTTATTAACTGGTGTGACATGTAGCAAATCAGCCGGTTACATCATACATACATCTCTACCTCGCCATAAGTATATATATGTAACCAGCTGATTTCGTGCATTTTACACACACAGAAATATGTGTGTGTGTATACATACATAAACTGCAATCATCATTCTGTATTCCAATAAAAGGCCCCGTACAGCATTACATTAGATAAAAAACAATTTAAATAAAAACTGTGCTAAATAAACAATTTTTTGGGCACATTACATCACTAAAAGTGCAGCACCAAGCGATCAAAAAGGCGTATGACCCCCAAAATAGTAGCAATCAAACCGGCACCTCATCACTCAGAAAATGAGCCCCTACCTAAGACAATCGGCCAAAAAACAAAAAAAATATGGCTCTCAGAATATGGAGACACTAAAACATAATTTTTTTTTCGGTTCCAAAATCCTATTATTGTGTAATACTAAAATCCCCAAAAAAGTATACATATTAGGTATCACCACGTCAGTAATAACCAGATATATAAAAATATCACATGACCTAACCCCTCATGTGAACAAAAAATGTGTCAAAGAAGTAATTTTTTGTCACCTTACATCACAAAAAGTGTAATTCCAAATGATCAAATTGTTTGTAAATTTGTTTTTGTTTTTTAATATAAAAATTTAATTTTGAGAATGAATTTTACCACTGTCATGAAAAACTATATGTTGCGAGAAAATAATTTCAAAATGGCCTGGATAAGTAAAAGCATTTTAGAGTTACTACCACATAAAGTGACACGTCAGATTTGCTAAAAATGGTCTGGCCAGAATGGTGAAAAATGCCCCGGTCATTAACCGCCTCCCGACCGCCAAACGCAGGGATGCATCCTGCGGGTGGCCGGGTTATTCCTCGTTGACGCATCGGCGCGTCATCTCGCGAGACTTCCGCGCGTTTATAGGATCGCAAGGAAAACGAGTTGATCTAGAGCCTGCCAGCGGCGATCATTCGCTGGCAGGCTGTAGATGCGATTTTTTTAACCCCAAAAAGGTATATTAGACGCTGTTTTGTTAACAGCGTCTAATATACCTGCTACCTGGTCCTCTGGTGGTCCCTTTTGCTTGGATCGACCACCAGAGGACACAGGCAGCTCTGTAAGTAGCACCAATCACCACACTACACCCCCCCTGTCACTTATTAACCCCTTATTAGCCCCTGATCACCCCATATAGACTCCCTGATCACCCCCCTGTCATTGATCACCCCCCCTGTAAGGCTCCATTCAGACGTTCGTATGTGTTTTGCGGATCCGCAAAACACGGACACCGCGGATCCGCAAAACACGGACACCGGCAATGTGCTTTCCGCATTTTGCGGATCCGCACATTGCCAGAACTATATAGAAAATGCCTTTTTTTGTCCGCAATAGCGGACAAGAATAGGACATGTTCTATAGGCTCTACAAAAAACGCAGTGTTCGCCCGATCAGGCCTGATCTTGTGCGCACACTTGCGTTCAGTCCGCCCCACCGCAGTGACAGAATATTTTTTTTTCTGATCACTGCAAAAACACCGTGAAATCGCTGCGGCGCTATAAAGATCACTTTTGAGGGGCATGGCGAGTCTCATATTCCACTAACTCCACTAAAATAAAATCTCACATGAACTCACCATACCCCTCACGGAATCCAAATGTGTAAATTTTTTTAGACATTTAAATTCCAGACGTCTTCTCACGCTTTAGGGCCCCTAAAATGCCAGGGCAGTATAAATACCCCACATGTGACCCCATTTTGGAAAGAAGACACCCCAAGGTATTTCGTGAGGGGCATGGCGAGTTCATGTAAAAAAAAAAATTTGGTCACGAGTTAGTGGAATATGAGACTTTGTAAGAGAAGAAAAAAAAATAATACATTTTCCGCTAACTTGTGCCAAAAAAAAAAAAATTCTAGAAACTCGCCATGCCCCTCACGGAATACCTTGGGGTGTCTTCTTTCCAAAATGGGGTCACTTGTGGGGTATTTATACTGCCCTGATATTTTAGGGGCCCTAAAGCGTGAGAAGTACCGTATTTTTCGCTTTATAAGACGCACCTGATGATAAGACGCACCTAGATTTTTGAGGAGGAAAATAAGAAAAAAAATTTTTTAACCAAAAGGTGTGCTTTTGGAGGGGTTTTGAACTAATGGTGGTCTGTGGATGACGCACTGTTATGGGGGGACCTGTGGGTGACGCACTGTTATGGGGGGACCTGTGGGTGACGCACTGTTATGGGGGGACCTGTGGGTGACGCACTGTTATGGGGGGACCTGTGGGTGACGCACTGTTATGGGGGGACCTGTGGGTGACGCACTGTTATGGGGGGACCTGTGGGTGACGCACTGTTATGGGGGGACCTGTGGGTGACGCACTGTTATGGGGGGACCTGTGGGTGACGCACTGTTATGGGGGGACCTGTGGGTGACGCACTGTTATGGGGGACCTTTGGGTGACGCACTACTACGGGGGATGTAGCATCATATATAGCATCTTATGTAATGGGGGTCACTATTCACACAGGGACAATATACTGTGACACATATGATACTGTGACCAGCATAAGATGATCTTATGCTGGTCACAGTATCATGTGTCACAGTATATTGTCCCTGTGTGAATAGTGACCCCCATTACACCACAGGGCACACAGTAGACTTTATATGTAAAATCTTTTAATGGCTCTGCTTTCTTCTATACCAGTACTCACTATAAAAGCAGCAGTCCGGCCAGCACGTGACGTCACTCACTCAGTCAGTCACGCTCCTGCCAGCTTCATTAATGAAGTGGGAGGAGCATGACCGAGTGAGTGACGTCACGCGCCGGCTGGACCGCTGCTTTCATAGTGAGTACTGGTATAGAAGAAAGCAGAGTGTAATGAAGCCGTTTTCATATGTAAAGTCTATAATCTTCAAGCAGTGTCTCTGCTTTAAACTAGGGCAATCCTCTGTAGTGCAACTCACTATGAAAGTGGCAGGCAGAGCGGCAGCGTAACCTCGCGATTCTCACTCATTAATGCTCCTCCCACTTCCTTCCCATGAATGAGTGAGAATCGCGAGGTTACGCTGCCGCTCTGCCTGCCGCTTTCATAGTGAGTTGCACTACAGAGGATTGCCCTAGTTTAAAGCAGAGACACTGCTTGAAGATTATAGACTTTACATGTGATAATTACTGTGAGCGGGGTCCGATGTATTACAGTACAGTGACTGCATCGGGCCCCGCCGCGAGTGTTGCCAGCCTCCGTCCCCTCCTCCCACCCCTCTGATACATTGCGGCTTGCGATGTATCAGCGTCAGCAAAGTAAACATGGCAGTGTTCGCTTTATAAGACGCACTGCCATTTTCCCCCCACTATTGGGGGGGGAAAATGGCGTCTTATAAAGCGAAAAATACGGTAGTTTGGAATCCAAATGCGTAAAAAATGCCCTGTGAAATCCTAAAAGTACTCATTGGATTTTGGGCCCCTTTGCGCACCTAGACTGCAAAAAAGTGTCACACATGTGGTATCGCCGTACTCAGGAGAAGTAGGGCAATGTGTTTTGGGGTGTATTTTTACATATACCCATACTGTGTGTGAGAAATATCTCTGTAAATGACAACTTTTAAAAAAAATTTATACAAAGTTGTCAATTTACAGACATATTTCTCTCACCCAGCATGGGTATATGTAAAAATACAAACCAAAACACATTGCCCTACTTCTCCTGAGTACGGCGATACCACATGTGTGGCACTTTTTTGCAGCCTAGGTGCGTAAGGGGGCCGAAAGTCCAACGAGTACCTTTAGGCTTTACAGGGTTGCTCACAATTTAGCCCCGCCCAAAATGCCAGAACAGTAAACACACCCCACAAATGACCCCATTTCGGAAAGTAGACACCCCAAGGTATTCACTGAGGGTCATAGTGAGTCAGTGGGAAAAGTTAGCAGAAATGGAAACTTTATATATTTTTTTTCCTCAGAAAGTGTCATTTTCCACTAACTTGTGAAAAAAAATTAAATCATACATGAACTCACCATGCCCCTCCGCGAATACTTTGGGGTGTCTTCTTTCTAAAATGGGGTCATTTGGGGGGTATTTATACTATCCTGGCATTCTAGCACCTCAAGAAACATGACAGGTGCTCAGAAAGTCAGAGCTGCTTCAAAATGCGGAAACTCACATTTTTGCACTATAGTTTGTAAACGCTATAACTTTTGCGCAAAACAATAAATATACACTTATTGGATTTTTTTAAATCAAAGACATGTAGCACAATAAATTCTGACACAAACTTGTATAGAAATGTAATTATATTTGAACAATTTTACCAGAAAAAGTTAAAAATACACTTTTTTTGAGAAAATTGCGGACTATTTTGATTAATATCAGAAAAACGAAAAATCTCAGCAGCAATGAAATACCACCAAATGAAAGCTCTAATAGTGAGAAGAAAAGGAGGTAAAATTAATTTGGGTGGTAAGTTGTATGACCGAGCAATAAACCGTGAAAGTAGTGTAGTGCAGAATTGTAAAAAGTGGTCTGGTCATTAAGGGGGTTTAAGCTAGGGGAGCTGAGGTGGTTAAAGGGAACCTGTCATGTGGATATTTGATTATAATCGAACTAATTATATACAATTATTAACTACTAAAAAGTGCCTTTAATGTATTCACTTACTGGTGTGACAGATGGTTACCTCATAATATACACACAAAGATGCCACATGCCGCATGCTAATGAGCTGATTTGAGTCCAGCGTGATGTCAGTGAGTCCAGCGTTTTTTTAAATTCAGAGCTATAGCCACTCCCCTGCCCACCTGCTGCTTATTCATATGGAAAATAACTGTCAATCAGCAGCAGGTAGGCGGGGAGAGTCAGGAGCTCATGAATATTCAGGACTCATCATTATCAGCTGGAGCTTTTCAATACAAGATGTTGGCAGATTGACTGGATCAAGTAAGGAAAGTGACCCAGCATTTTGCTAAGAGAATCAGTCACTTATTTATGTTGCCCTTAGTTAGGACACCATAAAACTGGTGACAGGTTCCCTTTAAGGGGTGAATTTGCATATGTTATGAGTTGTTTGTCTAAATTCTGAACATTGTGTGATTACAGGGGTTCCACTTCCCTCAGTCCGTCGCAGGTCGTGGACGGGCGAGATAAAGGTGGTGTCCAGCGAGGAGGAGGAGGGAGACCAGGCCGGACCCTCCCAGCAAGAGCCTGAGGCACCAACAACACCACCTGAAGTGGGTGAGGAGGTGGAGGTTGCAGAGTCTGATCCCTCCCAGAAGCCAGATTCCACACACCCAGCTCCTGATGAGGAGGAGGAGGTTGTCACTAGCCCCCGCCAGGAGGGTAAATATGTTCACACAGCAATATCATTCGGTATCCATGCATCTTAATCCGAATTGCACTTAATGAACTTTTTTTTTTCCTAACAGTACTAATTCAATTGCAAAAAAAAATTGCCCAACTGCAAGCCCAACACGATGCAGGCATGCAGGACATGCAGAGGCGGCTGCAGGACATGCGGAGGCAGCTGCGCAAGATGGAGGTGCTGCATGGAAAAAAAATGAAGGAAATTTCAGACCTCCATGAAGTGTTGAAAAAGTTGCCTTAGAGGCCTGTTTGTAAATAAATATTGTTTTCCTGTTATAATGTGTGGTTACGTTTTTTAATACTGTTATGTTGTCATGTAATTCAAACCGATAAGGTTGCAGTAAGGACCCTTTAGTCCTGGGTAAAACTTATCAGGATCAGGACAGGCAGCAGCAGCAGGTAAATGGTAACTTGGTAGTATAAGACCTATCCATAGCTCGGCCAAACACATCAGGACAAACAGCCGCAGGTAAATGGTAATGGTGTAGTAGAAAACCCTACACATAGCTTGGCCAAACTCAGTCAGAACAGACAGGAGCCAGTTCTTTGTTTGTAGGATGAATATGTTCCCACGAATGGGCCCCACCAGACCGGGGCAACCTGAAAAATAAACTTATACACCTCTGACAGCAGCATGTTCTTTGTTGGCAGCATGAATGCGTTCCCATGAATACAAATTTCAATATATTCCTTTGACAATTTTTATTTTAAAGCATTTTTCAGATTGTAAAGCCCACAAGAAATAATAATTTTTTTTTATATATATATATATATATATATATATATATACACACTCACCTAAAGAATTATTAGGAACACCATACTAATATGGTGTTGGACCCACTTTTGCCTTCAGAACTGCCTTAATTCTACGTGGCATTGATTCCACAAGGTACTGATAGCATTCTTTAGAAATGTTGGCCCATATTGATAGGATAGCATCTTGCAGTTGATGGAGATTTGAGGGATGCACATCCAGGGCACGAAGCTCCCATTCCACCACATCCCAAAGATGCTCTATTGGGTTGAGATCTGGTGACCGTGGGGGCCATTTTAGTACAGTGAACTCATTGTCATGTTCAAGAAACCAATTTGAAATCATTCAAGCTTTGTGACATGGTGCATTATCCTGCTGGAAGAAGCCATCAGAGGATGGGTACATGGTGGTCATGAAGGGATGGACATGGTCAGAAACAATGCTCAGGTAGCCCGTGGCATTTAAACAATGCCCAATTGGCACTAAGGGGCCTAAAGTGTGCCCAGAAAACATCCCCCACACCATTACACCATCAGCACCAGCCTGCACAGTGGTAACAAGGCATGATGGATACATGTTCTCATTCTGTTTACGCCAAATTTGGACTCTACCATTTGAATGTCTCAACAGAAATCGAGACTCATCAGACCAGGCAACATTTTTCCAGTCTTCAACAGTCCAATTTTGGTGAGTTTGTGCAAATTGTAGCCTCTTTTTCCTATTTGTAGTGGAGATGAGTGGTACCCGGTGGGGTCTTCTGCTGTTGTAGCCCATCCGCCTCAAGGTTGTGCGTGTTGTGGCTTCACAAATGCTTTGCTGCATACCTCGGTTGTAACGAGTGGTTATTTCAGTCAACGTTGCTCTTCTATCAGCTTGAATCAGTCGGCCCATTCTCCTCTGACCTCTAGCATCCACAAGGCATTTTCGCCCACAGGACTGCCGCATACTGGATGTTTTTCCCTTTTCACACCATTCTTTGTAAACCCTAGAAATGGTTGTGCGTGAAAATCCCAGTAACTGAGCAGATTGTGAAATACTCAGAACGGCCCGTCTGGCACCAACAAC
This sequence comes from Bufo bufo, assembly GCF_905171765.1. Classification (NCBI taxonomy): domain Eukaryota; kingdom Metazoa; phylum Chordata; class Amphibia; order Anura; family Bufonidae; genus Bufo; species Bufo bufo. The sequence continues at coordinate 400,463,809 of NC_053393.1, read as the reverse complement.
CATGCCACGCTCAAAATTGCTTAAATCACCTTTCTTTCCCATTCTGACATTCAGTTTGGAGTTCAGGAGATTGTCTTGACCAGGACCACCCCCCTAAATGCATTGAAGCAACTGCCATGTGATTGGTTGACTAGATAATTGCATTAATGAAAAATAGAACAGGTGTTCCTAATAATTCTTTAGGTGAGTGTGTATATATATATATATATATATATATATACACACACACACACATGCCATGGCACAGCCTCAAAAAAATGTGTGTTTATTAAACCAAAGCGACGTTGCAGTCCACACAATGGGACCTTTCTCAAGCAGTGATAAAAGTGAATTGTGCCAAGTACAAATACAAACTAGAATTTCGTGTCGTGTCTAAAAATCAAAAAATAATGTTAAAAAAAATGCTATAATATACTAGTATTCATACTGTGGAGAGATTAATAACTTCCATTAATTTATGTAAATTCTTATCTGCTTAATTTATAAAATTTCAATATTAAAAAAATGTATCAAAAATTAATTTTGTCACTAAAATGTCAGGTGTACTGATTAAAAACATAATGGAGGGGGCCAAAAACTTACCAGCATGGATCCAATATAGCGTCCCCTTTGGTTAACTGCGCATGTTGGCGCATTGCTTCCGCATTACATAAAGAAAAATGTGATGCAATAATGTGATCGCATCAAAGAAGGAACACACACAGGGTGCGAGTGTCCATAGACAAATGATAACAGATCATGTGTACGCACCAGAAAGTGAATTCAAGCTGAGCCACAAACGCATCCAGTCTATGCGGTCACATAATAGCAAACCTTGGAGATGATAAGAATAACTGTCAAAATGGTGACATGGCTGCAAGAATATTATATATATCACATTTTATATTGTAAAGTGAAAAGCTTTGTTTCTATAAAAATCGCATGTGCACATTATCATTACATAGTTGTCAAGAAGTAAAATCAAATAAAAATGTATATATAGATATATACATGTGGCAAGAACCCTCCATTCCCAAAACAGGATAACCACAAGGATGAGTATAATGCCAGTAACACCCAACCATGTGGAGAGGTCAACATGAAAGTCAGGCATCCTGTTCAGGACGACAGACAACAACATGTTCACACCTATATCCTCATTAGAACAAACAAGAAAATAATAAAATGATAACATTTAATTAGGGTCCTCAATCAGTCCTGTACAATGTTAACTGCACAAAATCTTTTTACAAGTGAAGCCCACATGCGCTCCCCACCAAATTTTAGAAAGAACCACAACTAGGGCCGCCCAAAATCCAAATAAAATAAAATAAATTAACCTCTTAGGGACATAGGGAGTACAGGTATGCCCTGATGTCCTGGTACTTAAAGAGGACCTTTCACCTATTATGACACTGTGAACTAACTATACATACATGGAGAGCGGCGCCCGGGGATCTCACTGCACTTACTATTATCCCCGGGCGCCGCTCCGTTCTCCCGTTATGCCCTCCGGTATCACTAAGTTATAGTAGGCGGAGATTCCAGTCACTAAGTTATGGTAGGCGGAGTCAGCCCTTGTTCTGCTGTAGCGCTGGCCAATCGCAGCGCAGAGCTCACAGCCTGGGAGATTCTTTTCTCCCAGGCTGTGAGCTCTGCAATGCGATTGGCCAGCGCTACAGCAGAACAAGGGCAGACTCCGCCTACTATAACTTTGTGACTGGAGATACCGGAGGGCATAGCGGGAGAACGGAGCGGCGCCCAGGGATAATAGTAAGTGCAGTGAGATCCACAGGTGCCGCTCTACATGTCTGTATAGTTAGTTCACAGTGTCATAATAGGTGAAGGGTCCTCTTTAATGACACAGGGCGTACTTGTACGTCCTGTGTAGTTCCGATCACCGCCGCGCGGCAGGTGGTGATCGGAACTGGGTGCCTGCTCAAATCATTGAGCAGGCACCCTGGGACAATGCACCGGGGGGGTCCTGTGACCCCCCCATGTCGGCGATTGCAGCAAACCGCAGGTCAATTCAGACCTGCGGTTTGCTGCGTTTCCGGGTTATTCGGGTCTATGGAGACCCGATAACCCAGAACAGGATGGTGATCGGTGGTGTGATAATACACCACCAATCACCGTCGGCTCTGATTGGTTGCAGGGGCGGGCGGGCCATTCAAATTAGTGCAGCGCTCCTATCTTCCTCCTTTTGTGTCCAGGAGCCGAGGAGCCAGCTGCACGATCTCAAGAGCCAGCACCCCCATCTGTGCCCCAGCACCCCCTTCTGACTCTGCACAGTGAAAGGTGTTTAGGGAAAGGTTAGGGACAGGTAAGGTTAGGCAGGGATATTCAGGGAAAGTTAGTGGGGGAATTTTTTGGGGGGGGATTGCATCACCCTAACTCGGGTGTCTGGGGTCCACAGCACAACTGTGTGACCCTAGACCCCCCACAGGAGTGCTGCAGCTTGCCCCCCCCCACAACTTTTTTGGGGTGCAAGCAATTTTTTTTTTTTTTGCGTACGCTGACTGTGGCCGGCACTCTTAGCGTTCGGCCACTGTTAGCGCATCACACACCCCACCACTGATCAGCTTTGGACAGCTGATCAGCGAGTTTGAATTTTTTATTTTATTTTCACATTTTTTTTGTCTGTTAGGTTTAGGGTAAGTTTGTGAACACCCGCACCCCCACACATACCAAATAAAGTTTAACACGCACGCACACACACACACACACACACACACACTCCCCTATGGTCCGCCGGATGTTCTCGGCCGAGGAGGCATACGCCCAGCTTGCCTCCGAGTCAGAGAGCCCCAGTGAGGACGAGGATGACCCCACTATCCTTTTGTCATCCACGTCCTCCTCATCATCTAGCGATGATGATGAGCCCCCAAGGCGGCGGAGAAGCCGCCAGACGGAGAAAGGGGACCGCCATGCTAGGGACCCTGTGGCCCACACTAGTACGAGCAGCTCTGGGGCTCATACTAGTTTTCCGGCCCACCAGATTAAGTCCACCTGAGCCCCCTACAGGTGAACTTGTCTGGTGTACCCCAGAGCATTTTGAGCCTGCGATTCCTGATTTTGTTGGTCAACCAGGAATCCAGATTTCCACAGTGGGCTTCACTGAATATGACTATTTTAGTCTTTTTTTCAGTGACCACTTTGTAAATCTGATGGTGGAGCAAACAAACCTGTACGCCTAACAGTTCATTGCTCAACACCTGGGCTTCTTTTAGACTATGGCCGGTGGCTGGACTCCGGTCAGTGCAGCCGAGATAAGGACGTTTTGGGGCCTCGTGCTGCACATGGGCCTGGTCAAAAAACTGAGTGTCAGTCATTACTGGAGTGGGGACATCCTCTACCAGACCCCACTTTACAGTACGGCCATGACACGTACCCGGTTTGAGGCCATCCGGAAATGCCTGCATTATGCAGATAATGCAGCATGTCCCCCCCCAAGGTGATCCTGCCTATGACCGCCTGTACAAAATCAGGCCGGTCATCGATCACTTTGGGGCCAAATTTGTGAAGGCCTATGTACCTGGAAGGGAGGTCGCGGTTGATGAGTCTCTCATTGCTTTCGAGGGGAGACTCATTTTCCACCAGTATGTTCCCTCTAAGCGGGCAAAGTATGGCGTGAAGCTGTACAAACTTTGTACCTCAGGGTACACTTACAAGTTTCGTGTGTACGAGGAGCGAGATTCCCGTATTCAACCCCCAGAATGTCCCCCCACTCTGGATGTTAGCGGGAAACTTGTGTGGAACGTTATGCACCCACTGCTAGATAAGGGTTACCACCTGTACGTGGATAACTTTTATACTAGAATCCCCTTGTTCCAGTCCCTCGCCGCCAGATCCACATCCGCTTGTGGGACCATGCGGAAAAATCAACGCGGCCTCCCTACCCACCCCCTCCAGGTACCTATCCCCAGGGGTGCGACCCGTGCCCTTACCAGTGGAAACCTGTTGCTGATCAGATATAAGGACAAGAGGGATGTCCTTGTACTGTCCACAATTCACGGTAACGGCATCACCCCTGTCGCTGTGCGAGGTACCGCGGCAACGGTCCTTAAGCCCGATTGTATCGTTGACTACAATCGGTATATGGGAGGAGTTGATCTCTCTGATCAAGTCATCAAGCCATATAATGCCATGCGCAAAACCCAGGCATGGAACAAAAAAGTTGTGGTCTACTTGGTACAGGTTGCCTTGTACAACTCTTTTGTACTGTCCCAGAGCATGGCAACACAGGGAAATTCCTTCAGTTCTATGAGGCAGTCCTCAAGGTTCTGATCTTTTCTGATCAGGAAAGAGCAGGCAGGAGTACCTCGGGAACTGGAGGCGCCCGAATCGTCCCTGGCCAACACTTTCCAGGTGTGGTCCCCCATACTGGAAAGAAGGGACGGACCCCAAAAAAATGCAGAGTGTGTCATAGGAGGGGGATACGGAAGGACACCACCACTCAGTGACAAGTCCCCCGATCATCCGGGCCTCTGCATTGACATTTGCTTCAGGGAGTACCACACTTCCATGGAGTACTAAATTTATATTCCCCTTCCCCAATGTAGCCACTGACAATCGGATAAAAAACTATGGTTCTCAGACTTGAGACACTAAAACCCCCCAAAAAAAATTCTAAAATATTATTTAGTAAAACTAAAATAAATAAAAAAGTTGACATATTAGGTGTCGCCACGTCCGGAAGAATCTGCTCTATAAAAATACCCCATGACCTAACCCCTCAGATGAACACGGTAAAAAAAAAAAAAAAAAAAAAACGGTGCAAAAAACTTTTTTTGTCACCTTACATCTCAAAAATTGTAATAGCAAGCGATCAAAAAGTCATATGCCCCCCAAAATAGTGGCAATAAAACCGTCCTCTCATCCCGCAAAAAATGAGCCCCTACCTAAGAAAATCGGCTAAAAACAAGAAAATACGAACTCTTAGACTATGAAGATACGAAAATGTTTTTTTTTGTTTATAAAAAGATAAGTGTAAAACATAAATTAAAAAAATATATAAAAAGTTGACATTAAATTAAATATAGTTTAATTGGCTAAAAACTATAGTGTAAAACATGAATAAATAATTAATAAGTAGACATATTAGGTATCGCCGCGTCCGTAAGAATCTGCTCTATAAAAATACCCTATGACCTAAACCCTATGATGAACACGGTCAAAAATATGATATGTCCCATTTAAAGAGGACCTTTCACCGATTATTACACTATGAACTAACTATACAGACATGTGGAGCGGCGCCCGGGGATCTCACTGCACATACTATTATCCCTGGGCGCCGCTCCGTTCTCCTGCTATGTCCTCCGGTATCTCCGTTCACTAAGTTATAGTAGGCGGAGTCTGCCCTTGTTCTTCTGTAGCACTGGCCAATCGCATTGCAGAGCTCACAGCCTGGGAGAAAAGAACCTCCCAGGCTGTGAGCTCTGCGCTGCGATTGGCCAGTGCTAGAGCAGAACAAGGGCAGACTCCGCCTACCATAACTTAGTGACTGGAATCTCCGCCTACTATAACTTAGTGAGCGGAGATACCGGAGGGCATAGCAGGAGAACGGAGCGGCGCCCAGGGATAATAGTAAGTGCAGTGAGATCCCCGGGCGCCGCTCTACATGTCTGTATACTTAGTTCATAGTGTAATAATCAGTGAAAGGTCCTCTTTAAAGCCCCCCTGATGCACCCCTAGAGTAGAAACTCCATAAAAGCGACCCCATCTAAGAAACTACACCCCTCAAGGTATTCAAAACAGAGTTTACAAACTTTATTAACCCTTTAGGTGTTCAACAGTTTATGGCAAATGGAGATGAAATTTCAGAATTTAAATTTTTGGTAACTTTGCCTCACAAAAAAGTAATATAGATAAACCAAAAATCATATGTACCCTAACAATAGTCCCAACAAAACTGCCACCTTATCCCGTAGTTTCCAAAATGGGGTCACTTTTATGGAGTTTATACTCTAGGAGTGCATCAGGGAGGCTTCAAATGGGACATGGTGTAAATAAACCAGTCCAGCAAAATCTGCCTTCCAAAAACCCCACGGCCACCTTTCCCTCTACGCCCTACCGTGTGCCCATTTAGTAGTTTACAGCCACATATGGGGTGTTTCTGCAAACTACAGAATCAAGGCAATAAATATAGCATTTTGTTTGGCTGTTAACCCTTGCTTTGTTACTGGAAAAAATTGATTAAAATGGAAATGTGCCAAAAAATTTAAATTCTCAAATTTCATCTCCATGTGCCAATAACTCTTGTGCAACACCTAAAGGGTTAACAAAGTTTGTAAAAATCAGTTTTAAATACCTTGAGGGGTATAGTTTCTTAGATGGGGTCACTTTTATGGAGTTTCTACTCTGGGGGTGCATCAGGGGGGCTTCAAATGGGACATGGTGTAAATAAACCAGTCCAGCAAAATCTGCCTTCCAAAAACCACACGGCGCACCTTTCCCCCTATGCCCTACTGTGTGACCGTACAGTAGTTTATGGCCACATATGGGGTGTTTCTGAAAACTACAGAATCAGGGCAATAAATATAGCATTTTGTTTGGCTGTTAACCCTTGCTAACCCAGCCTTTGGCTGTGCAGGCATGCTGGGAGTTGTAGTTTTGCAACAGCTGGAGGCACACTGGTTGGGAAACACTGCCCTAAGCTCACAAGCTGGAGCATGGCCTGGCAGCGGACAGGCCCCACACCTGAATAGCTACGGGGATGCTTGCTGGGGGCTCAGCAGCGGAGGAGACAGATGCTTGAGGGAGAGCAGTTCTCCCCTGGACACCCTGGGGTGGCACCACAAACTGAGATGCCGCCACATCTGATGATCCCTCCCCGGGGCCTTGGAGAGACACCCAATGGGCAGTAAAAATTATGCGTCGTCCCTGCCCATGTCTGCTGGTCCAGGCATACATTGTCAGATGTACCCTGTCACTGACAGCATGTGCGTAACAGGGATACATTCTGCACAATGTGCTGGTGCAAGGTAGGGACACCGGTCCTGGCAAAGAAATGGCAGCTGGGGACACGCCATCTGTGTTGGGCCTGCTCCAACATCTGTCGGAATGGCTTGCAGTTCACAATATTGAAGGGCAGCAGATGTTTGGCAATAACCCTTGCCAGGAGCCCATTGAGTGAACACATGTGTTGGGCCCCAGGAAAGTAGGGCACGGTGCATTCAAATGCATTGGCAACTGACTGCTGGCGCCGGACGGCAGTGGAGGCGATAGAGGGTGCAGAGGTCCGACTGCCGGTACCAGTACCTCTAGGAGAGGGAGTGGGAATGCATTGTTGGAAGGGGTTGGGGTGGCTGCAGGAGCTGCTGTCCGTCCCCTGCGCACTGCTGCTGGCGCCGCTACGACCACCCTGCATCTGTTCCCACTCCTGTCAATGGTTGACCCTCAGGTGTTGAGTAGGGGCAGTGGTACCCAGCTGAGCCACAGACCTCCCTCTCCTCACCCTGGCATGGCTGACAGATTGCAATTGTCACATCGTCTGCTGCCAGGGTGAAGTAAGCCCAAACAGACGAGTTACGCACCAACCTCCTGTCAGATGGGGTGGTGTTGGCTTGCGCCTGTTTGTGCTCGGTGTGCACAGGTGGAGCCGGCACCTGCTGCTGCCACCATTACCAGTGGAGCCCCTGCCACTGGGCTCCCTGGTGCACTGTTTGCCTTGTGTGCCTACCTTCCTCGTCAGTGCTGCTGTCACCCATTCAGAAGTCACCCTCCTTTTCATTGCCTGTAATGTCAGACCCAAGGTAGACTAGTGGTTGACTGAGGGGGAACAGCAGACGTGGAGCCCCTGACCTGGCTCTGCTGTCGGAGTGTCTTCTATAGGGAAACCTGGTCTACCACTAATTTCACCTTCTTCAGAAGACTATGGGGATGAATCAGACTGGATATATATTGAGGATTGTATGTCGCCTTCATCAGAATCAATTGAATTCTGTTCCTGTATAGGGTCATGTCTAATTCTAGAGATTTTTTTAGATAAAAAGGTAGAATTAACTTCTGATTTGACTAGAGCCTGAAGAAATTTGTAAAAAGATTACAATTCCTCAACCACAGTTTTAACAATACATGTCTGACACCTTCTCCCATTCAGATGACAACCCAGTTTTACAAGAACACATTCTTTGTTCTTATTTTGTCACCACTTTCCTAGGTTTTGTCTGTAACACATTAGTACAAGTAAATCAGCAGAGGGAAGCACATTATGCCCAGAGCACTCACCCCCTCAGAGGTACCAATGCTGAAGGGACTGCAGACCGTTCCACGTGCTTGTCCTCCATGCTGCTTCTGCCAGCTATCTATCCACAATGCACCCTTCTCATAGGCGCTTCTGTAATGTCACACTCAACGCTGGTCACGTGACACCCTTCCTTGGCCTAACTTCTTTCCTGGAAGCTCCTCCTGTGGTCCAGAAGACTGTGCCTCTATCATATCACCAAAGCCACTGTATGCTCCAGCACACAAAGTACTCCCTTTGGAGTTTTGCTGTGCCTCTGCCCATACCTTTCAGTGCACCAGAGATGCCGCAATATATTCCTGGGAACGGCAGGTACAACGGGGAGAAATCCAGCCCACTATAGGGGGTCAGTGTAGGAGCACCACCAGAGGGAGGGAACCTAAAAAAGTAAAACTACAGGCTTCCCCAGAGAAAGGAAACCACACTGAATCGGAAGTAGTGTCCACCCTTTTATTCTGCAGGTTTCCTGTCTTTGGGGGCGAGCCTTTCCTGTGGAGCTGTCATGGGGGAAAGGCAAAAAATGTTTTAGTGCCTCCATATTCTGAAAGCCAGTCATTTTTTGGTCGACTTATGTAGGGGCTAATTTTTTTTTCCCTGTATGAGATGACTGGTACTATTTTAGGGTGCAAATGACTGATCGCTTGGTATTACACTTTGTAATGCAAGGTGACAAAAAAATGGCTTGACACTCTACGGTGTTCACCTGGGGGGTTAGTTCATGTGATATTTTTATAGAGTCGGTCAATACAGACGCAGCAATACCCAATGTCTACTTTTTTCCCTGTTTTTTCACTTTATTTTGGGAAAAGGATGCTTTTTTTTACTTGAAACTCAGTTTAAAAAAAAAACATTTTTTGTCCCATATATGCACCTAACGATATTTGGTGCACATGAACTGATTTTTGTATTGAATTAAACTCAAGATTATTTATATATAAAAAAACATTTTGCAAGTGTCCAGTAGTCATTTTGAACTCATTTATTAAAAAACTAAATGTACAACCACCTTTTATCAAGGCCAGTGGATTAAAAACTATTTACATGTGAAATACATAGTATTTGCAGTTCTGAAAAGTGGCCTCCTGGAAGGGCAACCATTACTTGTGTCTGAAGTGGCAGTTACTTTCTATCACAGACACTTCCTCCTAGCCCTGAAGTTTCCCACAAGTTCCAATAAACTGGCTGAATATGTTGTGGCAGTTACAGCCAGTCTACGCACTAAGACAATCCATGGCCACTTATAAACATCCTTTGTAGTTTATGCATCTTCATGTTCCATACTGGAAGATAATGACTGCTGATCCTCCAATTCTGCCTCATCTTCATATCTGGCTTCTTCCAAGTCTAGGTTCTTTAAGTCCTCAAGGCTTTGAGGTGCACTTCCAGTAAGCCTCTGATAAAAAAAAAAAAAAAGTCAGCCATGGCATGCTCCAGAACTGCAACTGTTGCATTGTGAGACCATTGCAATACATTCCATGAAGTGTTACGATCTAGCTATGCAATGTAGCTGTACTCAAAACATTTTAGGTAATGCTTTGACCAGGCAGTATGTAGATATGCCATCAGTGGGCTCAAACTAATAAATTTAGTGCACCATACCCTCAGACAAATCTACACCTATAATTTTGCATCAAAGATGGTTTTAAACCACACCCAGAGTAGAGTTTGTGTGAAGCAAGGTGTGCATGCCAAGATTTAGCTTAGCAAGTCTATGTATGAGCACTCCAAAGCCAGTAAGACTCACCTCTATCAAGTTAGCCATGTGTTGCACATGTCCTGCTAGTTCCATGAGTTCATCATTTTCCTGCTTCAACTTTTCAATCTCCCCATCTTTGAGCTCAATTTCTTTATGCATCTGTCAAATGAGAGAACACTTAATACTGTACAAAAGTATATATAAAAAAAAAATTAAATTCACAGCAATCTTTTAATTAAAAACCTCATTCATACCCTCACTTGTATGCTACTGAATATTTGCACATTTAGATGAGAAAGGCAAAACTTGATTACTACAAGTTAGCATTGTATTCCAGGGATGACCAGCCTGTGGCTCTCCAGCTGTTGCAAAACTACAACTCCCAGCATATGGCCTACAGCTATCAGCCTGCAGCAGTGCATTGTGGGAGTTGTAGTTTTACAACAGCTGGAGTGTAGCAAGTTGGCCATCCCTGTTATATTCTATAAACCTCCACACCAACTACTTAAGGAATTTTAAACTGCCACCAGCAGCCTGTCCTAGAATGACCAGGACTGGCTGGGCCACACTACATACTGATCTACAATAGATGCAATCTTGCATATGATATACCATCATGGCTTACCAGCCTGTCAGGAACACTAACCAGTATATTCCATAGCATACTGTGTGGTGAGGCCCCCACTCCCTTTGCAAGTAATACAACCAGTCCTGGTCTTGTTGGACAGTTGTAGCCATTTTAATCTCAGAGAACTCCTTTAAACTGTGGCAAATCTGTATAATTAAACTCCTAGGTCTGCACATCACTATGTGGCCTCCAGTGACAGCACAAAAGTTATTACAGTTGAGCATCTGGTTACCTTTTCATTTTCCTGTAGTACTTCATAGAGGGCCTTTCTTCTTTCCTCTGCAAGCTCCTTCCAGTACTGGTAAGTAGGGTTTTCTACATAGAAATTTCAGAACCATTATATAAAACCAGGTAATTATCTGCTGTATTTTACGTCCCTATAGTATCTTTGCCAAGAATCACTCACCTTGCACCATAAGTTCATAAGCTTCATTTGTAGAGTCTTTATTTTCCCTCTGTTCTGGATCAACAGCGACTTCCACCTTCGCCTTCTTTGAAGTGATCTGATCATTCCAGAGTTTTCTTTTTGTTGAATTTTTGGTCTACAGAAGAGAATTGACATAAGACATCAAACCATGTGAAGACCCATCAAGGTTACAGCAGAACCACTAAAAATATTAGCTCCCCAGAAATTAGACATGGGCCACACGAGGGTCCCTACACATTCAGCAGGAGTAGGGGCTGAGGGTACTACAGTATTGTATTAATGCATACCTCTGTGGTACGGCCTACAAGCTGACCGGTGGCAGAGGGCTGAATCACCTTCAGAGTCCTTCTTGGAGCATTTTCACATCCTTTATCATTGAAAAAGTTCTAGAAGAAAAGTTTCAGTGTCAACATAAGACAGCTAGTGCCCCTACATGTTACCAAGAACAGAGGGCTATTCTTAAACCTAGACAAGCCATTCAGCCAAAAAAAAAAAAAAAAAAAAAGGTTTAATCAATATTACAGCAGAGTAAACACTGGGATTACACGAAGAAAGGTTCTCTAATAGCTCTGCCGCCACTGTACTAGGGCAAACAAGCTGCCAGATAACAGGTTACAACTGTATCACTGCAGTACCGTGAGAAAGTCACTAATTCACACCATACTGCATGTGACATGAGCTCAACTTTCCCACGGTCAGGTTCTAATGTCGATTATTATCTTCCTGTCAATCAGCATAAGAATTGCTGAGAACTGTGGGAACCTGCATTGTTAAACATCTCAACTATTATGTCAAACCCTTTAAAGTTATGGATTATCGCATTCTCAAATTGCAACATTTGACACCAGCAGCTATATGACAGGTACCTGTACATGGGAATATTGTATTTAGCTTGCAGTTCATTCAGATGCATGTCTGTTTAGGCCATTCATGACAAACTATCTGAAACTACTAGTCAAACGTATACCAGAACCACTGGGGCTGAGGTACCAGTATATATAAAAAAAAAAAAAAAAAAAAAAAAAAAAACAGTACAGGGTGTATGCCAGAACAGTACAGACTCATGCCAGAACAGATATTAGTTTTTCACACTGGCATTTTGGCTTTCCGTTTGAGATCCGTTCAGGGCTCTCACAAGCGGTCCAAAACCGATCAGTTTGCATTCTGAATGGAAAAGGATCCGCTCAGAATGCATCAGTTTAGGCTCCATTCCGCTTCAGAGAAGGACACCAAAACACTGCTTGCAGCGTTTGTGTCCACCTGATGAAACTGAGCTCCCCACCCAGTGATTCAAGATCCACTGGAGGACCAGAAGAACTTCAGATGCCAAAAATCGCTAAATTTTCTTGCAATCTGGAATCCATGATAGAACCCTACCGTGGTATCAATCCCTTACCTGGAAGAGCTCACAGATCTCCTGCAAGTGGTCCAAAGAGCACTATATAGGGCTTAGTGTACTATGCTTATTGTAGATCATTAACATACCAAATGTCAATCAGGCATAGCCACAGAACCAGTTCACCATGCAGGCAGTCATCAAGGTAGACCGCCACCAAGACATGGTTGCATCTCAGGCAGAGCTGGTCAGACACCCAATCAGAGCCTGGTACAGTCATCCAGATACTGTTGCAAGAACAGTCTGTTATCAAGACACGGCGGTATGAGCCGCCAGCCAGACATGGCGACCAAAGCTGCCAACTAGGGATCAACCGATAGATTTTTTTTTTTAGTGCCGATACAGATAATGTGAACTTTCAGGCAGATAAGCCAATAATTTATACCGATATTCTGTGAATTTAAAATTTCTACACAAATCTGCTGAAAATGAATGTTTATTGTTAATGTGTCATTTTTTTTGTAAATCTTACTTATTTTGGTGGTTTTTTTGTTTACTTTTTACTAACTTTTAGCCCCCTTAGGGACTAGAACCCTTGACCTATTCACCCTGATAGATCTCTATTAGGGTGAATAGGATCTCACAGTCGCTGCTGCTCTGTGCACACAGCAGCAGGGAGCTGACTATGGCAGCTAGGGCTTCAGTAGCATCCTGGCTGCCATGGTAACTGATCGGAGCCCCAGGCTTACACTGCTGGGGCTCCGATCAGAGGAGCGGGGGACCCTGTGGCCACTGCCACCAATGATTAATACTGGGGTGGGGGCACACTGCACCACCAATGTTTTTAATACTGGGGTGGGGGGCACACTGCACCACCAATGATTAATACTGGGGGGCACACTGCGCCACCAGTGAAGATAAATCTCATTTATTCATATACAGGAGGCGGGAGCTGGATGCAGAATCACATAGCCAGCTCCTGACCTCTATGAGCGATAGGTGTTGCAGATCGCATGGGTAAAACCGATAATCTGTCAATCCCTACTGCCAACCATGCAGACAGAACTGCAGAGGCTGCCAACCATGCAGACACAGCCCATGCAAAGTAAGCAGCTGAACTAGGTAAGCCCAGCAGCAGCCAGCTACAATGCAAAGCTGGAGGAGCAGTCATCCCAGGCAAGCATAACATAGAAGCAATACGCTCCATAGGAAAATGAGGCCATGAAAATAAGTAATTTAAAAGGGGTTGTCCGGGTGCAGAGCTGAACATACCCATATTTTCACCCAGGCAGCACCCCTGAGGCTAGCATCGGAGCATCTCATGCTCCAATGCACTTCCTTGCCCTGCGCTAGATCACAGGTCAAGGGCTCTTGTTTACAACAACACTGCCAGGCGGAAGCTTCCACCAGGCAGTGAGTTCAGTGACATCACTGGTTCTGATGGGTGTGCTTTAGCGCAGCACTAGCAGTTTTACTGGCTAGGTCTGCACTAAAGCCCATCCATCAGTACTTGTGAAGTACTAGGCTTCCTGACAGCCCCATGGAGCCTGGTTCATCACCAGAACTCCTGAAAATGCCTTTTCCCCACGCGATTTAGCACAGGGCAAAGGAAAGCATCAGAGCATGAACTGCTCCAAGGCTCAAGTCAGGGGGGCTGCCTGGGTGAAAATAGAGGCATGTCCGGGTTCAGCTCTGAACCTAGACAACCCCTTTAACTATTGAAATAACTGTTAAAATATAACTTATTATGACATTAAAATGTGGGCAATTCAACTCATGCACATAGGTAAACTATGAGCCGTCCTAGATCATAATAGCACTAAGTCTGAGAATTGTATCATGTACTCAAACCAGATACTAGGACTGTGTATACACAGGGAGCAAATTGTGTGTCTGCAGGGCAGCAGGTGTGTATATCTAGCGGTAAACTCTTAACTACACCCCCCCCCCCACACACACACACACTGCCCCAGCACTATACAAATTAGCAGGGTTAGATGCTATCACTGAGCCCTGAACTGCTACCTTAGGTGCACCTACTCATACAGGCTGGCCACAATCTAGTTTTGATTCCCATCAATGGGATATTTGTCTCTACATCACTCTGACCCTATTCTGCTCGACATGTTTCTTAGGCTACTTTCACACTGGCGTTTTGGCTTTTTCCGTTTGAGAGATCCATTTTGGACCGCTTGTGAGCGCTGAACAGATCAGTCTGCCCTGCAGAGACAATTTGCTCCCTGTGTATACACCGTCCTAGTATCTGGTCTGAGTACATTACAATTCTCAGACCTAGTGCTATTGTGATCTAGGACGGCTCATAGTTTTACCTATCATGTTTAAGACATGAACCCAAAGAGGTAATCAGCCAGCCATATACTCAAAAGGCAGTCAGCCAGACATAGACCCCAAGGCAGTCAGCTGACCCAGCATGGACACACAAGTGTTCAACCAACCAGGCATAGATGCACAGGCGCTCAACAGACCAGGCTTGCAAAGCAAGCATAGATGCACAGGTGGACCACCAATCAGGCATAGATGCAAAAACGTTCAGCCAGACAGGCATAGCCAAGCATGCACAGGGCATCGGAATTCAATGAAACCAACATAATAGCAAAGGTAATCAGCCTGAAGCCAATAGACAACCAACCAGGCCTCCCCCAAAAGCCAAGAAGCAGTCAATCATGCTAAAGGCACCAAACTGATTCATACCAACCACACAAATATCCACTGTATAACCTAAGTTCATAAGGCGTTCCTAGTTTCACAGCCTTGGAGGCTGCATGCTCCTCTGTCCAGAGGACAGGAAACCACTGAGTGAGGAGGTGGGTGTCCCTTTTTGATTGCTCTGGGGCTTCCTGTCTAGTTGTGGGGGCAGATCCATCTCTCTGGTGCCGTCATGGGTGAATGGAAAAAACAGATTGCGTTTTTTTGCCGATCGATAGACTTCAATAGTCCAGGTCTTGATTTTCAGACAAGTATAGGACATGTTTGTTTTTTGCTGAGCCATGCAATAGAAGAAAAGGGCCCCTTAGAAGTGCATGGGACAGCATCTAATCCGCTAAAAAAAAAAAAACTGCATTTTAGCAGACAGTATACAGCCATCTGAATGAGCCCTAAATGCTCGTTTGGCTGACCGCTCACGACTCCCTTATACACATTTTGCTCTGCCAAACGTGTATTCAATGAGAGGGCAGACGCTCAACTCCAGGAGAACAGAGGGATGGGACAAAATATTCATTTTGCCTGATCACTCTCCCAATATCTGTTGGGAGCTCCACGCTCATGTCAGATTGTCAGCCAAACTTGTATCTAGTAAGTTCAGCTGACAATACACTAGTATGTATGGGGGGCCTAATACCAGAATCTGAGTAACGGTAAATACTGGGGTGCAAGAGATTTTAGAGTGGCTCTAATACCAGAACAGCACACATCTCCACACAGAAGCCCACATTGACTTCCATCGGCAACCTGAATGTTAGCCCCAGCTCCTTAGAAGGCAATTAAGGTGCCTGTTAGATATGGCATTTACCATTCCACCCCTACACACGCGATAAGCGGATAGTAACCCGTTTAACATTGAGAAGATACAAGCCAGCAGACTACAGGGTTAAATACCTTGATAGAAAAGCCAGGTCTGTCGGCATCAGTTCGGGGCTTCTTGTTGGAATGCATTATGATCTGTAAAGCACAGAGAACATTATTACTCCAGGTAAGCTATGGTAATGTACAGTCACATCAGACAGGCTTATGCTATGTACAGACTAGATCACCCACTATCAGTGTAGTGAATATCAATGGAGGATTTGAGAGACCAACTAGTAAAGTGAACGGTCTCTGGATTTATCCGAATGCCCTGTCACAGCAGGGTCAGACCACAGGTGAGGACGCAGGCAGCTCTGCCACATGTCAGGACTCAGGTCGGAGAAGCTCTAACATCACAAGATACCATTTCTACCCAACAGAGACCACCATTTTGTTAATAGGATTTTTTGGTTAGACAGCAACCGAGCTCTGTTCACACCTACAATGACAGACCCACCACAGACCTCCCCCATCAGCTTCTTATTGGGTCCCTCCAAATCCATCATCTTTTACACTAATACAGGGAGCACTAGACTTTCAGTGCTGAGCTGGGTGCCTACTATACACAAATGGCAGCACCCTGCAGATACCACCAGAAAGCCCTAACACAAAGCTGTACAGGCAGCAGACCAGGGCGGGGGTCTGGGAGGTAACCGGAGACTACACCAGCAGATAAGACACTGCATTGGGGGGTCGCTGGGCGGAGGAGGCCGCACCTGGTCTGCGCCACGTCAGCTGGAGCGCCGGGGTCATCCCGGACTGAGAGATCCGGCATTACAGCCACACCGGGTACACGACAACTTCAGCTGCGATTCTAAACCCCACACAGTGACCCGAATAACACGTAAAAATAACTGTGTACAGCTGTCAGACTCCACAGCTAACTAGAAAGTCTGGTAAACATACAAGAAACAACCGCCACTTACCGCTCGTACACCTCAGGGCCGCCTAACACCTAAACACCCCGAGAGCCTTCTGTAATAAATGACTCGCTCCCGCCCTCCGCCTCCTTTATACTTAGCGCCCAGACGTCACGTGACCCGCCTGCAGTCCTCCCCGCCTTTTTCATTCTGAGCGCTAAGGACAAGGAGTCACGTGGGTGGTTCCCGCTTGTGGAGAGGCTGCGGTCCTCCGAGCGGCGAGTGTGAGGGGTGCAGTACCCCATGCTGTGGGACCAAAACACAGCGAGGAATGGAGTGCGAGAAGCCATGTCGTATGTCCCACTGGAATACAATTAGTTCCTGGACTGCAGCTGGCAAAATAACACCATAAAGGGGTTGTCAGACAAAGAAGCTGACTACTCTAAGGGTGCCCTGACATGTGGGAAAAGTGTGTGAATGTCATGTACACTTTGCGTTTTTTTTCCATGCAGAAATTGACCTGCATTGAAGATTTCCAAATCTGCAGCATGTGAATTATGTTTGCGGTTTTATCTGCAAATTTCATCCTTACAATGCCTCCCCATGCGCCTGGGCCCCTGACAGAGGTTATACTTAGCAGGCCGCGATGGGAATGAGCCTTCCTAGCATCGCAGGTGACGCTAGGGAGGCTCGTTACCGTCGTGGCCTGCTATTGGCTGCCAATGTCGGATAGATGCAGCGGGGACCAGGAGCGACGCGGGTGCTGAAGAGCCAGTTAAGTATAAGCTCTGTCAGGGGCCCGCGCATATGGGGAGGCATTTTAGGGGTTGGATAACCCCTTTAAGTATGCATGTGCCATGAACAGAGAAAGGGCAGAAAGCCGCACCCAGACACCTCTGGCAGCAGCTTGTCTTCCCAAAATAATCAGGCAGATGACATTCAGCAGGTATCAGGGAAGATTCAGACGGTCTCCGTACACATTAGATGGTCAGCCAGTCCCGCTAACGTTTAATATGTACGGCTAGCTTAAAGGGGTTGTCTCATCTCACCGTTACAAAGGCAAGATGGGCTTAAGGGTACAGCAACACTGGTCGCACCAAATGTGTCGCGGCCAGGATGGCAGAGTAGTAGAGATACCATAGAAATGAATGGGATCGCCACGAGAGTCAAAATAAATAGAACACTGATGGATTTCATGCGACTCACCCAGCGATCCCATTCACTTCTATCTGCTATTGTGGCTGCGACAATTCATGTCACCAGTGTAGCCGTACCCTAAGCCCCAACCACCAGGTTGGAAGAAGCGGAGCCAACGCAATTTTCACACTGGCCACCATGCCTAGCGACATGGGCCATAGACAATGGATAGGAGGGGACCTCATTGACTTACATGGAAGAGTTTTCTAGGCATTGTCTGTGACCTGTGCAGAGGTCAGGAGGGAGCTGATAAGCTGTGATATCACCTGCTGTGAATGGTGGAGCCTGTGTTATCTGTGCAGAGGTGGTATACAGTATGTTAAGATAGCTGGTGAAAAGTTACTGTAGAGAACAGGAAACTATGACCAGTGTGAAAACTGCAGGATAGTGACATGAAAAAATAAAAAACTCACCAAAAACTTAAAAAATATATTTAACCGCTTTACGTCTGCCCATAGGATATAAACGTCCTATGGGTGGACGTCTATTTCTGAAAGCACGTTTTAGAACGTCCTGTCAGAAATAGCAGCTGCATGCTAATCGTGCAGCTGCTGATCGGGTTGCCCGCTGTCAGTGACAGCAGGGCAACCCAGAGACAAGGCAGGGACAGTGCCCAGGTGTCCCTGCCTTCACGATCGCTGCAGATGTCTGCAGAGATGTCTGCAGAGAAGGAAGCGCTGAGCGCTTCCTGTTCTGGCCCGGCGGTCATGTGACCCCGGGACCGGAGAGTGCAGGAGCTGTGTGAGGTCTCTCAGAGACCTCGATCAGCCCTGCTCTGAGGCTGTACAGCGCTGGATTGCTGCTGTACAGCCTCTCTAGGGGTGTATTTGTCCTGTAACTGGGGCTACTATGTCAGCCCCAGTTACAGGAGAAATCAACAGTGAAAAAAAAAAGAAAAAGTGAAGCAAATGTCCCCCAGAGGTCTTGTATGACCTTATGGGGGACGAAAAGTGTAAAATAGAATAAAAAAAATAAAGGGTTGAAAAAATAAAATAAAGTTTCACATGTAAAAAAAAAAAAAGTTCCCAAGTAAGGAATAAAAAAAAAATTTAAAAATAGAAAAAATAAAATAGACATATTAGGTATTGCCGCGTCCGTAAAAACCAGCTCTATAAAAATATCACATGACCTAACCCCTCGGGTGAACACCGTAAAAAAAAAAAAAAATGTGTCAAAACAAGCAATTTTTGTCACCTTGCATCAGAAAAGGTGCAACACCAAGTGATCAAAAACGCGTATGTCCCACAAAATAGTACCAATAAAACCGTCACCTCATCCCGCAAAAAATGAGCCCCTACATAAGAAAATCTCTCAAAAAATAAAAAAACTATAGCTCTTAGAACATGGAGACACTAAAACATCATTTTTTTGGTTTCAAAAATGCTATTATTGTGTTAAAGTAAAACAAATAAAAAAAAGTATACATATTAGGTATTGCCGCGTCCTTAAAAACCAGCTCTATAAAAATATCACATGACCTAACCCCTCGGGTGAACACCGTAAAAAAACCCAAAAAAAACTGTGTCAAAACAAGCAATTTTTGTCACCTTGCATCACAAAAGGTGCAACACCAAGTGATCAAAAACGCGTATGTCCCACAAAATGGTACCAATAAAACCCTCACCTCACCCCGCAAAAAATGAGCCCCTACATAAGAAAATCTCTCAAAAAATAAAAAAACTATAGCTCTCAGAACATGGACACATTAAAACATAATTTTTTTGTTTCAAAAATGCTATTATTGTGTAAAACTTTAATAAATGAGAAAAAGTATACATATTAGGTATCGCCACGTCCGTAACAATCTGCTCTATAAAAATGTCACTTGACTGAACCCCTCAGGTGAACGCTGTAAAAATAAATAAATAGAAACTGTTCTGAAACAACCAATTTTTTGGTCACCTTGCCCCATAAAGTGTTATAATGAATGATCAAAAAATCATATGTACCCAAAAATAGTACTAATAAAACTGGCACCTTATCCCCTAGTTTCCAAAATGGGGTCACTTCTTGGGAGTTTCTACTGTAAGGGTGCATTAGGGGGCTTCTAATGGGACATGGCATCTAAAAACCATGTGGAGTTCCTTTCCTTCTGCGCCCTGCCGTGTGCCCATACAGCAGTTTATGACCACATGTGGGGTGTTTCTGTAAACCGCAGAATCTGGGTAATAAATATTGAGTTTTGCTTGGCTGTTAACCATCGATGTGTTAAAGAAAAAAATTGATTAAAATGGAAAATCTGCCAAAAAAGTGAAATTTAAAAATTTGATCTCCATTTTCCTTTAATTCTTGTGGAACGCCTAAAGGGTTAACAAAGTTTGTAAAATCGGTTTTGAATACCTTGAGGGGTGTAGTTTTTACAATGGGGTCATTTATGGGGGTATCCACTATGTAGGCCCCACAAAGTGACTTCATACCTGAACTGGTCCTTAACCTCTTAAGGACATAGGGCGTACAGGTACGCCCTTGTGCCCTGGTACTTAAGGACACAGGGCGTACATGTACGCCCTGTGTATTTTCGATCACTGCCGTGCGGCTGGCAGTGATCGGAACCCGGTGCCTGCTCAAATCATTGAGCAGGCACCTAGGCTAAATGCGCGGGGGGGGTCCCGTGACCCCCCCATGTCGGCGATCGCGGCAAACCGCGGGTCAATTCAGACCTGCGGTTTGCTGCGATTTCTGCAGTTTCTGGTCCCCGCGGTCCCTGACCGCGGGGATCAGAAACTTTATATGCCTAAAAAAAGTTTTATTCACCCCCCCCCCCCCCCCTGCACCCCCGAATGATTTTTATGGTGGCGGGACGTGCAGGGGGAGGGTTGCGGGCGGAGTGGGCGGTGCGGGAGGCGGGCGGTGCGGCAGGCGGGATCGCGATCCCCCGCCCGCATCCCCTTGAAAATTCATTGGTGTTCAGTGGGTATACCAGGGTGCCAGCACATTGCTGGCACCCTGGTAGAAACGGCTGACATCTGCGATGCGATGTCAGCCGTTTAACCCTTTCCATACAGCGGTCCGTACGGACCGCTGTATGGAAAAGGTTAACAGCGCAGGGAGCTCCCTCCCTCTCCCATCGGGGGGCTGCTGTGCCTTTGCAGCCCCCCGATGGAGAGGGAGAGAGCCACCAGACAGCCCCCCGAGAGATCCCCTCCTTACCCTTCCCCGTCTGCGAAGTTCTGAGCAGACGGGGAAGGTTCCCATGGCAACAGGACGCCTCTCAGGCGTCCTGCTGTCCATGGTGCTGAACAGATCTGTGCTGAAAGGCATAGATCTGTTCAGTGTAAGTAAAATACAGTGCAGTACAATATATATTGTTCTGTACTGTATTATACAGACATCAGACCCACTGGATCTTCAAGAACCAAGTGGGTCTGGGTCAAAAAAAAGTGAATAAAAGTGAAAAAAAAGTAAAAATCAAAAAACACATTTATCACTGATAAAAAATGAAAAAAAATAAAATTCCCTACACATGTTTGGTATCGCCGCGTCCGTAACGACCTGATCTATAAAACGGTCATGTTACTTTACCCGAACGGTGAACACCATAAAAATAAAAAATAAAAAACTATGATGAAATTGAAATTTTGCCCACCTTACTTCCCAAAAAAGGTAATAAAAGTGATCAAAAAAGTCGCATGTATGCAAAAATTGTAACAATCAAACCGTCATCTCATCCCGCAAAAATCATACCCTACCCAAGATAATCGCCCAAAAACTGAAAAAACTATGGCTCTTAGACTATGGAGACACTAAAACATGATTTTTTTTGTTTCAAAAATGAAATCATTGTGTAAAACTTACATAAATAAAAAAAAAGTATACATATTAGGTATCGCCGCGTCCGTATCGCCCGGCTCTATAAAAATATCACATGATCTAACCCCTCAGATGACCACCGTAAAAAAATAAAAATAAAAACGGAGTAAAAAAAGCCATTTTTTGTCATCTTACGTCACAAAAAGTGTAATAGCAAGCAATCAAAAAGTTATATGCACCCCAAAATAGATGCCAATCGAACCGTCATCTCATCCCGCAAAAAATGAGACCCTACTTAAGATAATCGCCCAAAAACTGAAAAAACTATGGCTCTTAGACTATGGAGACACTAAAACATTTTTTGGGTTTTAAAAATGAAATCATTGTGTAAAACTTACATAAATAAAAAAAATTGTATACATATTAGGTATCGCTGCGTCCGTGACAACCTGCTCTATAAAATTACCACATGATCTAACCTGTCAGATGAATGTTGTAAATAACAAAAAAAAAACGGTGCCAAAAAAGCTATTTCTTGTTACCTTGCCGCACAAAAAGTGTAATATAGAGCAACCAAAAATCATATGTACCCTAAACTAGTACCAACAAAACTGCCACCCTATCCCGTAGTTTCTAAAATGGGGTCACTTTTTTGGAGTTTCTACTCTAGGGGTGCATCAGGGGGGCTTCAAATGGGACATGGTGTAAAAAAAAACAGTCCAGCAAAACCTGCCTTCCAAAAACCGTATGGCATTCCTTTCCTTCTGCACCCTGCCGTGTGCCCGTACAGCGGTTTACGACCACATATGGGGTGTTTCTGTAAACTACAGAATTAGGGCCATAAATAATGAGTTTTGTTTGGCTGTTAACCCTTGCTTTGTAACTGAAAAAAAATATTAAAATGGAAAATCTGCCAAAAAAGTGAAATTTTGAAATTGGATCTCTATTTTCCATTAAATCTTGTGCAACACCTAAAGGGTTAACAAAGTTTGTAAAATCAGTTTTGAATACCTTGAGGGGTGTAGTTTCTTAGATGGGGTCACTTTTATGGAGTTTATAATCTAGGGGTGCATCAGGGGGGCTTCAAATGGGACATGGTGCCAAATAAACAGTCCAGCAAAATCAGCCCTCCAAAAACCAAACGGCGCACCTTTCACTCTACGCCCTGCTGTGTGGCCGTACAGTAGTTTACGGCCTCATATGGGGTGTTTCTGTAAACAGCAGAGTCAGGGCAATAAAGATACAGTCTTGTTTGGCTGTTAACCCTTGCTTTGTTAGTGGAAAAAATGGGTTAAAATGGAAAATTAGGCAAAAAAATGAAATTCTCAAATTTCATCGCCATTTGCCAATAACTCTTGTGCAACACCTAAAGGGTTAACGACGTATGTAAAATCAGTTTTGAATACCTTGAGGGGTGTAGTTTCTTAGATAGGGTCACTTTTAGGGAGTTTCTCCTCTAGGGGTGCATCAGGGGGCTTCAAATGGGACATGGTGTAAATAAACCAGTCCATAAAAATCAGCCTTCCAAAAACCAAACGGCGCACCTTTCCCTCTACGCCCCGCTGTGTGGCCGTACAGTAGTTTACGGCCACATATTGGGCGTTTCTGTAAACGGCAGAGTCAGGGCAATAAAGATACAGTCTTGTTTGGCTGTTAACCCTTGATTTGTTAGTGGAAAAAATGGGTTAAAATGAAAAATTAGACAAAAAAATGAAATTCTCAAATTTCCTCCCCATTTGCCAATAACTCTTGTGCAACACCTAAAGGGTTAACAACGTATGCAAAATCAGTTTTGAATACCTTGAGGGGTGTAGTTTCTTAGATGGGGTCATTTTTGGGTGGTTTCTATAATGTAAGCCTCGCAAAGTGACTTGAGACCTGAACTGGTCCCTAAAAATTGAGTTTTTGTAAATTTCTGAAAAATTTCAAGATTTGCTTCTAAACTTCTAAGCCTTATAACATCCCCAAAAAATAAAATATCATTCCCAAAACAATTCAAACATGAAGTAGACATATGGGGAATGTAAAGTCATCACAATTTTTGGGGGTATTACTATGTATTACAGAAGTAGAGAAACTGAAACTTTGAAATTTGCAAATTTTTCCAAATTTTTGTTAAATTAGGTATTTTTTGGTGCAAAAAAAAATTTTTTTTTGACTCCATTTTACCAGTGTCATGAAGTACAATATGTGACGAAAAAACAATCTCAGAACGGCCTGGATAAGTCAAAGCGTTTTAAAGTTATCAGCACTTAAAGGGACTCTGGTCAGATTTTAAAAAAATGGCCTGGTCCTAAGGTGTAAAAAGGCTGTGTCCTTAAGGGGTTAAAAAGTGGGTTTTGGCAATTTTCTTAAAAATTAAAAATTATTGCTTCTAAACTTCTAAGCCTTCTAACGTCCTAAAAAAATAAAATGACATTTCCAAAATGATGCCAACATAAAGTAGACATATGGGGAATGTTAAGTAATAAATATTTTATGAGGTATCACTTTCTGCTTTAAAAGCAGAGAAATTGAAATTTAGAAAATTGCGAATTTTTCAAATTTTTGGGTAAATTTGGGATTTTTTCATAAATAAAGGTGAAATATTTTGACTCAAATTTATGACTATCATGAAGTACAATGTGTCACGAGAAAACAATCTCTGAATGACTTGTATAAATAAAGGTGTTCCAAAGTTATTACCACATAAAGTGAGATATGTCAGTTTTGCAAAATTTGGCCTGGTCAGGAAGGGGGCAAATGGCCCAGATGGCAAGTGGTTAACATAAAAATGTGATTTAATGGGAGAGATCTCTGTACCGACCCCTGATATATTTATACATAGTTATTAGATCTCCCCTCAGTTGTCTTTTTTCTAAAGTGAAAAACCGTAATTTTGATAATATTTCAGGGTACTGTAGTTGCCCCATTCCAGTTATTACTTTAGTTGCCCTCCTCTGAACCCTCTCCAGCTCTGCTATGTCTGCCTTGTTCACAGGAGCCCAGAACTGTACACAGTACTCCATGTGTGTTCTGACTAGTGATTTGTAAAGTGGCAGGACTATGTTCTCATCACGGGCATCTATGCCCCTTTTGATGCAACCCATTATCTTATTGGCCTTGGCAGCAGCTGCCTGACACTGGTTTCTGCAGCTTAGTTTGCTGTTCACAAAAATTCCTAGGTCCTTTTCCATGTCAGTGTCACCCAGTGTTTTACCATTTAGTATGTACGGGTGACTTGCATTATTCCTTCCCATGTGCATAACCCTACATTTGTCAGTGTTTGGCCCCTTTCACACGAGCGAGTTTTCCGCACGGGTGCAATGCGTGACGTGAACGCATTGCACCCTCACTGAATCCGGACCCATTCATTTCTATGGGGCTGTGCACATGAGCAGTGATTTTCACGCATCACTTGTGCATTGCGTGAAAATCGCAGTATGCTCTATATTCTGCGTTTTTCACGCAGCACAGGCCCCATAGAAGTGAATGGGGCTGCGTGAAAATCACAAGCATCCGCAAGCAAGTGCGGATGCGGTGCGATTTTCACGCACGGTTGCTAGGAGACGATCGGGATGGGGACCCGATCATTATTATTTTCCCTTATAACATGGTTATAAGGGAAAATAATAGCATTCTTAATACAAACCGTATTCCAAAAAAGTTGGGACACTAAACAAATTGTGAATAAAAACTGAATGCAATGATGTGGAGATGGCAAATGTCAATATTTTATTTGTAATAGAACGTAAATGACAGATCAAACGTTTAATCCGAGTAAATGTATCATTTTAAAGGAAAATACGTTGATTCCAATTTTCACGGTGTCAACAAATCCCCAAAAAGTTGGGACAAGTAGCAATAAGAGGCTGGAAAAAGTAAATTTGAGCATAACGAAGAGCTGGAAGACCAATTAACACTAATTAGGTCAATTGGCAACATGATTGGGTATAAAAAGAGCTTCTCAGAGTGGCAGTGTCTCTCAGAAGCCAAGATGGGTAGAGGATCACCAATTCCCACAATGTTGCGCAGAAAGATAGTGGAGCAATATCAGAAAGGTGTTACCCAGCGAAAAATTGCAAAGACTTTGCATCTATCATCATCAACTCTGCATAACATCATCCGAAGATTCAGAGAATCTGGAACAATCTCTGTGCGTAAGGGTCAAGGCCGTAAAACCATACTGGATGCCCGTGATCTCCGGGCCCTTAAACGACACTGCACCACAAACAGGAATGCTACTGTAAAGGAAATCACAGAATGGGCTCAGGAATACTTCCAGAAACCATTGTCAGTGAACACAATCCACCGTGCCATCCGCCGTTGCCAGCTGAAACTCTACAGTGCAAAGAAGAAGCCATTTCTAAGCAAGATCCACAAGCTCAGGCGTTTTCACTGGGCCAGGGATCATTTAAAATGGAGTGTGGCAAAATGGAAGACTGTTCTGTGGTCAGACGAGTCACGATTCAAAGTTCTTTTTGGAAATCTGGGACGCCATGTCATCCGGACCAAAGAGGACAAGGACAACCCAAGTTGTTATCAACGCTCAGTTCAGAAGCCTGCATCTCTGATGGTATGGGGTTGCATGAGTGCGTGTGGCATGGGCAGCTTGCATGTCTGGAAAGGCACCATCAATGCAGAAAAATATATTCAGGTTCTAGAACAACATATGCTCCCATCCAGACGTCATCTCTTTCAGGGAAGACCCTGCATTTTTCAACAAGATAATGCCAGACCACATTCTGCATCAATCACAACATCATGGCTGCGTAGGAGAAGGATCCGGGTACTGAAATGGCCAGTCTGCAGTCCAGATCTTTCACCTATAGAGAACATTTGGCGCATCATAAAGAGGAAGGTGCAACAAAGAAGGCCCAAGACGATTGAACAGTTAGAGGCCTGTATTAGACAAGAATGGGAGAGCATTCCTATTTCTAAACTTGAGAAACTGGTCTCCTCGGTCCCCAGACGTCTGTTGAGTGTTGTAAGAAGAAGGGGAGAGGCCACACAGTGGTGAAAATGGCCTTGTCCCAACTTTTTGGGGATTTGTTGACACCATGAAATTCTGATTCAACATATTTTCCCCTTAAAATGGTACATTTTCTCAGTTTAAACTTTTGTTCCGTGATTTATGTTATATTCTGAATAAAATATTAGAAGTTGGCACCTCCACATCATTGCATTCAGTTTTTATTCACGATTTGTATAGTGTCCCAACTTTTTTGGAATCCGGTTTGTACATGCATAGTACAATAGGGCTGGAGGGGTTAAAAAAATATATATATAACTCACCTTAATCCACTTGATCACGCAGCCCGGCTTCTCTTCTGTCTTCTTCTTTGCTGTGCACAGGAAAAGGACCTTTGATGACATCACTGCGCTCATCACATGGTCCGTCACATGATTCATCACCATGGTAAAAGATCATGTGATGGACCATGTGATGAGCGCAGTGACGTCATCAAAGGTCCTATTCCTCAAAGAAGAAGACAGAAGAGAAGCCGGGCTGCGCGATCAAGTGGATTAAGGTGAGTTAAATTATTGTATTTAATTTTTTAACCCCTCTAGCCCTATTGTACTATGTTATAAGGGAAAATAATAAAATCTACACAACACCTAACCCAAACCCGAACTTCTGTGAAGAAGTCTGGGTTCGGGTCTGGGTACCAAACATGCCGATTTTTCTCACGCGCGTGCAAAACGCATTACAATGTTTTGCACCCACACGGAAAAAACGGAACATGGAACGCAATCGCAGTAAAAACTGACTTGTTTTAGTGTCAAAATCGCACTATTTTCCCTGAACACATCCGGCCCCAACCCGCATGCCCGTGTGAAAGGGGCTTTAAAGGGGTATTCCCATCTTAGACAATGGGGGCATAACGCTAGGATATGCCCCCATTGTCTGATAGGTGCGGGTCCCACCTATATCAAGAACGGAGCGGGGAGCGCTGTGGCTTGAGGACCCCAGATTTCCCGAGGTCCGTCTGCCATTATGCGCTAATCCCCGCCTCTCCCATAGAAGTTAATGGGAGCGTGCCGCACATGCGCGGCCCATGCTCCCGTTCATTTCTATGAGGCAGACAGCAATAGCCAAGCCAGCGCTCGGCTATTTTCGGCGGCCCCATAGAAATGAATGAAGGGTGGCTGCGCATACGCAGTGCACCCTCCTTCACTTTCTCCGTTCTCGATATAGGTGCGGGTCCCAGCGGTGGGACCCGCACCTATAAGACAATGGGGCATATCCAAGCGATATGCCCCCATTGTCTGAGATGAGAAAACCCCTTTAAACCTCATCTGCCAAGCCTCCAATTCATCCAGATCCATCTGTAGCAGTATACTGTCCTCTTCCGTGTTAATTACTTAACACAGTTTTGTGTCATCTGCAAAAATTTATATTTTACTGTGCAAGCCCAATACTGACCCCCTCTCTTTAAGGCCTGGAAAATATTGTGGCTGATTGGCATTGTCCATCTCATCTTGTTCAGCCTGCCCTGCAACCTTTGTAATTCATTGACCTGATGATTTACATCATGAGAAAACTTGTAGTGACCTGGTTCCAACCGGCTACAGAACATGTTCCTAGAAGAACTTGGAAGTGTCAGGTCTCCAGATGAAAGCCCCACTGGCTGTGATCTACAGTTGTTGTGTCATGGACTTTTGAAGATCAGGAACACGGAAAAATCTGGTGGATACAGTACGTCCTCAAGTGAAGTTTTATTCCAGATGCTTAGTTTCAGCCCAAGAAGCCTTTCTCAGAATAAAACTGGAATTAAACTTCACTTGAGGACGTGTTGTCTCCACCAGATTTTTCCATGTTCCTTATCTTCTGATCCTTGTGGGGGAACTCACCACTCCCCCAGGAGACGAGCACCTACTACTAATCGGACTAGATGTGCTGTCCTGCATCTTCTTTTTCATGGACTTTTGAAGGTCACATCAAGCAATCACGCAGCCCGTTGATTTTCATTGCATTCTGGTATCTTGATGCTCTTGCAGTGTAACTATAGCAGTGTTCCATTCCTTCTCAGTTACTATTGTCACACAGTGTCACTTCATAGGGACTTGGATGTTTTTAAATTGGACAGAGCTGCAATGCTAGACAGCCCATGGGCCAGAAATCTGCTGTTTTTGGACAAAAAGAATACCTTTGGATTTGTTGTGTTCAAGTATTGAAAATTTTTAAATACTTCTAAGATTAGCAACTAAAGAACATTCAAAATTTTTAGAGGCGTGATCGAGTATGAACAAACTGTCTTGTGGTCATAGACAGTGGCTTACTACTACTCCAAGCATAATATAGCGTAGGTTGACGCATAAAAAAATAAAAACGATATCTACATAAATATCTCTCTCTTTTGTCTCTGTATGTGTATGCAGTCTTTGGTAAAGTGAACCAGCCCTTATGTATAATTCTGTTTTCTATAAGTCCTCAGTGACAGCACCTTTATATGTGATATCATCCCAGTGACATCATCACTTGAGGAGGGGCCAACACCCCTTATGATGACACAACCACTCCCTACCTGTGACATCACTTTCTGTTCTGAAGCCTTAACAGGACACATGAGCCAATGTTCCTGGCAGTACCCATTATAACATTTCTGTCATGTCACTACCCTTGTGATGTCATTAACCTTTTACATTGGTACTCTACAGGGAACCCACCAGCCCATTTTCTTTCCAGGTCTCTTAACATCAGTTGTGGCACTGTCCCCCAACTCTCACTCATGGCATCATCATCATTATTTATGAAGTCAAAGATGATGCATCATGCCCACCCACCTCTTTGTACAACTACAACACTGTCTAGCAGCCGTGGGTCCTAGCATTCAGTTTATTTATGCTGACATTCTTTGATGATGTCAACAGCCCGCTCCCTTTACATTATGATGTCATCAACCTTGTGACATCATCGTGTGCACTGCAGGGGACTAAATGAGTCAGTGACCTATGCCTCAATGACTTCACACCATTAGAGAAATAACCTACAAGGGGATTGCAGTGCCTCCAGCATGGGACACCGTTCCACACAGGTGCAGCTGTCAAGCAACAGCAGGTCCTGTTGCTCATTTTTAAAAAGTGACACCTGTTATGAGGTCAGTACCCACCGTACCCCCACCTATGACCTCACAACCTGATTCAGGGTCACTTTTGGAGCCTATGATGTAATTATCCCTGTTATGTCACCAACCTTTTGACTTCAGTAGCAGTGTGACATCATATGCCTTGTATGACACAATGTTACCTGTAATATAATCATCTGTAACCCCCCCTCTCATTCTGGAGCCTGGAACGGGGACATGTCAGGCAATATCACTGACTTTACCAATTGTGATGTCCTATAATGTAATCAACAGAAGAGAGAGAGATGCAGGGCGCTCCCCTAGTATTATAAAGCAAAGGTTAGGTGATACATCTACACCAATAATGGTTCCTTAATAAAGGTAGTTGTGTGCAACGAGCACAACACAGGATAACAGCATAAATCCTCCCAAACAGTGGGGAACCAGGCCGCTGCACCTACCTGCTGAAAACCTGAGGAAGGCTGCGGTTTGCCGCTGAGATGCATAGCTTGTTTTATCATTTTATTATTTTAATAAATATTCCATAGTGATACCAGTGCAGCGCCCATGTTATCCCTACTGTTTTACGCATGTCTCTTTGATAATGTCTTCAACAGTGACACCACCTTATAGAGAATGCACCATGCTACATCAACTGTCAGTTTTGGCACTCATTTTATAGGACTGAAATCCCTTTTGTTTTTGGGCTTTAAAGGGGACACTTCAGACAATGTTACTAGCAGTGCCCATAATGAGGCCGCCGCCCTTGTGAAGTAACCACCCTGTGACATCATCAGCCCTGTGACATCATCACATGGCCGGAATCCTATAATAGTAGTCATACACACTGCCTATGCTACAATAGGGTGCTTTGTGAAAGTAGTGTTATACAATATTAAAGTGCTGTGCAGTGCTGAGTCCCTAGGGGCGGACTGGATTTAGACCCTACAGCTGTCTAAAATGTGCGTTCAGCATATAAGCATATGTCAGAGGTTTCACAATTTGACCTCAATTTTTTTTTCTCTACTGTACGTAGTTGTTTTTTTAACCTTTGACCTTTACCTTTGACTTAAAGGGGTTGTCCGTGTTCAGAGCTGAACCCGGACATACCCATAATTTCACCTAGGCAGCCCCCCATGACTTCACCATCGGAGCAGTTCATGCTCCGATGCTCTCCCTTTCCCTGAGCAGGGCAAGGGTTCTTTTATTTACTATAACAAACTGCCGGGCGGAGGATAGCAGTGGGCCAAACGAGCGTTCTGCAGAAATAACCCAGTATAGTGCACTCATCTTACCTTTACCAGGAATCCTCAACATAAAGCCTGTATGAACATAGCCTTACATCCTTACATGCTGGCCTTGTGATAAGATTGGTAAGCTATGCTTGCTAGAGCTTACTTACAATACGCACTACATTATATTCTTTTCCTTGGACTGAAATTAGACCCGCATGGTCCAGTGTGTAAAGACACTCCAGGGTACTTGTATTCGAAAGCTCCTCAATCAACTCTTTGGAATCTAGATGCCCCGTAGGCACAGCTTAAAATTCTCTTGAGCTATTGTTGTTCAGAGTCAATTTAGCGTATCTCTTTAATCCAAGCAGAGGATGACTTAAATCACAACATACAGGGGCAGATTTATAAATGTGTCTACTCTACACCAGTTTTCGGTCGTAAATACAACAAATGTTCACTTTCTATAAAGCCCCCCTCCACTTTTCCAGACACATACAAATGGATCAGCAAAATAGTGCATCGCTTTATAGTCTCAATTAATTTATTTGTATTTTTTGCCACTTTTTCATTTACAAAAGTGATAATAAATCTTGTGCACACTGCATGGGAGTGGTGCAGACAGGGTGCACCGGTATTAACCCCTTAATGACCTGCGGCGTACATGTGCGGCGCAGATGTCTGTGACTTAAGGACCAGCGCCGTACATGTATGGCGCTGTGATCAGGCGGGTCCAGGAGATTTGCCCACCCGATCCGCGGCAGGGGTCCAGCAGTCACTGATAGCCGGACCCCTACTGCATGCGCCAGCATCGATGCGGCGCATTAACCCTTGATGTGCCGCGGTCACCGCTGACCGCGGCACGTGCAATGTCCTTGCGGGGATCGGAGCTTCCATCGGGCCCCGCGCTGCTGTGACGGGGACCCGATGGCAGGGAAGGCAGCCCGATGCCTTCCTTAGGCATCGTGGCTACCTTCCGTGACAGCCTGTGAGATCCAGCCCCCTGGATCTCACAGGCAAACAGGCTGTAAGTGTACTGTAATACACTTACAGCCAATGCATCACAATACAGAAGTATTGTGATGCATCATAAAGGGGATCAGACCCCCAAAAGTTGAAGTCCCAGAGTGGGACAAAAAAAAAAAGTGTAAAAAAAAAAAAAGTGTAAAAAAAAAAGTTTTACAAAAAAATGAAAAGTTTCAAGTAAAAAAAAACTAAAAAAACTTCCTTTTCCCAAAATCAAGTAAAAAAAAACAACATATTAGGTATCTCCGCTTCCGTATTGACCGGCTCTATAAAAATATCACATGACGTAACCCCTCAAATGAACACCGTTAAAAAAAAGAAAAAGAAAAACTGCTAAAAAAAAACATTTTTTTGTCACCTTACATCACTAAAAGTGCAACACCAAGCGATCAAAAAGCTGTATGCCCCCCAAAATAATACCAATCTAACCGTCACCTCATCCCGCAAAAAATGATATCCTACCTAAGACAATCGCCCAAAAAATAAAATAACTATGGCTCTCAGACTATGGAGACATTAAAACATAATTTTGGGGGTTTCAAAAATGCTGTTATTGTGTAAAACTTAAGTATATATAAAAAAGTATACATATTAGTACACCGCGTCCGTAACAACCTGCTCTATAAATATACCACATAACCTAACCCCTCAGGTGAACAAGCGATCAAAAAGTCATATACACCCTAAAATAGCAACAAACAGTCATCTCATACTGAAAAAAATGAGCCCCTACACAAGACAGTCGCCCAAAAAATTAAAAAAGCTACGGCTTTCAGAATGTGGAGAGACGAAAAAATATATTTTTTTCAAAAATGCTTTATTATGTAAAACCTAAACAAACAACCATATTTGGTATTGTCGCGTCCGTAACAACGTGCTCTATAAAAATACCACATGATCTAACCTGTCAGATGACCGTTGTAAATAACAAAAAATAAAAACGGTGCCAAAACAGCTATTTTTTATTGCCTTGCCTCACAAAAAGTGTAATATAGAGCTACTAAAAATCATATGTACCCTAAAATAGTACCAACAAAACTGCCACTATGTCCCGTAATTTTTAAAATGGAGTCACTTTTTTGGTATTTCTACTCTAGGGGTGCATCATATGGGACATGGCAGCTTAAAATCACAGTGAAATCTGCTTTCCAAAAACCATATGGCGTTCCTTTTCTTCTGCGCAATACCGTGTGCCAGTACAGCAGTTTACAACCACATATGGGGGTGTTTCAATAAACTACAGAATCAGGGCAATAAATATTGAGTTTTGTTTGGCTGTTAACCCTTGCTTTGTTAGTGGAAAAAAATGATTAAAATGGAAAATCTGCCGAAAAAGTGAAATTCTGAAATTTCATCTACATTTTCCATTAATTCTTGTAGAACACCTAAAGGGTTAACAAAGTTTGTAAAATCAGTTTTGAATACCTTGAGGTTGTAGTTTCTAAAATGGGGTCATTTTTGGTTGGTTTCTATTATGTAAGCCTCACAAAGTGACTTCAGACCTGAACTGGTCCTTAAAAAGTGGGTTTTGGAAATTTCAAGATTTGCTTCTAAACTTCTAAGCCTTGTAACGTCCCCAAAAAATAAAATTGCATTCACAAAATGATCCAATCATGAAGTAGACATATGGGGAATGTAAAGTAATAACTATTTTTGGAAGTATTACTATGTATTATAGAAGTAGAGAAATTGAAATTTGTAAATTTGCTAATTTTTCACAATTTTTGGTAAATTTGGTATTTTTTTTATAAATAAAAATAAATGTTTTGTCTCAATTTTACCACTGTCATGAAGTACAATGTATGACAAGAAAACAATCTCAGAACGGCCTGGATAAGTAAAAGCGTTTTAAAGTTATTACCACATAAAGTGACACTGGTCAGATTTGCAAAAAATGGCCTGGTCCTTAAGGTAAAAAAATGCCTGGGTCCTGAAAGGGTTAATAATTCTTCCCATTGTATACATATATTGGCCTATATTTACTAATTTGAGTGCACCTACTGTAGACCTTGTTGTAAATTGCGCCATAAATTTGCCGCATCAAGTTGTAAAAAAAAACATTGCGCCTTGCTTGATGAGGGGCACTGTTTAATGGAAAAGGATGTAACATTTTGCACCAAAATTGTGTTGAAATTCTGGTGTAAAATTGTATTGCAGAGTAAGTGAACATTTATCAATGTCTTTATGAAACAGTAGTGGCGATTATTATTTTTTTTATTATGGTGAATGCTCCATAATTTGCAACTTCTTAAGGGGTTGTGTCACGTCAGCAAGTGGCATTTATCATGTAGAGAAAGTTAATACAAGCCATTTACTAATGTATTGTGATTGTCCATATTGCTTCCTATGCCGGATAGATTCATTTTTCCACAGCATTATGCAATGCTCGTTTCCATGGTTATGACCACCCTGCAATCCATCAGCGGTGGCCGTGCTTGCACACTATAGAAAAAAGCACCAGCCTATGTGCGCTCCCATGGTCTCAGCCACCAGAGGTCGGGATAATTTAGCAGGAGAATGTTGGGAAGGAAGTGCTCCTTCCAGGCAATCACCTACTCGTCAGTGATTTAGATGCCTACACAAACGATTCAGTTACACTGCGAACGAGTGTTTCACTCATTCATTGGGTAATCGCGAGCACCTACACTGCCTGATAGATGCTAACAAGCCGTTCGCGATTATCTAGCAAATTCTCGGCTGGTGTAAAGGACCCTTTAAGTGTGTATAAAGTCAAAAAATAAAATACAAAAATTGCCTCAATTGTGAAAAAACTATAAAAGCTCATGCAAATGATTATATTATAACTCCATTTTGCCTGGTGATATGGCTTTTATAGAGGTGCATGAGGTCTCTGCTGTACCATTATATGCTTTCGATTTTATTCGGAGGTTCATGGAGGCTTGTAAGCTCCACCACACTTATTTTTTTTTTGTATGAACAGACGTATTTTGCCCCATAATAATTGCTCCTGGAGGAGAATACCTCTGTGCTGAGTCCAATGGGGTCTGTACAGCATAGTGCATGGAAGTTGTATGGAGTCCCACAGGCTCTTTTCACAGAACTCTGCCATGTATATGAAACCTTATCTTCATCACCACAGCCAATTCTATAGGCACGGGGAAGGCAATCCCACCAAATAACTACAATTACTATAAAGAAAAGCCACAACTTATATTATTGTCATTACAATGTCCTAGGTGATTGAGGATGAACACATTCATGCTTTTTTCTTCCTGTTTCTTCTCCTGCTGAGTTTTCCTTTTCTTTCATTTAGACTTTTGTTTTCACTAGCATTAAGAAGCTTTGGATAAAGGGACCTGATTTTACCATATCAGAAGAGCTCTCACTATGTGTTCTGAGTGCCCTCAAGGAGGCGATTAATTAGAATTAAATCCAGAGAACTGATCACTATGAAAAAAGTAGAAAGTTGACGTCATGTTCTTGTATGTAAGAATTTTCAGTAAAATAAAGTTAAGATACAAGCTGAGCCTGACACCTTAAACTTTAAGGCCCCCTTAATGGAAAATAATTGAATTCTTTAATACAGAATGCAACGTATAATGTCAATTGAGGGTTAAAAAATAATAAAAACATAACTCACCTCATCCACTTGATCGCGCAGCCGGGATCCTCTTCTTTGTTCTTCTTGAAGGACCTACAAAAGGACCTTCGCTGACGTCATCGTGCTCACCACGTGGTGAGCGCAATGACGTCAGCGAAGGTCCTTTTGCAGGTCCTTCAAGAAGAACAAAGAAGAGAAACTCGGCAGTGCGATCAAGTGGATGAGGTGAGTTATGTTTTTATTATTTTTTAACCCTCAATTGACATTATACTTTACATTCTGTATTAAATAATGCTATTCTTTTTCATTATAACCATGTTATAATGGAAAATAATAAAGTAAATGGGGTCCCGGGTCATACATCCCTTGTCTCCTTAGCAACCATGCGTGAAAATCGCACAGCATCCGCACTTGCTTGCGGATGCGATTTTCACGCAGCCCCATTCATTTCTATGGGGCCTGCGTTGCATGAAAAACGCAGAATATAGAACATGCTGCGATTTTTCATGCAACGCAAAAGTGATGCGTGAAAAACATTGTTTATGTACACAGCCCCATTGAAAGGAATGGGTCAGGATTCAGTGTGGGCGCAATGCGTTCACCTCACGCATTGCACCCGCACGGAATACTCGCCCGTGTGAAAGGGGCCTAAGGGTTTTCTGCTTTGAACAATCCATTTTTGTTATAAGGTATTACGAAGTTGTCGGTGATAGCACATGGGAATCAAGAGGATTACATCTGCTGTAGGGTCCGTATTTAGATGGTCTGGGCTGAGATCTGTATTTGTTTAGGATTTTTGCTCTGGGATCTGTATCTATTTAGGGGGTCTGGGGTTTATGCATTTTGGGAGTGATGAAGAGGGTCATATGAACTATTTTTGTAAATCAAATGGTGTAGCTTGGATGACCCAAAGCTCATGCATGGATGGGTATTAATCAGACAGTGGAAAATGTATATATGTGTTGTGTATTATTATGAAAGCAGCATTTATTCCAGGGTGCTGTACATATGAAAAGGGTATAAATACATAATACAGAAACAAGTACAATAGGCAGGAAGACGATAAGTTACAAACTAGTACAAAAGAAGAGAGGACCCTTCCCACAAGAGCTTACAGTCTGCAAGGGAGGGAGGAAGAAGAGAGTAGGTGAGAGTAGAAGGGTAGAGGGTAGTGTATAAAGATATGTACATTTGAAAATGATCTTGGTAGACATATCAATAAAGAAATAGATACTGTGATGTGGAGCAGTGATACTACACTCACTAGCAGAATAGCTTCAGGACTAGGAAGAAGGGCATTAGAAGCATTTCCTTGCTTCAGGTTGCTATAAAGTGGACATGTAAATAAGAAAGGTATGTGGTATTGTTTTGCTAAAGTGGCTGCTTGGTGGTAAAAAGGCTGTTTATTTAGAAATTGCATTCTCCTAACTCCTCCTGTAGAGCCATTGTAGTTACACAATGAGGTGTGATCTTCACCCTAAGATGATTAACGTAATAGAACAAAGGCAGTGAAATTCAGGGTCATTACCATTTAAAATAGCTGTATCTTACCTTTAGGGTGGTTTCACACATAATGTTTTGAGGGAAAACAATGTTTTTTGTAACATTTTTCCTTCACTTTACTTCATTTTTTTTATGTGCCGCAGCCAGATTTTTTTTCAAAATGCAAAACTCTTTAGATATGGCATAAACGTCTGTATGAAAATAAAAATGGCTGTAAAAAAATGCATGAAATTCAAAGTGTTTTTTTTTTTATAATCCAGAAAGAAACGTCACAAAAAAAGAGTGCGTGAAAACATCTTAGGGCCACGTTAGCCAAAACCAAAAGTGGATAAAAAAGCACAGTTTGCAGGGAAAAGGACAGCTAACTAGCAACAACTATTAGGAGCGGATGGCTGCCTCCCTCTTTGAACCACTAGAGGCAAGCAAGATTTTGCGGGAAAGTCTTGTGAGAGCGAGTACTTCCTTATGAATTTTTTCTCTGTGGTGGCATGATGGCTGTTCTCTTCTCGTTAACCTGAGACCAAAACTAGCAGTGAACAGCACAACTAGATTTAAAGGGTTTCAGACTGGTTTATTAAAGGGGTTGTCCCACGAAAAATATTCTACAGTTTTCAAACCAGCACGTGGATCTGAATTCTTTTGTAATTGCATGTAATTTAGCATAGCCACTGAGTTATTCAATAAAATGTATCTGTATAGCGCCTCCTGCAGTTCATTTCTTTTCTTATTTCTTTGACAAGCTCACTGAGAAGGCCGCACATGCTCAGTTTCATCATTCAACTGCCTCCTGAGCTGTGATAGGGAGAGCTGAGACACGCCTCCTGGGCTGCAGCAGAAAAGACACTCCCCTTGAGCTGTCAGCTTGATATAAATGTAGCAGAGCAATGAATGGGGAGATCTCTGGATCCATGTGAGGTACAGGGCTGGCTCGAGCTTTGTTAGAAAGAGGTTGTAGTGTACTCTATGATGTCTGATTTTCATTTTTTACATTAGTCATGGGATAACCCCTTTAACTGAAAACCATAAAGACCAGAACAGTGTAGCTCAATTAACAGCTAAACATGTAATCTGAACAAGTGGTATCTTTTTGAATTGGCAAGTTTGTTTAAAGTCATTTATCCCGAATGGTTCAGTGACTCCAACACATTGTTATTCTCCACTTCTTGGATTGGGGTTGAGGTTGAGGGCCTTGTTTCTGGCTCCTTTGTTGGCGTAAGAAGACACATATATATAAGTCCTAACTAATATTCCCTTCTACCAACAGGAAACATAGATGGGTAGGGTATTGGGAGTCTGATGCTAGATGGCAGTCCCTATCCCTAGAACAAATATAATTTGCAGATCATGTATTCCTGCAAACTGTGCTTTGTTGTTTGGGAAATCAGCCATATAGTAACAGGTATTAGGTAGAGTAGCACACACCTGGTGGTAGCTCTCATAAATATTAAGTGTTCAATTTCCAATTGAGAGTGTGTTCGGGAGACCATTTCGCTTCCTTTAATATTGTTGCTAAGGGAGCCCTTTAGGCAGCTGCTTGTGAAGAAGAAGATGCTCTAAACTTAGGCGTATCTATGTCAGCATTTTTCACGGTGAACAGGATCCACCACTGCTTTTAGCCTTGCAGCGTGACCTGACGTTCTCCCAAGCACACATGCACCCAACACTGCAGCACTTGACTGGGTCCTATCAATACCATCTATACAAGCAGTATGAGGCACTACAAATGATATATTTGGAGTCCTAATCCGCCTTAGGCTACTTTCACACTAGCGTTCGGAGCGGATCCGTCTGATGTTTCATCAGACGGATCCGCTCCGATAATGCAGACGTTCGCATCCGTTCAGAACGGATGCATCTGCATTAAAACTTAGAAAATTTTCTAATTGTGAAAGTTGTCTGAGCGGATCCGTTCAGACTTTACATTGAAAGTCAATGGGGAACGTATCCACTTGAAGATTGAGCCATATAGTGTCATCTTCAAGCGGATCCGTCCCCATTGACTTACATTGTAAGTGTGGACGGATCCGCTCGCCTCCGCACGGCCAGGCGGACACCCGAACGCTGCAAGCAGCGTTCAGGTGTCCGCTCACTGAGCGGAGCGGAGGCTGAATGCTGGCAGGCGGATGCATTCTCAGTGGATCCGCCTCCACTGAGAATGCATTGGGGCCAGACGGATGCGTTCGGGGCCGCTCGTGAGTCCCTTCAAACGGTGCGCACGAGCAGACACCCGAACGCTAGTGTGAAAGTAGCCTTATCTCTATATTACTGGAGCTGTTTTGCATACATTCAGAGAGCACATCCGCACTGGGATCTTCAGTGAATGCTACATATTGATGTATCATCTATATGTGAGTCTTCTATGGACCACCAAGAGTTCACATCTTAAGGCTCATCTATCTTTGGAATATGCTGCCACTGATGGATTAGCCTTTGGAGACAAGCTGACATACTTTATCATATATACCATATGGACACTGACATTAATGTGCACACAGAACCTGTCCTAATCACACACAGGACAAGTTACTTCAGAAGGCGGAGGTAAAGAGCCTCCTCTCTGCTCTGCTTGTCAGGGATTATCATCCTGAATACATCTGATAAGATCTTCAGCTGAATCTCTGGAGGAATGGAGTTCATGAAGTACAGAGAGGAGGAGGATGTGGCTAATGAGCAGCAGCTCTTGTATGTAGTTCCCATTACCACAGTCTGTACTTCATGTCTCCTCATGAATTCCATTTCTTCAGAGATCCCTGACAAGCAGAGCAGAGAGAAGGGTGAGGCAGCTCTTTAGCTCAGTGTTCTGAAGTAACTTGTCCTCCTGTGTGATTAGGACAGGTTCTGTGTGCACTAATAGGACAGCGGCCATGCTTTTTCTCCTAATGATTGCTCCTCCGACAAAACGGACTATAATAACTAATGAAAGGCATTTGGGAATATGTTTATAATAAAGTAATGTTTAAGTATTTTCCTTTTCTTAATTCCCGGAGAACCCCTTTAAGGGAGTTTTTTCAAATCAGATTTCAATCAGGTCTTTTAGAAAGCCCATATGTCACGGCGGACAGGATTTCAGATACACAGATAAACCAACCAACAAGTTTCTAGGCGAGAAGCTGGGGAACAGGTCACCTCCTAGTAAATCCCTAACTGCTCTCCCTATTCTGCTTTGCCCACATTCAGACCTTGAAGGTAGGAATAATGTGTCCTCGTGCCTGGGCTGAGAATACCCTAAAATCCCTGAGATGGTGAAAGGGGAAAAGGGGCAGCCTGCTCCCTCAGAACCAGGAGGGGACAGACGTAACACAAACAGCCTAGACAGCAAACCACAAAAAACAGAAACCAAACTTATCTTATCTGAGCCGGAACAGACAATCCTTCCTTCCTTGCTTCCAAGGCCAGACTGATCTCTATAACCCGCACGGAACACTGGGAGTGAGTATAATTTAAACCAATGACCCCACCCAGTGCACCTGAAGGGAGGCGGATCCAGCACGACTCCAAAACAAAACAAAAAACTAAACACGTGCTGCCAATCTGGCCGACCTCCGCACATAGTCAGAGCAGGGCATGACACCATAGATATGAGTGGGGGCCACATGCTCTTTACAAAATGGATGCTGTCTCGTGGTTTTTATCATCCTTGAACTGCACGGAGTATAGTTTTCCTATGTACTCATTGGAAAATAAAAGTCATTTTCTGTAATTGTTGACACTGTGTTGCGCACCACATACATAGTATTGGTTGACTAAAAAATGGCTAATGGATAAATTCTAAAACAAATTATTAGTTTATAGTCACATTGTGCAAATAATCATTATTATGACCTTATTCTGCAGGAAGGAGAGACACGGAATAAGCCTGTTGTACTTGCATACAAATAAGCAAACATTGCTGCTACAAATAATTTTGAACTAAGTATTTTTGTAACAATAGCCCACTCCTATTATCTCTGCTGACTGCCTTTCGAAGTTAATTAGGAAAGTCTATACAAGTCTAACATTC
Organism: Bufo bufo; assembly: GCF_905171765.1. Taxonomy (NCBI): domain Eukaryota; kingdom Metazoa; phylum Chordata; class Amphibia; order Anura; family Bufonidae; genus Bufo; species Bufo bufo. The sequence goes on along the minus strand of NC_053393.1, from coordinate 400,422,732 downwards.
ATTATTGCAATTCAAGTTCATGTAAATGAACAATGCAGTATCTAGTGAGACTACAAGGAATTCAGTATCTAGTGAGACTAAAATGCACTTTCTCCAGTACAAAAATGTCACTTGTACACAAGAGGCAGAGGTATGGGCTTTTTTCTAAAGGATTTAGCTAAAATGGTGAACATTCAAAAAACTCAGGACTGAATAATACTGCCATACATTAAACTCATATTATTTTTTTTTGTGTAATTATAATCCCTATCCTGCCATATTGCCATACATTATGTTATTAATAATTTTCGTTCAGTAGATTTAGCAAAAAACGTACTTTTATGATATGCTAATTATCGCACTGAGGGAGTGCTGAGGAGGCGAGCCTCCTTATCTAAGAGCGCCTGCGCTGAATCAACACAGGCGCGCGATTTTTGAAATGCTGACAGGGCTGGCCGGAGGAGGAGATCGCGTCTGGCTCTGTCAATCAACAGAAGGAGGGGGCGGTTTTCTGCGGCTGCTACCAGCAAGTAGACGCCCTACTTGCTGGTAGAAAGGTATTTAGCATATCATAAAAGTACGTTTTTTACTAAATCTACTGAACGAAAATTATTAATAACATAATGTATGGCAATATGGCAGGATAGGGATTATAAGTACACAAAAAAAAAATGAGTTTAGTGGGGTGACAGAAGGGCTTAGTGCTCTCTTCTCTGCCAGTCTAAGGCCTCTTTCACACTTGCGTTGTCCGGATCCGGCGTGTACTCCACTTGCCGGAATTACACTCCGGATCCGGAAAAACGCAAGTGTACTGAAAGCATTTGAAGACGGAACCGTCTTCCAAATGCGTTCAGTGTTACTATGGCACCCAGGACGCTATTAAAGTCCTGGTTGCCATAGTAGGAGCGGGGGAGCCGTATACTTACCATCCGTGCGGCTCCCGGGGCGCTCCAGAATGATGTCAGAGCGCCCCATGCGCATGGATGACGTCATCCATGCGATCACATGATCCATGCGCTTGGGGCGCCCTGACGTCACTCTGGAGCGCCCCGGGAGCCGCACGGACGGTAAGTATACTGCTCCCCACTACACTTTACCATGGCTGCCAGGACTTTAGCGTCCCGGCAGCCATGGTAACCATTCAGAAAAAGCTAAATGTCGGGTCCGGCAATGCGCCGAAACGACGTTTAGCTTAAGGCCGGATCTGGATCAATGCCTTTCAAAGGGCATTAATTCCGGATCCGGCCTTGCGGCAAGTGTTCCAGATTTTTGGCCGGTGCAAAAAGCGCAGCATGCTGCAATATTTTCTCCGGCCAAAAAACGTTCCGTTCCGGAACTAATGACATCCTGATGCATCCTGAACGGATTTCTCTCCATTCAGAATGCATTAGGATAATCCTGATCAGGATTCTTCCGGCATAGAGCCCCGACGACGGAACTCTATGCCGGAAGACAAGAACGCAAGTGTGAAAGAGCCCTAAGATAGTTGAGTAGTTAATACTTGCTTCTCTGGAAGTCTATGGTAGCAAATACCTGCTTACTTGGTGAGCTACAGTAGTAGAGGGGTAAATGATTGCGTCCCTGAGTTCTAGGATAGTGTAAGGGTTAATGCATACTTCCCTGGAGGTCTAGGCTAGTGAAGGGCTTAATGCCTGCTTAGTTTGAGGTTTACGTTAATGCCTGCTTTCTTGGTCTAAAGTAGTGGATGGTTATTGCCTGCTACCCTGGTGATCTAGGGTTGTGTAGTGGTATTTTGTATCACCTCATTTAAATGACCAAACTCTCATTCATCAAATGAAAGCATTGCTGCTGTAGAAACCTAAAATCATGGTTTCTAGGCAGCAGATTGTCCTGTGTAAACTGCGATCTGCTGCCAAAAAACAACAGTTTTCTGTGTGGATGAGTGATTGCAGTCACAATCACTTGTCTCCATACAGCTGACATGATTGTTGCATGTAAATGCGGCTCTCACCTCCTTTGATTATCAGGTAATGATTGGGAATGAATGTTTATTCCCAGTAATTGCTTGCTTGGCCGGCACGTGTAAAGGTACTTTCACACTAGCGTTTTTCTTTTCTGGCGCTGAGTTCCGTCCTAGGGGCTCAAATCCGGAAAAGAACTGATCAGTTTTATCCTAATGCATTCTGAATGGAGAGTAATTCGTTCAGGATGCATCAGGATGTCTTCAGCTCAGTCTTTTTGACTGATCAGGCTTTTCAGAAAAACGTAGCATGTGGTATTTTTACCTCCGGCCAAAAATCCTGAACTATACAGGCTAATTTATTGAGAATGAATGCTTGTTGCCAACAATTGGCCCAAAAAAACGTTCGGTCTACCAGGGCCCTCAGCCTCAGGCCTCTTGCACACCAACGTTGTGCATCCATTCCGTGCATTGGGGACCGCAATTTGCGGTCCCAATGCACGGGCAACATCCGTGCGGCGGCTGGGACGGATCGAAACCCATTCAACTTGAATGGGGCCGTGATCCGTCTGCACCACAAAAAATTAGAACAAGTTCTATTTTTTTGCTGTGCGGAGGCACGGACAGAAACACCACGGAAGCACTCCGTAGTGCTTTTGTGGGGTTCCGAGCCGTGCTTCCATTCCGGATCTCCGTGATTGCGGACCCATTCAAGTGAATGGGTCCGCATCCGTGATGCGGAGTGCACACGGGTCGGTGCCGTGTATTGCGGACCCACCGTATGCGGGTCGCAATACGGCCACAGGGACACACTGCTCGTGTGCAAGAGGCCTCAAAGTGTGCCAATTAGCAAGTCAGCCAAACCAGAGCTTTTCAAAAATGAGAGCTACAAGAAAGATAATACTGCCTTATACATTACAAACCAAAAGACAACACTGCCCCATATTGGTCATTCAAAAGAACTGCACCTAGCACTGCATTTTGGGATGCAAATTGGCTGAAAGTATGTACAAACCGGATTCCAAAAAAGTTGGGACACTAAACAAATTGTGAATAAAAACTGAATGCAATGATGTGGAGATGGCAAATGTCAATATTTTATTTGTAATAGAACGTAGATGACAGATCAAACGTTTAATCCGAGTAAATGTATCATTTTAAAGGAAAAATATGTTGATTCAAAATTTCACGGTGTCAACAAATCCCCAAAAAGTTGGGACAAGTAGCAATAAGAGGCTGGAAAAAGTAAATTTGAGCATAACGAAGAGCTGGAAGACCAATTAACACTAATTAGGTCAATTGGCAACATGATTGGGTATAAAAAGAGCTTCTCAGAGTGGCAGTGTCTCTCAGAAGCCAAGATGGGTAGAGGATCACCAATTCCCACAATGTTGCGCAGAAAGATAGTGGCGCAATATCAGAAAGGTGTTACCCAGCGAAAAATTGCAAAGACTTTGCATCTATCATCATCAACTGTGCACAACATCATCCGAAGATTCAGAGAATCTGGAACAATCTCTGTGCGTAAGGGTCAAGGCCGTAAAACCATACTGGATGCCCGTGATCTCCGAGCCCTTAAACGACACTGCACCACAAACAGGAATGCTACTGTAAAGGAAATCACAGAATGGGCTCAGGAATACTTCAAGAAACCATTGTCAGTGAACACAATCCACCGTGCCATCCGCCGTTGCCAGCTGAAACTCTACAGTGCAAAGAAGAAGCCATTTCTAAGCAAGATCCACAAGCTCAGGCGTTTTCACTGGGCCAGGGATCATTTAAAATGGAGTGTGGCAAAATGGAAGACTGTTCTGTGGTCAGACGAGTCACGATTCGAAGTTCTTTTTGGAAATCTGGGACTCCATGTCATCCGGACCAAAGAGGACAAGGACAACCCAAGTTGTTATCAACGCTCTGTTCAGAAGCCTGCATCTCTGATGGTATGGGGTTGCATGAGTGCGTGTGGCATGGGCAGCTTGCATGTCTGGAAAGGCACCATCAATGCAGAAAAATATATTCAGGTTCTAGAACAACATATGCTCCCATCCAGACGTCATCTCTTTCAGGGAAGACCCTGCATTTTTCAACAAGATAATGCCAGACCACATTCTGCATCAATCACAACATCATGGCTGCGTAGGAGAAGGATCCGGGTACTGAAATGGCCAGTCTGCAGTCCAGATCTTTCACCTATAGAGAACATTTGGCGCATCATAAAGAGGAAGGTGCAACAAAGAAGGCCCAAGACGATTGAACAGTTAGACCTGTATTAGACAAGAATGGGAGAGCATTCCTATTTCTAAACTTGAGAAACTGGTCTCCTCGGTCCCCAGGCGTCTGTTGAGTGTTGTAAGAAGAAGGGGAGATGCCACACAGTGGTGAAAATGGCCTTGTCCCAACTTTTTGGGGATTTGTTGACACCATGAAATTCTGATTCAACATATTTTTCCCTTAAAATGGTACATTTTCTCAGTTTAAACTTTTGTTCCGTGATTTATGTTCTATTCTGAATAAAATATTAGAAGTTGGCACCTCCACATCATTGCATTCAGTTTTTATTCACGATTTGTATAGTCTCCCAACTTTTTTGGAATCCGGTTTGTATTTAAGGATTATTTTATGTTTCCGATGTTCAGACTGATCTGTTTACAAACCTCTGGTATTCTCTTGACAAACTGAAATTGTCCTCCCTCTCGAAATATGGTCTTATTTTCCAAGATCGCATGAATGCCATCCAAGTCATCAACCTAGTAACAGAATTTATACCTCTGCTGGCATACCCATCTGTAACTGTAAATGTATGTGCATCAAAATTTTGCTTAGGCTACGTTAATTGTAGTTTAGTTGAATACTCAAATATTTAAAATGGAAAGTCTGACCACAAACTTTACCAAACCTCTGTATATCAGTTCATACAGTGATGGATTTATATTTTTTGAATCATGCTGTTTATTTATAAAGATTTTTCAAACCATTGGGAGGAGATTTATTATGGTTGTACACCAGAAACTTAGAAAAGCCACAAAATTAGCCTTTTTTTCTTTTTAGCTTTTTCTGATGCCCTTGGCACCTTAATGAAACGTGGGCAGGAGGAGGCAGCCCGTGGGAGGAGCTCTGCGGTTCAACCCATGTCCACCAGAAAACATCCACACATTACACCAGATATCTACTCCAGCTCCTGGCTGGAGTAGATTTAAAGAGTCTTTTTGAGATTCTTATATTGATGACCTATCCTCACGTTAAGTAATCAGTATCAATTCAGTGAGGGTCTGACATCCAGAACCCGCACCAATCAACTGTTTGAAGCGGGTCAGGCACGTCAATGAGCGTTGCAAATAGCACACTTGAAATGAACTCTGGACCTGCTCATTGTAATTGGGATAATGAGGGAATAACACACACCTGGCCATGGAACAGCTGGGAAGCCAATTGTCCCATTACCTTTGGTCCCTTAACAAGTGGGAGGCACATATGCAAACTGTTATAATTCCTACACCATTCACCTGATTTGGATGTAAATACCCTCAAATTAAAGCTGACAGTCTGCAGTTAAAGCACATCTTGTTCGTTTCATTTCAAATCCATTGTGGTGATGTATAGAGCCAAAAATGTTAGAATTGTGTCGATGTCCCAATATTTATGGTCCTGATTGTATTAGGCCTTTTTCACACTGGCGAGTTTTCCGCGCGGGTGCAATGCGTGAGGTGAACGCATTGCACCCGCACTGAATCCTGAACCATTCATTTCAATGGGGCTGTGTACATGAACAATGTTTTTCACGCATCACTTGTGCGTTGCGTGAAAATTGCAGCATGTTCTATATTATGCATTTTTCAAGCAACGCAGGCCCCATAGAAATGAATGGGGCTGCGTGAAAATCGCATAGCATCCGCAAGCAAGTGCGGATGCGATGTGATTTTCACGCATGGTTGCTAAGGAGACGAAGGATGAGCGACCCGGGTCACCATTTAGTTTATTATTTTCCATTATAACATGGTTATAATGGAAAATAATAGCATTCTTTAATACAGAATGCAAAGTGAAATGACAGTTGAGGGTTAAAAAATAATAAAAACATAACTCACCTCATCCACTTGATCGTGCAGCCGGGATCCTCTTCTTTGTTCTTCTTGAAGGACCTGCAGAAGGACCTTCGCTGACGTCATCGCGTTCACCATGTGGTGAGCACGGTGACGTCAGCGCAGGTCCTACTGAATGAAGATAGAGGGTCCTTCTATTTTCATTCAGCAGGAACTGCGCTGACGTAACCGTGCTCATCATATGATGAGCGCGATGACGTCAGCGAAGGTCCTTTTGCAGGTCCTTCAAGAAAAACAAAGAAGAGGATCCCGGCTGCGCGATCAAGTGGATGAGGTGAGTTATGTTTTTATTATTTTTTAACCCTCAAGTGTCATTTCACTTTGCATTCTGTATTAAATAATGCTATTATTTTCCATTATAACCATGTTATAATGGAAAATAATAAAATCTACACAACACCTAACCCAAACTTCAGTGAAGAAGTCCGGGTTCGGGTCTGGGTACCACAAAACGCATTGCACTCACGTGGAAAAAAACTGAACATCGGAACGCAATCGCAGACAAAACTGACTGCAATTGCGTGCCTACTCGCGAGGGTTTCCCGCAATGCACCCTGAACGCATCCGGCCCTCACCCGCGACGGCCATATGAAGGGGGCCTTAGAGTAGAGTGTCTGTTAGTATTACATTGACAGGCATAACACTGCAATAAAGAAGTTCTGTAGTTTATTAAGGACTTCAAGAAATAGCATGGTCAAGTCCCTGAGTGTTAATAAAAAATAATAGAAAATTGAATAAAATGTTTAACCCCTTGGTGACCAAGCCTATTTTGGCCTTAATGACCAAGAAAGATTTTGGAAATCTGGCATGTCACTGTAGCATAGAATAACTACGGTACACAAAGGCTTTGCAGATCCAAGTAAGGCTACATGCACACAACTGTTGTTTTGGTCTGCATCCGAGCCGCAGTTTTTTCGGCTTGGATGCGGACCCATTCACTTCAAACCGTTGCTCCTTTCCGTGGTCCGCAAAAAAAAAATAACCTGTCCTATTCTTGTCCGTTTTGCGTATCCAGCATGCCTCATCGGTGGCGTATTCGAAGTCTCGCGTATGGCCATTCAGAGCTGGAAGGGGCGGGCTTAAAGCAGCAACTCCGTGATTCAGTGATCGCACGGAGCCACCCCAGTGACTCCAGGTCACGAATTTCAGACATGTCAGGTACATTTCATAAAGCTGATTTCTTCAAAATGGCTAGAAATCCAAAAAAAATAGGAACTGTATGATGAGAGCAGTATTAACATGTATGTAATTAGTTACATAGTGCCGATCTGATGACAAGTTTCCTTAACGCTACATACACACGACCGTTGTGTGTTTTGCAGTACGCAAATCGCGGATCCGCAAAACACGGACAGCCTTTAACCCCTTAAGGACCGGGCTCATTTTCACCTTAAGGACCAGGCCATTTTTTGCAAATCTGACCAGTGTCACTTTATGTGTGAATAACTTTAAAACGCTTTGACTTATCCAGGCCATTCTGAGATTGTTTTTTCGTCACATATTGTACTTCATGACACTGGTAAAATGGAGTAAAAAAAATTATTTTTTATTTATAAAAAGATACCAAATTTACCAAAAAAACAAAAAAATTATCAAATTTCCAAGTTTAAATTTCTCTACTTGTATAATACATAGTAATACCTCCAAAAATAGTTATTAATTTACATTCCCCATATGTCTACTTCATGTTTGGATCATTTTGTGAATGCCATTTAATTTTTGGGGACGTTAGAAGGCTTAGAAGTTTAGAAGCAAATCTTGAAATTTTTCTGAAAATTTCTAAAACCCATTTTTTCAGGACCAGTTCAGGTCTGAAGTCACTTTGGGAAGCTTACATAATAGAAACCACCCAAAAATGACCCCATTTTGCAAACTACACCCCTCAAGGATTCAAAACTGATTTTACAAACTTTGTTAACCCTTTAGGTGTTCCACAAGAATTAATGGAAAATAGAGATAAAATTTCAAAATTTCACTTTTCTGGCCGATTTTCCATTTGAATCCATTTTTTCCAGTTACAAAGCAAGGGTTAACAGCCAAACAAAACTCAATATTTATGTCCCTGATTCTGTAGTTTACAGAAACACCCCATATGTGGTCGTAAACTGCTGTACGGGCACACGGCAGGGCGCAGAAGGAAAGGAATGCCATATGGTTTTTGAAAGGCAAATTTTGCTGGACTGTTTTTTTGACACCATGTCCGATTTGAAGCCCCATGATGCACCCCTAGAGTAGAAACTCCAAAAAAGTTACCCCATTTTGGAAACTACGGGATAGGGTGGCAGTTTTGTTGGTACTATTTTAGGGTACATATGATTTTTAGTTGCTCTATATTACACTTTTTGTGAGGCAAGGTAACAAGAAATAGCTGTTTTGACACAGTCTTTATTTTTTGTTATTTACAACATTCATCAGACAGGTTAGATCATGTGGTATTTTTTTAGAGCAGGTTGTTACGGATGCGACAATACCAAATATGAGTACTGTTTAAAGCATAAAAAAATAAAATAAATATTCTTTCGTGTCTCCACATTCTGAAAGCCATAGTTTTATGTATTTTTTGGGCAACAGTCTTGTGTAGGGGCTCATTTTTTTCGGGATGAAATGACGGTTTGATTGGCACTATTTTAGGGTGCGACTTTTTGATCGCTTGCTTGCTACACTTTTTGTGATATAAGGTGCCAAAAAATTGCTTATTTTACACTTTTCTTTTTTACGGTATTCACCTGAGGGGTTAGGTCATGTGATATTTTTATAGAGCAGGTTATTACGACGCGGTGATACCTAATACGTCTGCTTTTCTAAATTTATGTAAGTTTTAGGGCGAATGCACACGGCCGTGTAGTGCAGCGGCGGCATGAAGCGCACGGCGTCATAGCAACCAATGACGCCGTGCGCTCCTGCTCTGAACAGGAATCCAGCCCGGAATACCACGGACCGCTCTCGGCCGCGGAACACAGGCGTGTGCATTCGGCCTTACACAATGATTTCAATTTTGAAACCCCAAAAAAATTATGTTTTAGTGTCTCCATAGTCTGAGAGGCATAGTTTGTTCACTTTTTGGGCGATTATCTTGGGTAGGGTATGATTTTTGCGAGATGAAATGTCGGTTTGATTGGCACTCTTTTGGGGTGCGTATGACTTTTTGATCGCTTGCTATTACACTTTTTGTGATTTAAGGTGACAAAAAATTGCTTTTTTTTACACTGTTTATTTTTATCTTTTTTACGGTATTCACCTGAGGGGTTAGGTCATGTGATATTTTATTAGAGCAGGTTATTGCGGATGCGGTGATACCTAATATGTATAGTTTTTTTATTTATTTTACTTAAACACAATAACAGCATTTTAGAAAAAAAAATCATGTTTTAGTGTCTCCATAGTCTGAGAGCCATATTTTTTTTTACTTTTTGGGTGATTGTCTCATGTAGGGGCTCATTTTTTGTGGGATTTGGTGCCGATTTGATTGGTACCATTCTGGCGTACATACAACTTTTTTGATCACTTTTATTACCTTTTTTGGGAAGTAAGGCGGGCAAAATTTCAATTTCATCATATTATTATTTTTTCTTTTATGGCGTTCACCGTGCAGGGAAAGTAACATGACCGTTTTATAGATCAGGTCATTACGGATGCGGTGATATTGTCATGGTCTTACCTTCCTGCTGTTCTCCTTCGTTTGACATGTGCTGGCGGCCATCTTGGTTTCTGGGTTTCTTGTAGCCTTCCACCCTGCGGCTCCTCCTTCCCACTGGGAGGAGCTGGATGCCTAGCTCATATATATAGGAGGTCTGTGGCTTCAGTTCCTTGCTTGGTCCTCTTGTGTTCACATGCTTCTAAGACTGCTGCTGCTTCTGGTTCCTGATCCTGGCTTCGTCTGACTACCCTGCTGGTTCCTGATCCTGGCTTCGTCTGACTACCCTGCTGGTTCCTGATCCTGGCTTCGTCTGACTACCCTTCTGGTTCCTGACCTCTGGCTTCGCAAAGACTCTGCTCGGTTTCACCATCCGTTTGGACTTTTGCTTTACAGCTTTATTTTCAATAAAGCCTTCTTATTTTCACTTATCTCTTGTTGTACGTCTGGTTCATGGTTCCTTGACATTAGGACCAAGCCATGAATTCTGACGGTACAGGGCCATCCTCGCTACCCACGCTGGTTGCCAGACTTGATCAGCAGGATCACCTGTTGGGTCGGTTCGCTGTGGCGTTGCAAACCCTGCTTGAACGCACGGCTCATTTCGCTCCCGTTGCCGATGGGTCGGTTGTCGCTCCTGGGCCCGCTCCTACTGCCGCTCCGGTTGTTGCGCCAGAGTCTACCCCGACACCTGTGGTTGCGCCTGCGGTGTTTCGGGGTATGACCGGTTCTGCCCCTCTTCCACAGCGCTTTGGGGGAGAGCCAACTCAGTGCCGAGGTTTCCTTAACCAGGTGGGCATTTATTTCGAGTTGCTGCCACATGCCTTTCCTACTGAGAGATCAAAGGTGGGCTTCTTGATCTCGCTGCTCTCGGACAAGGCCTTGGCCTGGGCCAGCCCTTTATGGGAGAACAACAATCCGGTGGTTGCCGAGTTTTCCGGTTTTGTTGCTTCTCTTCGGAAGGTATTCGATGTGCCGGCTCGTGCTGCCTCTGCTGCGAAGCTCCTTATGTCCATCAGACAGGGTTCACGATCCGTAGCTGAATACGCCATTGAGTTTCGTACCCTGGCAGCAGAGGTGGGCTGGAATAATGAGGCTCTGGTCGCTGCTTTCTCTCATGGTCTCTCGGATGCCTTGAAGGATGAGGTTGCAGCTAAGGACCTACCAGTTGAGCTCGAGTCTCTTATTTCTTTCCTGATTTTGATTGACACCAGACTCAGGGAGAGACCTTCCTTTAAGGAGAACCTGCGGAGGTCTTCAAACAGATTGGTGCCTACGTTTGCTGTCCCACCCGTGCCTCCCTCTCCTCCCACGCCTCCTGGGGATGACTTGTCTGGGGGTGAACCCATGCAGCTGGGGTTTGCTCGCCTGTCCGAGGGGGAGAGGGCACTCCGGAGACGCGAGGGCCGATGCATGTACTGTGGTCTCGGTGGGCATTTTCGGTTGGCATGTCCGAACCGTCCGGGAAAACGCTCGTACCTGAGATCCTGTCGGGGGCAGATCTTGGGTGGAGTCTCCTCGTCCCCGGTTTCCCGTGTTGACAAACCACTGATCACTGTTGTCCTCTCCTGGGTCGGGGGCTCGGTGACGACCCAGGCGTTGGTGGACTCTGGTGCTGGTGGTTTGTTCATTGATAGTGTGTTCGCTGCCGCCAATTCCATTCCTCTGCAGGCTCGAGGTTCCCCACTGGCTCTTGAGGCGATAGACGGCAGACCCCTTCTGCCGCCACACGTGACTCATGAGACCCTTCCAGTGGGGATAGCCATTGGTGCCGTTCACAGAGAGTCGGTCTGCCTCCAGGTTATTTCGTCTCCACACTACTCGGTGGTCTTGGGGTACCCCTGGCTCCAGAAGCATAATCCGACTTTCGATTGGAGATCGGTCGAGATCCTCTCGTGGTCACCGCAGTGTGGGGCTAGTTGCATCCATGGGACTGTCAAGTTGCTGTGTACTTCCTCGGACTCTCTGTTGCCTCCTGAATACGAGGAGTACCGGGATGTATTCGATAAGGTGCGCGCGGTTGCCCTACCTCCGCACCGCCCATACGATTGTGCCATAAAGTTACAATCTGGTGCCGTTCCTCCTCGTGGCAAAGTCTATCCACTGTCGGTAGCGGAGAATGAGGCCATGGAGGAGTACGTGAGGGAGGCGCTTTCACGCGGACACATTCGCAAATCTTCGTCCCCGGCAGGGGCTGGATTTTTCTTTGTGAAAAAGAAGGGCGGTGAGTTGAGGCCTTGCATCGATTACAGGGGTCTCAATCGCATCACGATCAAGAACGCTTACCCGATACCCTTGATTTCCGAGCTGTTCGATCGCCTTAAAGGGGCCACGGTCTTTACCAAACTCGACCTGAGGGCGGCATATAACCTGGTAAGGATCAAGGCGGGCGATGAGTGGAAGACCGCGTTTAACACCAGGACCGGTCATTATGAATCCTTGGTTATGCCCTTTGGGTTGTGCAATGCGCCCGCAGTCTTTCAGGAATTCATCAACGATGTTTTCCGTGACCTGTTGCAGCAGTGCGTGGTGGTCTATTTGGATGACATCTTGGTATATTCTGAATCCATGGAGGCCCACATTCTGGATGTCAGACGAGTGTTGCAACGGTTACGAGAGAACAAGCTGTTCGGTAAGCTTGAGAAATGCGAATTTCACCGATCCCAGGTAACCTTCTTAGGTTACATCATTTCCGCTGAGGGGTTCTCCATGGATCCTGAGAAGGTTTCGGCTGTCTTACAGTGGCCCCAGCCCAGTGGTCTTCGTTCCCTGCAGCGCTTTTTGGGCTTCGCCAATTATTATCGGAAGTTCATCAGGGACTTTTCCATGCTGGCCAAGCCTCTCACGGATCTGACCAGGAAGGGCAGTAATTCCCAGGTCTGGCCGCTCGAGGCCATCCGAGCTTTTGAGGCCCTAAAGTCCACCTTTGTGTCGGCTCCGATTCTGTCGCATCCCAACCCTGGGTTGCCCTTTGTCCTCGAGGTGGACGCGTCTGAGACGGGAGTAGGCGCCCTTCTGTCTCAGCGTAGAACACCAGAGGGTCCTCTGCTTCCCTGTGGGTTTTACTCCCGGAAACTGTCTTCCGCGGAGTGCAACTATCAGATTGGTGACAGGGAGTTATTGGCCATCGTGCAGGCCCTTAAAGAATGGAGGCACTTGCTCGAGGGTTCGGTGGTTCCGGTTCTCATCCTGACGGACCACAAGAATCTGACCTACCTTTCTGAGGCCAAGAGATTGACACCACGTCAGGCCAGATGGGCTCTGTTCTTGTCACGTTTTAATTACGTGGTCTCCTACCTACCCGGTTCCAAGAACATCAGGGCGGATGCCTTATCACGGCAGTACTCCGAGCTGTCCAGGGAGGAGTCGATTCCGACTTCGGTCATACCTTCGAATCAGATCCTGGCCGCCATTCGCACCAGCCTGACCTCTCCCCTGGGTGAGCAGATTTTGGCGGCTCAATCTGGTGCTCCCTCTGGGAGACCCAACGGCAGATGTTTTGTGCCTGAGGAGTTGCGCACTCGGTTGTTGCGAACCTACCATAACTCCAAGACCGCGGGGCATCCTGGAAAGAATCAGCCGTCCTGGGCTGTTTCACGTCTGTTCTGGTGGCCTTCCCTACGTTCCGACATCGCCGCATATGTAGCGGCATGCTCCGTTTGTGCCCAGAGTAAGTCCCCTCGGCACCTTCCGTTGGGCCTTCTGCAACCCATAGCCACCGGGGAGCGCCCATGGTCACACCTGGGGATGGATTTCATTGTGGACCTCCCTGCATCCCGAGGCCATACGGTCATTCTCATGATTGTGGATCGGTTTTCCAAAATGTGCCACTGTGTTCCTCTCAAGAAGTTACCCTCTGCACAAGAGTTGGCCACGATTTTTGCCAGGGAGGTCTTCCGGTTGCACGGTTTGCCCAAGGAGATTGTGTCGGATCGGGGGAGTCAGTTTGTGTCCAGGTTCTGGCGCGCCTTTTGCTCCCAGTTGGGGATTCATCTCTCCTTCTCCTCGGCCTACCACCCTCAGTCCAATGGGGCCGCAGAACGATCCAATCAGGCCTTGGAGCAATTCCTTCGTTGCTATGTCTCCGATCACCAAGACAATTGGGTTGACCTCCTGCCTTGGGCTGAGTTTGCCAGGAACACGGCGGTGAACTCTTCCTCTGGGACGTCTCCCTTCATGGCCAATTATGGGTTCCAACCTGCCGTGTTACCGGAGGTATTCTCTCCCCAGGATATTCCGGCTGTGGAGGATCACCTTTCCGTCCTACGTGCTTCTTGGGTACAGATCCTGAAGTCCCTTGAGGTCTCTGCGCAGCGCCAGAGACTCCAGGCTGATCGCAGACGAGCGCCTGCTCCTTCCTACCAGGTCGGAGACCGTGTATGGTTGTCCACCCGCAACCTCAACCTTCGAGTGCCCACTCCCAAGCTGGCGCCTCGCTTTGTTGGTCCCTTCCGAGTGCTTCGCAGGGTAAACCCGGTAGCCTATGCCCTTGCGCTTCCTCCTGGCATGCGGATCTCCAACGTGTTTCATGTCTCCCTGTTGAAGCCACTGGTGTGTAATCGTTTCACTTCCTCGGTTCCTCGGCCTCGTCCGGTCCAAGTGGGCAATCGTGAGGAATATGAGGTGAGCAATATCCTGGACTCACGCCTGGTCTGCGGTCGGTTGCAGTTTTTGGTCCATTGGCGTGGTTATGGTCCAGAGGAGCGTTCCTGGGTTCCCTCCGCAGATGTCCATGCTCCTGCCTTGCTCCGAGCCTTCCACGCACGCTTCCCTCAGAAACCGTTTTGTGCTCCGCGGAGGAGGGGCCCTTGAGGGGGAGGTACTGTCATGGTCTTACCTTCCTGCTGTTCTCCTTCGTTTGACATGTGCTGGCGGCCATCTTGGTTTCTGGGTTTCTTGTAGCCTTCCACCCTGCGGCTCCTCCTTCCCACTGGGAGGAGCTGGATGCCTAGCTCATATATATAGGAGGTCTGTGGCTTCAGTTCCTTGCCTGGTCCTCTTGTGTTCACATGCTTCTAAGACTGCTGCTGCTTCTGGTTCCTGATCCTGGCTTCGTCTGACTACCCTGCTGGTTCCTGATCCTGGCTTCGTCTGACTACCCTGCTGGTTCCTGATCCTGGCTTCGTCTGACTACCCTTCTGGTTCCTGACCTCTGGCTTCGCAAAGACTCTGCTCGGTTTCACCATCCGTTTGGACTTTTGCTTTACAGCTTTATTTTCAATAAAGCCTTCTTATTTTCACTTATCTCTTGTTGTACGTCTGGTTCATGGTTCCGTGACAGATATCAAACATGTGTAGTGCATTTTATTTTATTTTAATTAGTGATAAATGTGTTTTTTTTATTTTACTTTTTTTTTCTACCCAGACCCATTTGGTTCTTGAAGATCCAGTGGGTCTGATGTCTGTATAATACAATACAGTACACTATATAGTGTACTGTATTTTCATTTTACACTTAGTCTGATCAGTCTTCTGCCTTTAGCAGAAGTCTGATCAGACTTAGCCTTACCATGGCAAGCCGGAAGCCTGTGAAGGCTTCCGGTTGCCATGGTAACCATAACCTGCTGCCACAACAGAGCAGCGGGTGATGGGGAGGGAGGGGGGCCCCCTCCCTCTGTGATCCCGTCAAGAATCGGGGGCTGAAATGGCACTGCAGCCCCGATGGGAGAGGGAGGGAGCTCCCTCCCTGTTAACCCCTTCCATCCAGCGGCATGGAAGGGGTTAAACGGCTGACATCTGTGAGCACACATGTAAGCCATTTCAAGCAAAGTGTCAGCAATGTGCTGCGGATCCATTGTAACAATGAGTAAAATGGACAAGAATAGGAAATGTTCTATTTTTTTTGCGGGGCTACGGAACGGACATACAGATGCGGACAGCACACGGTGTGCTGTCCGCATTTTATGCGGACCCATTGAAATGAATGGGTCCACATCCTATCCGAAAAAAAAAAATGGAACGGACACGGAAACAAACAACGTTAGACAATCTAAAAAAGAGAAATAAAAAAGTTATGGCTCTAGGAGACCTGTCTCTCACCTGATTTTCCTGGGAGTGACCTGGGTTTTGGGCCCCTTTTCCCATGCTCCCTAACACTGGGCCAATTCCCCTGTTTATAGAATGTGTGTGCACTGTATACAAGGGGCACAGCAGGCAAGAGGCACTATATACAGGGGGCACACAGCATGTGGCACTATATACAAGGAGCCCCCTGTGGTGCCTATACGTATAATGTGTCCCCTGTGGTTGGTGCTTCAGCCTGTATGCCCTCCTGTAGTGGTAGTATATATAATTCTTTGCCCCGTAGTATAATACTCCAATGTAGTGGTAGTAGACATAATTCTCCCCCCCCTCCCCCGTAGTGGTAGTAGATATAATGCTCTCCCCCTGTAGTGGTAGTAGATATGATGCTCTCTCCCATGTAGTATAATTTCCCCTATAGTGGTAGTATATATAATGCTCTCCCCCTGTAGTGGTAGTAGATATAATGCTCTCCCCCTGTAGTGGTAGTACACATACTGTTCTCTCCCTTGTAGTATAATTCCCCCCCCCCCCCCCCCATCCTGTAGTGGTAGTATACATAATGCTCCCCCCTGTAGTGGTAGTATATATAATGATGTCATCTCTGTAGTCCCTTTGTAGCATAATGCCCCCTGAAGTGGTAGTATATACACTGCTCAAAAAAATAAAGGGAACACAAAAATAACACATCCTAGATCTGAGTTAATTAAATATTCTTCTGAAATACTTTGTTCTTTACATAGTTGAATGTGCTGACAACAAAATCACACAAAAATAAAAAAATGGAAATCTAATTTTTCAACCCATGGAGGTCTGGATTTGGAGTCACACTCAAAATTAAAGTGGAAAAACACACTACAGGCTGATCCAACTTTGATGTAATGTCCTTAAAACAAGTCAAAATGAGGCTCAGTAGTGTGTGTGGCCTCCACGTGCCTGTATGACCTCCCTACAACGCCTGTGCATGCTCCTGATGAGGTGGCGGACGGTCTCCTGAGGGATCTCCTCCCAGACCTGGACTAAAGCATCTGCCAACTCCTGGACAGTCTGTGGTGCAACGTGACGTTGGTGGATAGAGCGAGACATGATGTCCCAGATGTGCTCAATTGGATTCAGGTCTGGGGAACGGGCGGGCCAGTCCATAGCATCAATGCCTTTGTCTTGCAGGAACTGCTGACACACTCCAGCCACATGAGGTCTAGCATTGTCTTGCATTAGGAGGAACCCAGGGCCAACGGCACCAGCATATGGTCTCACAAGGGGTCTGAGGATCTCATCTCGGTACCTAATGGCAGTCAGGCTACCTCTGGCGAGCACATGGAGGGCTGTGCAGCCCTCCAAAGAAATGCCACCCACACCAATACTGACCCAATGCCAAACCGGTCATGCTGGAGGATGTTGCAGGCAGCAGAACGTTCTCCATGGCGTCTCAAGACTCTGTCACATGTGCTCAGTGTGAACCTGCTTTCATCTGTGAAGAGCACAGGGCACCAGTGGCGAATTTGCCAATCTTGGTGTTCTCTGGCAAATGCCAAACGTCCTGCATGGTGTTGGGCTGTAAGCACAACCCCCACCTGTGGACGTCGGGCCCTCATATCACCCTCATGGAGTCTGTTTCTGACCGTTTGAGCAGACACATGCACATTTGTGGCCTGCTGGAGGTCATTTTGCAGGGCTCTGGCAGTGCTCCTCCTGTTCCTCCTTGCACAAAGGCGGAGGTAGTGGCCCTGCTGCTGGGTTGTTGCCCTCCTACGGCCTCCTCCACGTCTCCTGATGTACTGGCCTGTCTCCTGGTAGCGCCTCCATGCTCTGGACACTACGCTGACAGACAGAGCAAACCTTCTTGCCACAGCTCGCATTGATGTGCCATCCTGGATAAGCTGCACTACCTGAGCCACTTGTGTGGGTTGTAGACTCCGTCTCATGCTACCACTAGAGTGAAAGCACCGGCAGCATTCAAAAGTGACCAAAACATCAGCCAGGAAGCATAGGAACTGAGAAGTGGTCTGTGGTCACCACCTGCAGAACCACTCCTTTATTGGGGGTGTCTTGCTAATTGCCTATAATTTCCACCTGTTGTCTATCCCATTTGCACAACAGCATGTGAAATTGATTGTCACTCGGTGTTGCTTATTAAGTGGACAGTTTGATTTCACAGAAGTGTGATTGACTTGGAGTTACATTGTGTTGTTTAAGTGTTCCCTTTATTTTTTTGAGCAGTGTATAATGCCCCCCCTGTAATGGTAGTATTGGGTGGCCCACGAAAAAGGAGACCTGTAGGAACTGAAAGCTGATTGGTTGCTGTGGGCAACTAAAACAGATTTACTGTTAGGCAGTTTGATTTGAAGATATTGGAGGCGTGCTAATTTTTCATGGGCCATCTTATATATATAATGCTTTCTCTCCTGTATTAGGCTCATTGCACACGAATGTGTGTCCTCCGTGGCCATATTGCGGACCGCATTTGCAAATCCGCAATACACGGGCACCGTTCCGTGTGCATTCCGCATCATGGATGCGGACCCATTCACTTCAATGGGTCCGCAAATCCGGAGATGCGGAACGGAACCCTACGGAGTGCTTCCGTGGGGTTTCGTCCCGTACTTCCGTTCCGCAAAAAGAAAGAACATGTCCTATCTTTTTGCGGAGCGTCCGGATCGATGACCCATTAAAGTGAATACGTCTGCGAGCTGCTGCGGCTGCCCCACGGTGGGTGTTCATGCATTGCGGCCCACAAGAGACTTTATACTGCCTCCCTATAGTGCAGGGATGGCCAACCTGAGGCTCTGCAGCTGTTGCAAAACTAGAACTCCCAGCATGCCCAGATTTCCTCCAGCTATCAACCTACAAAAAGGCATGGTGGGAGTTGTAGTTTTACAACAGCTGGAGAGCCATAGTCTGGCTATCCCTGATATTGAGGTAGTATTTATAATGCCCCCTGTAGTGGTAATTTATATGTAATGATCCCCCCCGGTAGTGATAATATATACCTATAATGCTCCACTCTTGTAGTATTATGCCCTCTTATAGTGGTAATATACATATAATGCTTTCCCCTCTGTAGTGCTCCCAATAGCGCTAAATAAATACCTGTGTCCCTCTACATGCCACCGTCTATGATGACTTTGATCAGTGCTCTAGTCACTTGTATGGTCTACTGAGTGATAATAGGTGGTTGCACTCTCTTTTGAGAAACCTTTTTTTGTTTTTGTTTGAGAAACCACTACTCCTAGCATACCATTAAACCTGTTCAGGCGATACTGAGGGCTTTAGTTTAATGCTAAACATGGCAGAGGCTAACCTGACTATGCAAATGGTATCTGTATTGAGCTGGTTCTCTATATGCACTGTTGCGTCACCAGCTAAGATCCAGAGTAACCATTATGTGCAGCACGGACAGCAGCTAGACAGGCTGGGAGTGACTTAATAAGGTCTTGGTAGGCTGTCACAGGTATCTGGAGCCATGCTGACTGCAGTGCATCCCTCAGCTGCTGGAGGGTGCGTGGAAGAGGATCCATACAGCGAACACGATGATCAAGGTCGTCCCACAAGTGCTCAATTGGGTTCAAGTCTGGGACATGGGACATTATATGGTCCACAACAGGGTACATCCACCATTAGGGTGTTTCCCTGTATTCGGGGTTAGTGAGGGTTTCATTACGGATATAATTTACCCTCCTCCCCCTTGTTTGGACTACCTCTGACTTGATTTCTGATCCTTTGTTGACCTATAGTTATTTTTGTTTGTGAGTGCTAATTTTTGTTATCCTTATAATTTATGTATTAATCTACTTATATTAAGCCCTTCAAGAGACAGCCAGTTCGGACAAAATGCCGGAGCCCCATTTTTCAAATCGGACATGTGTCAGTTTATGTGGTAATAACTTTGGAACGCTTTTACTTATCCAGGCCATCCTGAGACTGTTTTCTCGTGACACATCATACTTCATATTAGTGGTGAATTCGAGTTGATCCGTTTTACCTTTATGCATAAAACCCCCAACATTTGTAGAAAATTTGGAAAAATTCGCTTTTAAGACAAATAGTGACACTTCATAAAATAGTTATTACTTTACATTTCCATATGTCCACTTTATGTTTGCATCATTTTGTTTTTAAGAAGCAAATTTAAAAAAATTGCCAAAACCGACTTTTTTAAAGGGGCAGTTCAGTTATGAAGTGACTTTGTGGGGATTACATAATAGAAACCACCCATAAATGACCCTATTTTAGAAACTACACTCCTCAAGTTATTCAAAACTGATTTTACAAACTTTGTTAAGCCCTTAGGTGTTCCACAAGAATTAAAGCAAAATGGAGAGGAAATGTTAAAATGAATTTTTTTGTGCATATTTTTCATTTTAATAAATTTTTCCTGTTACACAGTAAGGCTGGGTTCAGACGGGCGTTGTGGGTGACGTTCGGGAACAGATGCGGGTGCGTTGCAGGATTTTTTTTTCCACGCGAGTGCAAAGAGTTTTAATGCGTTTTGCACGTGCGTCAGAAAAATCGGCATGTTTGGTACCCAAACCCAAACCCGGACTTCTTCACAGAAGTTCGGGTTTGGGTTAGGTGTTGTGTAGATTTTATTTCATGGTTATAAGGGAAAATAATAGCATTCTTAATACAGAATGCTTAGTAAAATAGGGATCCATGGTGATGGATCATGTGACGGACCATGTGATGAGCGCAGTGACGTCACCACAGGTCCTTTTCCTCACAGATCATCAAAGAAGAAGACAGAAGAGAAGCCGGGCTGCGCGAACAAGTGGATGAGGTGAGTTACATAATTTTTTTTAACCCCTCCATCACTATTTTACTAAGCATTCTGTATTAAGAATGCTATTATTTTCCCTTATAACCATGTTATAAGTGAAAATAAAAATGATCGGGTCCCCATCCCGATCGTCTCCTAGCAACCATGCGTGAAAATCGCACCGCATCCGCACTTGCTTGTGGATGCTGGCGATTTTTACGCAGCCCCTTTCACTTCTATGGGGCCTGCGTTGCGTGAAAAATGCACAATATAGAGTGATGCGTGAAAATCACTGCTCATGTGCACAGCCCCATAGAAATGAATGGGTCCGGATTCAGTGCGGGTGCAATGCGTTCACCTCACGCATTGCACCCGCGCGGAAATCTCGCACATGTGAAAGAGGCCTAAGGGTTAACAGCCAAACAAACCTCAATATTTATTACCCTGATTCTGCAGTTTGCAGAACCACCCCATATGTGGTCGAAACCTGCAGTATGGGCACACTGCAGGGCGCTGAAGGAAAGGAGCGCCATACTGTTAACGGAGGGCAGATTTTGCTGGAATGGTTTTCAGGTGTCATGTCACATTTAAGGAGGCCCTGAGGAACCCCTAGAAAGACAACCCCCAAAAGTGAATGCTTTGACCCAACAAGCAGGTCATAGAATTTAGAAACGCATGGCTGTGAAAATGAAAAATTAACTTTTATTTTCAATATAATGTTGCTTTAGCCCCAGAAATTTTATTTTCACAAGGGCTAACAATCAGAGTGGTCCCTTGCCAGCTTCCCCGGTGTCTCTGATCTCCAGGAGAGCAGAGACTCCAGGGCTGTGACACTTTAGGCCCCTTGCAGACGAGCGTGTCTGGATTATGTCCGGATGCGTTGCGTCTGCGATCAGGGAAAATCGTGCGAGCAGGTACGCAATTTCAGTCAGTTTTGACTGCGATTGCGTTCCGATGTTCAGTTTTTATCGCGCAGGTGCAATGCGTTTTGTATGCGCGTGATAAAAAAACTGACTGTGGTACCCAGCCCCGAACCCGGACTTCTTCACTGAAGTTCAGGTTTGGGTTAGGTGTTCTGTATATTTTATTATTTTCCCTTATAAAAGGTCCTTTTGCAGGTCCTGAAAGAAGAATAAAGAAGAGGATGCCGGCTGCGCGATCAAGTGGATAAGGTGAGTTCATTTTTTATTTTTTTTTAACACCTCAATCTACATTTTACTAAGCATTCTGTACTAAGAATGCTATTATGGTTATAATACATAATACAGTGGATACATTTTAATGGGGTCCGGGGTTGCTTTCATCCCTATCATCTCCTAGCAACCATGCGTGAAAATCACACTGCATCCGCACTTGCTTGCGGACGCTTGCGATTTTCCCGTATACCCATTCATTTCTATGGGGCCTGCGTTGCGTAGAAAACGCAGAAATTCAGAACCTGCTGCGATTTTCACGCAACTCCCAAATGATGCGTGAAAATCACCGCTCATGTGCACAGCCCCATTGAAGTAAATGGGTCCGGATTCAGTGCGTTCACCTCACGCGTTGCACCCGCACGGAATTCTCGCCCGTGTGAAAGGGGCCTTATAGTATCACAGCCCCGGTAAGCAGTTTGGACGTGACTGTACGTCCAAATGCACTAAATTACTTGAGATTTGGACGTGCAGTTAAAGCCAAATGCGTGAAGGGGTTAAAAGTTAAGTTTTAGAGCCCATGCCCTCTGTGCTTCATTCTGATCTAGCATGACTCCAACTACCTTAGTATTATGTTGTCAGTGATTTTATATATATTTGCAGACAGCCTATCACACCTATACACCCACCAAGCCAGCTCACGTGACTTCTTTCATGAGCTGCATGCTGATGTCGAAAGTAGGAACTGGTCATAATAATGTGACTGGACTATGGAAGTACTGTGCTTGTTTCTGGTGCTAATTTATGTCATGAGCTTGGTTCTAGCGCTGAATATATGTATCATGTTTGGTTCCAGTGTTATATTTATATAATGAGCTTGGTATGACATCATACGTTTGCTACTACTGTATTTTAAAGGGCATCTTTCAGCAGGCTCAACTCTCTAGGGCTGACCTTGCTGATTAAAACCATACCTTTCATCCCCAAACTGTTCCTTTGTTTAGGATAAAGCAGAGCAGAAGAGCTAAAGTGATGGAGTGCCTGCCATCAGTGCACTTAAATCCTGATTTAAATATTTTTAGAAACATGTATTTCTCCTAAATGCAGCAACAGATTGGACAACAAATGCTACTGTTCATACAGCAGGATCAACCCTACCAAGCATTATGGCTGGTTTAATAGGGTCGGTCCTGCTTGCAGATGTTCGACTATATAAACCACATCCCTAAAAGGCCACTCCTATTTTAGCCATTGGAGTATCACCAGATAAAGAGGTGTTCAAGGTTGACATCTCTGCTTGAAATGTCACGACCCAAAAATGATATTTTTTTCCCCATAACATTTTTATTTTGCAAAAGTATTAAAACATTTTAAAAAAAACTCTTAAAAGGGGTTCTCCGCAAATACTTTATTTTTAGCAACTGCACGCAGCTTGCCTCTGTAAATAGCAGATACATACTTATGGAGGGAGATTTATTAAACTGGTGTAAAGTAGAACTGGCTTAGTTGCCCATAGCAACCAATCAGATTCCACCTTTCATTTTCCAAAAGAACTCTAAAAAAATTAAAGTTGGAATCGGATTGGTTGCTATGGGCAACTAAGCCAGTTCTACTTTATACCAGTTTGATAAATCTTCCCATGAGCTCCACCACTCTGAGAGGTCTGTCTTACTCTTGGATAACGCCTTTAACCGCCTCCGGACCGCCTAACGCAGGATCGCGCTCCGGAGGCGGCAGCCCTGCGCACAGTCACGCATATATGCGTCATCTCGCGAGACGCAAGATTTCCTGTGAACGCGCGCACACAGGCGCGCGCGTTCACAGGATCGGAAGGTAAGCGAGTGGATCTCCAGCCTGCCAGCGGCGATCGTTCGCTGGCAGGCTGGAGATGCGATTTTTTTAACCCCTAACAGGTATATTAGACGCTGTTTTGATAACAGCGTCTAATATACCTGCTACCTGGTCCTCTGGTGGTCCCTTTTGTTTGGATCGACCACCAGAGGACACAGGTAGCTCAGTAAAGTAGCACCAAACACCACTACACTACACCCCCCTGTCACTTATTAACCCCTTATGAACCCCTGATCACCCCTGATTACCCCATATAGACTCCCTGATCACCCCCCTGTCATTGATCACCCCCCCTGTCATTGATCATCCCCCTGTAAGGCTCCATTCAGATGTCCATATGATTTTTACGGATCCACTGATACATGGATCAGATCCGCAAAACGCATACGGACGTCTGAATGGAACCTTACAGGGGGGTGATCAATGACGGGGGTGATCACCCCATATAGACTCCCTGATCACCCCCCTGTCATTGATCACCCCCCTGTAAGGCTGCATTCAGATGTCCGTATGTTTTTTACGGATCCACGGATACATGGATCGGATCCGAAAAACACATACAGGTGTCTGAATGGAGCCTTACAGGGGGGTGATCACCCCATATAGACTCCCTGATCACCCCCCTGTCATTGATCACCCCCTTGTAAGGCTGCATTCAGACGTCCGTATGATTTTTACGGATCCACTGATACATGGATCGGATCCGCAAAACACATACGGACGTCTGAATAGAGCCTTACAGGGGGGTGATCAATGACGGGGGTGATCACCCCATATAGACTCCCTGATCACCCCCCTGTCATTGATCACCCCCCTGTAAGGCTGCATTCATATGTCCGTATGATTTTTACGGAACCACTGATACATGGATCGGATCCGCAAAACACATACGGACATCTGAATGGAACCTTACAGGGGGGTGATCAATGACGGGGGTGATCACCCCATATAGACTCCCTGATCACCCCCCTGTCATTGATCACCCCCCTGTAAGGCTGCATTCAGATGTCCGTATGTTTTTTACGGATCCACGGATACATGGATCGGATCCGAAAAACACATACAGGCGTCTGAATGGAGCCTTACAGGGGGGTAATCACCCCATATAGACTCCCTGATCACCCCCCTGTCATTGATCACCCCCTTGTAAGGCTGCATTCAGACGTCCGTATGATTTTTACGGATCCACTGATACATGGATCGGATCCGCAAAACACATACGGACGTCTGAATGGAGCCTTACAGGGGGGTGATCAATGACGGGGGTGATCACCCCATATAGACTCCCTGATCACCCCCCTGTCATTGATCACCCCCCTGTCATTGATCACCCCCCTGTAAGGCTGCATTCAGATGTCCGTATGATTTTTACGGATCCACTGATACATGGATCGGATCCGAAAACACATACGGACATCTGAATGGAGCCTTATAGGAGGGTGATCAATGACAGGGGGGTGATCACCCCATATAGACTCCCTGATCACCCCCCTGTCATTGATCACCCCCCTGTCATTGATCACCCCCTGTCATTGATCACCCCCTTGTAAGGCTGCATTCAGACGTCCGTATGATTTTTACGGATCCACTGATACATGGATCGGATCCGCAAAACACATACGGACGTCTGAATTGAGCCTTCATGGGGGGTGATCAATGACAGGGGGGTGATCACCCCATATAGACTCCCTGATCACCCCCCTGTCATTGATCACCCCCTGTAAGGCTCCATTCAGACATTTTTTTGGCCCAAGTTAGCGGAAATTATTATTTTTTTCTTACAAAGTCTTATATTCCACTAACTTGTGTCAAAAAATAAAATCTCACATGAACTCACCATACCCCTCACGGAATCCAAATGCGTAAAATTTTTTAGACATTTATATTCCAGACTTCTTCTCACGCTTTAGGGCCCCTAGAATGCCAAAGCAGTATAAATACCCCACATGTGACCCCATTTCGGAAAGAAGACACCCCAAGGTATTCGCTGAGGGGCATATTGAGTCCATGAAAGATTGAAATTTTTGTCCCAAGTTAGCGGAAAGGGAGACTTTGTGAGAAAAAAATATAAAAAATCAATTTCCGCTAACTTGTGCCAAAAAAAAAAAATTCTAGGAACTCGCCATGCCCCTCATTGAATACCTTGGGGTGTCTTCTTTCCAAAATGGGGTCACATGTGGGGTATTTATACTGCCCTGGCTTTTTAGGGGCCCTAAAGCGTGAGAAGAAGTCTGGGATCCAAATGTCTAAAAATGCCCTCATAAAAGGAATGTGGGCCCCTTTGCACACATAGGCTGCAAAAAAGTGTCACACATCTGGTATCGCCGTACTCAGGAGAAGTTGGGCAATGTGTTTTGGGGTGTCATTTTACATATACCCATGCTGGGTGAGATAAATATCTTGGTCAAATGCCAACTTTGTATAAAAAATGGGAAAAGTTGTCTTTTGCCTAGATATTTCTCTCACCCAGCATGAGTATATGTAAAAAGACACCCCAAAACACATTGCCCAACCTCTCCTGAATACGGCGATACCACATGTGTGACACTTTTTTGCAGCCTAGGTGGGCACCTTTCGGATTTTACAGGTCATTTACCTACTTACCACACATTAGGGCCCCTAGAATGCCAAAGCAGTATAACTACCCCACAAGTGACCCCATTTTGGAAAGAAGACACCCCAAGGTATTCCGTGAGGGGCATGGCGAGTTCCTCAAATTTTTTATTTTTTGTCACAAGTTAGCGGAAAATAATGATTTTTTTATTTATTTTTTCTTACAAAGTCTCATAACTTGTGACAAAAAATAAAAACTTCCATGAACTCACTATGCCCATCACGAAATACCTTGGAGTGTCTTCTTTCCAAAATGGGGTCACTTGTGGGGTAGTTATACTGCCCTGGCATTTTGGGGGCCGAATGCGTGAGAAGTGGTTTGAAATCAAAATCTGTAAAAAATGGCCGGTGAAATCCGAAAGGTGCTCTTTGGAATGTGGGCCCCTTTGCCCACCTAGGCTGCAAAAAAGTGTCACACATCTGGTATCCCCGTACTCAGGAGAAGTTGGGCAATGTGTTTTGGGGTGTCATTTTACATATACCCATGCTTTGTGAGAGAAATATCTTGGCAAAAGACAACTTTTCCCATTTTTTTATACAAAGTTGGCATTTGACCAAGATATTTATCTCACCCAGCATGGGTATATGTAAAATGACACCCCAAAACACATTGCCCAACTTCTCCTGAGTACGGGGATACCAGATGTGTGACCCTTTTTGCAGCCTAGGTTGGCAAAGGGGCTCACATTCCAAAGAGCACCTTTCGGATTTCACCGGCCATTTTTTACAGATTTTGATTTCAAACTACTTCTCACGCATTTGGGCCCCTAAAATGCCAGGGCAGTATAACTACCCCACAAGTGACCCCATTTTGGAAAGAAGACACCCCCAGGTATTTCGTGATGGGCATAGTGAGTTCATGGAAATTTTTATTTTTTGTCACAAGTTAGTGGAATATGAGACTTTGTAAGAAAAAAAAATATATAAAAATCATCATTTTCCGCTAACTTGTGACAAAAAATAAAAAATTCTAGGAACTCGCCATGCCCCTCACGGAATACCTTGGGGTGTCTTCTTTCCAAAATGGGGTCACTTGTGGGGTAGTTATACTGCCCTGGCATTCTAGGGGCCCAAATGTGTGGTAAGTAGTTTGAAATCAAAATCTGCAAAAAATGGCCGGTGAAATCCGAAAGGTGCTCTTTGGAATGTGGGCCCCTTTGCCCACTTAGGCTGCAAAAAAGTGTCACACATGTGGTATCGCCGTACTCAGGAGAAGTTGGGGAATGTGTTTTGGGGTGTCATTTTACATATACCCATGCTGGGTGAGAGAAATATCTTGGCAAAAGACAACTTTTCCCATTTTTTTATACAAAGTTGGCATTTGACCAAGATATTTATCTCACCCAGCATGGGTATATGTAAAATGACACCCCAAAACACATTGCCCAACTTCTCCTGAGTACGGAGATACCACATGTGTGACACTTTTTTGCAGCCTAGGTTGGCAAAGGGGCCCACATTCCAAAGAGCACCTTTCGGATTTCACCGGCCATTTTTTACAGATTTTGATTTCAAACTACTTACCACACATTTGGGCCCCTAGAATGCCAGGGCAGTATAACTACCCCACAAGTGACCCCATTTTGGAAAGAAGACACCCCAAGGTATTCGCTGATGGGCATAGTGAGTTCATAGAAGTTTTTATTTTTTGTCACAAGTTAGTGGAATATGAGACTTTGCAAGAAAAAAAAAAATCATCATTTTCCGCTAACTTGTGACAAAAAATAAAAAGTTCTATGAACTCACTATGCCCATCAGCGAATACCTTAGGGTGTCTACTTTCCGAAATGGGGTCATTTGTGGGGTGTTTGTACTGTCTGGCCATTGTAGAACCTCAGGAAACATGACAGATGCTCAGAAAGTCAGAGCTGCTTCAAAAAGCGGAAATTCACATTTTTGTACCATAGTTTGTAAACGCTATAACTTTTACCCAAACCATTTTTTTTTTTACCCAAACATTTTTTTTTATCAAAGACATGTAGAACAATAAATTTAGAGAAAAATTTATATATGGATCTCGTTTTTTTTGCAAAATTTTACAACTGAAAGTGAAAAATGTCATTTTTTTGCAAAAAAATCGTTAAATTTTGATTAATAACAAAAAAAGTAAAAATGTCAGCAGCAATGAAATACCACCAAATGAAAGCTCTATTAGTGAGAAGAAAAGGAGGTAAAATTCATTTGGGTGGTAAATTGCATGACCGAGCAATAAACGGTGAAAGTAGGGTAGGTCAGAAGTGTAAAAAGTGGCCTGGTCATTAAGGGTGTTTAAGCTATGGGGGCTGAGGTGGTTAAAGAGGCCCCCAGCGATTCCCATGTACGTCACAAAAAACTGTCTGCCTTCCTATCCATAGTGTCTTTTAACTGACCCAAATCATCAAAGGGGAGGGAGAATCTACGGGATACCTTTGTTATAGGAACATTAATCTTTGGGGCCAATCCCAAGATTGACTATCTGACTCCTCAAAAGGGATACTTCCGCTTCACAGATGACAGAATAAAACTCAGTTTAGAATGTCATATGTCCCCGTACATACCCTCCATCCATACCACAGGCGCAGGGGTAGACGGCTCTTTCTGGTCACCAGTACTCTCCACGGCCTTCAACAGCCTGGATCCGGACCTTCCCAAAAAAGATCTCGGCTTGTGGCTGGGTATCTAAATTTAATCTGGTCTGCAGGAACAAATCTCACATGCTCTCGCGTGCACATAACCCACCCGGCCCGTCCTCTTATTATAATATGACTCCACCCCCTCCCGGCTTAGCGTGCCGCACGGGGAGCCTGTCTGGACTGCCGGAGATGCCCGCAACAGCAGGAGGCATTTCCACCCGGTTAGTACACGGGGTGAGGGAAGAGTGAGGCGGAGGTGGACTAGGCAGCTCATCGCGTGTCTCCTCGGCACGTACTGAAGTCAGGCTACAAGCGGGAAGATGAAGGCACAGCCGCTCAGTACAGATGCCCTGCTTTCCAGTATAGTGTCCAATGGTGCCATGTCTTCGGGGTGTGTGGAGCGGGAAAGTCCCCCGGTGCCCCCAGCTAATAAAAAAAACATCTCTCAGATGCCCAGGGAGAAACTACTCCCCTCTATGGCCATACCTGTAGGATCCACTTCCTAGGACAGGAAACAAAAAAAAAACACACACACCACATAGGGAAAAAATTATAATATATCGCGTTTATAAAGTGACGGATTATTAGCCTAAAGTTACAAAAAACATCAAAAGGTGCCGGCTATTTTTAAAATAAGGTGAGAGAAGTCACCACTTTTGACTCGTGATGCAAGGATTTTTCTGGTGTAAAATACGCCATTATTGATAAATATCCTCCATTATATATTAAAAAGAGCCTCACCTATAGAAGGAGCTATATGTAAATGACTGGAGAAGAGTCCGCAGAGCAGTGTACCGGCTACAGCTCCTTCTGTACACTGGACTCAGAATCAGACCCCCCCCTTCCCCCCCAAATCGATCTTATATTAACGACCTGGGGATAGGTCATCAATAGCCAAGTACCAAAAAATCCTTTTCACAAGTTGCCGAGGTTCTTAAAGGGAAACTGTCACCATGAAAATGCTAAATAATCTACAGTAAGGCAGCATGTTATAGAGCAGGAGGAGCCGAATTACATTGGTTTTAGCGCCGGATCCGGTTTGTTAAATTTCGCTTTAATAAGCCGAACAGAACAGACGCATCTAGATATATTAAATCAAACCAAAGCGTTTTACTCCAGTTTTGACATCCTCTGCCGGATCTCAAAACCGGAATGCAAAACGCATATGCAAAAGGAGCCTAAGCCGGTGAACTCTGGCAGAACAGCTTGCATGATCCGTTTAACCCTTTACATGTACGGCACTGGAGCGATTTGCGAACATGGCTGCCGCTCGCACATGCAGCGAGCGTCATGGCCGGGATGTCTCTTCTGTTTCAAACAGCAGAGACCTGGGACTAATTACCGTGACAGCAATAATGCCGATCGCGGTAATTAAACGGTTTAGATGCTGTGATAAAGCGAGATCACGGCATCTAAATGCGCAAAAACGCGGAAGCTACCAATGCCCCGTGCGGCCAATGGAGGCATCAGTAGTTGAGCTGAACACTATGAGCCTCGCTGACTAGGCTGATCGTGTTCATGCTGCAATTCTTATATGGTGAGTACGTTCCAGCGAGTCGAGTGTTTCACTGACTCCGTATTCTCTATCCACCACTCCCCCTTCTCTGGGAAAGTGGTTATGCTGGCACTCTGGTTTAGCTGCTACAGCTTGTTCTCCTCCACAGGTGCAGCTTTTCGCTAATGCTCGAGTTCGTGGTCGCTGCAGTGGGACATCCCCCTCAGGTAGGGTCCCTACCCTGGCGCTAGCTTGGCAGTTGTGCCTGTTCAGCGCCCTTCCAGGTAAAGTTTTTAAGGTTAGCTCTACTTAACTGGGGCCGTATGGTACGTGGCTTCTACGGATAGCCTCAGGCCTCCCCCTCAGTTTTGCGCTGACGGGGCAAGAGTTGGCTATTTCTGTGGGAGAGGTATTGCGTTACCACTACATGCTTGGGTTATTACTGCAGCTCTTTCGTCAGGCGGTGGACTCTTTTATCACTGAATTCGGTGGCCTCTGCAGGTGGCCCCCTCCTCTGCCGGGGTATGAGGCTAGCAATACAGTGTGACTCCCCTTGCCTGGCTTCCTCCTCAGGCGGAGTTGTTGCACTTCCACTTAATCCTTGGCTACTTCTGTATAGCGCCAGTCTCAGACGGGCAATGAGCTTAGACCTAGCCTATTCTTCTGTCTTTTCCTCCTCTGGCTCATGGTTCATAGCCACCCCGCATGCCTTGGTAGTTCCTATGATACTACCTTCCCTCATCTGCATTTGCACGGGGTATTCGTTTGGTGGCCTTCCATTCCAGGCACGCACCGGTCCCGACTAGTGGGCTGTGGCGCCCTCCACATTCCTCCTTCTACAGGGAATCTTCCATTGGTCCGGGTGTGCTAACGGTATCTACACAAAAGCTTCCCACCTTTCTCTCCAGAGCCAGAGTTCCGGAAGCATGCGACGTGGATGCCCTGATTTCTCCTTGGTGGGAGTTCTCCCTTCCCCCATGTGTTTCTTTCCCTCCTTTCCAGGGTTCTACGGAAGATCAAGATGGAAGACATTCCAACAAATCCTAGTCGCTCCGAATTGACCCCATCGCGCGTGGTACACCGACCTCGTTCTCCTTCTCGGAGACGTCCCTTGGTCACTGCCACTCAGAGACGACCCTTATTCTCAGGGTCCGGTCTTACATCAGCATTTAGATGACGGCGTGGCTATTGAAACCACCATTCTGACGTGGAGAGGGTTTTCGGCGGATGTCATCCGCACTATGATTCAGGCCAGGAGCCTGCATCGCCCAGGATCTATGATGGGACCTGGAGGTCCTTCCTGGGCTTCTCTGAAAGCCGGGACATCCCCTTTTTTCTCTCCCCACGGTCCTATCCTTTCTACAATCAGGGTTGGACCTTGGTTTAGCCCTTAGTTCCTTGATGGGTCAGGTGTTGGCGCTTCTGTCCAGGGGTTCCTCCGTACCGTCCTTACCGCCTGGAGATCTGAATATCTCTCAGCGTTCCAGTCTTCTCCCCTTGAGCACTTGCAGGAGTTCTCACTCCGGCTCCTGTCCTAGTAGGTAGTTTTTCTTGTAAATATCACATCCATCAGGCGGGCACTTGCAGGAGTTCTCACTCCGGCTCCTGTCCTAGTAGGTAGTTTTTCTTGTAAATATCACATCCATCAGGCGGGTGTCTAAGTTGGGGGTGCTCTCTTGCAAAAATTCCCTTCCTGGTTCTTCACAAGGATAAGGCGGTTCTCCGGCCCATTCCTTCTTCTCCCGAAGGTGGTCTCTGACTTCCATATCAATGAAGAAATTGTCCTTCCTTCACTGTCCCTCTCCTTCACACCCTACGGAAGCTAGTTACATTATTGGACGTTGTCAGAGCTCTAATCCTAATTGGCAGCCTCGAGTCCCTACCGGCATACGGAACCCCTTTTGTCTTCTGGAAGGTCCTCGCTAGAGATTGGCGGCCTCCAAGGTGGCGACTGCACGTTGGATTCGGTCTGCAAATGCTGAAGCATACCGCGCCCGGATCAGGGTTACGCCCTTAGGTGTCAGGGCTCACTCTCTCAGAGCGGTGGGCGCTTCTTGGGCTAGGAGGAATCGCGCTTCGGCTGCTCAGTTGTGTAAGGCAGCTGCCGGTCCTCCTTACACATGTTCACAAGAAATTACCAGGTGCATACTTATGCATCGACAGTTGCTGCTTTGGGCCACGTGGTCTTGCAGGCGGCAGTTTCTTAGATGCCTGCTTCCATGGGTTTCTTCCCTCCCTGTGGACTGCTTTTGGACGTCCCACGGTTCCGGTGTCCCCCAATGAATATGGGCGAGAAAAGGAGATTTTTGTATAACTTACCAGTAAAATCTCTTTCTCGCTCTTCATTGGGGGATACAGCACCCACCCAGTATTGTTGTCTGGCCACAGTTGTGGCTGTTGCTGGTTAGAACCTCGTTGGGTCCTTTGACATGGTTGGTGTTCCACGCAGGGTCGGTGCAAGGATTTTTGTCAACACAAGCGAATCTACATTTTGGCGCCCCCACCCCCCAATAATTTCAAATTTCTGCCCCTCATGATTCATGTCCATTTCTTGCCGCCCCCCCTCATTTCACATTTCTGCCCCTCATGATTCATGTCCATTTCTTGCCCCCCCCCCATCATTTCACATTTCTTCCCCTCGTGATTCATGTCCATTTCTTGCCTCCCCCCATCATTTCACATTTCTGCCCCTCATGATTCATGTCCATTTCTTGCGCCCCCCCATTATTTCACATTTCTGCCCCTCATGATTCATGTCCATTTCTTCCCCCCATCATTTCACATTTCTGCCCCTCATGATTCATGTCCATTTCTTCCCCCCATCATTTAACATTTCTGCCCCTCATGATTCATGTCCATTTCTTGCCCCCCCATCATTTAACATTTCTTCCCCTCATGATTCATGTCCATTTCTTGCCCCCCCCCATCATTTCACCTTGCTGCCCCTCATGATTCATGTCCATTTCTTGCCCCCCCCCATCATTTAACATTTCTTCCCCTCATGATTCATGTCCATTTCTTGCCCCCCCCCCATCATTTCACCTTGCTGCCCCTCATGATTCATGTCCATTTCTTGCCCCCCCATCATTTAACATTTCTGCCCCTCATGATTCATGTCCATTTCTTGCCCCCCCCCATCATTTCACCTTGCTGCCCCTCATGATTCATGTCCATTTCTTGCCCCCCCATCATTTAACATTTCTGCCCCTCATGATTCATGTCCATTTCTTGCCCCCCCCCCCATCATTTCACATTTCTTCCCCTCATGATTCATGTCCATTTCTTGCCCCCCCCCATCATTTCACATTTCTGCCTCTCATGATTCATGTCCATTTCTTCCCCCCCATCATTTAACATTTCTGCCTCTCATGATTCATGTCCATTTCTTGCCCCCCCATCATTTAACATTTCTTCCCCTCATGATTCATGTCCATTTCTTGCCCCCCCCATCATTTCACATTTCTGCCCCTCATGATTCATGTCCATTTCTTACCCCCCCATCATTTCACCTTTCTGCCCCTCATGATTCATGTCCATTTCTTGCCCCCCCCATCATTTAACATTTCTGCCCCTCATGATTCATGTCCATTTCTTGCACCCCCCCATCATTTCACATTTATGCCCCTCATGATTCATGTCCATTTCTTGCCCCCCCTCATCATTTCACATTTATGCCCCTCATGATTCATGTCCATTTCTTGCCCCCCCCATCATTTCTGCCCCTCATGATTCATGTCCATTTCTTGCCCCTCCCATCATTTCACATTTCTGCCCCTCATGATTCATGTCCATTTCTTGCCCCCCATGTGCTAATATCATAGTGCCTTCCTCTCCCCCTGCCCCCTAATGTGCCAGTATCAAGTGCCTCTCTCCTCCCCCCTCCATGTGCCAGTATCATGGTGCCAATACCCCCCCCTACCCCGTTGCAGTAAAGTCCGATATTTAAAAAGAAAACAGAAAACACTTTTATACTTACCTCCATGTCAGCGATGCGATGCAGGCCTCTTCCGGCCTGTGTTCCCACCAGCCTCTAGTGTTGAAGATTTGGTGCTCATGTTCTTCTTTAGCCTGTCTTTCAGAACAGTTTATGCTGGGATTCAAACAAATAACCTTCTGTATCAGAGGCAAGACACTTACCCACACAGCTATGAGAGCTGTATAGCCAGTTACTTAAAAAAAATATATAAAAAAATAAGACTTCTACTGTAGATAACTTTGATACCTAGTGTATACCCATACACATGACAGCTGCCCCAGTACACTGTGTATGGATGTAGCAGAGCTGGGTGTGTTGGGGCAGCTGTCATGTGTATGGATGTACACTAGGTATCAAAGTTACCTACAGTAGAAGTCATATATATATATATACACTGCTCAAAAAAATAAAGGGAACACTTAAACAACACAATGTAACTCCAAGTCAATCACACTTCTGTGAAATCAAACTGTCCACTTAGGAAGCAACACTGAGTGACAATCAATTTCACATGCTGTTGTGCAAATGGGATAGACAACAGGTGGAAATTATAGGCAATTAGCAAGACACCCCCAATAAAGGAGTGGTTCTGCAGGTGGTGACCACAGACCAGTTCTCAGTTCCTATGCTTCCTGGCTGATGTTTTGGTCACTTTTGAATGCTGGCGGTGCTTTCACTCTAGTGGTAGCATGAGACGTAGTCTACAACCCACACAAGTGGCTCAGGTAGTGCAGCTTATCCAGGATGGCACATCAATGCAAGCTGTGGCAAGAAGGTTTGCTGTGTCTGTCAGCGTAGTGTCCAGAGCATGGAGGCGCTACCAGGAGACAGGCCAGTACATCAGGAGATGTGGAGGAGGCCGTAGGAGGGCAACAACCCAGCAGCAGGACCGCTACCTCCGCCTTTGTGCAAGGAGGAACAGAAGGAGCACTGCCAGAGCCCTGCAAAATGACCTCCAGCAGGCCACAAATGTGCATGTGTCTGCTCAAACGGTCAGAAACAGACTCCATGAGGGTGATATGAGGGCCCGACGTCCACAGGTAGGGGTTGTGCTTACAGCCCAACACCGTGCAGGACGTTTGGCATTTGCCAGAGAACACCAAGATTGGCAAATTCGCCACTGGCACCCTGTGCTCTTCACAGATGAAAGCAGGTTCACACTGAGCACATGTGACAGACGTGACAGAGTCTGGAGACGCCGTGGAGAACGTTCTGCTGCCTGCAACATCCTCTAGCATGACCGGTTTGGCATTGGGTTAGTAATGGTGTGGGGTGGCATTTCTTTGGAGGGCCGCACAGCCCTCCATGTGCTCGCCAGAGGTTGCCTGACTGCCATTAGGTACCGAGATGAGATCCTCAGACCCCTTGTGAGACCATATGCTGGTGCGGTTGGCCCTGGGTTCCTCCTAATGCAAGACAATGCTAGACCTCATGTGGCTGGAGTGTGTCAGCAGTTCTTGCAAGACGAAGGCATTGATGCTATGGACTGACCCGCCCGTTCCCCAGACCTGAATCCAATTGAGCACATCTGGAACATCATGTCTCGCTCTATCCACCAACGTCACGTTGCACCACAGACTGTCCAGGAGTTGGCAGATGCTTTTGTCCAGGTCTGGGAGGAGATCCCTCAGGAGACCGTCCGCCACCTCATCAGGAGCATGCACAGGCGTTGTAGGGAGGTCATACAGGCACGTGGAGGCCACACACACTACTGAGCCTCATTTTGACTTGTTTTAAGGACATTACATTAAAGTTGGATCAGCCTGTAGTGTGTTTTTCCACTTTAATTTTGAGTGTGACTCCAAATCCAGACCTCCATGGGTTGAAAAATTTGATTTCCATTTTTTTATTTTTGTGTGATTTTGTTGTCAGCACATTCAACTATGTAAAGAACAAAGTATTTGAGAAGAATATTTAATTAACTCAGATCTAGGATGTGTTATTTTTGTGTTCCCTTTATTTTTTTGAGCAGTGTATATATATATATATATATATATATATATATATATATATATATATATATATATATATATATATATATATATATATATATATATATATATAATTTTTTTTTTTTTAAGTAACTGGCTATACAGCTCTCATAGCTGTGTGGTTAAGTGACTTGCCTCTGATGTGAAAGGTCGTGAGTTTGAATCCCAGGAGAAACTTTTCTGAAAGACATGTTAAATGAGATTTAAATACACCAGGGTCTCGTGGGGCTGCGTGCCGCTCGCTCTGTGACTGAGACATTGAGGGGCTGCGTGGCACACAGGCTCAGCGGGGTAAGTTAATTGTTTGCTGCCCCCCTTCTCTGCGCCCTCAAGCAGCCGCTTGGGCTGCCTTATGATAGAGCCGGCCCTGTTTCCACGTGTTTTCTCTTTGGTGGGCTTGCTTCTCCTACAGGGCTGCGTGCCGCTCGCTCTGTGACTGAGACATTGAGGGGCTGCGTGGCACACAGGCTCAGCGGGGTAAGTTAATTGTTTGCTGCCCCCCTTCTCTGCGCCCTCAAGCAGCCGCTTGGGCTGCCTTATGATAGAGCCGACCCTATTTCCACGTGTTTTCTCTTTGGTGGGCTTGCTTCTCCTACGGCTTGTACACAAACTGAAGCTCTCTCTCCAGGCTGGAGGGGGTATAGCTGCCAGGGGAGGAGCTAACAGCTATACCCAAGGTTCCTGTGTCTTCCAGTGAAGAGCGAGAGAGATTTTACTGGTAAGTTATACCAAAAATCACCTTTTTTGGGTAGAGACGCCTAGAATCCTTACATTATGCAGTATCTTATTGCTTTGGTATCGGAAACAAGAAGACCCTTCACTATGGTGGCTGCAGTTGTGATCAGTTGTTTGCCTCAGTTCCTGTCACCCCTGGAAGCAGATGATTTTGCTAGGAGAGAACATACAGCAGGGGTCAGTAACCTTTGGCTCTCCAGCTGTTGTGAAACTACAACTGCCAGGATACACATTTGCTTGGCCGTTCTCATAACTCCCATATAAGTGAATGGAGCATGCTTGGAGTTTTAGTTTCACAACAGCTGGAGAGCCAAAGGTTGCAGGCCCCTGCATTACTGCACCCTATGGAGAATCACTTTTTTCTATGGCAGGGATGCCCAACCTGCAGCCCTCCAGCTGTTGTAAAACTACAACTCCTAGCATGCCCAGACAGCCTACAGCAGGGCATGATGGGAGTTGTAGATGTACAACAGTTGGAGGGCCACAGGTTGAGCATACCTGTTCTATGGGATTTGCATAACACACCTTGAAGTGTAGTGTCCCACTACGTAAGGGTTGGCACTACACAAGGGTCAATTGGGTCACGTTGTTCTCCACCTCCTGTGGAACATGGTCATTGTATTTTATATTGCATTTTGATGTATATTGTCATATTGTCTCCTGTGCACCAGGCCTGTTAGGGGTGTAGTTCCTCCTCCTAGGCAGTAGAGGGAGCTAGGGATCCCCCTAGTATAAATAGACAGGACTAGTTCAGAGAGGAGTTGAGTGTTCAGAAGCCAAGTGTGCACCTTAGTCAGAGAGTAGCTGAGGAGCAGCTTCTGACATGCAGCTAGATAGCCCAGGCTCCTAGCTTGCCTCCAGGAGAAGGGTTTGCCTCCTGAAGATATCTAGCACCTTAAAAAGTACAGAGCAGAGCAACTGCATTCCAGCCAAGTAGAAAGCTGAAGGGCAGAAAGATATTTACAGCAAGAGGATTTATAACAGAGGGAGAAGCACCGCCGGCCTATACTCCGGGACTGGAGAGGCGACCCTGCTTTCCACCGCGGTCGCAGTCCGAGCCGTGCCTTGGCTCGCGGAATGGATTTGTAAAGCCCTCTGCGCAATGGCCCTTGTTGATGGCCGAGATACGCGCTGCGCAATACAAAAAACGACCAGAAAGAAAATCTACTTCGAGGAGCTTGCGAAAACTGTCTACGAGCGTCACGCGAATACTCAGCCCCGTCTGGAGAGAAGGATGGGGGTAGTGGTGGCGTTCAATAAAAACCGGGGGTTCGGATTCATTAAAGACTACTCCACAGGCCGAGACCTTTTTGTGAACCGGAGGTCTGTAAAGCGCAGCTACCTACCTAAACATTTGCACATCCTCCGCGAAGGAGAGGAAGTGGAGTTCACCCCCTCTGAGGGCCTGAGAGGTCCGTATGCCACAGCCGTAGCCCGTCCCAAGCCGGGACCAGAGGATTGGGAGGAGCCCACCAGTCCGGAATGTGAGCAAGAGAGACCGGTGGAACCTGCTCACAATACGTACCAGGAGAGGGGTTCCTTCACCGGCCCTAATATCTTCTGGCAGCCTACAGTGCTGGAGAAAGGGGTGAGTCCCTTTCCCTCACCTGAATTGCCCTGCAGGGAGAAGACACGAGCGGAGATGGAGAACATGCAGAGATTCCACGAGACCCTTGATGTCCTGCCACGAGGAAAAAGTTGCGGCCTTGCACCTGAGCCTGCTGTGACAGTGCCGGTTCCCTGCAGCGGAGCATCACCCGAGAAACTGGAGGATCAGATCGCCAGGTTAGAGATCCATCTTCATGGCCTGCACCAACTTGTTGCGTCCAGTGTGGCACCGATACCACCGGACAATAGTGATCCGCCAAATTAATCTGACGTCCCCGAGCCTGCAGTAGAAGTTCCCGTCACCACCAGCTCGGCGACCCCCAACGCTGTGCCCACCATTGCTGTACCTGAGAAACTCTGCTATGCCAGGAATCGGGTCCGTTGCCTAAAGCCGGCGCCACCCAGACCTATGGAGCCTCCTGCAGCATCAACCCCCAGGCTTGCGGAGCCTATACCAGTGACAGGCCCATTTATTATACAGTTGCCTGCTAATACCATTTTGTGGGCCCAGCCAAGTATTGATCCACACAGGCCACGACTCAGAGCAGAGCCAGGATGCACCACATCTGATGACCAGTATGAATTGGATACATACCTGTGAGTAGGCCTGCTAGGCCATAACTGCTGAAGGACCCATATATGTTGAATTTAACTGTTTCAGGACAGGAGTCCTATGTTTTGGCCCAAAGAGCTGCTGCCAGTTACCCACGGCCCAGTGGTAGTTGAAAAACCACTGAGGATACCAAGTGCTCTACTGCCATACTGTTTACCAGGACATCCTGCCTGCTTTAAAGTGCCAAATCCAAGTTTTGCCTGCTTTTTCTGTTTTGCACCTTACCCTTTTAACCCCCTTTTCAGGTTGAATAGGGATATTACAGCACTACTTTTATCTACCAGGACTTGCCAGGGGAAAGTATCCCTGAAATGTAGAGTTCTGTGCTTTGACTTTAATTCAAGAACTGTGCCCAGAGATGACCACAGTGCTTATGGGCCTCTGAGATGCTGTTTTATGGGACTATTGTATTTTATTATTATGGACTATCCTGGTTATCCCTGATACGCTGTGCCAGGTCAGCACCTCTGTTCCCTATACTATCCTGCGTGAAGAGAACAACGCCCCTTTTCACTGCACTTGTTCCTTTGCCAGCGGAGCCGCCTGATATTTTTTCATTGCAAATGTAGATGTATGTGCCTGCTTTGCATTTTTGTCTTTCAGGTCGAAGTTTCCAGCTGGGCGAGCCCCCTGTGTTGCGCCAAGGATGGGCAACTTCAAAGCAACGGAGTATGTAGTATCCCACTACGTAAGGGTGGGCACTACACAAGGGTCAATTGGGTCACGTTGTTCTCCACCTGCTGTGGAACATGGTCATTGTATTTTATATTGCATTTTGATGTATATTGTCTCCTGTGTACCAGGCCTGTTAGGGGTGTAGTTCCTCCTCCTAGGCAGTAGAGGGAGCTAGGGATCCCCCTAGTATAAATATACAGGTCTAGTTCAGAGAGGAGTTGAGTGTTCATAAGCCAAGTGTGCACCTTAGTCAGAGAGTAGCTGAGGTGCAGCTTCTGACATGCAGCTAGATAGCCCAGGCTCCCAGCTTGCCTCCAGGAGAAGGGTTTGCCTCCTGAAGATATCTAGCACCTTAAAAAAGTACAGAGCAGAGCCACTGTATTCCAGCCAAGTAGAAAGCTGAAGGGCAGAAGGATATTTACAGCAAGAGGATTTATAACAGAGGAAGTTTTCCCTACCCAAGGATAAAGCCAGCAATAGGGCATACAGGCCTTGGAGAAAGCCAGACAGGATCTGAGGAAAAGTGCAGCCTGATCTGTAAGTGTTATTCCCTCTGAATATCTTGGAAAGACTTTGCCTGCCATTTATGTGAAGCCTGCCTGTTACCAACCTTTTACCTATGGAACTAACTAAAGACTGTATATAGTTGAACTGTTCAGTTAAAAGACGTTCTGGTTCACTGCAACTTTGTGTACCTCAATTATTCCTACAACAAATCGGTGTGCCACCGTTACCGGCGTCACGAACTTTAAGGGATCTTGCCACAGGCACACTAAACCTACAACACCCAGGGCACCTCACCTACCACCTGGCCTGGTCCCTATACACAGAGAGTGCCCCAGAGTATCCATGTGCCAGCTTCTCCATCACTGCTGTACGTCTGCCCGGGGTATATAAAAACTGAGTACCAAGAGCAACCCTCAGTTTGTTAACTACCCCTGTGACCTCACATTCGCTCACCCTGCAGGGCTGCGTACTGCAGAAGCCAGCCTGCATCAAGAGTCTGTGTGCTAGGACCTGGTATGGCCCCCAGGACTGAGGCCCAGTTGTAACCCCTATAGTTATACCACCAACTAAAGTAATATTGCCCCATAAAGAAGTTAGTCTCACATATTTGAAGTTGTTACGACAGGACTTAAGTGTCTTGATAAAAGCTATGCCCTTTACCAAGGTCCCATACCTGGAAATAATTTTAAATATGGGTTTACAGAAAAGACATAGCTAAAGACCAATTTAGTAAATAATTTTTTCCGTTTCATCCAGTACCCATTTGTTACAGTCAAACCCTGTGAAATAGGACATACATGTGTAGTCAGCATCTACAAGCAGAGGTGAGTGATGCTCCCCTTCCTGCTCGTAATATCTAGTTTTTATTTTATTCACTTATACAGCGCTGACAGACAACAAGGCTTTACAGACTTACTTGCTGTTTCAAAGGATGCTCACAATTTAAGTTCCCTATCAATATGTCTTTGTATGGGTTTCCTCCCACGCTCCAAACATGTGGAGAACACCCAAACTCCATGCAGATGTTGCCTTGTAGGGCTGGTCTTTGGTTTGAATCTGACCAAGGTCATCAGTGCAAACTACTGAGCTGCCCGGGTGGATGGGTCCTATGTAGTATCGCCTCAGATATGTGCTGATGTATAGGCGCAGAAAGGAGCATACTGCTTGTATATACACTTTAGAAGACAAGAAAGAAGAAAAATCAATTTTCTTTCTTCCTGGGTGTGCCGAGAGCATGGTTCCTCATCTTCTATCATTTATAATGCATTTTTATACTATTTACAGCCTATAAAAACTTTTTTAATTGGATGTTGTGAACTGCAGAAGAGGAAAAAAATATAAAAAATACTGCACCAAGCTCACCAAAGCGTCATGTCCAAAGATACAAAATCTACATGAAATATTGCTGCAAAGTAAGCCAACCAATAGTTGATAAAGTTAGAGGGAAAAAAAGTGCCTATCCCTGCACCACATTTGTCATCTAGCCTGAGCCCCTGGGATGAATTTGGTGCGTGTCACTGACAGTTTCCACCGTCTATAGGATTAGTAAACCGCTCCTATGTGCTCTCGACATACATCTCAGCCTTCTGTTTATATAAGAAAGTGCAGCCTGCCGTGCTTTACTATACAAGTGAAAAAAAGTAAGCCGACATACCACCCCTCTTGGCCTCCACTGGCTGAACTAGGGGCCAATGGCTAACTTTTCTCAGCATATACATTAAACGTATGGTTCGGTGCTAGTAACTATGCCAGTGTTTAAACAAACCCATCTAAGGGTCAAAAAGGGCTACTGTGACTGACTATCCTGTTGAGTGCCTCAGGTTGTGCATGTACATGAACAGTCACACAACATGGTCAATACAAAAATATTTAGTGATGCCACATGGTATAAATACAAATTGTAGATTTTTCTGCATTGAATGGTACAGTTGGCTGTATCCTACGTAGTAACAACTCTAGGACGTTAATGCTTTCCGTGCCATCTCCAGAGCACCTTCCTGTGTCTCGTTTCCACCAATGAAACCGCTGGCATGAACAAAGATGCAACCAGGAATGCCACTAATTGAGGAGAGATCATCTGCTCGAAGACCACGCCAATCCTCTGGTAGAGAAAGCCTAGAGAAGAGTACAAGAAAGGATTTGCCAATTTTCCCCAAAAAGAACAAGGAAACAGTACATCTGATTCTTCTAGAAAACCATCAACTATTCTCTTACATTTCAATGAGACTATCATCTAGAAACAAAAATGTCAATTACACCAAATGAACATAAATATCTAACAATGTGATTTTTAGAATAAGTAAAGCCCATTTTTCCCTCTTAAAGGACCCCTCTGTGAACAGTATACGTGCTCAGACACAGAGAAGGTCATAAGTGTGTGTGTGTGTGTGTGTGTGTGATATAAGGTAGTGTATTGCGGACCCCTAATACACCCGGCCGGCAACCCCCCATACAACTGCCTATTCTTGTCCGCAATTGCGGACAAGAATAGGACATGTTCTATTTTTTTGCGAAGCCGCGGCCCGGAAGTTCAGGGCCGTGGCACGGAAATGCGGATGCGGCCAGAACACTGTGCTGTCCGCATCTTTTCTGTCCCCATAGAGAATGAATGGGGACAGATGTTGACATGTGAATGGACCCTTAAGGTAAGTTATTACGAGTATTTGTGATCCTGTTATTTATGCAATTCCTTTATCTAGAAGAATATAATGCCCCATAACCAAATAGGATAATTCATATTACTACTAACCGATTTTGAAAGGTGTTGGGACCTGTGGGAACACACTGCACCCTCCACTTAGCGCTCTGATCTGGATAGATCACATATTTAATTTGTTTCTCCAGATTGATTTCTTTTTCCACTTGGAATAAGTGCTCCTTCCATGGGCATCCACCTTGGGCCAAGATCACCACTTCTCCACTGCCATCCGCCTGTAAGAGACAGCAGTTGTCACTGCACATTACTGCCCCTAGAGGCAGACCAGAGACAAGTACACTGTCACTATGCTCAGGATTGGTCTCTGTTCCAAAATGCTGAGGCTAAAAATCAATCATGGCTACTGAACCTGGAATCGCTGTCTGATGGCTTCTTCCACCAAAGACCGAGCCGGCAGCCAAGAACGGTGGTAAAAGTCCAAGCGTGACACAAACTCTGTCCCTGCCAGTTCCATCGCCTTCTTAAATCCAGCCTACAAAAGTAAATTTGTGAGAATACACATTACAATGCGAGCTGCATGTTGAAAGTTGTACAATTTATGCCATTTCCTCCACATAAGCGCCATGTACATTAAAAAGAAACCAGTCCCAAAATACTGCCACAGCTTAGAATACAACACGATGTGTAGAAAATACTGCCATGTTCTCATCTACATCTCCGAGATCCGCCAGGACATTATTAGTAAGTCTTACTGAGAAACTTAAAGGGAACCTGTCATCAACTGTACACTGACCGTACTGAGGGCAGTATAAAGTAGTGACAGAAATGCTGATGTCAGCGGGGTGTCACTCATGAGCTAAATGTAAGTGGTTACTGAGAGCCAGCATCATCATCATTGCAGACTGGGCCTTGAAAAGAGTCAAATCTACCTGAGAAGAGTCATGGTTATCCATAATCTCCTGCTCTCATCGCCCATCTGCTGATGATTGGCAGTTCTCTCCTAGAGAGAAAGGGAGACAACTAGGTAGAAGACTGTCAGTCATCAGCAGGAGAGCAGGATAGCAGGAATTCATGAATAACCAGGACTACTGATGATGATGATGCTGGTTCTCGGCAACCACTTACTTTTAGGTAATGAGTGACACACCGTTGACATCAGCATTCCTGTCACTACTTTATACTGCCCACAGTACGGCCAGCATTAAGTTGATGACAGGTTCCCTTTAAAGGAGTAGTTCTGTTATATAAAGTTATCCCCTATTCACATGAATGGGGGTTTCATACACAGTGGAGACCCTGAAATGATCAGAACAGGCAGTCGCACGGCTACTCCATTAATTTCTATGGCAGTTTTGAAGATGGCGGAGTACAGCGCTCAGCTATCTCTAAAACTACCACAGAAATGAATGGCGCAGCTGAGCACAAGCCCAACCAACCTGTCAGTTCATCTGAACCAATTGTTATCCCCTGTCCTGTGTATAGGGGATAACTTTATATAACCAGAATACCCCTTTAAATACCAATAGCCTCCCGATCCCTTACCGATAAGCACAATGAAGAACATGCAGGGACCCTGTAGGCCCTTCACTGCACTGACCACTGGAAGTCCTGGAGGCCTTTAAAGGGGTTGTCTGAGTGATCCTTAAATTTGACCAACGCAGAATAGTAAATGTCTTAAAGGGGTTGTCTATCCCTGCGTGGATGGACCTGTGGAGGTAATCACACTTGTCTGATTCTCAAGGCAGATATCAGGTCTCCCCCAATTATTTTAAAGAGGTTGTCCCACAAAAAATATTGTACAGTTTTCAAACCAGCACCTGAATACTTTTGTAATTGCATGTAATAATAAATGTAGTATAGCCACCGAGTTATCACTGCAAAAGGTGCACCACAATGATATGCAGCTGACAACACTGGCTAATCCCTCAGGCTGATGTTAAAAACTGAGACTT
The DNA here is from genome assembly GCF_905171765.1 of Bufo bufo. Lineage (NCBI taxonomy): Eukaryota > Metazoa > Chordata > Amphibia > Anura > Bufonidae > Bufo > Bufo bufo. The sequence goes on along the minus strand of NC_053393.1, from coordinate 400,377,904 downwards.
TAGCCAATGTATTCCAGCCAGGAACACATCGGAGCCCTTTTTGCAACACAGTCAAGGTATCTCAGTATGACATGGGTCCTACCACTAGGCTACCTACGGTGTGTGAACACTGAATGGTGCTAAGATCTAACTCACAGCCAAGCTCCCACATACCTCCATAGTGAGATCACTCATGCAGTGGGAGAAGGGATAGGGCTGCAAGCCCCCCCTATAACAGGCCATGTGACACAGGCTACCAGGTGCAACAGAATGCTACCAGCAGTACACAATGGCACATTCTAAACATATCAAGAAAAATTACTGAAATAAAGTGGCCCAATATGGGAGGAAATGCTCAAAAACCCCAAACACTGTGGCGTGTTTATAAACGGGAGCAATTCCTCCGCATGTGATCCGTTGCTAGCGGCAATCCCCAGTTATAGGGGGGGGGCTTGCAGCCCTATCTCTTCTCCCACTGCATGAGTGATCTCACTATGGAGGTATGTGGGAGCTTGGCTGTGAGTTAGATCTTAGCACCATTCAGTGTTCACACACCATAGGTAGTCTAGTGGTAGGACCCATGCCACACTGAGATACCTTGACTGTGGTGCAGAAGGGCTCCGTTGTGTTCCTAACTGGAATACATTGGCTAAAGTCTCAGTTTTTAACATCAGCTTGAGGGATTAGCCAGTGTTGTCAGTTGCATAACATTGTGGTGCACCTTTTGCAGTAATCTATGTATTTGTATATTTTCATCCACACACTACTCCATCTTGTGTAGGATGCCTTGTGGTTCATATGGTCCGCTGCCGACATCCTCCACTGTAAGCATTTTTTGCTGGGGATTACCGCTAGCAATGGATCACATGCGGAGGAATTGCTCCCCCGGTTATAAACACGCTACAGTGTTTGGGTTTTTTTGAGCATTTCCTCCCACTTAGGCCACTTTATTTTAGTGATAGCCACTCAGTTACTCAATAAAATGCATCTGTATAGCGCCACCTGCAGGTTTTTTTTTCTTATTTCTTTGACCTGCTCACTGAGATGGCCGCACATGCTCAGTTTCATCCTTCAACTGCCTCCTGAGCTGTGATAGGGAGAGCATGGACACGCCCCCTGAGCTGCAGCAGTAAAGACACTCCCCTGAGCTGTCAGCTTGATATAAATATAGCAGAGCAATGAATGTGGAGATCTCTGGATCCATGTGAGGTACAGGGCTGGTTCTAGCTTTGTTAGAAAGAGACTGTCGTGTACTATAGGATGTCCGATTTTTATTTTTTACATTAGTCATTGGATAACCCCTTTAAGGTATTATTGGCAGCTTTTAGGATAACTAGCACAACCCTTTTAACATTTAGGCTCCAGGGACATCTTTTAATGCTCCCCTATGCCAAGTGTAACGGCCCTTAGTGATAAAAGATTTCCCAAAAAAAACATTATCTTTTGATATGGATACAACCAAAACTGGATTTTCCAGTGTCTACATGTTGACGACTTATCCTCTGGGGTCCCTGGCAACCCCACCGAGCACCTGTCTTCAGCAGCAATTTTTGTATAATGCACTACAGGGGAAGTAATTATTTTGTGGGGTGTACATCTCACAAAAACACCTAAAAATAACTACAACTGAATGTTTTTTGGCAAAAAAAAAATTCACACAGAAAAAAGTACATGTGGCAGCAATCTAAAACACTGCACATACAATGGCGATTTTGAGCACACAGTGAATGATACGCTCAAGGCATGTGAACAGATGCTAAAGGCACTCATTGCAATGAAGACAGAATAGAGAATATATATATCGAGGAATGCAGCATCCCAAATACACACTAGAGAGATTCTAGGAAACGTAACCACAATCGCAGGTCCTTAGTGGTATCTGTCTTATTGCTCAATTAACCAAAGCAACCCCATGAGCCATTACTTCTGTGTCCTGATCAGGTTCATTCCAGCGTGGGTTGAGATGTCCAACTCGGGAGCTCAGGTTGGTGGTAATGTTGTATCTCTGCTCCCCATCAAACTGGGATACTCCATTGTCTATAGCATCAATTTCTTCAACAAAGTTCTCATACATCTAGGAAATAGAAATATTAAAGATTTACACAATACATCCACGTATTGACTTCTTTAAAGAGTACGGACACTTTTGGGGCATTTTCTTTACTGAAAGGCATGTAGTTTCTCTACAAAAGTCATATTTGTAATTTATTTATTTTAAACACATTTTCAACCTCTTGGCTTCTGTAGCTTCTATGTATTACAATACACAGCCAGAGCTCATCTGATGGCTTGGTCCCCAAATGGGTCCATAACTTGCAAGAAAAATTCAACTCATATGTCCAAAATCAGGAAACCTCAGACAGACACTGCAGGATGGATTGTAAAGACTGCCTTGGAGCTCATGCACAAGCTCGTTGCCAGTTTTGCAGTCCGCAAATTGCAGATCAGCATTTTGCGGAACGGAAGGTCCAGACCATAATAGAACAGTCCTATCCTTGTCGGTAATGTGGACAAGAATAAGACATGTTCTATAGTTTTGAGAATGCCCTGGAATGGACACAGAGTACTGTCCACATCTTTTGCAGCCCTATTAAATTGGACCGCATCCGACCTGTAAAAAAAAGTAAATCAGATACAGGAAAAAAATTAATAATAATATATATAAAAAAAATTCATAGGTTTCTAGTTAGCCGTGTACCAGAAATCTAGATGACCACTTCTGGTCGCAGCACCACCCATAGCTGAAAAGCATGCTATTAGTTTGAAGAGCCTGAAATGTTCATTAAAACTAGGAATCCCATAAAAGTCAACTTTCTACAAGATTTATGGTTAACAGAAAATGGTGGGAGATCTAGAAGAAGATCGCCAGTGATGGCTAACCTCCGACACTCCAGCTGTGGTGAAACTACGACTCCCAGCATGCTCTATTCATTTCTATGGAGTTCTGAGCACAGCCAAGCAGGTGTACATCTTGGGAGTTGTAGTTTTACCACAGCTGGAGTGCCGGAGGTTAGCCATCACAGCTTTAGAAGAAAAGCAGCTTTTGCTGTCCATAAGCAACCAATCACAACACAGCTTTCACTTCCTATTCTGGATTTCTAAAATAAAAGCTGTGCTGTGATTGGTTGCTTTGGGCACCAGAGAGTTACTCTTTCAAACAGCTTCATAAATCCTCCCCTGCTTCAGTTTTGTGTCACTTGCCTTGTCATATAGGACTGGTATAATAGGGTCCTCCTCATCGGTTCCCAGGAGCGTGGCTAGTATCTGTGTGCCAAAGTGGGCATATACCAGGCCAGCGCTGCTCAGCTTGGTAACCCACGGCTTGTCAGGATATAGGCTGTTCATGGTTTCACAGAAAGATCTGCAAGATTTCAAAACATGCAGATGTTACAAAGGCAAGAAAAAAAAGGACAAAACAACAAAGACATATAGATAGATGTAGTCTCACCTTTGATGGTGGTCGTAGCGGTTCCGGGAAGGGTCATACTCGCCGCCCACATCGACAACTACATCACACTGCGATAAAAGCTGCGGGTCCCGGGTTCTAACAATCTCTGCATCCTGATAAAGGGCAATATATATATATTATATTCTTCATTTCATCTCAGAGGCTTCATGTACATTACATAGCAACAAGCTAGTCAGCGGTTAAAACAGTGAGGGTCCTACTCGCAAGAGCTTACAATCCATCTATCCACATGTACACAAACACGCACATTTCACTCCACTATTCCCTTTGAGTAGGTGGTTTTCGGGATATAATTTGACATCACTCCGTGTATACGACTTCCTGTCCTGGATCTTTACCTTCCTCCTTTCTTTGGACTTTGACCACAACAAACAGTTTTGCTTGACTTTCTCATTCATTCCATTCACTGAGAGGGAAGCGGGTGAGAGACTCCATTACAGGATCACACATGACACGGATAAGTTCAGAACTCTTCTGTGGACATCTTTATCTAGGCCTATTAAGAGAACAATACAGCTGTCATCCTAAATCTACTACTATTCTACTATTATACTACCAGATAACACCTCACAGCAGCAATAAACTGACCATGGATCACCCATCTACAGTTGTGTTCAAAATTATTCAACCCCCACTGAAATTGAGTGTTTTGGCCAGTTTGACATTGATTTTGATCTTTTCAGTCATCTTGTTTACAATTAAATCAAAGAGGCACTTGTAAGTCAGACAAATATAACATAACATTTATAATGAAATAACCACAAATGTATTTTCTGTGCTCACATCATTATCAGTTTTATTCAACCCCCAAGTGACATTCAATCTTAGTACAGTCGTGGCCAAAAGTTTTGAGAATGACACAAATATTAGTTTTCATAAAGTTTGCTGCTAAACTGCTTTTAGATCTTTGTTTCAGTTGTTTCTGTGATGTAGTGAAATATAATTACACGCACTTCATACGTTTCAAAGGCTTTTATCGACAATTACATGACATTTTTGCAAAGTCAGTATTTGCAGTGTTGGCCCTTCTTTTTCAGGACCTCTGCAATTCGACTGGGCATGCTCTCAATCAACTTCTGGGCCAATTCCTGACTGATAGCAACCCATTCTTTCATAATCACTTCTTGGAGTTTGTCAGAATTAGTGGGTTTTTGTTTGTCCACCTGCCTCTTGAGGATTGACCACAAGTTCTCAATGGAATTAAGATCTGGGGAGTTTCCAGCCCATGGACCCAAAATGTCAACGTTTTGGTCCCCGAGCCACTTAGTCATCACTTTTGTCTTATGGCACGGTGCTCCATCGTGCTGGAAAATGCATTGTTCTTCACCAAACTGTTGTTGGATTGTTGGAAGAAGTTGCTGTTGGAGGGTGTTTTGGTACCATTCTTTATTCATGGCTGTGTTTTTGGGCAAAATTGTGAGTGAGCCCACTCCCTTGGATGAGAAGCAACCCCACACATGAATGGTCTCAGGATGCTTTACTGTTGGCATGACACAGGACTGATGGTAGCGCTCACCTTTTTTTCTCCGGACAAGCCTTTTTCCAGATGCCCTAAACAATCGGAAAGAGGCTTCATCAGAGAATATGACTTTGCCCCAGTCCTCAGCAGTCCATTCACCATACTTTCTGCAGAAGATCAATCTGTCGCTGATGTTTTTTTTTGAGAGAAGTGGCTTCTTTGCTGCCCTTCTTGACACCAGGCCATCTTCCAAAAGTCTTCGCCTCACTGTGCGTGCAGAGGCGCTCACACCTGCCTGCTGCCATTCCTGAGCAAGCTCTGCACTGGTGGCACTCCGATCCCACAGCTGAATCCTCTTTAGGAGACGATCCTGGAGCTTGCTGGACTTTCTTGGACGCCCTGAAGCCTTCTTAACAAGAATTGAACCTCTTTCCTTGAAGTTCTTGATGATCCTATAAATTGTTGATTGAGGTGCAATCTTAGTAGCCACAATATCCTTGCCTGTGAAGCCATTTTTATGCAACGCGTTTCTTTGCAGGTCACCATGGTTAACAATGGAAGAACAATGATTTCAAGCATCACCCTCCTTTTAGCATGTCAAGTCTGCCATTTTAACCCAATCAGCCTGACATAATGATCTTCAGCCTTGTGCTCGTCAACATTTTCACCTGAGTTAACAAGACGATTACTGAAATTATCTCAGCAGGTCCTTGAATGACAGCAATGAAATGCAGTGGAAAGGTTTTTTTGGGATTAAGTTAATTTTCATGGCAAAGAAGGACTATGCAATTCATCTGATCACTCTTCATAACATTCTGGAGTATATGCAAATTGCTATTATAAAAACTTAAGCAGCAACTTTTCCAATTTCCAATATTTATGTAATTCTCAAAACTTTTGGCCACGACTGTACTTAGTACAACATCCTTTTCCAGTTATAACAGCTTTTAAACGTGAAGCATAGCTTGACACAAGTGTCTTGCAGCGATCTACGGGTATCTTCGCCCATGGGCAAAAGCCTCCAGTTCAGTCACATTCTTAGGCTTGCGCGCTGCAACTGCTTTCTTTAAGTCCCACCAGAGGTTCTCAATCGGATTTAAGTCTGGTGACTGCGATGACCACTTCAAAATGTTCCAGCCTTTAATCTGCAACCATGCTCTAGTGGACTTGGAGGTATGCTTGGGATCATTATCCTGTTGAAAGGTCCAACGTCTCCCAAGCCTCAGGTTTGTGACGGACTGCATCACATTTTCATCCAATATCTCCTGGTACTGAAGAGAATTCATGGTACCTTGCACACGCTGAAGCTTCCCTGTACCTGTAGAAGCAAAACAGCCCCAAAGCATGATTGACCCCCCGCGATGCTTCACAGTAGGCAAGGTGTTCTTTTCTTCATAGGCCTTGTTCTTCCTCCTCCAAACATAGCGTTGATCCATGGGCCCAAACAGTTCTAATTTTGTTTCATCAGTCCACAGAACACTATCCCCAAACTTTTGTGGTTTGTCTACATGACTTTTGGCATACTGCAGTCGACTCTTCTTATTCTTTGGAGACAGCAAGGGGGTGCGCCTGGGAGTTCTGGCATGGAGGCCTTCATTACGCAGTGTGCGCCTTATTGTCTGAGCTGAAACTTCAGTACCCACATCTGACAAATCTTTTTTCAGTTCCTCAGCAGTCACACGGGGACTTTTCTCCACTTTGCGCTTCAGGTAGCGCACAGCAGTCGAAGTCAGCATCTTCTTTCTGCCACGACCAGGTAGCGTTTCAACAGTGCCCTTTGCCTTGAATTTGCGAATGATGCTTCCTATGGTGTCTCTTGGTATGTTTAACATCTTTGCAATCTTCTTATAGCCATTGCCTTTCCTGTGAAGAAAAATCACCTCTTCTCTTGTCTTCCTGGACCATTCTCTTGACTTCACCATGTTTGTAAACACACCAGTAAATGTCTAGAAGGAGCTGAGTATCACAGTCCTTTTAAATCTGCCTAATTGGTGCTTATTATGCTTGATTGCTGCTCCTTGACATCCACAGGTGTTTTCAATACCTGATCGAAAACACTTGAATGAACCTCTGTTCTTAAGAGTGGTAGTCTTTAAGGGGTTGAATAATTGTGTCAATGAAGAAATCACAAAAAAAACATTTAATACTGTATTACAAAAACAATTGATGTCATTTTAGTTGCATTTGGTTCTTTAAAAAGTCCTTGTAAGATTTCATTCTGAACACAATTACAAATGTACACTAAATTCCCTAAAACCCTTTACAGCATTGAGGGTTGAATAATTTTGAACACAACTGTATATAGGAGTTTTATCTCTGTGCCGACTTCTACAAAAGGACAGTAATTTTGCATATAATTTTTTAGGGCATAGTACTGCTTAAATAAAAAACACAGCCAAATAAAAAAAAAATAAAAAAATAGTTTTCTATGAATATTGAGTAAAACTAAAAGAAATAAAATAATTATGGAAGCGTCCCTTTAAAGTTTGGGCGTCAGAAAGGAGGCCATGGGGGGTGCTCTATCGTCAGGACACTGCCCTGTCACATACAGTTGTGTCTGCACATTACATCCCACATTGACCCTTTTATACTTAATGCACTCTTAAGGGGTTTGTATGTCAGATAAGCTCGGCTATTTTATGGCAGGAGAACCCCATTACATATCCCTCGGCATGGTGCCTACTGGGTTGGGTACTTTCACACTTGCGTTAAAGTTTTCTGGTATTGAGTTCTGTCCTAGGGGCTCAATGCCGGGTAAAAAAATGATCAGTTTTATCCTAATGCATTCTGAATGGAGCGGAATGCATCAGGATGTCTTCAGTTCAGTCCCTCTTACGGTATTTGGCCGGAGAAAATACCCATTTTCTCAGTCCAAAATTCTGGAACACTTGCCGGAATGCCGGATGCGGCATTCTTTTCCATTGAAATACATTAATGCCGGATCCAGCACCAAGTGTTCTGGCAAAACGGATCCGGTTTTCCGGTCTGCAAAAATAAAACAAATTATATAAAAACACACACACTGGATCAGTTTTTCCAGATGACACTGGAGAGACAGATCCGGTGTTTCAATGCATTTGTTAGACTGATCCGCATCCGTCTACAAATGCTATCTGTTTGCACACAGACTTCTGGATCCAGCAGGCAGTTCCAACAAAGGAACTGCCTGCCGGATATTTACAACGCAAGTGTGAAAGTACCCTTAACTTACTGCAACAGCCAGATGTAAGGCTGATAATGTATGACAAGTTATGTGGTTTTCTGATACAGTGCTACATGTATGCATGACCTGTGCACTGAAGCCAAAGAGCGCACTCTGCTGGTAATGCAGCATATTAAATCATGCAGCGTGGTCCTGTCTCTACAGAAGTCCTTAAAAGGGAATCTCCAGGAATAAAATAAATAAATATGACGTTATTATAAATATATTCCCAAATACCTTTTATTAGTTATAATGGCTCATATTGTCTGGGGAGCAATCATTAGGAGAAATAAAATGGCTGCCGTCCCATTAGTACTCACAAAACCTGTCCTAATCAGACAGCAGGACTTCAGAACACTGAGGTAAAGAGCTGCCTAATCCTCCTCTCTTACTTGTAAGGGATTATTATCCTGAATACAGATAAGACCTTCAGCTGAATCTCTGTGGGAATGGAGTTCATGAGGAGACAAAGTACAGACAGGAGGTGGGGAAAATGATCAGCAGCACTTGTATGCAGTCTCCATTACCATAGTCCCACATTACCGCAGTCTGACTGTCCTGTCCCTCATGAACTCCATTTCCCACAGACATTCAGCTGAAGATCATATTAACTGTATTCAGGATCACAATTACTGACAAGTAGGAGAGGATGAGGCATCTCTTTCCCTCAGTGTTGTAAAGTAACTTGTCCTGCTGTGCAATTAGGACAGGTTGTGTGTGTCCTAATAGGATGGCGGCCATTTTATTTCTACTAATTGTTCCCTAGACAAAATGAGTCATAACTAATGAAAGGTATTTGGGAATGTATTTATAATAAAGTAATATTTAAGTATTTTCATTTTCTTAATTCACAGGTAACCCTTTTAACGAAGTGCCTGTGCAACCTACACCTAAGGTGGCAGTGGAGGCACAGGGAAAGCATAAATAGCTAAATAGCCTGTATGACAAAGTGCATAATTCCTTTGTTCCTATGGGAGATAAGCCCCATCCAGAGTGGTCCATCAGCTACATAGTCCACTCTTCCCCTTGTCTTCTGGGTTACATTTCTGTATGTTGTTTTTCAAACTTTATTAAAAAATATAAAACTTTTGAATGAAAGAATTTCTGGCACAGACCTTTACGCTGTTGGCACTGCTAAACCAACAATAGCTTTATTTTTTAAAGGGAACCTGTCACTAGATTTTTGTGCCCTAGACCACCAGCATTGTGTAATACTGCTGGGCTAAAGGGGTTCTCCGTAAGTTCAGTAGTGATTATCTATCCTTACTGGATGTTAATGTCAGATGGGCGCCACCCCGCTAATATGCTGTTTTCAAGAGCTGCTGTGCAGGTGTAGTCACCATATCTGGTTACTGCAGCACTGCTACTGTTCACTTGAATGCTGCAGTAACCATGCATTGTCACAAATACAGATAAATATCTGATCTTAACACTTTGGCATAAAAAATAAAATAAAAAAAGGGGTGAGGAGCCTCTCTCTTCCTCTGTGGTTTTCAGAGTCGAAAAGCCCCCCCCCCCCCCCTTCATCATCCATTCCTCAGACTTTCCTCGCTTGCTTGGCTGAAGGCATATGCTCTCTTCACGTTTAATTATATCTTCAGTTTTTTTTGCATACCTCGTGACCATACCTAAGAACAGTCACCAACACCGAAGTAAAAAGGGTGGGAAATTTAGGGGTGCTGTCATGGACTCTTGAAAATCAAATTACCGCTAAGTGTAATTATTATTTTTCCCCTATCGTCCATGACAGCACCATGAGAGATCCCAGAAAAAAGTAGGGTGGGACCACGGCCTGGAGAACCTTGCGACCAAAGTCAGAAGGAGGAGAAGAAAGATCCAATCTATATTGCTTAAAGGGATTCTGTCATGAGATTTGAGGCCAATCACCTAAACATATGGCCAGGTCCCTACTAATACCCTGAATTTGAAACATACCTTATTAAATGTGCCTGTGGCTCTATTAGCATATAAAACAGGTTTTTATAACCTGTCATTCACGTACCTAATGTGTCCAAGGGGACGTCTCATCATGCAGGGTGCCCAGCGCCACCTTCCGACTAGAAATCGCCGCCCTCCCTTTCAATAGAGCCGCCTACCTCACCTCATCGCTGCCTCCCTCACCTCAGCGCCGCCTCCGAAATCGTCCGCTCTCCTCAGCCAGATCCCGCGCGTGTGCACTAGGCATAACCTGAGGGACCGGACGATTGCGGAGGCGGGGCTGAGGTGAGGAAGGCGGCGATTTCAACTGGGAAGGCGGCGCTGGGCACCAGACGGAGATGGCTGCAGCCGGGCACCCTGCATGATGAGACGTCCCCTTGGACACATTTGGTACGTGAATGACAGGTTATAAAAACCACAGGCACATTTAATAAGGTCTGTTTCGGATTCAGGGTATTAGTAGGGACCTGGCCATATGTTTAGGTTATAGGCCTCAAATCTCATGACAGAATCCCTTTAAAGAAGGTCAAAGGAGAGGACCAAGTTGCAGCTTTGCAGAGGTCTTGGATTGAAGCTTCTGCTCTCTCTGCCCAAAAAGTTGCCACCGCTCTTGTTGAGTGAGCCGACCATCACCGGGGGAAATCGGCTTCCATAGGGAAACATAAGCTAAACAGATAGCCTGCCTTATCCACCTAGCTAATAAACTTTTGCTAGCTGATTTTCCTCTATTAGGGCCTGCAAATTGTATAAAACAAAGAAATTGTCTTCCTCCACCCCTTGGTAGCCTCTAAGTAAGCTAGTACACATCTCCTAAAATTCTAATGATAGAGCTCAGCTTCCTTAGGGTGATCACAAAAGGAAGGGAGAAACACTTCCTGGCCCTTGTGAAAATCTGAGACTACTTTGGGGAGAAATGCTGGAGCGCAGAGTAATCCTGTCCTCCTGAATGGATGAACGTATATGCCTGTAGTTACTTCTTTCCTACTTTTTAATAAAGTAGAGACTACCGACCCCGATAGCCCCTTTTTGATCAGTTGCGACCTTTCAAAAACCAGTCCTTGACACAACAGATCAGGAAGGACCCATGGCTCCCTGACAGACAGTAGTTTTAACCAGGTGAATCATGCTCAACGGGGCCAAGAGGGGGGCTATCAAGATCACAGAAGCTCTGTCTTCCCTTATTTTGTTCAACACCCTGGGAATCAATTGTAATGGAGGGAAAGCATACAGAAGACCTCTGCCCCAGGGCTAAAGGAAGGCATCTACTGCTGAGAGAATCCCCTGTACAAAGGGAATATAATTTTTTCACCTTCCTATAGCAAACAGGTCTATGTCTGGCAACCCCCACAGGCTTACCATCTTTGCAAATATGTCCTGATTCAAGGACCACTCCCTCTGGTCTAGTCTGTATCAACTTAGGTAGTCTGATTTCCAGTTGTCTATACCCCTGATATGAAGGACTGATATTGGAAGGGAAGGTGTTGTCACTAAGGGAAATATTTGATTTGTAATTCCCATCAACTCCTTGGATCGGGTTCCCCCCTGATGATTTAAGTAGGCCACCATGGAACCATTGTCAGACAAAACCCTTAAATGCCGGTTCTGAAGCCAATCCAGGATCTTCTGCAGAGTCTTCAGAACTGCTGTCAATTCCTTTGCATTGGAAGAAATCTCCCAATCTGCACTGCCCAGGATCCCTCAAAGACTCTGTCCAGAACATGGGCCCCCCACCCAGACGGACTGGCGCCTGTAGTGATTACTAAAGGGTTTACCACCTTCCACAGGACCCCCTGATCTAGATTCTCCTGTATCAACCACCATTCTAGTGACCGACAGGTCTTCCTGGAGATTAGAATCTTGCTGTTCAGCTCCTCTGGTCTCCCTGACCATGACTGGAGAATCTCCCACTGGAGATCCCTGGAATAAGCTTGAGCCCACAGAACTGCTGGAATGCATGATGTCAAGGTACCAAGGACGGACATAGTTTCTTGACTGAAACACAAGGGCATAGAATTAGATCTCGCACCACTGACCTTATTTTGTTCACTTTGTCCAAAATCAGAAAGGATCTCTGGGAGGTTGAGTCGAGCAAAATCCCCAGGAACCTCTGCGACTGCAGGGGGATCATCTTGGACTTCTCCATGTTCACTATCCAACCCAATGATTCCAGGATCTGAATTACTTGGTCTGCCTTTGAAAGACAACTCTGCCTGGATGGGGCTACTATTAAAAAAAAAAAAATTGTCCAGGTAGGGAACAAACAAGATGGCTGCTCACATAGGAGAGGACATCTCCACCACCAACTTGGTAAATATGCAGGGAGCCATAGAAATCCAGAATGGAAGCACCTGGAACTGAAAGTGTCTGACTCTCCCCATGTAGCTGGCCAGCTAAGACCTGTCCTAGGTTGCTAGTATAGCTTATATGAGTCCTAATATGTGTTTAGTACTGCTAATAAAGCTTATTTGAACTGAACTGACTCCAGACATCATAGGAATAGCTATAGACAGATCGTACAGACAGAAAATTAGGCAAATCGATCAATCAAGAGAATGGGGGGGCTTGTGCTCCTCAGTATGAATGTAGCAGAGGTCATACATGCGCGCTGCCTCTCATTCATCTCTATGGAGATAGTTGAGCTCTTGTACTTCTCCGGATGTCCCATAGTCTTAAAAACTGCAGCATGCATGACAGTCTGCAGCTCCATTCAATGGGGATCACGGGCCTCTGTTCTTGTGATTGAGAACTGGACCCACGCCTAGGAGTGAGGCATGGATGGGAATGATTGCACTTCCTACACATGTTCTAATAGACAATAAGGGGCAGTAATATTTTTAGGAAAGCGGTGAGATCCCTTGCCTGCAGGGCTATTGTGCAGTTGTGCTGTTTTGATTTTATATTATATCAGGGATAGAGATCCTTCGGCACTACAACCGATGTGAACCTACAACTCCCAGCATGCACACTTGCTCAGATTTTTTCAGAAATTTCAAAGAAGTCAATAGGGCATGCTGGGAATTGTAGTTTCACAACAGCTAGTGTGCCGATGGCTGCTGACCCCTGTGTCATGGGTACCATTGCTGCCAAAAAAAATAAAAATAGGTGGTGGTCTTATACTGTATTCCACATGGAGATGATTAAAGGGGTCAGTCACTTTTTGAAGCCCCCTTTACAATACCATAAACAAGTAGGTGCTGGGAAACCTGCTGTCCATGGACTCCATGTACAAACAGTGGCCACCAGCAGCAGCCACGTCTACAGCAATCAAGATGGCGGAGGTCACGTCATTTACCCGTGTGCCCGGCTGTGTCTTCTTCTGTGCCGGCTCAGACAGCATTCAGCGCATGCGCAGATGCAGGGGGTCCTGCCGCGTGTCTGCACATGCGCTGAATGCTTTCAACTGCCATTTTCATTACTATGGACGGGATGCTGGAGTCAACTGTTTACACACAGAATCCATGCGAGGGCCCAAGAACTGGTGAGCTGCACTAAGAGATGGGGGAGGGATGGATTTCCTATGTAAGCGCCCCGCAGTGTACGGCATAAAGGGGGTCGCCCATTCAATCCACTGAAAATAAATGCCGGCACGCTCCGCTGGGTGCCATATAACCAATGTATTCTCTATGTAACATGGACCCCACAGAGCACCATACAGCCACACAATGAGGGCCTACACTGCACAGTCCTGAGCGGCAGGGACTCTGTGCCCGGATTCATCCAGACTGGAGATTCCTACGTCAGACCTGATCTTCTGGGCCCCGGAGTGAGATGGACCAGATATATGAAGAGGAAGACAATTCTTAATAAATCAGACATATCTCAGGCCCACCGTGCGCCACAAAGTCAAATCCATGTCCTCTAGGAGCTGGATTAGACACGAGTTATAATTTATGCCGGTTCCTGGTGTAAATTATAGTAAATCCGGGGGAAGCTTCGCTCCTCACATTTTTGAACCACTTTGCTAAATTGTCGAGAAGCACAAAAAGGTTGCATATTATGGTGTAAATACAGCATGTGCCACAACCTGACTTTTTTCCGCCACTATTGTACACACAAACTTAATCATGCGGTTTCCCTACAGACAAAGCCGGGAGGGCATCCAAAAAGAAGAAAAAGTTTAATAAAATATCAGGGAAGTGAAAAAAATAAGAGACTAATAAACTAGAGGAGATAACAACCATTGTAGATACTGAGCAGTTGGCAGGAAGCATCATGGTGGCCAGGCTGTGGTGATGTCACAAAGCACTGATCTACAGCAGGTTCCTCTGTATGACATCACAATGTTCAGGAACCTAGAAGACACCTCTGCACAGTCAGCTCAGCGCCATTTTCTTGAGTTCACACCTCGGTGTAAACTGCATTTTGGCTCCGGAAGAGAGAACTGGATTTTTCTTCTAGTGTTTGCTTCCGATTTTTTTCTCCTTTGATTTTTTTCCCTCAAGGCCCAATAATATCGGGGCCACTTGAGCACATTTTCATCAGGTCCGGCTCGGGAAACCAGAGATGGGATCCCGGGAATTACGACAGCTAAACGCCGATAACAACTCCTGGCTCAGTCGGCCCGAGAACGAGGGTAAGTGATGCTCTGAAGAAGAATTGGGCAGACTTTGATTTCATTATCTGTAGTGGGGACAACCAGTCTAAACTCCAACAGGACACATGGGTGCAACTATGTCATCTGGTCATAACTGAGATGTAAAAGGGGGTGAACATTGAGATGTTACAATAATACAACCGCCTGCATCTGTCATGAACGGATCCGGTTGTATTATGTCTTATATAGCCATTGAAAGTCAATGGGGGACAGATCTGTTTTCTATTGCGTCAGAGAAAACGGATTTGTCCCCATTGACTTACATTGTGTGTCAGGACGGATCCATCTTGCGCCACACCACATCGCGGACAGATTCTGTCCGCGATGGGAGTGCAACCAAACAGAACGCATTTTGGCGCACTCAGTTTCGCTCAGTTTTGTCCCCATTGACAATGAATGGGGAGAAAACTGAAGTGTTTTCATCCGCTATTGAGATCCTATGATGGATCTCAAAAGCGGAATTGAAAACACAGATGTAAAAGTAGCCTTACACTGGTTAAAGGGGTTGTCCAGACTTTAAGTGACAGTCTATCCTCATAATAGGATCACAGGATGCTCGGCAGGGGTCCGGCACCCCACATCCTTGCCGATCAGCTTTTCCGTGTAGCTCTGTCACCAGAAGTCAACGCTGGAGCTACAGCGGACAGCGCTTATCACAGCTCTCATTGACTTCAATGACAGCAGCAGTGACAAGCGCTGGACTCTACAATGCTGATCGTGCAGTGAAGTTTCAGCTGATCAGTGTGCGGGAGAGGTGTCCAATTACTGACGATCAGCTATAGATGGCCTGTCCTGAGAATGGACTATTACTTAAAAAAAGCTGGACAGCCCTTTAACAGGAACCAAAAAGACCACCTAAGTCACTATGTCCAGGCTACAACAGCAGACAGATATAGAATAAATACTAGATAGATCCAGTATCTGTAGCCCATCTTCTGTTCTATCAATCATATACTGGAAATACTTCCATTCGTCTTCATTTCTTTGCTCTTTTTTTTAGGTCAGACTATCCTGCGAGAGCGATTAAGATCAGCATCTGGGAGAGACAGGCAACATCCTAATGTCTCCGGAGTCAGAGCTCCACCTCGGCAATTACCATCTGCCAGGGAGAGAAGCCGCTCTCCAATAAGAGCTGAGCCGGCCCAAGACCCCCCGACCATCTGGGGAGAGCAGCCGGGAGAGTGCTGGGCCCACCACCCCTGAGTTCCAACATCCTCAGCCCATACCACCGAGCCGCAGGACCAGGGAGATGCAGCCACCCAGGAGGTCTCCCATACACCCTGCATGGGATCGCCTCTTTAACATCTTAGAACAGCTGCAGGGGATGGGCACCATGAGACCTCAGGCCATACCACCGCCAGAGCCCCCAACACCGGCTCCACTGGGTGTGCCCCACCAGCCTCCACCAAGCTCCAGGGCCCAGAAAATTGGAGACCTCCCTGCAAGGACCATCAATGCAGAGGAGAAACAGTCTTGCATCATCTGCCTCACTGATTTCATCCAGGGTGAGCAGGTGACATCCCTGCCATGCGGCCATTTATACCATCCTACCTGCATCGCCCAGTGGCTTCAAAACAGCCACCGCTGTCCCCTGTGCCGCAGGGACTGCTTTTAGCGGCTCTAAAAACATCACCTCCATCTTCTGTCAATACCACCAAGACAGAAAAAAACTGCACGGGGCGCCGAGGGGGCGTGAAAATTGCTGTAAGAGTCTTTGGAGTTTGCCCAGGTAAGTGACTTTTACATGTAGCAAAATTTACATCATTTTCACACTTACCCTTTTCTTGACATATAGATTTGTTTTTTTAGATTCCCACCTATGGGATGACTCCATCTTGGTCACCATCCAATTTCATGCACATAAACAGCAATGACAAATCCACTGCAGGTGCAGTGTTCTGCGGATGTAGCACCTGGGTCAGTCTCTGGACCTCCTGATCTGCAAAATTCTCTTCTTCTACTCCTCAAAAAAAGACTAAACACCGACAGCATCAGAGGAGAGACCTGCAAGGCTGCCTCATATCCACCTACCTCTCACCTGAAGAACATCACCGACAGGTGGAGGACACACCTTCGTCCACTGCATCTACAAGGCCTACAAGACTTGATAATGAGTATCCCTTCTCCAAGTTCCAAATTCCTGCTCGATCCATCAGCACCTGCCATGGGGACTTTCTAATGGACTGTAATAGACCACATAACATCTCTGGTCCACCTCCACTTCTTGAGGAATAAATATTGCTGGTGACTTATCGTACTTCTGCTCGTCCATTCTTAGTGAATGTTTCTATCTCCATCTTTCTGATCACAGCGGGCTGCCTTCCATTTTCCCCCAGCCGGGGGCAGGGCTTGCTCCCTGTAATACTGCATGGGCCTCCTCTAAATCCTTTTTGGGTGCTGTCCCCTCCAGGTATTCCCTATCTATTCCCTAGACTTGAGTCATCAAATTGTGTTTTCTGAAGTTTTTAACAGGAACCTGTTATCATTTCACACGGCCAAATAATCATTTATTCATGTCCAGTGTTTGTCCAACAACCCACTGGTGTACTTTTTAGATCTAAAGGTGTAAACCACATTACAGTCATGCAACATATTAAGGTGCACCAATTCATACACTTGGCGCAGGCACACAAAGCAAAGCCAGACTTAAAACCGAGACAAAAACAACCTTAAATGATAAATTACCCCCTTAATGCTTGAATATGTTATCGTGCTCTATGCATATGAAAAGAGCGCTTTAGTTGAGGAGACTTATAGGCCATACATGCTCCTCTGGAATTCTGGGAAGAAAGGTATGCAAATGTAGCATCCAAGAACTGCCTATGTAACATCCCTTGCGACGGAAAGTATTTGGCTCCACCTTTAGGGTAGTTTCCCACTTGCGGCAGGACGGATCTGACAGGCTGTTCACCCTGTCGGATCTGTCCTTCCGCTATTTCGCCGTGCCGCCGCTCCATCCCCATTGACTATAAATGGGACGGGGCGGAGCTCCGGCACAGTACGGCAGTTCGCATTGAGAGGCCGCCGGACTAAAAAGTTGGACATGCAGGACTTTTAGTCCGGTGGCCTTTCACCGTGCACTGCCGGAGCTCTGCCCTGTTCCCATTATAGTCAATGGGGACGGAGCGGCGGTCCAGCGGCACGGCGAAATAGCGGAAGGACGGATCCGAACAGCCTGTCGGATCCGTTCTGCCGCCAGTGTGAAAGTACCCTAAAGGTGGAGTCAAATACTTTCCTTCGCAAGGGATGTTACATAGGCAGTTCTTAGATGCTACATCGCCTGACCAATTTTTTTTAATCATAAGGCCCGCTGGGCAGAGTTAACGATAGCAGCTCTGGCAGATAATCTAACAGTGTCTGCAGAGACATCTACTAAAAAGTCTGCTGCCTTAGCAATAACTGTTCTCTGGGGACTCCATCTTTAATCTGAGACTCGAGCAGTTTGATCCATAAAACCAGGGCTCTGGCTGTGCAAGTAACAGCAATATTAGGCTTAAAGAGGCCCCCAGCGATTCCCATTTACGTCTCAAAAAACTGTCTGCCTTCCTATCCATAGTGTCTTTTAACTGACCCAAATCATCAAAGGGGAGGGAGAATCTACGGGATACCTTTGTTATAGGAACATTAATCTTTGGGGCCAATCCCAAGATTGACTATCTGACTCCTCAAAAGGGATACTTCCGCTTCACAGATGACAGAATAAAACTCAGTTTAGAATGTCATATGCCCCCGTACATACCCTCCATCCATACCACAGGCGCAGGGGTAGACGGCTCCTTCTGGTCACCAGTACTCTCCACGACCTTCAACAGCCTGGATCCGGACCTTCCCAAAAAAGATCTCAGCTTGTGGCTGGGTATCTAAATTTAATCTGGTCTGCAGGAACAAATCTAACATGCTCTCGCGTGCACATGACCCACCCGGCCCGTCCTCTTATTATAATATGACTCCACCCCCTCCCGGATTAGCGTGCCGCACGGGGAGCCTGTCTGGACTGCCGGAGATGCCCGCAACAGCAGGAGGCATTTCCACCCGGTTAGTACACGGGGTGAGGGAAGAGTGAGGCGGAGGTGGACTAGGCAGCTCATCGCGTGTCTCCTCGGCACGTACTGAAGTGAAGGAGCTGTATGTAAATGACTGGAGAAGAGTCCGGAGTGCAGTGTACCGGCTACAGCTCCTTCTGCACAATGTACACTGGACTCAGAATCAGAAAGCCCCCCCCCATCATTTCACATTTCTGCCCCTCATGATTCATGTCCATTTCTTGCCCCCCACCCATCATTTCACATTTCTGCCCCTCATGATTCATGTCCATTTCTTGCCCTCCCCATCATTTCACCTTTCTGCTTCTCATGATTCATGTCCATTTCTTGCCCCCCCCCCCCATCATTTCACATTTATGCCCCTCATGATTCATGTCCATTTCTTGCCCCCCTCATCATTTCACATTTATGCCCCTCATGATTCATGTCCATTTCTTGCCCCCCCCCCATCATTTCACATTTATGCCCCTCATGATCCATGTCCATTTCTTGCCCCCCCATGTGCTAATATCATAGTGCCTTCCTCTCCCCCTGCCCCCTAATGTGCCAGTATCAAGTGCCTCTCTCCTCCCCCCTCCATGTGCCAGTATCAAGGCGCCAATAGCCCCCCCTACCCCGTTGCAGTAAAGTCTGATATTTAAAAAGAAAACACTTTTATACTTACCTCCATGTCAGCGATGCGATGCAGCCCTCTTCCGGCCTGTGTTCCCACCAGCCTCTAGTGTTGAAGACTTGGTGCTCATGTTCTTCTTTAGCCTGTCTTTCCGAAAAGTTTATGCTGGGATTCGAACAAATGACCTTCTGTATCAGAGGCAAGACACTTACCGACACAGCTATGAGAGCTGTATAACCAGTTACTTAAAAAAAATAAAAATAAGACTTCTACTGTAGATAACTTTGATACCTAGTGTATACCCATACACATTACAGCTGCCCCAGTACACTGTGTATGGATGTAGCAGAGCTGGGTGTGTTGGGGCAGCTGTCATGTGTATGGATGTACACTAGGTATCAAAGTTACCTACAGTAGAAGTCTTATATTTTTTTATTTTTTTTAAGTAGCTGGCTATAAAGCTCTTATAGATGCGTGGTTAAGTGACTTGCCTCTGATGTAAAAGGTCGTGAGTTTGAATCCCAGGAGAAACTTTTCTGAAAGACATGTTAAATGAGATTTAAATACACCAGGGTCTCATAGCTGCGTGCCGCTCGCTCTGTGACTGAGACATTGAGGGGCAAGTTAATTGTTTGCTGCGCCCTCAAGCAGCCGCTTGGGCTACCTTATGATAGAGCCGGCCCTGGTTCCACGTGTTTTCTCTTTGGTGGGCTTGCTTCTCCTACGGCTTGTACACAAACTGAAGCTCTCTCTCCAGGCTGGAGGGGGTATAGCTGCCAGGGGAGGAGCTAACAGCTTTTACTAGTGTCAACGCCTCCTAGAGGACATAGCTATACCCAAGGTTCCTGTGTCTTCCAATGAAGAGCGAGAGAGATTTTACTGGTAAGTTATACAAAAAATCACCTTTTTTTGGGTAGAGACGCCTAGAATCCTTATATTATGCAGTATCTTATTGCTTTGGTATCGGAAACAAGAAGACCCTTCACTATGGTGGCTGCAGTTATTTGCCTCAGTTCCTGTCACCCCTGGAAGCAGATGATTTTGCTAGGAGAGAACATACAGTAGGGGTCAGTAACCTTTGGCTCTCCAGCTGTTGTGAAACTACAACTGCCAGGATACACATTTGCTTGGCCGTTCTCATAACTCCCATATAAGTGAATGGAGCATGCTTGGAGTTTTAGTTTCACAACAGCTGGAGAGCCAAAGGTTGCAGGCCCCTGCATTACTGCACCCTATGGAGAATCACTTTTTTCTATGGCAGGGATGCCCAACCTGCAGCCCTCCAGCTGTTGCAAAACTACAACTCCTAGCATGCCCAGACAGCCTACAGCAGGGCATGATGGGAGTTGTAGATTTACAACAGCTGGAGGGCCACAGGTTGAGCATACCTGTTCTATGGGATTTGCATAACACACCTTGAGGTGTAGTGTCCCACTACGTAAGGGTGGGCACTACACAAGGGTCAATTGGGTCACGTTGTTCTCCACCTCCTGTGGAACATGGTCATTGTATTTTATATTGCATTTTGATGTATATTGTCATATTGTCTCCTGTGTACCAGGCCTGTTAGGGGTGTAGTTCCTCCTCCTAGGCAGTAGAGGGATCTAGCATAAATAGACAGGTCTAGTTCAGAGAGGAGTTGAGTGTTCAGAAGCCAAGTGTGCACCTTAGTCAGAGAGTAGCTGAGGAGCAGCTTCTGACATGCAGCTAGATAGCCCAGGCTCCTAGCTTGCCTCCAGGAGAAGGGTTTGCCTCCTGAAGATATCTAGCACCTTAAAAAGTACAGAGCAGAGCAACTGTATTCCAGCCAAGTAGAAAGCTGCAGGGCAGAAGGATATTTACAGCAAGAGGATTTATAACAGAGGAAGTTTTCCCTACCCAAGGATAAAGCCAGCAATAGGGCATACGGGCCTTGGAGAAAGCCAGACAGGATCTGAGGAAAAGTGCAGCCTGATCTGTAAGTGTTATTCCCTCTGAGTATCTTGCAAAGACTTTGCCTGCCATTTATGTGAAGCTTAACTACCGGGGAAGCAGCTGCTTCGGGGCCCGGGCTGCCAAGGGGGCCCGGCGCCTCGGCAGCGTGTGTGACAGTTTATTTTCAAGTTAGTTAAATATCAATGTCTTAATGTTCAGGGCCCCTTCACAGCAGCAACAGCTAATGTGATCTAATCTTACGGTCTCCTGATGTGTCTGGGATTCGATCCCACAACCTCCAATGTATCAGTGGCAAAGCATTTATCCACACAACCATAAAGGCTGCATTGAAACTGATTGAAAAAAATATGAGACTTCTACTGTTATAGCTGGCTAAGTGTACATCTATACACATGACAGCTGCCCCAACACACCCAGCACTGCTATATCTCTATATGACAGCTGTCCCAGCACACTCAGATCTGCTATATCTCTATATATGAGAAGCTGTCATGTGTATAGATGTACACTTAGCCAGCTATAACAGTAGAAGTCTCATACTTTTTCAGTCAGCACCAAGGCAGCTCTTATGGTCTAGTGGTTAGATGCTTTGCCTCTGATACAGAAGGCCGTGGGTTCGAATCCCAGCAGAAACTTTTCTGAAATACAAGCACTGACTCCATATATGGACATACAGGGCGGGACACAGGAAGAGGCTGCATCGCATCGCTGACATGGAGGTAAGTAGAAGTGTTTATTTTATTTTTTTAATACCCGACTGTTACTGCCATGGGGGGAGCGGGAGGCATTTGATACTGGCACATGGGGGGAGGAGGGTTGGCACCTGATACTGGGGGAGATGGCACTATGATACTGGGACATGGGGGGGAGGAGAGAGAGGCACTTGATACTGGCACATGGGGGGTGGGAAGGAGAGAGGCACTTGATACTGGCACATGGGGGGGGGGGGTGGCACTATGATACTGGGACATGTGGGGGGGATGGCACTATGATACTGGGACATGTGGGGGGGAGGAGAGAGGCACTTGATACTGGCACATGATGGGGGGCATCTATGGGGACACTTACTGGCACATTATTGGGGGGGCATTATGGGGGACACTAGGCCGGCAGCCTATCAGAGGCCGGACACTGAGGGGCATCTACTGGGGCACTATATATGAGGCATTTTATACTGGTACATTATGGGGGGCACTAGCAGGAAGGGGGGAGAGGAGAACTATGGGGGAATTTGCTGGGGGCACTATATAGGGGTATTTTATA
Source organism: Bufo bufo (assembly GCF_905171765.1). Lineage (NCBI taxonomy): Eukaryota > Metazoa > Chordata > Amphibia > Anura > Bufonidae > Bufo > Bufo bufo. Next base: position 400,355,409 of record NC_053393.1, on the reverse strand, counting down.
CTGGGACAATATGGGGGCACTATGGGGACATTAGCTCAACTGGGGGCATTACAAGGGGGTATTTTTTCACATTATAAGGAGAATTATTACTACTGGGGGGGGGCATTATAGTGGACTTTATTACTCCCCCATGGTATGACCCCTTAGTAGCAGCACCAGCCTCTCCCTGCTCTGCTATCCCTCTGCCCCTTCTCCAAATCCTTATTATGAAATCTTTCTCATTAGGATAAAGCACAACATCAGCTCCGCCGAGCCCCCCGGCCAAGTGTTGAAGTGGTGCCCGAGATCCCCAAGGGTCAAGTAACTAAGTTTTCATATGAAATATGTTTATGTTATACACATATAGCATCCACTGTGCCACACAATATACAGTATACCGCTACACTGTGCCCCACAATATACAGTATACCGCTACACTGTGCCAAAGGAGTGGGGTTTACACAGGAGGAGGGAGGTGCGAAGCGCGCTGGGGGGCCCTTACAAATATTTGCTGTGGGGCCCAGTCACTTCTAGTTACACCCCTGGACATACATGTGTAGTCAGCATCTACAAGCAGAGGTGAGTGATGCTCCCCTTCCTGCTCGTAATATCTAGTTTTTATTTTATTCACTTATACAGCGCTGACAGACAACAAGGCTTTACAGACTTACTTGCTGTTTCAAAGGATGCTCACAATTTAAGTTCCCTATCAATATGTCTTTGTATGGGTTTCCTCCCACGCTCCAAACATGTGGAGAACACCCAAACTCCATGCAGATGTTGCCTTGTAGGGCTGGTCTTTGGTTTGAATCTGACCAAGGTCATCAGTGCAAACTACTGAGCTGCCCGGGTGGATGGGTCCTATGTAGTATCGCCTCAGATATGTGCTGATGTATAGGCGCAGAAAGGAGCATACTGCTTGTATATACACTTTAGAAGACAAGAAAGAAGAAAAATCAATTTTCTTTCTTCCTGGGTGTGCCGAGAGCATGGTTCCTCATCTTCTATCATTTATAATGCATTTTTATACTATTTACAGCCTATAAAAACTTTTTTAATTGGATGTTGTGAACTACAGAAGAGGAAAAAAATATAAAAAATACTGCACCAAGCTCACCAAAGCGTCATGTCCAAAGATACAAAATCTACATGAAATATTGCTGCAAAGTAAGCCAACCAATAGTTGATAAAGTTAGAAAAAAAAAAAAGTGCCTATCCCTGCACCACATTTGTCATCTAGCCTGAGCCCCTGGGATGAATTTGGTGTGTGTCACTGACAGTTTCCACCGTCTATACGATTAGTAAACCGCTCCTATGTGCTCTCGACATACATCTCAGCCTTCTGTTTATATAAGAAAGTGCAGCCTGCCGTGCTTTACTATACAACTGAAAAAAAGTAAGCCGACATACCACCCCTCTTGGCCTCCACTGGCTGAACTAGGGGCCAATGGCTAACTTTTCTCAGCATATACATTAAACGTATGGTTCGGTGCTAGTAACTATGCCCGTGTTTAAACAAACCCATCCCAAGGGTCAAAAAGGGCTACTGTGACCGACTATCCTGTTGAGTGCCTCAGGTTGTGCATGTACATGAACAGTCACACAACATGGTCAATACAAAAATATTTAGTGATGCCACATGGTATAAATACAAATTGTAGATTTTTCCGCATTGAATGGTACAGTTGGCTGTATCCTACGTAGTAACAACTCTAGGACGTCAATGCTTTCCGTGCCATCTCCAGAGCACCTTCCTGTGTCTCGTTTCCACCGATGAAACCGCTGGCATGAACAAAGATGCAACCAGGAATGCCACTAATGGAGGAGAGATCATCTGCTCGAAGACCACGCCAATCCTCTGGTAGAGAAAGCCTAGAGAAGAGTACAAGAACGGTTTTGCCAATTTTCCCCAAAAAGAACAAGGAAACCAGGACATCTGATTCTTCTAGAAAACCATCAACTATTCTTTTACATTTCAATGAGACTATCATCTAGAAACAAAAATGTCAATTACACCAAATGACCATAAATATCTAACAATGTGATTTTTAGAATAAGTAAAGCCCATTTTTCCCTCTTAAAGGACCCCTCTGTGAATAGTATACGTGCTCAGACACAGAGAAGGTCATACGTGTGTGTGTGATATAAGGTCCTCTACTCAGTTTGCTTTACTACACCCCTTTAATAGATCCCTTAGGGTCCATTCACACGTCCGTAGTGTATTGCGTACCCCTAATACACCCGGCCGGCACCCCACCCCCCCCATACAACTGCCTATTCTTGTCCGCAATCGCGGACAAGAATAGGACATGTTCTATTTTTTTGCGAAGCCGCGGCCCGGAAGTTCAGGGCTGTGGCACGGAAATGCGGATGCGGACAGAACACTGTGCTGTCCGCATCTTTTCTGTCCCCATAGAGAATGAATGGGGACAGATGCGGACATGTGAATGGACCCTTAAGGTAAGTTAATTACGAGTATTTGTGATCCTGTTATTTATGCAATTCCTTTATCTAGAAGAATATAATGCCCCATAACCAAATAGGATAATTCATATTACTACTAACCGATTCTGAAAGGTGTTGGGACCTGTGGGAACACACTGCACCCTCCACTTAGCGCTCTGATCTGGATAGATCACATATTTAATTTGTTTCTCCAGATTGATTTCTTTTTCCACTTGGAATAAGTGCTCCTTCCATGGGCATCCACCTTGGGCCAAGATCACCACTTCTCCACTGCCATCCGCCTGTAAGAGACAGCAGTTGTCACTGCACATTACTGCCCCTAGAGGCAGACCAGAGACAAGTACACTGTCACTATGCTCAGGATTGGTCTCTGTTCCAAAATGCTGAGGCTAAAAATCAATCATGGCTACTGAACCTGTAATCGCTGTCTGATGGCTTTTTCCACCAAAGATCGAGCCGGCAGCCAAGAACGGTGGTAAAAGTCCAAGCGTGACACAAACTCTGTCCCTGCCAGTTCCATCGCCTTCTTAAATCCAGCCTACAAAAGTAAATTTGTGAGAATACACATTACAATGCGAGCTGCATGTTGAAAGTTGTACAATTTATGCCATTTCCTCCACATAAGCGCCATGTACATTAAGAAGAAACCAGTCCCAAAATACTCCCACAGCTTAGAATACAACACGATGTGTAGAAAATACTGCCATGTTCTCATCTACATCTCCGAGATCCGCCAGGACATTGTTAGTAAGTCTTACTGAGAAAATTAAAGGAAACCTGTCATCAACTGTACGCTGACCGTACTGAGGGCAGTATAAAGTAGTAACAGAAATGCTGATGTCAGCGGGTGTCACTCATGAGCTAAATGTAAGTGGTTGCCGGGAACCAGCATCATCATCATTGCAGACCAGGCCTTGAAAAGAGTCAAATCTACTTGAGAAGAGTCATGGTTATCCATAATCTCCTGCTCTCCCCCCCATCTGCTGATTGGCAGTTCTCTCCTAGAGAGAAAGGGAGACAAATAGGTAGAAGACTGTCAGTCATCAGCAGGTGGGCAGGGGAGCAGGAATTCATGAATAACCAGGACTCTTCTCAGGTGGATGTGACTCTTTTCAAGGCCTGGGCTGCAATGATGATGATGATGCTGGTTCTCGGCAACCACTTACTTTTAGCTAATGAATGACACACCGCTGACATCAGCATTCCTGTCACTACTTTATACTGCCCACAGTACGGCCAGCATTAAGTTGATGACAGGTTCCCTTTAACCACCTCCGGACCGCCGAACGCAGCGACGCGTCCTGGAGGTGGTTGATTGATTCCTCCTGGACGCATATATGCATCCTCTCGCGAGACGCGAGATTTCGGTCACAGCCGGCCCGCGCATGCGCATCGCAGGCCGGCAAAAGTTTGAGGAGTATTGCATCAGCAATCTGCCAGCCAATGATCGTTGCTGGCAGGTTGCTGATTTTTAAAAAATCGAATCAGAAGCCATCTAACACCTTATATTAGTAAATATAAGGTGTTAAATGGCTTGTCTGCTCCTCTGCTGGTCCTTTTCGTCGGTTGGATCCAGCAGAGGAGCAGACAAAACTGTGAGTACCCACCAAACACTGCCCTTAGCCCCAGACCACCTTCCATCACCCCCATCATCCAAATTAACCCCTTGATCGCCCCCTGTCAATCACCTAGTGAAAGGGAAAAAAGTGATCAGTGTAAACTGTCATTTTTTTTTTTTCACTGGTATTGACTGTTAGGTTTAGGTTAGTTTAGGTCCCTTGGTTAGGTAGTTAGCGTCAGTTAGCACCCACCGCACCTCAGTCACTTTAATTCTCTGATTAGCGTATCGCTAATCAGCATTTGTACTTTTATAGTATCTGTAAGTGATCAAAACTGATCACAGTCAGATCTATAATTGTATTAGTGTCACCTTAGCTCGCCCTCCACCCAAAACGCAGTGTTTGCCCGATCAGGCCTGATCGGTTGCCCACACGTGCGTTCACCCACGCCCGCCCCACCGCAGTGACAAAAAAATATATATTTTTTTATCACTGCACAATCACTTTACAAGCACTGCGGCGATAAAAAAAAATCAGTTTTGATATTTTTTATCAACCGCAGCGGCCTCCGGTACTTCGCTAGCCTCCCCTTTGTAAGACAGGCTTGCTTTTTTTCTTGGGTAGTCTCAGGGAATACCCCTAAATTTAGTAGTCCAAATGTCGAACAGGGGGTATTCTTCTGAAGAGGCCTACAGGATTCTGACCCAGTCGGATGAGGAATGGGAACCCTCATCTGACGAATCTAGCGGGTCAGAATATGAACCTGTAGAAAGTAGTGGCACTCTGACCCAAAGTTCGGACGAGGAGGTTGAGGTCCCTGATAGCACCAGGCGTACCAGGCCCCGTGTCGCTAGACCACAGGTTGTGCAGGATCCGTTTCAAGGGCAGCAGAGTGGGGCTGGCGCTGTCGGATTACGTGGTGAGGCATACACCAGCAGCGCAGCCCATCCTGGACCTAGTACCAGCACTGCCGTACAACCTGGTGAAGTGGCGAGCACCAGAAGGGCAGTTGAAGCTGGTACGGTGGCACGTGCAGTAGTTACCCCGTCGCAGCCACCGCGCAGACAGGCCCGTAGAACCCCTAGAGTCCCTGAGGTGCTGGCAAACCCTGATTGGCAGTCACCAACTTCAGCCGCACCTGTAGTTCCCCCTTTCACCGCCCAGTCTGGAGTTCGGGTTGAGACAGCTCAGATCGGTTCGGCCCTGGGATTTTGTGAGCTGTTCTTGACTGCGGAGCTCTTGGACTTAGTCGTGGCAGAAACAAATCGGTATGCCACTCAATTTATATCTGCCAACCCGGGAAGCTTTTATGCCCAGCCTTTCCGGTGGAAACCAGTCCAAGTTTCCGAAATTAAAATTTTTCTGGGCCTTCTCCTCAACATGGGTCTAACTAAAAAGCATGAATTGCGGTCATATTGGTCCACGAACCCGATTCATCACATGCCCATGTTCTCTGCTGCTATGTCCAGGACACGTTTTGAGACCATCCTGCGTTTCCTGCACTTTAGCGACAACAGCACCTCTCGTCCCAGAGGCCACCCAGCTTTTGACCGGCTCCACAAAATTCGGCCCCTCATAGACCACTTCAACCAGAAATTTGCAGATTTGTATACCCCCGAGCAAAACATCTGCATAGACGAGTCCCTAATACATTTTACCGGGCGCCTTGGCTTCAAACAATACATCCCAAGCAAGCGTGCCCGGTATGGGGTCAAATTGTATAAGCTCTGTGAAAGGGCCACAGGCTATACCCACAAATTTCGGATCTATGAGGGAAAAGATCAGACCCTGGAGCCGGTCGGTTGCCCTGACTACCTGGGGAGCAGTGGGAAGACAGTCTGGGACTTGGTGTCACCCTTATTTGGCAAGGGGTACCATCTTTATGTGGACAATTTTTACACAAGTGTGCCCCTCTTTAGGCATTTGTTCCTAGAACAGATTGGCGCCTGTGGCACCGTGCGACCTAGTCGCGTGGGCTTCCCCCAACGGCTCGTTACCACCCGTCTTGCAAGGGGGGAGAGGGCTGCCTTGTGTAACCAAGAACTGCTCGCGGTGAAATGGAGAGACAAGCGTTAAGTTTACATGCTCTCCTCCATTCACGCAGACACGACAATCCAAATTGAAAGGGCAACCCGTGTCATTGAAAAGCCCCTCTGTGTCCACGACTATAATGCGCTCATGGGAGGGGTGGACTTCAATGACCAGATGTTGACTCCCTATTTAGTTTCCCGACGCACCAGACGCTGGTATAAGAAGGTGTCTGTATATTTAATTCAATTGGCTGCCTATAATAGTTTTGTTCTCTACAGTAAGGCTGGGAGAACACGATCCTTCCTCAAATTTCAGGAAGAGATCATCGAGAACCTCCTGTATTCAGGAGGTTCCGTGGCCCCAACCACCAGTGTAGTGAGCCGTCTACACGAGCGACATTTCCCCAGTGTCGTTTCTGGTACCTCAACCCAACCGCCACCCCGAAAAAAATGTCGTGTCTGTAGCAGGAGTGGAATAAGGCGTGACACCCGCTATTTCTGTCCTGACTGCCCTGACCACCCTGCCCTATGCTTAGGAGAGTGTTTCCGGAAGTACCACACACAGGTACACTTAGCATAGGGATTGTATCTCACAGGACAGGCACACAGGGCTATTAGGGCCCTTTCTCTCACAGCTGCTGCAAACCTCTCCTTTCACCTGGGATAAAGTGCATAACGTACTTCGCCACATCTTTGGGCGATTTGCGCTTTGCACATTGTCCCATGGGGAAGGAGAGGTTTGTTCTATAAAGGTAAAAAAAAAAATCACCGGTAAGTATAAAAGTTAACGTTCAGTTCAATAAAGTTTATATGTTATGTTCAAAAGTTATTATAAAGTTAATAAATTTATTGCGTTGCGGCCTGTTTTTTTTTTTTTTGTTTTGTTTTTTTTACCTTCCAGGTGGACCAACCGATCGACTAGCTGCAGCACTGATGTGCATTCTGACAGAAGCATTGCGCTGCTGTCAGATTACACACAAGTCGGTGTATGCGGCGCTGCAAGACGAGATTTCTCCTCTGCAGTAAAAGATACGTTTACCGAGGCATATGAGCTGAGGAGGTGGCGGTGTTCATATACTTTTGCGGAGACCCTCAAATGCCAGAGCAGTACAAACACCCCACAAATGACCCCATTTTGGAAAGAAGACACCCCAAGGTATTCGCTGAGGGGCATATTGAGTCCATGAAAGATTGAAATTTTTGTCCCAAGTTAGCGGAAAGGGAGACTTTGTGCGAAAAAACAAAAAAAAAAATCAATTTCCGCTAACTTGTGCCAAAAAAAAAAATTCTAGGAACTCGCCATGCCCCTCATTGAATACCTTGGGGTGTCTTCTTTCCAAAATGGGGTCACATGTGGGGTATTTATACTGCCCTGGCATTTTAGGGGCCCCAAAGCGTGAGAAGAAGTCTGGTATCCAAATGTCTAAAAATGCCCTCCTAAAAGGAATGTGGGCCCCTTTGCGCATCTAGGCTGCAAAAAAGTGTCACACATGTGGTATCTCCGTACTCAGGAGAAGTTGGGCAATGTGTTTTGGGGTGTCATTTTACATATACCCATGCTGGGGGAGATAAATATCTTGGTCAAATGCCAACTTTGTATAAAAAAATGGGAAAAGTTGTCTTTTGCCAAGATATTTCTCTCACCCAGCATAGGTATATGAAAAATGACACCCCAAAACACATTGCCCAACTTCTCCTGAGTACGGAGATACCACATGTGTGACACTTTTTTGCAGCCTAGGTGGGCAAAGGGGCCCACATTCCAAAGAGCACCTTTCGGATTTCACCGGCCATTTTTTACAGATTTTGATTTCAAACTACTTACCACACATTCGGGCCCCTAGAATGCCAGGGCAGTATAACTACCCCACAAGTGACCCCATTTTGGAAAGAAGACACCCCAAGGTATTCCGTGAGGGGCATGGCGAGTTCCTATAATTTTTTATTTTTTGTCACAAGTTAGCGGAAAATGATGATTTTTTTTTCTTGCAAAGTCTTATATTCCACTAACTTGTGACAAAAAATAAAAACTTCCATGAACTCACTATGCCCATCAGCGAATACCTTAGGGTGTCTTCTTTCCAAAATGGGGTCACTTGTGGGGTAGTTATACTGCCCTGGCATTTTAGGGGCCAGAATGTGTGGTAAGTAGTTTGAAATCAAAATGTGTAAAAAATGGCCGGTGAAATCCGAAAGGTGCTCTTTGGAATGTGGGCCCCTTTGCCCACCTAGGCTGCAAAAAAGTGTCACACATGTGGTATCTCCGTACTCAGGAGAAGTTGGGCAATGTGTTTTGGGGTGTCATTTTTCATATACCTATGCTGGGTGAGAGAATTATCTTGGCAAAAGACAACTTTTATAAATAATGGAAGTGGGGCACACTCTAAAAGTATAGGGATCTTTATTAACATATAACGCTATTAATAACAATGCAATGTGGTATCAGCATATATAAGAACAGCAGATAAATACTATAATCGATATTAGGATAATAGATTAAAAGCCACAATCAATACAGAATAAAAGTGAATGAATATAAATATAGAATAAAAATATATTAAATCAGGCAATATGATTGGATAAATATGGATCCCAATAGATGTGTTGTTAATATAAAATGTTCAGTGATGATCATACAAATTATCAGTGATGATCATACAAAAAATTCACTGATCATACTTGGTATATAGTGCCTTATTTTGCGGTAGTATGCGTAATCCTCTCCTGCAGACAGTCCTTAATCACAACTCTTATCGATAGTCAATGTCCTGAGCGTATGCAGCCTGAAAAGTTTGTTACACAGTAGTCAGGCTGTTCATACGCACAGCGGCGTCCCGCTGTATTTGCTATGAAAAGCGATCGCTTGGGAGAGATGTGCAAGGTCTTACCCGAGGGTTTTGAAGTCCTGGATAGTGGGCTCTCGACTCGGCGTGTCTGTCCTGACTCCGGTCTCAAGAGCTGGTGTCCAGATTCGAATTTTGGCGCCAGTGAGGTTTGTTAGCTACACGTGGTGTAAACCTGGCGTATAGTAGCGTTGAATCACTTCGGCAATTCGCTGGTTTAGACGATAATCTTCCAGACTTCCTCGTTCTTGCACGGTCTCTCTTCTTGGTGGGGGGATTAATACCAGACGCGTTTCGGGGATTTACAAGAGTGACCCCTTCCTCAGTGGTTAACATCCCCCTACTTGTGTTCCACCTTTATAGTGTATAAGGGGTGCAGAAAAGGACTGGTTTGGAATCCAGAATTTTTAGGGATTGGGATCCATGTCTTCTTAATATATTCTGTATAGACACATCTGTATAATAGGAATTTGAAACAATGTATTAGAATTGCACTCAGACCGCACGTTAGTCTGGCGCGGTTTCCATCATACTCATTTTTGGAGAGCGCATTATAAGATTGAATGACAGCCCTAAAAGCTAAATACATACTATGATCATAGCTCCATAAACACTAATTAAATACCGCAAAAATTTGAAGAGGAAATTATTCCCAAAAAATTGTTTAGTAAAATATAAAACGCATCAGAACCGCATTGAAATTATATGCGTTTTTCTGTAGAACATTCCCTCATAAAGTGCATTGTATAACCGAACCAATATTTATATATATATGGAAACAGACTACTATTATCCAGACATCTTTGACATTCCATATCTGGATGTCTGTGATATTTTCCATGCAAATGCTGTTCAATATGTGGTCATTATCGTAGCTGTATATCATGTCGATGCGTTTTTCACAGCATGCGACTATTAGGGTAAATGAAAACTTCATCATATAATTTGTTAGTCACCGCTATGACCGCATTAGTGATCAATGTGATATAAATAAATGCCTATACATAGAAATAATTACCCCTGAGACTTGAAGACCTTCCAAGAAGTAAAACATACCTCAGATACACACTGAAGCCGCACTGACACATAGACGATTGCAGTGCGCTTTTTATGATGTGATTTTAAAAGGAAACGTTGACTCTTCTGTTAGGATTGATGTATCATTCACACTCACTGATGATTTTATGATATATACGCATATGGATGTTGTTATATTGTCGTTTTAAATGGACGTTTTTGATATTTATTTTCTAGTTCTGCTTTATATTCATTTCTTCTTCATATAATGTATCAATTAATTATGTATGCAAGGACACCTGCCAATATTAGGATGAGATAGCCGATATAAAGAGTATTACCCTTTTCTATATACGTGTTAATTCAGAAATAACCTCTATGGATCCCAATCCCTAAAAATTCTGGATTCCAAACCAGTCCTTTTCTGCACCCCTTATACACTATAAAGGTGGAACACAAGTAGGGGGATGTTAACCACTGAGGAAGGGGTCACTCTTGTAAATCCCCGAAACGCGTCTGGTATTAATCCCCCCACCAAGAAGAGAGACCGTGCAAGACCGAGGAAGTCTGGAAGATTATCGTCTAAACCAGCGAATTGCCGAAGTGATTCAACGCTACTATACGCCAGGTTTACACCACGTGTAGCTAACAAACCTCACTGGCGCCAAAATTCGAATCTGGACACCAGCTCTTGAGACCGGAGTCAGGACAGACACGCCGAGTCGAGAGCCCACTATCCAGGACTTCAAAACCCTCGGGTAAGACCTTGCACATCTCTCCCAAGCGATCGCTTTTCATTGCAAATACAGCGGGACGCCGCTGTGCGTATGAACAGCCTGACTACTGTGTAACAAACTTTTCAGGCTGCATACGCTCAGGACATTGACTATCGATAAGAGTTGTGATTAAGGACTGTCTGCAGGAGAGGATTACGCATACTACCGCAAAATAAGGCACTATATACCAAGTATGATCAGTGAATTTTTTGTATGATCATCACTGATAATTTGTATGATCATCACTGAACATTTGATTTTAACAACACATCTATTGGGATCCATATTTATCCAATCATATTGCCTGATTTAATATATTTTTATTCTATATTTATATTCATTCACTTTTATTCTGTATTGATTGTGGCTTTTAATCTATTATCCTAATATCGATTATAGTATTTATCTGCTGTTCTTATATATGCTGATACCACATTGCATTGTTATTAATAGCGTTATATGTTAATAAAGATCCCTATACTTTTAGAGTGTGCCCCACTTCCATTATTTATACTATTTCTCTCTTTCAGACTAGGTGTTGTCTGTTAGTGGGTGCACCTCTGTTTGGATCCCCACCTTATTTTAGTGCGACATTATCCATTTATTACAAAAGACAACTTTTCCCATTTTTTTATACAAAGTTGGCATTTGACCAAGATATTTATCTCACCCAGCATGGGTATATGTAAAATGACACCCAAAACACATTGCCCAACTTCTCCTGAGTACAGAGATACCACATGTGTGACACTTTTTTGCAGCCTAGGTTGGCAAAGGGGCCCACATTCCAAAGAGCACCTTTCGGATTTCACCGGCCATTTTTTACACATTTTGATTTCAAACTACTTACCACACATTCTGGCCCCTAAAATGCCAGGGCAGTATAACTACCCCACAAGTGACCCCATTTTGGAAAGAAGACACCCCAAGGTATTCCGTGAGGGGCATGGCGAGTTCCTCGAATTTTTTATTTTTTGTCACAAGTTAGCGGAAAATGATGATTTTTTTTTTTTTTACAGTCTCATATTCTACTAACTTGTGACAAAAAATAAAAACTTCCATGAACTTACTATGCCCATCAGCGAATACCTTGGGGTGTCTTCTTCCCAAAATGGGGTCACTTGTGGGGTAGTTATACTGCCCTGGCATTCTAGGGGCCCAAATGTGTGGTAAGTAGTTTGAAATCAAAATCTGTAAAAAATGGCTGGTGAAATCCGAAAGGTGCTCTTTGGAATGTGGGCCCCTTTGCCCACCTAGGCTGCAAAAAAGTGTCACACATGTGGTATCTCCGTACTCAGGAGAAGTTGGGCAATGTGTTTTGGGGTGTCATTTTACATATACCTATGCTGGGTGAGATAAATATCTTGGTCAAATGCCAACTTTGTATAAAAAAAATGGGAAAAGTTGTCTTTTGCCAAGATATTTCTCTCACCCAGCATAGGTATATGAAAAATGACACCCCAAAACACATTGCCCAACTTCTCCTGAGTACGGAGATACCACATGTGTGACACTTTTTTGCAGCCTAGGAGGGCAAAGGGGCCCACATTCCAAAGAGCACCTTTCGGATTTCACCGGCCATTTTTTACAGATTTTGATTTCAAACTACTTACCACACATTTGGGCCCCTAGAATGCCAGGGCAGTATAACTACCCCACAAGTGACCCCATTTTGGAAAGAAGACACCCCAAGGTATTTGCTGATGGGCATAGTGAGTTCATAGAAGTTTTTATTTTTTGTCACAAGTTAGTGAAATATGAGACTTTGTAAGAAAAAAAAAAAATCATCATTTTCCGCTAACTTGTGACAAAAAATAAAAAGTTCTATGAACTCACTATGCCCATCAGCGAATACCTTAGGGTGTCTACTTTCCGAAATGGGGTCATTTGTGGGGTATTTGTACTGTCTGGGCATTGTAGAACCTCAGGAAACATGACAGGTGCTCAGAAAGTCAGAGCTGCTTCAAAAAGCGGAAATTCACATTTTTGTACCATAGTTTGTAAACGCTATAACTTTTACCCAAACCATTTTTTTTTTTACCCAAACATTTTTTTTTTATCAAAGACATGTAGAACAATAAATTTAGAGAAAAATTTATATATGGATGTCGTTTTTTTTTGCAAAATTTTACAACTGAAAGTGAAAAATGTCATTTTTTTGCAAAAAAATCGTTAAATTTCGATTAATAACAAAAAAAGTAAAAATGTCAGCAGCAATGAAATACCACCAAATGAAAGCTCTATTAGTGAGAAGAAAAGGAGGTAAAATTCATTTGGGTGGTAAGTTGCATGACCGAGCAATAAACGGTCAAAGTAGTGTAGGTCAGAAGTGTAAAAAGTGGCCTGGTCATTAAGGGTGTTTAAGCTAAGGGGGCTGAGGTGGTTAAAGAGGTTGTTCGCCTTTTTCTTATTGATGGTCCCAGGTGTCCGGCATCTCCCCCCCCCACCCCGATCCAATGCTGATGACTAGAGATGAGCGACTCGAAGTTGACGAAGTGGAATTCGATCCGAACTTCAGGAAAAATTCGATTCGCACTAAATCCGAATTTCCTCACACTTCGTGGTAACGAATCGCATTTTTTCATAAAATGGCTGCTGCACGTGTTAGGACATAGAGCAAGGAACTCTGGGAACGAGGGATCACCCACAATGCCATGCATGCAGCCAATCAGCAGCCAGCCAGCCCTGTGATGTCACAGCCCTAAAAATAGCCTCAGCCATCTTGGATTTAGCCATTTTCCAGTGTGCCTAGTGCAGGGAGAGACGTTAGCAGGCGCTAGGGACAGTGCTAGGAAAGACTTGAAAGTTTATATTTTGCTCAATAGAAGTTCAGGGAAAGAGCATTAGAAGTATAGGGAAAGGATAGGGAGGAATTATTACACAGTATTGAAGCAGAACAGGGTTCAGTAGGGGAGTTTACAGCCTGGGTAATAGGAACAATCCTATTACACCTTGCTGCACTGACTGCGGATCCAAATTGCCATTATACAGCTCTGTAATTCCAGCAACCCATTCTTATTAGGGTGTAAGTGCTGTTTGATACAGCCATTAACAGGGTTTATTACAAGGAAATATTTATACGCCTTATTTGCCCTTGTGTGGTGCAGTTATATGTTCTAAAGCATTTTTTGGCTTGTATTAGTGGGAAAAAAGGGGTTATTGTGTGGTGAAGTGAGAAAATTACAGCCCTTTTTGCCATGTATTAGTGGGGAAAAAAAATATATTATTTGCCGTTCAGCGGTGCAGTTATATGTTCTAAAGCCCTTTTTGGCGTGTATAAGTGGCACAAAAAAAAGTATTTGCTGTTGTGCGGTGAAGTGAGAAAATTACAGCCCTTTTTGGCATGTATTAGTGGAAAAAAAATATATATATTTGCCGTTCAGCGGTGCAGTTATATGTTCTAAAGACCTTTTTGGTGTGTATTAGTGGCAAAAAAATATATATTATTTTACGTTCAGCGGTGTAGTTATATGTTCTAAAGCCCTTTTTGGTGTGTATTAGGCTGGGTTCACACGGGCGTTGCGGGAAAAGATGCGGGTGGGTTGCGGGAACATGCACAATTTTTCCCCGCGAGTGCAAAGTGTTTTAATGCGTTTTGCACACGCGTGAGAAAAATCGGCATGTTTGGTACCCAGACCCGAACCGAGACTTCTTCACAGAAGTTCGGGTTCAGTATTCTGTAAATTTTATTATTTTCCCTTATAACATGGTTATAAGGGAAAATAATAGCATTCTTTAACCACCTCAGCCCCCAGTGCTTAAACACCCTGAAAGACCAGGCCACTTTTTACACTTCTGACCTACACTACTTTCACCGTTTATTGCTCGGTCATGCAACTTACCACCCAAATGAATTTTACCTCCTTTTCTTCTCACTAATAGAGCTTTCATTTGGTGGTATTTCTTTGCTGCTGACATTTTTACTTTTGTTGTTATTAATCGAAATTTAACGATTTTTTTGCAAAAAAATGACATTTTTCACTTTCAGTTGTAAAATTTTGCAAAAAAAAACGACATCCATATATAAATTTTGCTCTAAATTTATTGTTCTACATGTCTTTGATAAAAAAAAAATGTTTGGGTAAAAAAAAAATGGTTTGGGTAAAAGTTATAGCGTTTACAAACTATGGTACAAAAATGTGAATTTCCGCTTTTTGAAGCAGCTCTGACTTTCTGAGCACCTGTCATGTTTCCTGAGGTTCTACAATGGCCAGACAGTACAAACACCCCACAAATGACCCCATTTCGGAAAGTACACACCCTAAGGTATTCGCTGATGGGCATAGTGAGTTCATAGAACTTTTTATTTTTTGTCACAAGTTAGCGGAAAATGATGATTTTTTTCTTTTCTTTTTTTTTTCTTACAAAGTCTCATATTCCACTAACTTGTGACAAAAAATAAAAACTTCCATGAACTCACTATGCCCATCACGAAATACCTTGGGGTCTCTTCTTTCCAAAATGGGGTCACTTGTGGGGTAGTTATACTGCCCTGGCATTCTAGGGGCCCAAATGTGTGGTAAGGAGTTTGAAATCAAATTCTGTAAAAAATGACCTGTGAAATCCGAAAGGTGCTCTTTGGAATATGGGCCCCTTTGCCCACCTAGGCTGCAAAAAAGTGTCACACATCTGGTATCTCCGTACTCAGGAGAAGGTGGGGAATGTGTTTTGGGGTGTCATTTTACATATACCCATGCTGGGTGAGAGAAATATCTTGGCAAAAGACAACTTTTCCCATTTCTTTATACAAAGTTGGCATTTGACCAAGATATTTCTCTCACCCAGCATGGGTATATGTAAAAAGACACCCCAAAACACATTCCTCAACTTCTCCTGAATACAGAGATACCAGATGTGTGACACTTTTTTGCAGCCTAGGTGGGCAAAGGGGCCCATATTCCAAAGAGCACCTTTCGGATTTCACTGGTCATTTTTTACAGAATTTGATTTCAAACTCCTTACCACACATTTGGGCCCCTAGAAAGCCAGGGCAGTATAACTACCCCACAAGTGACCCCATTTTGGAAAGAAGACACCCCAAGGTATTCCGTGAGGGGCATGGCGAGTTCCTAGAGTTTTTTATTTTTAGTCGCAAGTTAGTGGAAAATGCTGATTTTTTTTATTTATTTTTTTTTCATACAAAGTCTCATATTCCACTAACTTGTGACAAAAAATAAAAACTTCCATGAACTCACTATGCCCATCAGCGAATACCTTGGGGTCTCTTCTTTCCAAAATGGGGTCACTTGTGGGGTAGTTATACTGCCCTGGCATTCTAGGGGCCCAAATGTGTGGTAAGGAGTTTGAAATCAAATTCTGTAAAAAATGACGAGTGAAATCCGAAAGGTGCTCTTTGGAATATGGGCCCCTTTGCCCACCTAGGCTGCAAAAAAGTGTCACACATCTGGTATCTCCGTATTCAGTAGAAGTTGGGGAATGTGTTTTGGGGTGTCATTTTACATATACCCATGCTGGGTGAGATAAATATCTTGGTCAAATGCCAACTTTGTATAAAAAAATGGGAAAAGTTGTCTTTTGCCAAGATATTTATCTCACCCAGCATGGGTATATGTAAAATGACACCCCAAAACACATTCCCCAACTTCTACTGAATACGGAGATACCAGATGTGTGACACTTTTTTGCAGCCTAGGTGGGCAAAGGGGCCCATATTCCAAAGAGCACCTTTCGGATTTCACTCGTCATTTTTTACAGAATTTGATTTCAAACTCCTTACCACACATTTGGGCCCCTAGAATGCCAGGGCAGTATAACTACCCCACAAGTGACCCCATTTTGGAAAGAAGAGACCCCAAGGTATTCGCTGATGGGCATAGTGAGTTCATGGAAGTTTTTATTTTTTGTCACAAGTTAGTGGAATATGAGACTTTGTTTGAAAAAAACTAAAAAAAAACTAACTTGTGACAAAAAATAAAAAATTCTAGGAACTCGCCATGCCCCTCACGGAATACCTTGGGGTGTCTTCTTTCCAAAATGGGGTCACTTGTGGGGTAGTTATACTGCCCTGGCATTTTCCAGGGGCCCTAATGTGTGGTAAGTAGGTAAATGACCAGTGAAATCCGAAAGGTGCTCTTTAGAATGTGGGCCCCTTTGCCCACCTAGGCTGCAAAAAAGTGTCACACATGTGGTATCGCCGTATTCAGGAGACGTTGGGGAATGTGTTTTGGGGTGTCTTTTTACATATACCCATGCTGGGTGAGAGAAATATCTTGGCAAAAGACAACTTTTCCCATTTTTTTATACAAAGTTGGCATTTGACCAAGATATTTCTCTCACCCAGCATGGGTATATGTAAAATGACACCCCAAAACACATTCCCCAACTTCTCCTGAGTACGGCGATACCAGATGTGTGACACTTTTTTGCAGCCTAGATGCGCAAAGGTGCCCAAATTCCTTTTAGGAGGGCATTTTTAGACATTTGGATACCAGACTTCTTCTCACGCTTTGGGGCCCCTAGAATGCCAGGGAAGTATAAATACCCCACATGTGACCCCATTTTGGAAAGAAGACACCCCAAGGTATTCAATGAGGGGCATGGCGAGTTCATAGAAATTTTTTTTTTTTGGCACAAGTTAGCGGAAATTGATATTTTTTATTTTTTTCTCACAAAGTCTCCCGTTCCGCTAACTTGGGACAAAAATTTCAATCTTTCATGGACTCAATATGCCCCTCACGGAATTCCTGGGGGTGTCTTCTTTCCGAAATGGGGTCACATGTGGGGTATTTATACTGCCCTGGCATTCTAGGGGCCCTAAAGCGTGAGAAGAAGTCTGGAATATAAATGTCTAAAAAATGTTACGCATTTGGATTCCGTGAGGGGTAGGGTGAGTTCATGTGAGATTTTATTTTTTGTCACAAGTTAGTGGAATATGAGACTTTGTAAGAAAAAAAAATAATAATTCCGCTAACTTGGGCCAAAAAAATGTCTGAATGGAGCCTTACAGAGGGTGATCAATGACAGGGGTGATCAATGACAGGGGGGTGATCAGGGAGTCTATATGGGGTGATAACCACAGTCATTGATCACGCCCCTGTAAGGCTCCATTCAGACGTCCGTATGCGTTTTGCGGATCCGATCCATCTATCAGTGGATCCGTAAAAATCATGCGGGCGTCTGAATTGAGCTTTACAGGGGGGTGATCAATGACAGGGGGGTAATCAATGACAGGGGGGTGATCAGGGAGTCTATATGGGGTGATCACCACAGTCATTGATCATGCCCCTGTAAGGCTTCATTCAGACGTCCGGATGCGTTTTGCGGATCCCATCCATCTATCAGTGGATCCGTAAAAATCATGCGGACGTCTGAATGGAGCTTTACAGGGGGGTGATCAATGACAGGGGGGTAATCAATGACAGGGGGGTGATCAGGGAGTCTATATGGGGTGATCACCACAGTCATTGATCATGCCCCTGTAAGGCTTCATTCAGACGTCCGGATGCGTTTTGCGGATCCGATCCATCTATCAGTGCATCCGTAAAAATCATGCGGACATCTGAATGGAGCTTTACAGGGGGGTGATCAGGGAGTCTATATGGGGTGATCACCACAGTTATTGATCACTCCCCTGTAAGGCTTCATTCAGACGTCCGGATGCGTTTTGCGGATCCGATCCATCTATCAGTGGATCCGTAAAAATCATGCGGACGTCTGAATGGAGCTTTACAGGGGGTTGATCAATGACAGGGGGGTAATCAATGACAGGGGGGTGATCAGGGAGTCTATATGGGGTGATCAGGGGTGATCAGGGGCTAATAAGGGGTTAATAAGTGACGGGGGGGGGGGGTGTAGTGTAGTGTAGTGGTGCTTGGTGCTACTTTACTGAGCTACCTGTGTCCTCTGGTGGTCGATCCAAACAAAGGGGACCACCAGAGGACCAGGTAGCAGGTATATTAGACGCTGTTATCAAAACAGCGTCTAATATACCTGTTAGGGGTTAAAAAAAACACATCTCCAGCCTGCCAGCGAACGATCGCCGCTGGCAGGCTGGAGATCCACTCTCTTACCTTCCGTTCCTGTGAGCGCGCGCGCCTGTGTGCGCGCGTTCACAGGAAATCCCGGCTCACGCGAGATGACGCGTATATGCGTCGCTGAGCGCAGGGCT
The DNA here is from genome assembly GCF_905171765.1 of Bufo bufo. Lineage (NCBI taxonomy): Eukaryota > Metazoa > Chordata > Amphibia > Anura > Bufonidae > Bufo > Bufo bufo. The sequence goes on along the minus strand of NC_053393.1, from coordinate 400,336,611 downwards.
GCCACCTCCGGAACGCGAATCTGCGTACAGCGGTCCGGAGGTGGTTAATACAGAATGCTTAGTAGAAGGTCAATTGAGGGTTAAAAAAATAAATAAAAATTAACTCACCTCCTTCAATTGATCACGTAGCTGCCGGTCTCCTGTTCTTTCTTCAGGACCTGTGGTGACATCACTGAGCTCATCACATGGTCCATCACCATGGTGATGGATCATGTGATGTATCATGTGATGAGCACAGTGATGTCACCACAAGTCCTTTGACAGGTCCTGAAGAAAGAGCAGAGACCAGCAGCTACGCGATCAATTGGAGGAGGTGAGTTAATTTTTTATTTTATTTTTAACCATCAATTGACCTTCTACTAAGCATTCTGTATTAAAGAATGCTATTATTTTCTCTTATAACCATGTTATAAGGGAAAATAATACAGTGAATAGACTTTCATCCTAGCAACCATGCGTGAAAATCGCACTGCATCCGCACTTGCTTGCGAAAGCTTGTGATTTTCACGCAGCCCCATTTACTTCTATGGGGCCTGCGTTGCGTGAAAAACGAACAATATAGAGCATGCTGCGATTTTCACGCAACGCACAAGTGAAAAATCACCGCTCATGTGCACAGCCCCATAGAAATTAATGGGTCCGGATTCAGTGCGGGTGCAATGCATTCACCTCACGCATTGCACCCGCGCGGAAAACTCGCCCGTGTGAAAGGGGCCTTAGTGGCAAAAAAATATATATTATTTGCCGTTCAGCGGTGCAGTCATATGTTCTAAAGCCTTTTGTGGCAAGTGGAAAAAAATAAAGGCCTATTTGCCGTTCAGTGGTGCAGGTATATGTTCTAAAGCCCTTTTTAGCGTGTATTAGTGGCAAAATATATATATATATTTATTTACCATTCAGCTGTGCAGTTATATGTTCTAAAGCCTTTTGTAGCATGTATAAGTGGAAAAAAATAAGGGCATATTTACCGTTCAGCAGTGCAGTTATATGTTCTAAAGACCTTTTTGGCGTGTATTATTGGAAAAACAATATATATTATATGCCGTTCAGCGGTGCAGTTATATGTTCTAAAGGCCTTTTTGGCGTGTATTAGTGGCAAAAAAATATATATTATTTGCCGTTCAGCGGTGCAGTTATATGTTCTAAAGCCTTTTGTGGCGTGTATAATAAAAAAAAAAATAAGGGCCTAGTTGCCGTTCAGCGGTGCAGTTATATGTTCTAAAGCCCATTTTGGCGTGTATTAGTACAAAAAAAGGAGGGCCTATTAGCTGTTGTGTGGTAAAGTGAGAGAATTACAGACTTCTTTGGGGTGTTTTAATTTTCTTTTTATTTATTTGATCCAAAAGTATGTCAGACAGAGACGTGCCAGGCCCTGGCAGAGGCCTAAATGTTTCTGGCGCAGGCACAGATTGCAGCAGTGTAGGGGGGCGTGGCAGGAGTTGCAGTGAGAGGCCTGAGCTCCCAGTGGCATCTAGTTGTCGTGTCTTGACCGGCAATCCAGCGGTTCTTGAATGGTTGACTCGGTCATCCACTTCGTCCCAAGCCAAGAGTTAGTAGGTTCATCAGACACAACCCTTAGGTGGCATGACCCGGGAGCAGGCCCTGTGCCCTCACCTGTCTCTGTCTTTTTCTGTTCCCTCAGCCAGAGAAGTATTATATGCTGTGGGCTCAGCTTCACTACACAGCGAGGACGAGTTACTAGAGGACAGTCAGCAGCTACTGGCCAGCCAAGATGTGCCGCATCGTCTGGTAGGCGGGCAAGTAGTGATGAGGAGAGTGGCGTGGGAGCTTGTGTTGCGAGCGGTCAGGCTCCTGACCCAGAGACCGTTGAGGACATCAGTGACATGCAGACAGTACTCGATGATGATGTAGCTGATTGCACTTGGGAGTCGGGTGAATTAGGGGCTTCATCATAGGGAGAAGAGGGTGGCAGCTTGCACGTGAGGCAGCAGTGGAGCCAGTAAGTTACTAGCATGGCCGGGAGTCAGCGGGGTGGGAGGTCGGGAGCCAAACGTGCCCGAGGTAGACCACCCGCTTCGCAGGAGCCTACCTGCCCGGAAAGTAGTGGTGCAGGGGTCCACGGAAGCAGTGGCAGTATTAGTCAGTCAATGCGGAGTGTTAGGGGTAAAATCACCTACTCAGCGGTGTGGCAGTTTTTTGTTAAGCCGCGCGGAGGAGGAAGAATCTGTGGGCAGAAGATGAAGCGTGGCCAGGGTACCAATGTTGGAACCATGGCCCTGCGTCAACATATGCAGCGTCACCATAAAGTGGCCTGGGAGAACAGTGGCTCCGATGTGGTGGTCCAGCCTGCCGCAGCAACCGCTGCATCACCCAGTGGCAAGCACCTGGTTTTAGGCAGTCAAGGCTCCACCACCTCAGCCGAAGGTCATCACCTGCTGGTCCTGATGCTCCTGCTAATCGTCAGTCATTCCGTCAGCAATCGATCCCTGAAGCGATTGCCAAGAGACAACAGTATGCGTGCACTCATCCAACGGCGCAGAAGCTGAATGTGCTCGTGGCCAAGTTGCTGGTGCTGCAGTCCCTCCCTTTCCAAGTGGTGGACTCTGCACCTTTCAGAAAACTGATGGCTTGTGCCGAGCTGAGGTGGAGAGTCCCAAGTCCCGTCATTTCTTTGTCAAAAATGCAGTACCAACCCTGCACACGTATGTAGAACAGAAGGTGGGCCAGTCCTTGAGCCTGTCAGTGTCTGCCAAAGTACACGGTAGCACCGACGTGTGGAGCTATAACTACGGCCAGAGACAATACATGTCCTTTACAGCCCACTGGTTGAATGTGGTTGCTGCACAGCCACACCAGCAACTTGGCCAGGTGACGACGCTTCCGCCTCCACGTTCTCACGCCGTTGGTCCTGCGACAATGTCCGCCTCTGCCTCCTCATCCTCCACCATGTCCTCAGCCTCCACTGCAGGGACAATTCACAGTGCCACTCCAGCATACCACATGTGCAGGGTACGGCGGTGTCACACTGTTCTGCACCTCATTTTCCTGGGGCGAAAGGTGTCACACGGGGGAGGAACTGCTCTGTGTCTTTCATCCAGAAATCGAATCCTGGCTTTCTCCGCGACAACTCAAAATCGGAACCATGGTGACCGACAACGGGAAGAACATGGTGTCGACGCTGCGTCAAGGAGAGCTGAGCCATGCGCCCTGCATGGCACACGTGTTCACTCTGGTTGTCAAGTGGTTCCTGAAGTCTTCCACCCATCTGCAAGACATCCTAAAAATGGCCAGGAAACTTTGCATGCACTTCAGCCACTCGTACACCGCAAAGCACACACTCCTTGAGCTGCAGCACGGCATCCCCCAACATAGACTGATATGCAACGTTTCCACCCATTGGAATTCCACCCTCCATATACTGGACCGACTATACGAACAGAGAAAGACTATAAACGATTTCTTGATGATCCAATCGGACAGGAGTACTCCCCTGTGTAACTTCAATGTCAGCCGGTGGCAGCTCATGCGTGACACCTGCTGTTTGCTCAGGCCCTTTGAGGAGGCCACATTATTTGTCAGTCGCCAGGACTACTGGATGAACGTCATTCCACTGCTTCATGTCCAGGAACAGATGCTGGTAAATCTGGCTGTTCAGGGGACTGGAGACGTGGCACCTAGATCTCATGGCCACGTGAGACTTGTGGGGGCTGAACTGGAGTAGGAGGAGGACATTGGAGCCCAAGCAATGTGTAGCAAAATCGGTGGTTTTTCTACACAGGTGACAGGAGAGGAGGAGCAGGAGCAGCAAGAGGTGCAACAGGGCGATGAGGAAGACGAGGCAGAGGACCCAGACACACCATGGCAGTATTCAGTGGAGATGGAGGCAGGGAGTCTCTCCGAGTCACTTGCACAAATGGCCCAATGCATGCTCACTTGATTGAAGTGTCACCATTCAGCAGACCTTGTTGGACCCTCGCTAACGGTCTAAAATTGGGAGTCTTTTTTTTTTTACACCTGCTGAGAGGGAGGACAAACTGAACTACTATAGTTAATTGGCTGCAGCCTATCTGCGCCATCGTCCATCCTCTCGCAGGTCTGACCGGGAGGGCTCGTTCCTCTGCCATGGCTGCTGTGGTGGGGGGGGGGGGGGCAGCTAGTGTGGCATCAGAGCGGGTGTTTCGTGCAGCGGGGGCTTTAGTTACCCCAAGAAGAATTTACCTGTCCACCCAAAATGTGGAGAGACTGACCTTTGTCAAGATGAATCAGGCGTTGGTCAGCCAGGATTTCCGCCCACCAATGCCTGATGCATCAGACTAGATCATCCATGGTGCCACACCAACACTTTGACAAAAGAGACCGGTTTCCTTTAGCTACCTGCCTCAGCTACTATTCTGATGCTGCCACCCACCTGATGCCACACATCTGACGCCAAGTGCTCCTTTTTTCACCCACCATCTTCAGCTGGTACTGGTATTGCCACCCACCTCCCCACTCTGTCACCGGGTCACTCTGTGGTCTCCTGATGCTGCTGTCACCTCCACACTATATCACCTTGCCACTCTGTGGCCTCCTGATGCTGCTGCAACCTCCACACTGTCATTGTGCCACTCTGTGGCCTCCTCCTGATGCTGCTGCCACCTCCAGACTCTGTCATTGGGCCACTGTGTGATCTCCTCATGCTGCTTCCACCTCACCACTATGTCATAGGGCCACTCTGTGGACTTCTCATGCTGTTCCCACCCTCCCCACTTCATGACTGGGCCACTATTTTACCTTTCAGTCTGGCTGACATCATTTATTTGACCCTTCTTCCGATCTGTCAGAAGGAAGGAAAAATGAGACGCACAACGGATCCTGTCTATGTAACAGCTGTAAGGCCTGCATGACATGGTCCCTATTTTGCATCAAAATTGGCTTGTGATTTGGTAGCCAAAAGCAGGAGTGGGTACAAAACACAGAAGACATGCAAATATTCCATTCACATGTCATTTCTGTTTTGGATCCACTCCTGTTTTTTTTTTTGTGTCAAATCTCTTTTTATTTATTTTTTTACAAAGTAGAGGAATGTACAAAACAGGTATATGAGCTTAACACATAAAGTAGTATTATTTGCGAATAAAAGTCGCTAAAGACCCACTGTAGCTACACTACCTTTGTATGGGCTTTTAGTCTGTTAACTTAATTATACGCCAATATTGACCTTCTCAAATTGCCCAGAGGTGCTTATGGCTAGTGTGAAGCTAGCATGGTTCAGATAGAAGTATGGATAAACCAGAATAAACAGACCTCGACAAAAATAAAAATTTGTTGCATAACCAAAGAAAATTAGTGAAGTGGAAAGTGCAGGGACGACGTAAATAAAATCGTGTTTACCCGTGCTACGAAACTCTACGTGAGTGGGTTTAACCTTTATCCCTGATTATCTATATGTGGAAGTATATCTGGGCCCTGTGCGAAAGACTTCCAAGGAGCCCAGGTAAGCTTATATTTATTGTGTCGACCATTCGCATATGAGCAAAGTTCCTCCAACCTAACGATTTGGCTAATCTTGTTGATCCAATGGGATATTGGGGGCACAGTGGGTTGTTTCCAATATAATGGGATCATAGCCTTAGCCATTAGCACTAGTTGTATCCAGAGTAGTTTATTATAGTTTTTCATTAAGGGTAGTATGAGGTTAAGAAAAATTACCACCAGGGTCAGGGGAGGAGCGTTTGGGCAGATTTTGGAGAGGACCTCCTCTTCTCCAGTCCAAAAATGCTTGAGTTTGGGGCATTCCCACCATAGGTGGATGTATGAACCAGCATTTTTGGCACATCTCCAACAACTGGCTGGAATTGTAGGATTCATGCGATTCAGCACCACCGGAGTCTTGTACCACCTACTGACTAGTTTGTTTGCAGTTTCTTGTAAAAGGACGCAACTAGATGGTCCCAAGCGAAATCTGTATATCTGCTTGATATCAGACTCTGTGAGATCAAGAGATAATTCTTTCTCCCATGCTGAGATGTATGGCAATACATAGTCAACTGTCGATATAACCCTCCGAAGCCAGGGGCGGGAAGCTGCTAATTTCTCTAACCATGTCAACTCCCTAGTAATATCTCCCATTCTGATCAACTTTTTAAAGTTTAAATATAAATGGTTATATGTAATGTCGTCTATTGTGGCTCCCTTGACAGTTGACTGGAGAGTGACCAAATCTGGGAATGAACCCTCTTGTAATATGTCACCTATCAAATGGCACCTCAATTTCTTTTGCAACGGGAGCCATTGTGAGGAGTATGGATCCTGAAGGCTCAGCAAGTCTCTCAGGCTTATTAGCGGGGAGGGGGTGGGCCAGAATGTTTGAGTCTTTGATAGTTTATTTGTAAAGGGGGAGGACCAGGTGCCATTAACCCTTACCATTGCTGAAGGGCGAGAATACAGTGCTGAGACAAGGCTAAGCAAGGTTTCTGGTAGGCCAATTTTTTGTAATAGGGCTTGCATATAGACCCAGCCGACCCGGTCGAATGCTTTTTCAGCATCGGTAAATAGAAATGCCAATGGTGACTTTTTTCGCCTGGCCAGCTGGATCAAATGCAATACTCTGAGGGTGTTGTCCTTGCCCTCCCTAGTCTTCACAAAGCCTACCTGTTCGGTGTTAACCAATAAGGGGAGAAACCGATTGAGGCGATTTATTAGCAAATATTTTAACGTCCACGTTAAGCAGGGAAATCGGACGGTAGCTACCACATAGTTCTAGGTCTTTCCCTTCCTTGGGCAGGATCGTGATATGAGCTTCTAGAGTTTGTGGGGGAAAGGTGTTCCCAACAATCACAGAATTGAAAGTCGAGAGCATGTAGGGAAGAAGGATGTCCTGCAATGATTTATAATACATGGCCATCAATCCATCTGGACCAGGGCTTTTAACATTTGGGGGTTCTTTTAAGGCTGATTGTAATTCAGAAAGGGTTATAGGTATAGCTAGTTGGGCGAATTGAGTCTCATCTAAGGAAGGCATGGATAAGGTATGCAGGAAGTTGTTTATATCTTGTTGTCTTAGGTAAGATTCTTCCTTAGATTCTCCTAATCTCAGATTGTATAAGGCTTCATAGAATAGTCTAAAGTGTTCTGCGATGTTTTTCGTGTCAGTGGTCTGTTGGAGGCCCTAATGGATTTAATAAAGGTCTGTTCCCTAGCTTTTTTGGCCATAAGTCTGGAACCCTTATTACCATGCATGTACATCGTATGCTTAGCATAAAGATACTGTATGCTTTAGATGCTTTTGAGTTGAGGAGCTGCATCAATTTCTCCCTCTGGACAGCTAATTCAGTTTTTGTGGTGATGGCTAATGTTCTTTTATGTTGTCTTTCTAGGGCTTCCATTCTTTTAAGGGTGTTTTCCAATTTTTTGTTCTTACATTTTTTGAGATAGGGGCATAGTGAGATTAGATCTCCTCGCACTACTGTTTTTTGGGCTTCCCAGTTCATAGTTTGAGATGTACTTTGGGCAAAATAATTGTATAAAATCACAGAAATATAGTTGCCAATATGGGGGAACTACTCAGACCCCAAACACTGTAGCGTGTTTCTCATTGGGGGAGCAGTCCCACCGCATGTGGACCGCAGCAAACGACCATCCCCAGCAAAAAATGTGTACAATGGAGGATGCCGGCGCGGTCCACATGCACCACAAAGGCATCCATCCAGCCTCTATCACACGGTCTGATATGGGTGTGGCTTACAGTCTTGCTTTGTTCACATTGCATTAGTTGTCCTGCTAGGCGGTTGTGTGGAAGCTTGGCTGTGAGCTGGATTTCATCACCTTCAGACCGTGTTCACACCATAGTTAGCGTAGTGGTAGGACCCCTTGCCATGCTGAGAGACCGTGACGTGGTGCATGAGGGGCTCCGATGTGTTCCTGACAGGAATATATTGGCAAAAGTCTCAGCTTTTAATATCTGCTTGTATGACTAGCTAGTATAGTCAGTCGCATATCCGTTTGGTGCATTTTTTTTTTTCCTGTGATTTATACAAAATAATTGTTTTGTAAGGTCATAATGTGGGCTTTGTGTGACGAGTCTTGGATTATCGTCTCATTAAGTCGGCACGTATAAGAGTGGGCGGGAAGGGACTCTATGGCTATGGACAATGAGACCGTGGCATGGTCTGAGATAGAGATGCTGTGGATTGAGGATTTAACCATTCTTGTTAAGTGTGTGGAGGAGAGGAGAATGTAATCTATTATTTGGTAAGAATTATGAGCTTCCGAATGATATGTGCAATCCCTGCCAGATAGGTTGTTTGTTCGCCAAGTATCTATAAGTCTGCAGGATGATAGGGCTATCTTTAATCCTTTAAGTTTCCTATAGGAAACATGGTGAGTCGGATTGGAGGAGTCGAGTAGAGGGTCCAAGGTGATGTTAAGATCCCCTCCTAAGATGCAAATGCCCTCTTGGAAGAATTCAAGGCGTCTAAGTGCCTCTGTCAACCAGGGCACTTGGCGTATGTTAGGAGTGTATATACCTGCAAACGTAATGGGTGTATTGGCTATTTGGCCTTTCAGAAACAAAAATCTACCCTCAGTGTCAGCTAGGCTAGATGTCAGAGTAAAAGGAAGTGATTTTTTAATAGCAATGGTTACACCCCTGGTTTTGGAGGCGAAGTAGCAGGACTGGAACCATTGTGTGAAGTAGAGTTGTTTTGGGTATGGAATTTTTGATAACTATTTGATACTTTTGTCCGGTATCGACCTCAATATCGGGATTTGCCTTTTTTCAATACTAGGCTTCGCTATTGCGCAGTCTAGTATCACAGAGCATGGAGAGCGCTGCTGTCAGCGTGCTCCGTGTTCTCCTCAGCAGCACAGGGGAAAAGGAGTCACTCTTTCCCTCCCCCTGTGCCGCCGCTGCCACTAATGAGGTGAGAGAGGGGCGAAGGAGGGGCGGGCGCACAGCGCCACCAATAAAAGTTAACGTTTAATCCAAATACAGGAGGCTGGGTGCAGAATCACATAGCCGTCGCCCAGCCTCTATGAAAAGAAGCTGCGATCAGCGGCAGTTAACCCCGGGGGTTAACTGCCACTGATCGCAGCTATCTGTCAAAGAGGCTGGGTGACGGCTATGTGATTCCTCTGCCCTCACCCAGCCTCCTGTATTAAACGTTAATTATCATTGGTGGCGCAGTGCGCCCCCCCTCCTCCCCAGTATTTAAATAATTGGTGGCAGTGGCCACAGTGTCCCCTCTCCCCTCCTCCTCCTTGGTGGCAGTGGCAGCTTCTGATCGGAGCCCCAGCTGTGTAATCCTGGGGCTCCGATCGGTTACCATGGCAGCCAGGACGCTACTGAAGCCCTGGCTGCCATGGTAAGCTCTCTGCTGCTGTGTGTACGATACACAGGGCAGCAGGGAGAGTGTGAGATCCTATTCACCCTTATAGATCTCTATTAGGGTGAATAGGACAAGGGATCAAAAGATCCCAGGTTCTAGCCCCTAAAGGGGGAAATAGTTATTAAATAAACAGTAAAAAAAATGTTAAAAAACACCAAAATTTCAAGTATAAATCACCCCCTTTCCCAATTTTACATCTAAAATATATACACAATAAATAAATAAACATATTACATATCGTCACGTCCGAAAAGTCCAAACTATTTAAAAAAAATCTCCTATGCGGTGAATGCCGTCACAGAAAAAAAAAAAATGCATGATTCGCCTTTTTTTTAGTCGCCTTGTCCCCCCAAAAATACGATAGGACTGTTCGATTATGGGCCGGACATTCCATAAAATGCGGAACGCATGTGGCTTTTTTTGGTGTTTTTATTTTTTTTGCGTAGTATCGAATGGTATCGAGTATCGCAATACTTTTTTATGGTATCGAAACCGAATCAAAATTTTGGTATCGGAACAGCCCTAGTGTGAAGTAGGTTTTGTTTAGAGTGGGAAGCTTACCCATTTTAAAATGGGTCTCCTGGAGTATCGCAACATCTGCATGAAGGGATCTAAGCAGTTGAAATACTCTGGATCTCTTACAGGGTAAATTCAGTCCCCGCACATTCCATGACACCACATTAACAGCAGACATTCAGCCTGCTTTCCTATTAATAGGATAACAAAATAAACTGTTTTAAACACAAATTGCAAGAGTACAATAAGAACAGAACAGTGCAAAAAAGGAGAATATAGACAATGGGGGGTAGTATTAGATTTTCTTTTTCCTGATCCCAGAATACTTCAGGAAAATATCCTGAGGCTTGTGAAAGGGGTGGTCAGTAGTAGTAGCACCAGAGCTACTATAGAAAGAGCTTGCAGTGGGTAAGGCCTCTTTCACACGGGTGTGTGCGCCCCGTTGCCGTATTGCAGACCGCATTTGCGGATCCGCAATACACGGGCGCCATTTCGTGGGCATTCCACATCACGGATGCGGACTCATTCACTTCAATGGGTCCGCAAATCCGGAGATGTGAAATGGTGCGGAACGGAACCCTACGGAAGCACTACGGAGTGCTTCCGTGGGGTTTCGTCCCGTACTTCCGTTCCGCATAAAGATAGAACATGTCCTATCTTTTTGCGGAACGGCCGGATCATGGACCTATTCAAGTGAATGGGTCCGCGATCCGCTGCAACTGCCCCACGGACTGTGCTCGTGCATTGCGGCCCACAATTTGCGGGCCGCAGCACGACCACGGGGCGCAAACGCCCGTGGGAAAGAGGCCTAAGGGGGAGGGATGGATAAAGGGGACAAAGGGGGAAGAGCAGGAGGGAAGGTTAAGAGGGTGTGGGATGTTGGAGATAAGGGGTTAGAGAAAAGAGTAAAAGTTTTACAGCGTGAGTAGGGGAAGAAAACCTAAAGCATGGTATATGGAAGGCTTTACTGTAGTATTATTCAAATGCAGCCTGGGACTCCAAGCTGTTTAACGGAGTATCAGCCCGGTTTGGCCGCCTGCCTTTTCTGGGTCTTCTTCACTTTCCATGGGACCGTAGCGGGAAGGTGTGGCAGTTCCGCCACGTCAGTGTCCCAAGATGGGGCCTTTGAGGGATCCAGATCAAAAAGCTCGTAGATAGGAAGCAGATTCGTTGAAGTTCGTACTACTTTGTGTGCTCCTTGAAAGGTAAATGCATTCCCGAACGGAAATAGCCATATATGGAATGTCCATTTTCCTCAGGATGTCCAGAAAGGGTTTTAGCTTATGTCGTTTAGACAAAGTGACCTGTGACAACTCCTGGAAGATTTGTATAGGAGAGCCCTCAAAGGTCAGATCCCGGCCGTTTCTGGTTGCTTTTAGAATCATGTCCCTGTGGTGGGAGTTAAGGACTTTTCAAATTATGTCTTGAGGAGCATCCCACTCTTTGGTCTGAGTGCTCTATGTGCTCTTTCAAGAATAAAATGATCTCTCATATTTAATGGCAATAGCGGTTTCAATATTTTGTTGGTGATGTCCATCACAGATGATATAGGCACAGACTCCGGAACTCCCTTTAAGCGAAGGTTGTTACGCCTCCCTCTATTATCTTGATCCTTCACATATGAAAGTAAATTATTGAGATGATGTTGGCAATGAGAGAGGGCCAAAGCAGTAGCCTCTCCAAAAGCTACCAAGGGGCGTTGGTTCTCTTCTAATTGTTGCACTCTGCCTTCGATCTCTCTAATATCTGTTTTTATGTCTGAAATTTCTTTGAGGACAGGAGCTATTGCTGAATCGATGATCTGCTGTAAAGTTTTTTGTGATGTTGAGATAATGGGGTCTCCCTCTTGGCAGTCTTCAGCGCCTGAGCCCTCACGATCTGATGTCTCTGTGATGGCAGCCATATTCCGGTCAACCGATTGACTTATTGGCTGAAGATCTGGGAGCTTTTATGGAGAAACTTCTCCATTCCTGTCTTAGAGCCCGTTTCCTCTTGTTTCCCTACTTTTACCATAGTGAGTGACAAGGTGATGAAGGGGAAAGATTTACACGCAGTGGGGGTGCTAATAAAAGACTCAGAGCGCTCAACCCTAGGTTTCAATCCCTACACATCTGGGTTTGTTTTATTGCTCTTGAGTCTCTGGCCTGGAACGGGTCTGGAGGATCTATTAGACCGCCTCTCAGTGCAGTCCGCCAAAAATTAGAGCTGAGCTTTTCACATATAAGAAAGTTCCGGTGGGGTATGTGCCCTTATTCGGTAAAGTATGTTTACTGACCGCTGCAGCCCTGTGGTTTGTGTGAGGCTCTTGCTTGCCTCCCGCTGAAGCGCCGTGACTTCCGGTGGGGTTGGTGTGGCTAGAGATGTTGCAGCGGGTGCCGCGCTGCAGGTTGTATAGACCCGAGCAGCCGCCCGGTTTGTGTAGAATCTCGGAACAGCTAGAAGAGGTCTCTGACTGCTACATGGTTCAGGCAGGTGTGTTACGATCTGACTGTCTCTCTGGGGAGGCAGAAGTCACCGTCAGCAGCGAAGCAGGAGCGGAGCTCACTTCACATGCGCCCTGCTCCTTCCAGGGCCAGGCCACACCCCCACTCCTGTTTTTTTGGGCATTAGCAATACTGATGGATTACTGACCAAATGCTGACCGAGTGAAGGCATATGCTTTACAGACAGGATATGTTTTTTGGGGGTTACTGTTCTGACGGATCAGAGAAAGGGCAAAATAATCAGTGACGTCAACACAAACTTACTGCTGACACCCTCTCCACTCTGTCGGGGGGGGGGGGCTCTACTTGTATAAGTGTTTAATAGAACAGGTTCTGTAGACATCTATGTGGAATCAGCTGACGAGAGTGTAAAAGGAGTGCACTTCTTCTTGGTGCCAACATTGACCTGTAAGGCTGAGTTGATACTTGAGTTATTTGGTCAGTTTTGGCCCCGTCACTCCCCAAATAAGTGAAGTGTGCAGTGATTCTAAGAGCGACGCCTGTCATCTGCATGTCATACTGACTCACAGTATTGTTTCACTACCACAGCAGGCTTGCTATGTGTGTCACTGCAAGGCACAGTGTTCTGCACCCCTATAAAGGCTCTCTGCAGCCAGAAATAGCCGTTTTTAACGCGATTTGCTGCGAATAAATTCGGATCGAACCAAATTTTTTTTTAAAATTTGCTGAACCGGCCAAATCGAATTTTTGAGAAATTTGCTCATCTCTTTGTTGGAATATTTGTAACCCAATCATGTCAATACTTTAAGGGGGTTACACCCTTGGAATGGAGTATAAATAAAGGGCCCAGGACACTCCCTTTTTGGGACCCTGGCAGAGTTTTGAACTATGCGCTGACCTCTGTCATTTTCCTCCGTCGACGTCATTCACCTAAACACGTGGTATCGATCCTCACGTGACTGACCCTTGGTCTGCCACAACACTACTGATGACCTATCCAAAATATCATCCGTAAGACAAAGACGGACAATGACCCCTTTAAGGCAAAAAATAGGCGGGTCCTAAGGAGGGGAGGGTCAGTAGTATGTACCCGTCAGCTGGTTTCACATAGCCAGGGAAAAAAAGTTTATATCGTTATATGTTAACGCTGTGTGGCCCAACAGCAGGGGTACAAAATACACTATGCGTGAGAGAGCCATAAAAGAGATACCGCACCACACGCCCCCATGTTTACAGTGGACTGTTTTGTTTACATGTTAATAAAGTTTAGTGAAAAATCTCCACTAACGAGACGTCATGTGAAAAGACGTCACCAGCCGCTATGTGCTAAACATGGGGCGCTCCAATGTGGGCGCTACCATTCCTGCAGGGGCGTCAGGATGCCGAGGGTAGCTGTTGCTATTTTATTCAGCGGCTGGCATAAAACTAGAGATTACCTTTGTATCGTGTGTGTTTTTAGAACTGACATGGAAGAAGGCGGCAATATCTGTAGACAAATGCGCCTACACGTTATAGCTGAACCCCCCTGCGTTGTCATGGTATAACCCAGAGGATCCCTGGCGGGAGAAGGCAGGAGGTGACGCAGCGGCGGCCATCTTCTTCTGTGTGTGGTGCTGGGTGTTTGCGTGCAGTTCCCGAGCTGCAAGGACGCCAGTCCCGCTTCTATCTTCGTGAACCGAGACGGGTCGGGGTTTCCGTTAGGCCTTGTGCTTCTTCTCCTGAGGTGACAAAGGACTGCGTGGTATCGAGGCCTTCGCCTGCTCCGCCTCTCCCTCTCTTAGCCGCCTCCTCCCCCCTCCTCCTCTCACAGCGAGACCCCCGGTCCGGAGCATGGGTGGGTCGGGGTGGAGTAGGGCGCACAACCCGCTGAGCAGCGTGGCTCACAAGCAGAGGGGTCCGTTGGGTTCCCTGGTGTTTTCTTGACATGGATTCCCCTGGAGTTGTCACCCGCACCACCGCCAGCCTCCCCCAGCGTCCTGACACCAGCATTCAGCCTCCCGCAGACATGACAGGTAGCCGGCGTGGCTAGGACACCAGACTGCCCCCTAGTGGTGATCTCCCCCAGTTCTGATCGTCCTTCTAGGCGCACTATCCCGCACTCTACAACTTTATTTTTTTCTTCTTTGTGTCGCATCTAATCGCGACATGACCGCCTGTACTCCTTACCGTTAACCCCTTCATCTAGGACACACTGACAGGGTCAGCCTTCCTTGCTGGGCTCCGGCATCATGGTGTTCCTCCCTAAGGGGTGTCGGCTGAACTTCCACATGGGCTTCCTCTCTGCCCTTCAGCCCGCTATTTTGGGGCGACTCGACCTGTGCTGTGAACACCCCACCCCCACCTGTCAGACGGATAAGTAATCGTTGTCTCGCGCCGGTTTTGCACGGGGCCGCTAGAGGTTCAGTGACGTCATCTCTTCTCCTATGATGCAGTCTTGGGGCTGGTTGAGCAATCCTAGTTTTCCTGTTTGTCAGCAGAGAGGCCTAACCAGCAGGCCTGTGCAGGATGGCTTTTGATTTTATGGTGTAGGCTGATAGTAGGAGACATCTTTATCTTTTTTTTTTTTTTTGTTTGATTTTTAATTTTTTCATCGGGCCCCTAGCATTTTACCAGTTGAGTTCTCGGTTCTCTACATGCATATGATGCCTCTTTTAGTTCCATCCGGAGATCAGTCGCCTCCTGTCGTGGTTGCACAGGCGCCCTAGTAGTATGACAGGCCTGTCCGAGCAGTGGTTTAGGTTGCATTGACCCCGACTGAGTCATTGGAAGGAGGTGGCATGGCGTGTTTCTGTTGACTTGGTGTCTCGCGTGCGCAAAAAAAAAATAAACCGAAATTGGCGATCAGTTAAGAAGTTTTGAAGGCCTTGGCACCGGCGGTATTACCAAAAAAATATATAAAAAAAAAAAATGGGGGACCCCAACTCTCGGAAGAAGCAGGCCCTGAACAGACTGCGCTCTCAGCTAAGGAAGAAGAAAGAGTCTCTAGCTGACCAGTTTGATTTCAAGATGTACATCGCGTTTGTGTTCAAAGACAAGGTAAACCGCTTGCTCGCATCTCTGAAGACAGTCATTTGATCAGTGTCTGGGAAAGCTGGGTGTCTTTAGGCTTTGATAGGCTCCTGGTTGTCATGTGGAATGATGGGCCCTCTGGTCCTGTATTGTAATGTCGGCCCACAAACAGACTGAGTAGATGGTTCCTCCATGGTCCATTCAGTACCCACAGGTGCTTTATGTTTCTGCACCTGTATCGGGAACAGAGCCCCCGCAAAGTGGTGGTCGGAGGACTCTGGTCATCACCCAGCGTGCTAACCAGAGAAGTGAATAGGAGCGCACCGCCAATGACCGGCCACAGCTTCCAGTCACTTCTATGCGCCCAATGGAAATAGGCGAGCCAGGGCTTGGCTATTTTCGGCAACCTCGTGGAAAATGGAGGGCAGCTGCGCCCTCCACAACTTTCGGGGCTCCGTTCTTTATATAGGTGTGGGACCCGCACCTATCGGACAATGGGGGCATATCCTAGCGATATACCCCCATCGTCTGAGATGACGCAACTCCTTTAAAGGGGTTCTACAGTTTGTTTTAACTGATCTATCCAGAGGATAGATCATCAGCATCTGATCGGCGAGGGTCCGACACCTGGGACCCCTGCCGATCAGCTGTTTGAGAAGGCAGCGCCGTGGCTTTCTCACTGTTTACCGCTGGCCCAGTGACGTCACGATTAGTCTCAACTGGCCTGGGTGCACTTGAATGGTGCCTTAAACAGCTGATCAGCAGGGGTCCTGGGTTTTGGACCCCCACCGATCAGATGCTTATCTATCCAGAGGATAGATCATCAGTTAAAACAAACTGTAGAACCCCTTTAATAACATGCAATTACTAAAGTACTCGGATCCAGTTTTAAAACTGTAGACTATTATTTTATGGGACAACCCCTTCATGTTGCTGTGTTACAGGGAATCTGTCCCTAGCTTAATGTGCGCTATACCACTCCATTAGGTTTAGAATATGCCACTTGTTTTATCATTAATAGTAAGGCTACTTTCACACTAGCGTTAATATTCTCCGGTAGTGATTTGTCATAGGGGCTCAATACCAGGAAAAAACACTTCCATTTTGTCCCCATTCAATTGTCAATGAGGACAAAACGTAACTGAACGGAACGCTCCAAAATGCATTCCGTTCTGTTCTCCTACCGGAGAGCAAACCGCAGCACGCTGTGGTTTGCTTTCCATCCTGGGATGCGGAGCAAAATGGATAGAAACGGATCCGTCCCCAATTGACTTTTAATAGAGTTCATGACGGATCCGTCTTGGCTATGTTACAGGTAATACAACCGGATCTGTAGCGGAAGCGTTTCTGCTGAGCCCTGCCGGATCCAGCAAAAACGCTGGTGTGAAAGTAGCCTAAGATGCACTTTACATGCTGCTTGTGAAGGAATCTCCTTGTTCGTGATGTAACACAGGCTGGGATCTGTCATTACAAGCAAGCTTCCTTATAATAACTTATCCGGACCTGCGGGGACATAAGTCAGGCCAGGACTGTGAAAATATCTGACAGGATCCTGCTGTATCCAGCAGAATTATAGAAACCCTAACTGAAACCCACAGATGATGGGGTCCAACAGTTCCTACAGCGGGACAGGATATGACTGCGTGTGAACAGTCTGGGAAATGCAGCCCACATGTCGGCTACATCTCCTGGCTCCTCTGACTCGAACTTGCTGGAAATCTCGTGCAGACACACATCTCGGCTCTGATTGCGCCTGCGCGATCTGTGCCTTTCTGTAATGGTGTCCATAGCTGAACTGCATCTGCGCCAAAAGGATGTGCAATTCAGTCCGCCTGGAAGAAGAGAAAGCGGAGCTGAGATGTGCGCCTGTGGTGCTTGATGAGGGGAGGAGCGGGGATCCTGATAGGCACAGCCCCTATGGTTCTTTTAATAATTTTCATACAGCTCATAAGCTGTTTTTGGGGGGCAATAAACATTGAGAACCGCACATAAAGGTGTGCAGCGGGAACTAGTAAAAATGCACAGAAGTGACACTCCCTTTTAAAATAATACCAAGACTGCAGGGAAGATGGCACCGGTAGACAGCACTAGTAAAGCCACTGCATGGTAATTACTGCTTTGTCTTAGTCAAGTGAGTGAGATAAAGCCGCAATACTGTGCACCGTTGCTACTGCTATACAGCAAGGCAGAGTTCCTCAGGGCCCATCTGCTGGTCATGATTTGAGAATATCCCACAGAATGAAGACCTGTGGTAAGTCCTGATACATGGACACCAATTCTGTCACCTGCTCAATATAAGGAAATCCTGAAAACATGACCGGCTGCTCATCCCGTTAAGGCTACTTTCACACTTGCGGCAGAGTGATCCGGCAATCTGCATGCAAACACTGCACTTGTAGACAGATCCGTCTTGCAAATGCATTGCAAGAACGGATCCATCTCTCTGTCATCCCGAGAAACTGATCTGTCATATATATATTTTTTTCTTAACATTTTTACCGATCTGCACATGCGCAGACCGGAAGGACGGGTCCGGCATTGCAGTATTTTTAATGCCGGATCCAGCACCAATACATTTCAATGTAAATTAATGCCGGATCCGGAATTTTGGATGGAGATAATACCGTAGCATGCTGCGGTATTGCCTCCATCCAAAACGCCGTTCAGTGTCTGAACTGAAAACATCCTGAACGGATTTCTCTCCATTCAGAATGCATGGGGATAAAACTGATCAGTTCTTTTCCGGTATTGAGCCCCTATGACGGAACTCTATGCCGGAAAAGAGAAATGCTAGTGTGAAAGTACCCTAACTTCAATGGGAGTAGCAGTTGTAATTGCACTGCCGCCACAAGCGAGACAACGGGCATTGTGATCTTGAAGAGGAAGCAGCTGATGAGTGGGGGTTCCAAATGTCAGACCCCCACCGATTTGGCATTTATATCTACCCACTTTAAAGGGGTTCTCCGAGAATAATGGATTATTTGCGTCCATGAACAGAAGATTTATACTTGCCTTCTCTCCGCTGCTCCGATCCTCTGCTCTGCCTTCCATATGTCTACGTTTCAGTCTCTGCATGCTGTTTACATTTGCCGCAGCATAGGCATGGTCACATGCTCCTCCGCAGCCAGTGACTGGCCTCAGAGGTGATGTGGCCACAAGCAGCATGTCGCTGCTGAAGCCAGTCATTTGCTGCATGGGGACCAGAGCATGTACTGTAAGTACGAATCTTGTGTTTGCAAATAAAAATAATAATATTCCCGGAGAACCCCTTTAAGCTTGGTATAACGAAAGGCCGTGATTAGGGATGAGCGAATCGACTTCGGATGAAACATCCAAAGTCGATTTGCATAAAACTTTGTTTCAATACTTACGGAGCGAGCGCTCTGTACAGTTTTAGAATGTATTAGCTTTCATGAGCCGAAGTTATTACTTTGTGTAGTCTCGAGACTTTGCATAATAACTTCAGAAATTGATTTGGGGTCCATTCACACGTCCGCAAAATGGGTCCGCATCCATTCCGCAATTTTGCGGAACAGGTGAGGACCCATTCATTTTCAAAAAGGCCGAAATGTGCTTCCAGATCCGCACTTGCGTTCCGCAAAAAAATAGAACATGTCCTATTCTTGTCCACAATTGCGGACAAGAAAATGCATTTTCTATGAGAGTGCCGGCGATGTGCGCTCCACAAAATGCGGAATGCACATTGCCAATGTCCGTGTTTTGCGGATCCGCAAATCACATAGATGTGTGAATGGACCCTTATACTGTAAAAAACCATTTCCCGAACTCTGGTTCGGTTAAACCGAACCAGAGTTCGTACAGTATTCAAAGGAAGTTTAATGCAAATCGACTTCGGTTGTTTCATCCGGTCTATTCGCGTATCCCACTGTATAGGCTCCCAAAGTAAAAATTTTGTGGCATACTTTTTTCAGTATTCCTTTGTATGGAATGCCATAGTTGCTGATCAGTCCGGATATTCCTGTGGGTGAATGGAGCCCTGTACAGAATAGCCTCAGCGGTGTTCTCCAGGCCTACATGGACCGTAAAAGCTTGTTGGGAATAAATGTCTTGGGCTCTGTTCATACTGTGTTTTTGCTACATGTTTCCTATGCCTCAAAAAAAATCTAGAAACCTACTGTACTGTTTCTGCAGGATGGACATATTTCATCTGATTCTGAATATTGATTTATCTCCTGTAGAAAAAGAACCCTGCTCTCTTTGAAGTGGCTGATGTTATACCAGTTATGACTAATAATTACGAAGAAAATATTCTGAAAGGTGTGCGGGATTCCAGCTATTCCTTGGAGAGTTCCCTCGAGCTTCTGCAGAAGGATATAGTACAGCTTCATGCTCCTCGCTACCAGTCAATGCGCAGGGTAAAGCACTGGTGACATGTGGACAGTATGTAACTGCTAGAGGTCATGCTCAGCCTGGAATGTTAGGCTAGGTGCATCCTCTGAAATGTTAATCTTTCTATGAATGAATTAACCCTTGTGATGTCTGCACTTTCTAGGATGTTATTGGGTGTACTCAGGAGATGGACTTTATTCTTTGGCCTCGAAACGACATAGAGAAGATTGTGTGTCTTCTGTTTTCAAGATGGAAGGGATCAGAGGAGCCCTACAGGCCTGTGCTGGCAAGTATATTTTATGGGATTGGAAAGGGGCCAGCTTCTAGGTTGTAGCGAAGTTTGCTTTTTCTTACGGCAGTGTGACTACAGAACGGGGGTTGGGCGTTTTGGTGTATACTTTGTGTTGGTTTCCCAACCAGTCTTCAGCAAGAGTAGCTGGTTTCAAGCTGAAGCTGGTCATGTACATCCTCTAACTAGAATCTAATCCATTTCCCTTTTAGGCCAAGTTTGAATTTCATCACGGTGATTATGAAAAACATCTTCTGCATGTTATCAGCCGCAATGACAAGACTGGAGTTGTTCTGAACAATCCTAACCAGTCGGTGTTCCTCTTCATAGATAGACAGCAGTTGCAGGTTAGTGTCTCTTGGGCTATATGTAGATTGCCATCTTAAATGACAACGGTGGTGCAATTTGTTTATATCGTACAACTGCGTTCCACACGCCAGTCATAGCAAAAAGCCCCCTATTAAGGGGTGCATGCCTTATAAGAAATTTCTTGCATTTCTGTTGTCCGTGCGCCAGAGATCTACTCTAGCCACGAGCTGGAGTAATTTCTGGTGTAAAATGTGCCAGTTTTCTGGGACATGTGTTGCTAAATGAGTTTGGTGTGGTGCTCCTGCCTGCTCATGCTCACTTTTTAGAAGAAAAGCCTACAAGTCTCAAACTTGCCACAAACCGCACTTGTGACAGAAGTTGTGACTTTTCTACTTTTCGTAGAATTATAGTAAATGACCTCCAATGGGGGTCATGTACTGATGTTCCACGCAAATTTAATTTTTTTTTGCCATAGAAAAGTCACATTTGTTGGCCCCATGTTCATATGTGCCCGCATTGCTGAGAAAAATGTTTTCATATATGCAAATGAGCCTTTAGGAGCAACGGGGGTGTTACACATAGAGGCTCTGCTCTCTCTTAATGGCCATGCCCTTGATGTTTGCACTGACGGGCCATGTCAATCGCAGTGCAGAGGGTGCAGCACTTGCAGAGCCTATAGATGTAATGGTAACGCCCTCGTTGCTCCTAGAGACACATTTACATATATGAAAACATAATTTTTCTCAGCAATGTGGGCACATATGATCATCGGACCAACACAGATGCCTACAGCTGCCAAGTGCACATGTAACAGGTGAACCAGGTTCATAGGTACAGATCTGCTGGCAGATGCCCTTTAAGACAGGGCCAGATCCAGAAATTCATTATATTAAGGAGTTGGAATATAAAATTGTCTTCATGTGTATGTGATGTCATTTCTTCATATTTAGCTTTTATGTGAATATCTCTATACCTTTTTGTGAAATACACAATGCGTCCTTTTTTTCCTGTCTGCAGACTCCTAAAAGCAAAGCCATGATCCTGAAGTTATGCAGCATCTGCCTCTACCTGCCACAGGAACAGCTCACCCATTGGGCGGTTGGCACCATTGAGGATCACCTTCGCCCATACATGCCTGAATAAGGTTGTGACCAGTCAAACTGGGAAGATCAGTTAATATGCAACCATTTTTTATTTATTTTTTTCCTTATTCAGTTTCAAGAAGAATATGGACTCATGCTCAGAACACTTGTTCATTTTGAACCTTCATGCTGGATATTTTTGCATTTATTTTTTTTTTATATATTTTTTATTTTCTTTATTTTGTCTGAACTTTTTTTTTTTTTTGCATGGACCTTGTGAAAGAGAGGATGTTTTGCAACATCTATGCTTTTAAGCCTTGTAAAATGTGAAATGATGGGACTTTGGCACACTGAATCAAATGTATCAGAAAGCACAAGGTATTATTTGTTTTTGGTGGTCTTCCCATTTGCACTGGTCATGTCCCCTTAACAAAGTTTAGAATGTTAGACTACAGTGGTAAGGGTGAAATATGAAAGTAACAGGTATAAAAGCGTCACTGCTTTACCAAACTATGAAAGCACTGTCTGAATCGCTTCAGTGAAGCAAGGATTCACAGCAGTAATGGAAGGTTGACTTTGGACAGGCTTCTAAGGAGAAAATCCAGTTTGTTCAGCATTTGCTTTCATACCTTAGTTCATATTGCAGGGATGAGACAAAGTGTACAGGCACTTAATATTTTGATCTCTTCTCCCAGTTGCTGCATACACTGCATTTCCCACTGTGGGTGCATTGACGTTAATATAGCCTAGACGTCTGCAGCGGCTATATTAACCAGGTCAAGTACTTGGGCACTGTGGAAGCCATGTTCTGGATGGAGGAAACGAGACAGAAACTTGCTGGTGTTTGTGCAGTTATTACTTTTCTAGAATAAAGTAATACTTCTATAATAGTAAACCCATGCTGGGTTCTGGAAACTAAGTTATAAAGCAGTTACAAACTGTAATTGAAAGTTGAAGCGTGCGGAGTTAGAGGAGGAAATTAAATTTTATTTTGTGCAATGAAAATAAGGTTGACTACTGTATTGTATCGAAAGAAAGCTTTTGCGCAAAGGGTTCCAGTACCTTTTTTGATTAAACTGTGTATAGGCCTGCTCCTGTTGGCTAATACTAGTGCTTACCTGGTTTAAATTTGTATCTAGCTTTTTGGTTGAAATTGGATTACATTGAAAATTTAAAATAAAGAAGCTTAAATCTCCGTGTCTATGTTGTCTTTCCCTGCAAAGCAGGAGAACGTTGCATTATTTTACCTGTTGGTGTTCATCTGATCTTCATGTCATTTCATAGTAATTAAAAGTGATATCCCAAGAGTCAGATGTATACACACAAGTGTCTGGTGGAGGGCTGACTGCTGGGACCCCCATAAATCATGAGAATGGTGTATGGTCAAGCAATGGGTGCTTTTGCTCAATTTTATTATCTACAGCATAATAGTCCCATGGAAAGGAATGGAGCTAATTCATATGGAGGGTGCACAAAGCTCCTGTTATCATGGGGGTCTCAGCAGTTAGTTGCTAATCCTCCACCCTGTGGTGGATGCAGGATAAAATTGCATCTTGGTTTTGTAGCTAAAAGGAGTGCAAATGAGAATTGTTTCCTTTTTATACTATTTACTCCGAGCTTTGATAAAATCAAAACGTGCATCAAACTGTTGATGAAAAAAAATTGACAGGATTTTTTAATTTTTTTTTTATTCCTGCTTTCTCAATAAGGCCTCGTTCACATCTCCGTTAGAGCTGGCTGGTTGTTCAGGCACAGAGAAAGCATATTTCTCGAAATTTTACTTCACCGCCGGATCCCCATTGAGTGCAATGAGGTCCGACAGTGATCCAGATGATTTCTGGCATAAATGCTGGGTTTCAGACAGAGAAAAACAGTGGCATGGAATGTTGTGTGTGTGGTGTGTTTATTTTTTGTCAGGCTGGCATTTGTGCCCGATCGCCTAAACGAAGATGTGAACACAGCCTATGCTTTCTTTAAGGAAATGTAACAAAAATCTAAAAGAAATTAGGTGTCTGCTTTAGCTGCTCATATCTTCTGATTGGTAACAGCTACAGACATGGGCCTGGTCTTGTTTGAAAGCTGGCATTCCAGGACCAAGACCAATGACAGCATTAGCACAACATCAGCAGGAGATATGTTACAAATCAAGTTGGGAATAAACAGTGGTGAGACCTGCTTTTACTTTCTGCTGCATTCCAATTTCTAACTGTGATATCTTCCCAGGTAGTGAAGATAATGCAGTGATTTTGGTATAGGTTGAAACCTTGGAATGTCTGCTTTCAAACAATACAGAGCCCAATATCTCTGTTACTAATCCAGACATATGAGTAGCTTAAACAACTGGGTTGTGAATGCATGTTTGTTGTAGCTGCATCCCAACTGCACTGTGTGCCAGCGCCTTACAGCTGTAGAAATGAGGCCTAATGCTGGAATAACACATGCAGATATCAAACACATGACATGTAAGTCTTTTCTTCTTAGATCTGTGTGATTCGGCCTAATAGTGGAGTAAGTTCAAAACATGCTGGAGAGCATGACAAACTACAGCACATCATAATGTTTATAGACATAATTGCAGGTTTCGATTTTCGTCAAGTGAGAATACACCCATGCAATCTCCACAGACCAACCTATGCAATAGAATGTGTTTGCAGAACGGACATGATTTGGACAGCATGTGGTGTTCTGGCTCCAGTTTCTGCAGCACCATTGAAATGAATGAATCCACCTCTGATCTGCACCAAAAATACAGTTGTGTGAATGGGGCCTTATACTTTGGAGCCCTACAAATCTCTATCAGCTACCTTGTTGATTTAAGATATTTCTTACTTTACATGGTAAAAAATAAATAAAATCGGTGGAGCTCACAATATGGATAAAATAGATGTGTGTGGGGAACATGACTGCCCAAACCACAAGGTAGGTGATACTGTCCCCTACACCCATGACAGCACCCATGAGAGACTGCCTCCATCCAGGACAGGAACTTTTGTGGAGAGCTCTTAAGGAGTGGCTCTGCCAGTTCTTGTTTCCTGTCCCAGGGAATAGGACCTATAGTGGAGAGCTAGAAGATTAGGCTGCAGGAGCCCCGCATGTGCTTTACAGATAGGGGTTACCTGGTGCGGAGTAAGACTACAGTAGGAGCCGCCTGCCAAGTCTGGGGCCATCCTTCTACGTCCCGGACTATGTCGTGCTGCCGTTCCTGGGCAGTCCCGCTGTTACAGGGAGGTAATGCCAACACGCTGGACCCTCCTGGTGGTGTTTAGGAGGTCCGGGGCCTGGTCTCTTTCTTCCTCCTGGCATCCAGCAAGCTTACAGAGGCAGGGGAGGGCTGAGCATTTTCTGAACGCGCTCTGTGCGAATCGGAAACTGCAGGACGCAACTTCCAGTATTTGGAACGCATGTAGTTCTGGATGGCCAGCGTTCCAGAAATGAGGATGGGAACATCCTCTTCCATACAGGGACGCAGGCAGGGACCCAAACTAGGGTATTTAAAGGGGTTTTACCATCTCGGACAATGGGGGGCATATCGCTTTTCTGATAGGTGCGGGTCCCTACAACGAGAACGGAGCGGGGAAATGAACGGAGGGTGCACTGCGCATGTGCAGCCGCCCTGCATTCATTTCTATGGGGCCGCTGAAAATAGTTGAGAGCTGGCTGGGCTATTTCCGTCTGCCCCATAGAAATGAATGGGAGCAGCGCATAGTGGTGGACTGACCCTGGGAAATCCGGGGTCCTCCAGCCACAGCTCTCCCCCCGCTCCATTCTCGTGGTTTGGGACCCGCACCTATCAGACAATCCTAGCGATATGCCCCCTTGTTTGTGATGGGAATACCCCTTTAACCCTTATCAGCGTGCGGTCAGGATTGCAAGCATCTGTGGATGTGCCTATGGAGAACGCTCTATCCTTATCTGGAAGTATGGAGGAAGAGAGCAGTCAGAGCGCTGATGTCCAGGAGGGTCATGATGGCAGACCGGTATTCCTGGTGGGGTAAGGGGGTCAATCCCCACCTTTTATTCCTCCCTTCAGTATGTAATGGGGCTTATTCTCTTATTTTAGAATTCCAAAGAGGGCCCTAGGAACGTAACCACTAAAATTAAAAGAAGAGTATGCTGTGTGCAAGAAAAAACTCGCTCCTTCCTGGTCTAAGCTATGTCAGCATTGCGCTAACAAGGTGGTAGAGGAGGAATCCCTGTCACTACTTTAGAGTATCGGATATTGTCAAATCTGAAGTTTCCGATTCAATCAAAATGTTTTAAAAAAAATGCTTCCCTTCCTCAACTGCAGGCAAGCAGGGTCACTCTAATGTCATATCCGATACCGAATCTTCCGACAAGAATGAGCAAGGAGAAATCAGAATCCACGGGTAGACCTTTATTTTCCCCTGAGGATACGGATTCCCTACTCAAGGCTATTAGAGCCACTATGAAGGTGGATGAATCCAGGGAACAGAAATCCATTCAAGATATAATGTTTGGTGATCTGGGTCACAAAAAAATCGAGTTTTTCCATTAAACGAAAATATTTAATTCAGAAAGAGTGGAAAAAACCTGACAGTTTTTTTTTATCCCTAGAAATGTTAAAAAGAAAATATTCCCTTTGATGAGGGAGAGTCATGTTGGGATAGGCCTCCTAAGTTGGATGCCCCTATTGCAAAAATTTCAAAAAGCTCTGCTTTGCCTTTTGAATACCTCGGTACTTTGGAAGACCCGATGGATAGACGGGCAGAGCTATACCTTAAAGTATGGGAGGCCTCTACTCAGGCCTTTAAGCCTAATATAGCCACTATCTCTACTGCCAGGTAGAAGAGTACACATCGTAACAGATACATAGAATCTACAGCAATAGGTCACAGTATTTCTAAAAATCGCAACATTATATTATGCCATTTACAATCTATACACAAATATTATTGTGAATTTTTGCCTTGGTTTGTTGTGTACTTCTATTTACTAGCGTTGCATTGCATGTATTTTAATAATGTACGAATAAGTCTCTACTTATACATATATATAAAAATAAGGCCATACGATCCTAATCAACATACTGAGATTCCAACTAGAACTATACAGAAATCCATTCCATATCTTTAGTACAACACAATCAAGTTAATTTGAACCATACCTAGGAAGGTATATAAACTGGCCATATTCATGAGAAAAATGACCACTGAGGAAGGAGTCTTAGGCCTCTTTCACACTTGCATTGTCCGGATCCGGCGTGTACTCCACTTGCCGGAATTACACCCCGGATCCGGAAAAACGCAAGTGTACTGAAAGCATTTGAAGACGGATCCGTCTTCAAAATGCTTTCAGTGTTACTATGGCAGCCAGGACGCTATTAAAGTCCTGGTTGCCATAGTAGGAGCGGGGGAGCGGTATACTTACAGTCCGTGCGGCTCCCCGGGGCGCTCCAGAATGACGTCAGAGCGCCCCATGCGCATGGATGACGTGCCATGCGATCACGTGATCCAATGCGCTTGGGGCGCCCTGACGTCACTCTGGAGCGCCCCGGGAGCCGCACGGACGGTAAGTATGCTGCTCCCCGCTACACTTTACCATGGCTGCCAGGACTTTAGCGTCCCGGCAGCCATGGTAACCATTCAGAAAAAGCTAAACGTCGAATCTGGCAATGCGCTGAAACGACGTTTAGCATAAGGCCGGATCCGGATTAATGCCTTTCAATGGGCATTAATTCCGGATCCGGCCTTGCGGCAAGTCTTCAGGATTTTTGGCCGGAGCAAAAAGCGCAGCATGCTGCGGTATTTTCTCCGTCCAAAAAACTTTCTGTTCCGGAACTGAAGACATCCTGATGCATCCTGAACGGATTTCACTCCATTCAGAATGCATTAGGGTAAAAGTGATCAGGATTCTTTCGGCATAGAGCCCCGACGACGGAACTCTATGCCGGAGGAAAAGAACGCAAGTGTGAAAGAGCCCTTAGTTAACTCCGAAACACGTATGGTAATATGATCAACAATTCTTATGAAATAAGCAACAAGACCGAAAATTGAAGCGCTTCAAGTAATCAACAGGGAGAGGAATCGGTGACGTGATTTATAAGGGAGATGCCGAAAAACCGCATATTCAGTGAAACCTGGTCTTGCGCTACATTGATTATATGCACAAGAATACCACCAGGGATTCAGTGTTACGGCACATCCGCAGCTAGTTACCGAGGATCCCCAAGCCTTATATGAGACGAATACCGTTGACAATACTCCTGGAGGCCAGAACACTGCCTGCAATGACCGAGCTACACGTGGGACGCCACGGCATACGCAGTAAAGCCGGCAAATCCAGCGGAACAGTGAGTAAACCAATGCTGAACTTATTTGTAAACAGCGATATTTGAGATACCATACAAACCATTAGAGACGATCGCAAAAGTAACTGATCCAATTGAGCAAGCATAATCGATTCAACTCAAAAAGACTATCAGTACTCAAAAAGACTATCAGTATAAAACAAATGCACGTCTCACCTCAATACCAGCTAGGTTGGTGAGGCTACAGGACAGACGCTGCTATCTACACCAAGTCACTTCATTGGGATCACTACCTATGTGCATCAAGGATATATAGAGACTTTTTACCTTTCTATGTGATATATAAGTTTTTTTATGTGCATTTTATGAGATATTTTGTATTTTATTACAGCTTTTATATTCCTATAAATATTCTGAATGTTATAAAATAAATACACATTGTTCAAAATAATTCTCCATGTGCAACCAAGTGTAGGTGTGCCCAACTATTTTATTCTATTTCACATTTGCTACTTAGAAGATTGGGTGAATCTTTTCAGCAGGAGCTCCCATTCCGTACGTTGATTAGTAGGTGAGCCATCTCTATCAATAATCCTCATTCTAATTGAGCCTTTCTGGCCGAGAAGAACCCTGGTTAACTTGGCTGAGGAAGCTGTCCCTGTCAGATCCATGGATTCTTCCGGACAGGAGGGATCTGTTATTCCAGGGGCCTGTCTTTCATCTGGAAGTAAAGAACCTTCATCTGGCAGCCTGGTATTTGAAGGGGAAATGTTAGAGCGTAGGGGCCTATCCAGAGGTTATTTCTACCCTTTTGTCTTGTCGGAAGGAAGTAACCTCCACTATTTACCTTAGGGTCTGGAAGACTTTCTTAAAGTTCACTAGTGTCCTGGTTGATCCTTTAAGTCCTCCTCCTCCTCTGCCTAAGATTTGGGATTTCCTTCAAGAAGGTCTTAATAAGAACCTGAGACTTAGCACTCTTAAAGTACAGGTGTCTGCTCTGAGTGCCTTTTTTTATTTCCCCATTGCCAATCATCCTTGGATTAGGATTTTTTTTTAAAGCAGTCAGTAGAATTAAGCCTGTAGTCAGGTCGTCAGTTCCTCCGTGGGATCTGAATCTAGTTTTGTCTAGGATGATGGAGCCTCCTTTTGAACCGCTGCACGATTTATCTATTAAAACATTATCTTTTAAAACTGCCACTCTGGTGGCCATCACCTCAATTAGGAGAGTGGGTGAGATTTCTGCCTTTTCAGGTTCTCCTCCTTTAACATCCTGGAGGATAGAGTGCTTATTAAACCGGACCCATCTTTTTTTGCCCAAAGTGGTCTCTCTTTTTCATAGGTCCCAAGATATTGTTCTCCGATCTATGTGTCAGTCCCCTAAGAATGAGAAGGAAAGGAGGCTCCATTGTCTAGATGTTAAAAGATGCCTATCTCAATATCTAAATATCACCAGTCAATGGAAGAAATCTACTGTAGAGTCTAGACTGTGTGTGAAGTTTAGAGGAAAAAACAAGGGTAATAAGATGTCTTCTAGAGCCCTAGCCAGATGGATAGTAAAGGCTATTCTTTTGGCCTAATCCTCAGCAGGGGAACTCCACCTTTTGGTTTCGGTGCTCACTCAACGAGATCCGTTTCTACTTCATGGGCAGAAAGGGTCAATATATCCTTAGAGCAAATCTGTAGGGCAGCTACATGGAAATCTTCATGTACCTTTTTTAGACACTACAAAATAGATTTAGACTCCAAGGATCATTAACCCCTTAAGCACCCTGGGATTTTCCATTTTTGCTTTTCACTCCCCGCCTTCCCATAGTCCCATCTTTTTTATTTTGCCATTCACTTAGACTTATGAGGGCTTATTTTCTGCGGGACAGGTTGTACTTTCTAATGGCACCATTTACGGTTGCATACCATGTAGTAGGGAGCAGGAAACAAATTCCAAATGGGGTAGAATTGAGGAAAAACGCAATTCTGATAAAGCTTTTTAATTTTTACACTGTACACTAAGCAGTAAAATTGACCTGTTATCTTCATTATCCAGGTCAGTACGGTTCCAACGATACCACACTTGAATAATTATTTTGCCGTTTTAATACTGAAAAAAAAAAAGTTAAACCTTTTGAGGAAAACATTTGTTTTTTTTTCATAACCATATTCTGACCCCTATAACCTTTTTGTAGCTATGTGTACGGGGCTGTGTGAGGGCAAATTTTTAGTGGGACGATCTGTTCTTTCCTGTGATACCAATTTTAAGTGTGTGCGACTTTTTGATCACTTTTTATTAAAAAAATTATTGGGTAGTTGAAGTGACAAAAAATGGCAAATTGGCTGTTTTTATTTTTTTTCCCGCTACGCCATTTGCCGTATGCCATTAATATTGTTATATTTTAATAGTATGGGCATTTTTTCGCACGCGGGCGATGCCCATGTTTATTTTTTTTATTGGTTAAGAATTTTTATTTTAAGGAAAGGGGGGTGATTTGAACTTTTTAGTTTTAGTGTTTTTTTAAATTTGTAAAAACGTATTTTCTTTAAACTTTTTTTAAGTCACCTTGGGTGACAATAACTGGCAATGATTTGATTGCCCATAGTATTCAGTGATGGCTAAATAGCCACCATTGAAGACTTCAATTGCACTATATCAGTACAAGGCTGCCACTTAGTGGCCTGTATTGAAATATACATCTAATTGACTCTGAAGCCGGCTTGTAGCTTCGGTCAATTAGATCGAGGTAACAGTTCTCCAGATCTCAGCCAGGGAACGCTGTTACCGAACCGGAAGCGCGCGACTTCCGGTTCCGGTCTGCGCAGATGCCGTGGTCACATTTGACCACGGCATCTGAAAGGTAAGATGTATGCGATCAGCCTTATGGCTGATCGCATACATGTGCCGGGGTCTCTGCTATTTAAAATAGCAGAGACCCCGTGGCTAAGGCGCCCGCTGCACGCGCGAGCAGGCGCCATGCTCGGGAGGAAAGTGTTACAAGCGGTAGTCCCCCACTAAGCTAGTTTCTATTCTAGTCTTCTCTCAAAGGTGCTGTCATGGACCTAGGGGAAATTCAAGATTACTTACTGGTAAACGGCACCCGGGATTTATTCCCACCCTATGCTTTCAGTTTCATATTTATGAAATACTTATGTAAATACAGTACAGACCAAAAGTTTGGACACACCTTCTCATTCAAAGAGTTTTCTTTATTTTCATGACTATGAAAATTGTAGATTCACACTGAAGGCATCAAAACTATGAATTAACACATGTGGAATTATATACATAACAAACAAGTGTGAAACAACTGAAAATATGTCATATTCTAGGTTCTTCAAAGTAGCCACCTTTTGCTTTGATTACTGCTTTACACACTCTTGGCATTCTCTTGATGAGCTTCAAGAGGTAGTCCCCTGAAATGGTTTTCACTGCACAGGTGTGCCCTGTCTGGTTTAATAAGTGGGATTTCTTGCCTTATAAATGGGGTTGGGACCATCAGTGGCGTTGAGGAGAAGTCAGGTGGATACGCAGCTGATAGTCCTACTGAATAGACTGTTAGAATTTGTATTATGGCAAGAAAAAAGCAGCTAAGTAAAGAAAAACGAGTGGCCATCATTACTTTAAGAAATGAAGGTCAGTCAGTCAGACGAAAAATTGGGAAAACTTTGAAAGTAAGGGCTATTTGACCATGAAGGAGAGTGATGGGGTGCTGCGCCAGATGACCTGGCCTCCACAGTCACTGGACCTGAACCCAATCGAGATGGTTTGGGGTGAGCTGGACCGCAGAGTGAAGGCAAAAGGGCCAACAAGTGCTAAGCATCTCTGGGAACTCCTTCAAGACTGTTGGAAGATCATTTCAGGGGACTACCTCTTGAAGCTCATCAAGAGAATGCCAAGAGTGTGCAAAGCAGTAATCAAAGCAAAAGGTGGCTACTTTGAAGAACCTAGAATATGACATATTTTCAGTTGTTTCACACTTGTTTGTTATGTATATAATTCCACATGTGTTAATTCATAGTTTTAATGCCTTCATAGTCATGAAAATAAAGAAAACTCTTTGAATAAGAAGGTGTGTCCAAACTTTTGGTCTGTACTGTATATATATATATATATATATATATATATATATATATATAAAAGTGTGTTTAGGACAAGTTCTCGTAATTAACTGGTGCTACAGGGGCAGAGCCCCTCCTTAAGAGCTCTCCACGAAAGTTGCTGTTTCCTGTCCTGGATGGAGGCAGTCTCTCAAGGGTGCTGTCATGGGCTCATGGAAAAACGATTACCGGTAAGAAATCCGAAATTTTTGACTGGCTTTAAACCTACTAGGGTGTATTCACTTCTTTCTTTTAGGCTACTTTCACACTGGCGTTTCTTTTTTCTGGTATTGAGATCCGTCATAGGGTCTCAATACCGGAAAAAAACAATTCCGTTTTGTCCCCATTCATTGTCAATAGGGACAAAACGTACCTGAACAGAACGGATTGCTCAAAAATGCATTCCGTTCCGTTGTCATACCAGAGAGCAAACCGCAGCATGCTGCGGTTTGCTTTCCGTCCTGGGATCCGGAGCAAAACGGATCCGTCATGACCCATAATACAAGTCAATGGGGACAGATCAGTTTTCTCTGATACAATAGAAAACGGATCCGTCCCCCATTGACTTTCAATGGAGTTCATGACGGATCAGTCTTGGGTATGTTAAAGATAATACAACCGGATCCGTTCATAACGGATGCAGATGGTTGTATTATCAGTAACGGAAGCGTTTTTGCTGAGCCCTTCTGGATCCAGCAAAAACTCTAGTGAGAAAGTAGCCTTGCTGCAATGGGATGTAGCGGCCATGCCTGGCTGCTGCTCCTTCACTTGCTGTGATAGGTAACTAGTATGTGTGGAATTTGTCACCATACCTTTGGCCTTTAGTTAGTGGAGTTATGGACCGTGTCTAACTTTCTCCTTCTGTTCTAAAACCACAGCAAACCTTTCCTCATGGAATGCTTCCTTTCAGCCCGGACATGTCTTCACTTTCAGTGAAAAAAAATGGTCCCGTTGAATCGGATCAGCTGAGTAAACATGTTAATCAGCAATATTAATTAAATAATGCAAACAATCACTTTGGCCCATCTCCTTTTGGTGTCTATAAAGGGTTGCACACAAGACAAGACCAGGTTTTTTTTTTTTTCTTCTCCTCAAGCAGTGACATGGATTGAGGTGGCCTGTATACTAGCGGCTAGTCCCTCATGGCAGGGAAAAACCTGATATAAAGCGTGCTGGTATACAAGAGGTGCTCTTGTCCCTCAGCCAAAACTTGTCCTGATTGCATATGCCTGACACAAGCAGTGTGTTTGTTTCTCAGGTGAAACCTCTGGTCTCCTACCCTTCCTTCTGTGAGGTTTCAGTGGGTGATGAAGTCTGGTAAGTTACTCTAGTGCACCCGTCCACTCTGTGTTCTGTGTAGTAGAGCGAGACCAGCCACTCTGACGCCTTGGCTCTCACGAGATTCCAGGCATACATTTTTTAAATTGCAGCACGCACTCAGTCGGCGTCTGCTCTGCCAGGCAGCAGATTCCTCTAGTGCAGGGATAGGCAAACTGCGGCTCTCCAGCTGTTGCAGAACTACAACTCCCAGCATGCAAAGACTGCCTACAGCTTTCAGCCTACAGCAGGGCATGGTGGGAGTTGTAGTTTTGCAACAGCTGGAGAGCCGCAGTTTGCCTATCACTGCTCTAGTGCAAGAAGTATTGTTGCAGGGTGACATCTGGCTAACCCCATTTAAGGGGTTAGAAGGTTAATTTAACTAATTCTGTTTCTGTCTGCAGAATGAATTCCCATAAGAGGAAACGCAAGTCCAGACACAGAGTGTGTTCAACCTGCCAGTAACCCCTACCTGATGATATCGAAGGGAGCATATGTCTGAACTGCCAACCAACTAATATATCTCCAGCTCTTCAAACCCAGGCCTCTTCATTTATGGACTGGTTCAAGTCTCAGATTACAGAGACATTGCAGAATCTGCTTCCAGTGCCGGCGGCTAAGAAAGCTAAAAGAATGCACAGAGAAACTACACCACAATTTGTACAGACTGCTTCTGATTCTGACAGCGCTGAGGAAGGTATATCTTCAGACGATTCACCTATAATGTCCTCTGAGGATCTTTACCTGTTCCAAAGTGATAGTCTCCTCCCTCATGAAAGCGGTTAAACGGACTGTGGAATTGGAAAGGAACATAGAAAATAAATCTAAATAAGACCAACTCTTTTATTTCCCTGCAACTAAGGGCAAATACTTCCCTTCTCATCCTGTGCTCATAGAGTTCCTTAAGAGTGAATGACCAAAACCAGATAAAAGAGCGGATCAAGGCTTAAGGTTTAAAGCAGTTTACAGACTAGACCCAAAAGAAAGACCCTCCAGGTGGGAAGCACCACCTAAGGTAAATTTGGCTGTCGCCAGGCTCTCTAAAAGATCTGTGTTCCCTTCTTAGGATTCCTCTCTGCTTAAAGAGCCTTTAGGCTGACTCCTTTTTAAAGAGAGATTATGTGGCCGCAACCTCATCTGCACACATTGCCTTGTCCACAGCTCCAGTAGCAAGAGCCCTAAGGATCTGGCTTAGTCAACTGATAAATGACCTACAAGAAGGGGTTCCTAGAGAAGACATTTTGGAGAATTTTCCTATCATAAAATCTGCAGCAGATTTTCTGTGCGATTCTCAAGTGGATGTGCTGAAGTTCTCCTCCAGATCCATGGTTCTGTCAACAGCAGCCAGAAGAGCGTTGTGGATCAAACAGTAGTCCGGAGATGTACCATCGAAGTATCACTTCTGTGCTTTACCCTTTCAGCCAGCTACACAGTTTGGTCAACAGCTGGAAGACATACTGAAGAACCTAAGTGAAGGTAAGGGTATCTCATTTCCACAGCCTAAGAGACCGACAACTAAGCTTTTTCGTGCCCAAAACAAAATATATCCGAAGTTTAGAGGAAGATTTACTGGAAGGAACCAGTTCAGACGGAAACCAAGCTCAGACAATAAAAAGAAGATCACTAGTCAGAAGTCCTCTGATTTATGATGCCAGATCATCAATCCCTCCAGTTGGTGGCAGATTATCAGCATTTGCTGCTGTTTGGTCTTCAACGTCATCAGACTCTTGGGTGTTCTCTATAATAAAGAGAGGTTATTCTTTGAAACTGACACAAGTACCCAAAGACAGTTTTTTTGTCAACAGAGGAGGGAATCCAATTCTTCTGCAACTAGTGGAAACATTTGTAGCCAAAAATGCCCTAGAACCTGTTCCTCCTGCAGAAAAAGGAAGGGGCATCTACTCTCATATTTTTGCAGTCCAGAAAACAGGAGGAAAATGGCGATTAGTGATAAATCTTACTTATTTAAACAGATATTTAATCAAGAAAAAGTTCAGAATGGAGAACATCAATTCCGTTACAGCATTCCTGCAAGAAGGCAATTTTATGTCTACATTAGACTTAAGAGATGCCTATCTCCATATACCAATCCTTCCAGCCCACAGGAAGTTTCTAAGAATAGCAACACAGATGCCCTCTCATGTTCTTCACCTTCAGTTTACATGCCTTCCCTTTGGAATCTCAGTAGCCCCACGTGTGTTCATGAAGGTGATTGTGGTTCTTATAGCGGCACTCAGATTACAGGGGATATTTGTGGTTCCATACTTGGATGACTGGTTAGTCAAAGCCGCCTCAGAACAACAATTGAAACTTCACCTACATGCTTGCCATGCACGGTTTTCTGATCAACTTGGAGAAATGGAGTCTCAATCTATCCAATCATCTTCAGTTTCTGAGATTCATCATCAACACTACACTGCGTGCAGAATTATTAGGCAAATGAGTATTTTGACCACATTATCCTCTTTATGCATGTTGTCTTACTCCAAGCTGTATAGGCTCGAAAGCCTACTACCAATTAAGCATATTAGGTGATGTGCATCTCTGTAATGAGAAGGGGTGTGGTCTAATGACATCAACACCCTATATTAGGTGTGCATAATTATTAGGCAACTTCCTTTCCTTTGGCAAAATGGGTCAAAAGAAGGACTTGACAGGCTCAGAAAAGTCAAAAATAGTGAGATATCTTGCAGAGGGATGCAGCACTCTTAAAATTGCAAAGCTTCTGAAGCGTGATCATCGAACAATCAAGCGTTTCATTCAAAATAGTCAACAGGGTCGCAAGAAGCGTGTGGAAAAACCAAGGCGCAAAATAACTGCCTATGAACTGATGAAACACAGAGAGGAAATGCACCAAACAAAAATGCTACTGACTATACTGGGAAGTCATACATGCAGGTATTAAAAGCTGAGACTTTCGCCAATATGTTCCAGTCAGGAAGATATCGGAGCCCATCAATGCACCACGTCACGGTCACTCAGCATGGCAAAGGGTCCTAGCCGCTACTCTAACTATGGTGTGAACATGGTCTGGGGGTGATATAATTCAGCACACAGCCAAGCCTCCACACAAAGGCCCAGCATGAATACTGTGGTAGTACAATGTGAATGAGGCCAGGCCGTGAGCCACACCTATGCCAGACCATGTGATGGAAGTTACCAGGTGCAACAGAGTGTCCAAACACACTCAAATCTAACAAGACAAAAACACAGAAATGAAGTGGCAATTCTGGAGGAGCTGCTCAGCCCCTGACACTGTGGCATGTCTATTTATTGGGGGAGCAGCCCCACCGCATGTGGACCGCAATAATCGACTAACCCCAGCAAAATATGCATACAATGGAGGATGTCGACGCGGTCCACATGCACCACAAGAAGCAAACTACACAGAATGTAGCAAATAAACATATGAAACACAGAGAGGAAATGCACCAAACAAAAATGCTACTGACTATACTGGGAAGTCATACATGCAGGTATTAAAAGCTGAGACTTTCGCCAATATGTTCCAGTCAGGAAGATATCGGAGCCCATCAATGCACCACGTCACGGTCACTCAGCATGGCAAAGGGTCCTAGCCGCTACTCTAACTATGGTGTGAACATGGTCTGGGGGTGATATAATTCAGCACACAGCCAAGCCTCCACACAAAGGCCCAGCATGAATACTGTGGTAGTACAATGTGAATGAGGCCAGGCCGTGAGCCACACCTATGCCAGACCATGTGATGGAAGTTACCAGGTGCAACAGAGTGTCCAAACACACTCAAATCTAACAAGACAAAAACACAGAAATGAAGTGGCAATTCTGGAGGAGCTGCTCAGCCCCTGACACTGTGGCGTGTCTATTTATTGGGGGAGCAGCCTTTGTGTGGAGGCTTGGCTGTGTGCTGAATTATATCACCCCCAGACCATGTTCACACCATAGTTAGAGTAGCGGCTAGGACCCTTTGCCATGCTGAGTGACCGTGACGTGGTGCATTGATGGGCTCCGATATCTTCCTGACTGGAACATATTGGCGAAAGTCTCAGCTTTTAATACCTGCATGTATGACTTCCCAGTATAGTCAGTAGCATTTTTGTTTGGTGCATTTCCTCTCTGTGTTTCATATGTTTATTTGCTACATTCTGTGTAGTTTGCTTCTTGTGGTGCATGTGGACCGCGTCGACATCCTCCATTGTATGCATATTTTGCTGGGGTTAGTCGATTATTGCGGTCCACATGCGGTGGGGCTGCTCCCCCAATAAATAGACACGCCACAGTGTCAGGGGCTGAGCAGCTCCTCCAGAATTGCCACTTCATTTCTGTGTTTTTGTCTTGTTAGATTTGAGTGTGTTTGGACACTCTGTTGCACCTGGTAACTTCCATCACATGGTCTGGCATAGGTGTGGCTCACGGCCTGGCCTCATTCACATTGTACTACCACAGTATTCATGCTGGGCCTTTGTGTGGAGGCTTGGCTGTGTGCTGAATTATATCACCCCCAGACCATGTTCACACCATAGTTAGAGTAGCGGCTAGGACCCTTTGCCATGCTGAGTGACCGTGACGTGGTGCATTGATGGGCTCCGATATCTTCCTGACTGGAACATATTGGCGAAAGTCTCAGCTTTTAATACCTGCATGTATGACTTCCCAGTATAGTCAGTAGCATTTTTGTTTGGTGCATTTCCTCTCTGTGTTTCATATGTTTATTTGCTACATTCTGTGTAGTTTGCTTCTTGTGGTGCATGTGGACCGCGTCGACATCCTCCATTGTATGCATATTTTGCTGGGGTTAGTCGATTATTGCGGTCCACATGCGGTGGGGCTGCTCCCCCAATAAATAGACACGCCACAGTGTCAGGGGCTGAGCAGCTCCTCCAGAATTGCCACTTCATTTCTGTGTTTTTGTCTTGTTAGATTTGAGTGTGTTTGGACACTCTGTTGCACCTGGTAACTTCCATCACATGGTCTGGCATAGGTGTGGCTCACGGCCTGGCCTCATTCACATTGTACTACCACAGTATTCATGCTGGGCCTTTGTGTGGAGGCTTGGCTGTGTGCTGAATTATATCACCCCCAGACCATGTTCACACCATAGTTAGAGTAGCGGCTAGGACCCTTTGCCATGCTGAGTGACCGTGACGTGGTGCATTGATGGGCTCCGATATCTTCCTGACTGGAACATATTGGCGAAAGTCTCAGCTTTTAATACCTGCATGTATGACTTCCCAGTATAGTCAGTAGCATTTTTGTTTGGTGCATTTCCTCTCTGTGTTTCATATGTTTATTTGCTACATTCTGTGTAGTTTGCTTCTTGTGGTGCATGTGGACCGCGTCGACATCCTCCATTGTATGCATATTTTGCTGGGGTTAGTCGATTATTGCGGTCCACATGCGGTGGGGCTGCTC
Source organism: Bufo bufo (assembly GCF_905171765.1). Taxonomy (NCBI): domain Eukaryota; kingdom Metazoa; phylum Chordata; class Amphibia; order Anura; family Bufonidae; genus Bufo; species Bufo bufo. The sequence continues at coordinate 400,298,218 of NC_053393.1, read as the reverse complement.
CCCCAATAAATAGACACGCCACAGTGTCAGGGGCTGAGCAGCTCCTCCAGAATTGCCACTTCATTTCTGTGTTTTTGTCTTGTTAGATTTGAGTGTGTTTGGACACTCTGTTGCACCTGGTAACTTCCATCACATGGTCTGGCATAGGTGTGGCTCACGGCCTGGCCTCATTCACATTGTACTACCACAGTATTCATGCTGGGCCTTTGTGTGGAGGCTTGGCTGTGTGCTGAATTATATCACCCCCAGACCATGTTCACACCATAGTTAGAGTAGCGGCTAGGACCCTTTGCCATGCTGAGTGACCGTGACGTGGTGCATTGATGGGCTCCGATATCTTCCTGACTGGAACATATTGGCGAAAGTCTCAGCTTTTAATACCTGCATGTATGACTTCCCAGTATAGTCAGTAGCATTTTTGTTTGGTGCATTTCCTCTCTGTGTTTCATATGTTTATTTGCTACATTCTGTGTAGTTTGCTTCTTGTGGTGCATGTGGACCGCGTCGACATCCTCCATTGTATGCATATTTTGCTGGGGTTAGTCGATTATTGCGGTCCACATGCGGTGGGGCTGCTCCCCCAATAAATAGACACGCCACAGTGTCAGGGGCTGAGCAGCTCCTCCAGAATTGCCACTTCATTTCTGTGTTTTTGTCTTGTTAGATTTGAGTGTGTTTGGACACTCTGTTGCACCTGGTAACTTCCATCACATGGTCTGGCATAGGTGTGGCTCACGGCCTGGCCTCATTCACATTGTACTACCACAGTATTCATGCTGGGCCTTTGTGTGGAGGCTTGGCTGTGTGCTGAATTATATCACCCCCAGACCATGTTCACACCATAGTTAGAGTAGCGGCTAGGACCCTTTGCCATGCTGAGTGACCGTGACGTGGTGCATTGATGGGCTCCGATATCTTCCTGACTGGAACATATTGGCGAAAGTCTCAGCTTTTAATACCTGCATGTATGACTTCCCAGTATAGTCAGTAGCATTTTTGTTTGGTGCATTTCCTCTCTGTGTTTCATATGTTTATTTGCTACATTCTGTGTAGTTTGCTTCTTGTGGTGCATGTGGACCGCGTCGACATCCTCCATTGTATGCATATTTTGCTGGGGTTAGTCGATTATTGCGGTCCACATGCGGTGGGGCTGCTCCCCCAATAAATAGACACGCCACAGTGTCAGGGGCTGAGCAGCTCCTCCAGAATTGCCACTTCATTTCTGTGTTTTTGTCTTGCCTATGAACTGAGAAAAGTCAAGCGTGCAGCTGCCAAGATGCCACCAGTTTGGCCATATTTCAGAGCTGCAACATCACTGGAGTGCCCAAAAGCACAAGGTGTGCAATACTCAGAGACATGGCCAAGGTAAGAAAGGCTGAAAGACGACCACCACTGAAGAAGACACACAAGCTGAAACGTCAAGACTGGGCCAAGAAATATCTCAAGACTGATTTTTCTAAGGTTTTATGGACTGATGAAATGAGAGTGAGTCTTGATGGGCCAGATGGATGGGCCAGTGGCTGGATTGGTAAAGGGCAGAGAGCTCCAGTCCGACTCAGACGCCAGCAAGGTGGAGGTGGAGTACTGGTTTGGGCTGGTATCATCAAAGATGAGCTTGTGGGGCCTTTTCGGGTTGAGGATGGAGTCAAGCTCAACTCCCAGTCCTACTGCCAGTTTCTGGAAGACACCTTCTTCAAGCAGTGGTACAGGAAGAAGTCTGCATCCTTCAAGAAAAACATGATTTTCATGCAGGACAATGCTCCATCACACGCGTCCAAGTACTCCACAGCGTGGCTGGCAAGAAAGGGTATAAAAGAAGAAAATCTAATGACATGGCCTCCTTGTTCACCTGATCTGAACCCCATTGAGAACCTGTGGTCCATCATCAAATGTGAGATTTACAAGGAGGGAAAACAGTACACCTCTCTGAACAGTGTCTGGGAAGCTGTGGTTGCTGCTGCACGCAATGTTGATGGTGAACAGATCAAAACACTGACAGAATCCATGGATGGCAGGCTTTTGAGTGTCCTTGCAAAGAAAGGTGGCTATATTGGTCACTGATTTGTTTTTGAATGTCAGAAATGTATATTTGTGAATGTTGAGATGTTATATTGGTTTCACTGGTAAAAATAAATAATTGAAATGGGTATATATTTGTTTTTTGTTAAGTTGCCTAATAATTATGCACAGTAATAGTCACCTGCACACACAGATATCCCCCTAAAATAGCTAAAACTAAAAACAAACTAAAAACTACTTCCAAAAATATTCAGCTTTGATATTAATGAGTTTTTTGGGATCATTGAGAACATGGTTGTTGTTCAATAATAAAATTAATCCTCAAAAATACAACTTGCCTAATAATTCTGCACTCCCTGTAGACGAATGACGATCACTCTATCAGACGACTGAAATTCTGAAAATCGTCCAAGGATTCCACCATCTGGTGAAGAACTCACGGGTCTCCATCAGGACAGCGATGAAGCTACTGGGGTCTCTAACCTCAGCGACAGACGGAGTTCCCTGGGCGAGAGCTTATTTTTGTCATCTACAAGCAAATATTTTGGACTTCTGGGACAGGAATCCTCTCTCATTAGACAGATTCCTCAGAATTTACCCTTCCACAAAAGTAGATCTAAAGTAGTGGCTGAAAAAGCTGAGATCTCTGACAGCTCAATCAACAGTGGTTCTCACATCAGATGCATCAAATTGGGGCTGGGGTGCCCATGTAAGAGGGGAATGGTCTAAAGGCAAGTGGCCCTGGGAAGAAAGAACTCTCTCCTCCAACAATAAAGAGTTGAGGGCCATCAAGTTGGCATTGCGTCATTTCCAGCCTACGCTCCTTCAGAAAAATGTACTAGTTCAGGGACAACTTGTCAGCGGTGTATTATATCAACAAGCAGGGAGGGACCAGAAGGCCGTCTCTGTCCAGGGAATGTCGTCAAATTTTTGTGTGGGCAGAAAACTATCTCCACAGTCTAACAGCAGTCCATATACGGGGAACAGAGAACATTGCAGAAGATTGGCTGAGCTGAAATGCAGTACATCCTGCGGAGTGGATATTTTTTCAGATCACCCAGAAGATGGGAATTCCAGATATAGATGATATGGCAAACAGGGAGAATGCCATGACGACCAAATTTTGCTTCCTCTACAAACAGGATCGTCCCTGGGCTCTAGGCGGCCTTCCATTTCATGGAAGAACATGCTGATATATGCTTTTCCCCCCGTTCCTCTCATCATGAGGACTTTGAAGAAGATCATGGTTGAGGCAGAAGCAATTGTGGTGACGACATTTTGGCCCAGGAGGACCTGGTTTCCGCTCGCGTTGTCGCTTTCGAGAGGCAGATATTGGAAACTTCCACTGTGCCAAGATTTTCTATCCCAAGCTCATCTGTACCATCCAGATTTGTCCAGACTCCATTTAACGGCTTGGAGAATGAGCGGACCAAACTTGCAAGCCAGGGCCTTTCCAATGCGGTCATAGATACAATCATGTCTTCCAAGAGACCATCTACAATGAAAACCTATTCAAGGGTTTGGAGAATTTATTTGAAGTGGTGTTCCAATCATAATGCAGAACATGACACTCTGGCGGCGGTTCTTCAGCTTTTAGAGGAAGGCTTTGACAATGGTCTGAAGTATAACACATTAAAGGTTCACTTCACAGCCATTAATGCTCACCTAAGTGGAAGATTGACCAAACAAAATGTGGTACATAGGTTGTTTTTTTGTTTTTTGTAAATACTTTATTTTCAGTATTATTTTTATCAAATTCGATAAACATTTCAGTTACAATCTGATCATTTTTCTCAAATATATATGATGTACATATATGTTTAAGAGGAGATCTCCTTTGGTTACAAATGTACATATATTCTGTCTTCTAACATCAGATATCCTAAATATAATATTCTGGGTTGCCCCGGATGTCGAGCTTATTGTTGCTTAATAGAATCAGAACCTTGAGAAGGAACAAGGAGGGATGGGGTAATGTAAAGGGGGGCGGTGGTACATAGGTTTTTAAAGCAATTAAGAACCTAAGACCAATAGTTCATCCTCCAGTTCTCACATGGGACTTAACAATAGTTCTTAAGCAACTTACCTTGCCACCCTTCGAATCTCTGGAAACGGCCTCAATAAAATATATATCCTTTAAAACTCTCTTTCTTGTTGCTATTACATCTGCGAAAAGAGTAGAACTGCTAGCCTTGTCCTCCAGAGAGCCTTAACTCATTGATCTCTCTTACCGCCTAGTTCTTAGATTCCTCCCATGTTTTCTACCTAAAGTTAATTCTGCAATTAATCTGAATCAAGAAATAGTACTACAAGTATTAAGAGATAATCCTGAAGACTCTCAAGAACAGTCTCTACATTTGCAGAACGTAAGAAGACCGGCGGTCCTCTTTTATAGCATCACAAAAATTCAGTAGGGACGAAAACTTCTTCCTCCAGTTTGCAGGCCCGAATAAGGGTAAGAATGCCTCAAATGCTTCACTGTCCAGGTGGATTTAAAATGTCATCTCAGACGCATATCAACTGGATGGTCGGGATGCTCCTTTTCCTCTAAAAGCGCTCCACGTCAACCTCATGGGCAGATTTGGCACAAATTCCGCTGGATCTAATTTGTAAAGCTGCCTCATGGTCCTCAGCTTCTACGTTTGTAAAACACTACAGCCTGAACAGCTCAGCACTAGAAGGGGCAGCTTTTGGCAAAAGAGTGATCGAGGAAGCAGTTGGTGTATAACCCTCCCTTGATTTTTTTTTTTTCTATTGCTACAGAACTCCCATTATGTGCTGCCGTAGGACGTCCAGTAAGTAATAAAATTTACTCACCAAAATTTTCATTTCCTGGAGTTCGTAGGCAGCACAACTTCCCTCCCTTAATAAATATGTTATTGCTGCAGATAATACATGGTCTTGTCTTGTGTGCGCTACCCTTTATAGGCACCAAAAGGGGAAGGGCCCAAGCGATTGATTGCATATTTAATTAATATTGCCGATTAACATGTCTTCTGCTTTGAGTAGGGGGGTCAATCGAGTTAACCCATTGTGTGCTGCCTACATGTTCTTGTGTTGTGTAAGATGTCTTTCATTCTGACTGAAAAGTTTTCATCAGCTATATGTAAGGCTGAGTTCAGATCTGCGTTTTTTTTCTTAGGCGGTGGAACAGACTGCCGGATCCCCATTCCCTGTAATAGGATCTGGCCACTTACTGGCATATGTGCCAGCTTTCGGGCGGACAAAAAAAATGCTACATGTAGCATTATTTTGTTTGGCCAAGGTCTGGCATGTACGTCGGATACAGTGAATTTCAGCAGTCTGTTCCCCTGACGGAACAGACTGCCGGAATTAAGGATGCAGATGTGAACCCAGCCTAAAAAGTGTACATGGAGTCACCACTGCAAGCAGTGTCACAGCTCTAAATAGGGCTATTCCTTGGGCCTAGTTCACATTTTAGTTATTTGGTCAATTATTTCCATCAGTTATTGTGAGCCAAAACCAGTAGTGAAACCTACTCATTTGTCAGTGCAAACTAGCCAGCCCAGGGTGAGGAAAGGGCATTATTAGAGCTATGGCACTGTGAGGGTTTAGCCATTGAGCCTTGCTCCAGGACTTCCACAGTCACTAAATGTGGTTACATCTGGCCTATAGACCACTATAGGGGCAAGGAGAACAAGGTGTTCAAGAAATTTTTGCTACACCAATGAGATCAGTGTCAGCTGGAGACCTAACTTAGGGCTCATGCACACAACTGTGTGTATTTTGCAGTCCGTGTGCATTCCTTATTTTACGGAACATAACAGCTGGCCCCTGATAGAACAGTCCTATCCTTGTCCGTAATGTGGACAATAATAGGACATTTGCTATTTTTTTGTGGAACGAACATGCGGAAACGGAATGCACACGGAGTAACTGTTTGTTTGTTTTTTTACAGACCCATTGAAATGAATGGTTCCACATACAGTCCGCAAAAAAAAAAAAGAATAAACATGGAAATACGTTCATGAACCCTTAGAAATGTTACAGAACATAAAACACACTGGGGGTCATTTGCAAAGATTGGTGTAAAAAGCCAGTTTCCCCTTTTGCATTGGCTTTCTTGTCATTAGATATGGCTAGTTTATGACATTCTACGCCGCGGCAGTCGGCTCTTAGTTGTAACCCGACGTATAAAAGCATTGGGTTACATTGTGATCTGCTGGCAGCCCGTGCCACTGCAGATTGCAGTGACCATGCTGTCATCAGACAGGTGTGCCGTGGCCAGCGGTGTGGTTGTATTACACGCTTGTAGCACTGCTGGAGTTGCATAGCATTATGTTTGGGTCCATTCAGACGTTGTGGATATGCAAAACACCATCACCGGCAATGTGCGTTCCGCATTTCACGGACTGCACATCGCCAGCACCATTATAGAAAATGCAGTTGCGGACAAGAATAGCACATGTTCTATATTTTTTCTGGAACGGAATTGGGGATCCGGAAGTGCGGATGCGGAGAACAGCACATAGTGTGCTGTCCGCACCCGTTCAGCATAATTGTGGAACGGATACGGACGTCTGAATGGAGCCTTAGTTTGTAGTTTCTTAAAAAACAACAGGAGAGCAGCAACTGAAGTTTAAAGAAACACTCTGGTATTTTACCAGTTTACACGCTTAGCGCCACCATCCAAAGATACACTCCTGAAAGGTGTGTACACAGTATTTATTATTTTACTAGCTGATATAGCGGTGACATATCCCACAGCGCTTTACAGACATTATCACTCGCTGTCCCCAGTGGGGCTCACAATATAAGTGTGAGTGTGGGAGGAAACACACGCAAACAAAGGGAGAACATACAAACTCTATGCAGTTGTGTCCTTGGTCAGATCGAACCTAGGCATTGTGCAATATTATTCTGAGAGCATGTGGAAGGAAACATACAATTCCTCATTGTAGACTAAAAAGGAGAAGAACAGGGGAATTAATTTTTATTAATAGCTATATTACACTTGTCGTGAAGCCCTAACTCCCCAGATGTTTTGTGTGCCGTCCTTGTGCTATTAGTTTCCCCGTCTCTTTATTAACCAGATCTACAGTTGCAAACGCCAATGTTCTTCCTTGCTTCAAAATTTGTGCAGTGATGAGAACGGATTCTCCGATTTTGGCAGCATTCATATACCTTTAAGAAAGCAGAAGACATTTTAGAGACATTTTGCACCCTTTTAAAGGGGTATTCCCATCTTAGACAATGGGGGCATATTGCTAGGATATGCCCCCATTGTCTGATAGGTGCGGGTCCCACCTCTGGGACCCGCACCTACAAGGAGAACGGAGCCGGGGAGAGTTGTGGCTGGAGGACCCCGGGTTTCTCGAGGTCCGTCCACCACCAGGCGCAGCTCCCCGCCTCTCCCATTGAAGTGAATGGGAACGCACCGCGCATGTGCAGCCACCGCTCCCATTCATTTCTATGGGGCCGACGGAAATAGCCGAGCCAGCGCTCGGCTATTTTCGGCGGCTCCATAGAAATTAAAGGAGGGCGGCTGCGCATGCGCCCTCTTCAACTTTCTACGCTCCGTTCTCCTTGTAGGTGCGGATCCCAGAGGTGGGACCCGCACCTATCAGACAATGGGGGCATATCCTAGCGATATGCCCCCATTGTCTAAGATGGGATAACCCCTTTAAGAATACTTATTAGAAAACTGCAGAACATTAACACCTCACAAGTCTGCCTCTTAGGCCTCCTGCACACGACCGTTGTGCCGTTTTCCGTTTTTTTTCACGGACCCATTGACTTTCAATGGGTCCGTGGAAAAAACGGAAAATGCACCGTTTTGCAGCCGCATCCGAGATCCGTGTTTCCTGGCCGTGAAAAAAATATGACCTGTCCTATTTTTTTCACGGCCAACGGTTCACGGACCCATTCAAGTCAATGGGTCCATGAAAGAACACGGATGCACACAAGATTGGCATCCGTGTCCGTGATCCGTGGCCGCAGGTTAGTTTTTATACAGACGGATCCGAAGATCCGTCTGCATAAAAGCTTTGAAAACTCAGAACCGACAGTATATTCTAACACAGAAGCGTTCCCATGGTGATGGGGACGCTTCTAGTTAGAATACACTACAAACTGTGTACAAGACTGCCCCCTGCTGCCTGGCAGCACCCGATCTCTTACAGGGGACCGTGATCAGCACAATTAACCCCTTTAGGTGCGGCACCTGAAGGGGTTAATTGTGCTGATCACGGCCCCCTGTAAGAGATCAGGGCTGCCAGGCAGCAGGGGGCAGACCCTCCCCCCCCCTCCCCAGTTTGAATATCATTGGTGGCCAGTGCGCCCCCCCCCCCTCTATTGTAATAATAGGTTGGTGGCCAGTGCGGCCCCCCCCCTCCCTCTATTGTAAAAATTCGTTGGTGGCACAGTGTGCGCCCCCCATCGGCCCCCCCTCCCTCTATAGCATTAACAACATTGGTGGCCAGTGTGCGGCCTCCCATCTCTCCCCCCCCCCCCATTAATTGGTGGCAGCGGAGTTCCGATCGGAGTCCCAGTTTAATCGCTGGGGCTCCGATCGGTAACCATGGCAACCAGGACGCTACTACAGTCCTGGTTGCCATGGTTACTTAGCAATAGTACAATAGTAGAAGATTCATACTTACCGGCTGCTGCGATGTTCGTGTCCGGCCGGGAGCTCCACCTACTGGTAAGTGACAGGTCTATGCGGCGCAATGCTAAATGAACTGTCACTTCCCAGTAGAAGGAGCTCCCGGCCGGACACGAACATCGCAGCTCCCCGGTAAGTATGAATCTTTTACTATTGTACTATTGCTAGTAACTTGCTGCCACCAATGATCGGGGGGGGGGGGGATGGGAGGCCGCACACTGGCCACCAATGTTGTTAATGCTATAGAGGGAGGGGGGGGGGGGGGCAATGGGGGGCGCACAGTGCCACCAACGATTTATTACAATAGAGGGAGGAAGGGGGGGGGCACACTGTGCCACCAACGAATTATTACAATAGAGGGAGGAAGGGGGGGGGGGGGGGCCGCACTGGCCACCAATGATATTCAAACTGGGGAGGGGGGGGGGGGTCTGCCCCCTGCTGCCTGGCAGCCCTGATCTCTTACAGGGGGATGTGATAGTACAATTAATCCCTTCAGGTGCGGCACCTGAGGGGTTAATTGTGCTGATCACGGCCCCCTGTAAGAGATCGGATGCTGCTAGGCAGCAGGGGGCAGTCATGTACACAGTTTGTAGTATATTTTAACTAGAAGCGTCCCCATCACCATGGGAACGCCTCTGTGTTAGAATATACTGTCGGAAATGAGGTTTCACCATCTAACTCATATCCGACAGTATATTCTAACATAGAGGCGTTCCCATGGTGATGGGGACGCTTCAAGTTAAAATATACCATCGGATTGGAGAAAACTCTGATCCGATGGTATAAAAGGGACTCCAGACTTTACATTGAAAGTCAATGGGGACGGATCCGTTTGAAATGGCACCATATTGTGTCAACGTCAAACGGATCCGTCCCCATTGACTGCGCCACCAATGTTTTTACTATTGGGATGGGGGGGGGCGCACTGCGCCACCAATGAAGATACCTCTCTTTCACATACAGGAGGCGGGAGCTGGCTGCAGAGTCACATAGCCGGCTCCCGACCTCTATGAGCGGTAGCTGCGATCCGCGGCACCTAAGGGGTTAACTACCGCGGACCGCAGCTGCCGTTCATAGAGGTCGGGAGCTGGCTATGTGATTCTGCAGCCAGCTCCCGCCTCCTGTATATGAATTAATGAAAGACTCATCTTCATTGGTGGCGCAGCGGCCACAGCCCCTCCCCTCCTCTTGTCTCCTCTCCTGCCATTGGCGGCAGCAGCATCACAGGGGGAGGAGACACTGCTTCCTTCTCCCCTGTGCTGCGGAGGGAACACAGAACGCGCTGAGAGCAGCGTGATCTGTGTTCCCAATACGTTATCGGTATATCGGCAAAATAGATGCCGATAACGTTCAAAATCCTCAATATCGGCCGATAATATCGGTAAAACCGATAATCGGTCGATCCCTACTCTTAGGTCTCAGATCCGATGGTTCATAGAGACAACTACAGGTGTGTTTAAAGGCTTTTTTCCTTTTAAACAAAACCCTACGGGAGCCTTAAAGGGGTTATCCAAGAAAGAATATTGATGACCTAGCCAGAGGATAGGTCATCAGTATCACACTGGCGGGGGTCAGAGTCCCAGTGCCCCCACTGATCAGCTGTTTCGGGAAGCTGAGGCGCTCACTGGAGCTCTGGTGGGGGTGACAGCATCCCAGGTGCTTACCAAGCACAGCGCCGTACATTATATAGCGGCTGAATATTCATGATTATACTCACTGTGCTTCCAAGGATCCTTCTGCCACATCAAAGGCTTGTCTCAGATTTGCTCACTAGGTTACCAACTACTTTTTGGATTACACCACAACCGTACTAAGGATACATTCAGATGACTAAATGTTTTGTGGTCCGTAAATTGCGGATCCGCAGAACACGGATACTGGCTACGTGCGTTCCACATTTTGTGAAACGCACAGGGCTAGCCCTATATAGAAATGCCTATTTTTATCTGGACATGCTCTAGATTTTTTTGTGGGGCCGCGGAACGGAACTACGGATGCAGATCCATTAAAATTAATAGGTCCACACCCGTTCCGCAAAATTGCGGAACGGATGCGGACCCAGAAATACAACCGTCTGAATGAGCCATAAGGTAGGTATGTGTATGATACGAGGTAGCCCACAAAGAAGTGATCAGTGTTGGACTTTAGCTCTCATGCATTATTGGCTGTTTTTACAGAGCCATACGTACTAGGGCTTCTACAGAGAGGCCGACTCCTCTCAGTAGGTCTTGGATTTCATATACTGTAGAATTATTATTATTTTTATGTTATACATCTGTCTGATTCCTTAAAGGGGTTGTCCAGGATTTTGATGGCTGATCCTCAGACTAGATCATCGATATCAGATCAGCAAAGGTCTGACACCCCGAACAGTTCTAGCACTGACACTGCACAGATCTGTCTATTGTGTAGTGGATGGAGCTGGTTACTGCGGCATGGCTCCTATTGAAATGAATGGGAGCAGCAGTGAATGGGGGTCCCAAACCTGTTAGCCCCCTAGATTTTGAATGGAGGAGCAACACACATACTGGGCACCGCTCCATCCTTAGTGCAGTCCTACAGTGTGTAGGAATTGGATTTTGGGACCCCCTGCTCTAGTGGAGTACCTATAGATAATACAGGTGTCACCTACCTTGTGTTTTAAGTGGTAAACATATTTTGTTTGAAAAACCACTTAAAGACTATGCCCTGATGCCCGCACATCTAATGAACTAGATCAAAAACCTACTTCTAATCTCTCCAAGCATCCTGACTTACGTAATGTTCATGTCCACGCTGACTCCTGCAGCTCCTCTCTCTGTGTTCAGCAAAGCAGCAGTGGAAACCGTATCGACCAAGGTAGCCGTGAAGCCGCCATGCATGGTGCCAAGATTATTTGTGTGCTCCTCATCAACTTTCAGCTCACAGACAATTTTACCAGGACTTGCAGACACAAGCTGGAGCTGGGGAATTTACAAGAAGCACAAAATAGGTTGTTATCCTGAAGAATGGTGACCTGCTGCGTTTCATCAAGTGGCTCCTCAGGACTTTCATTTTGAATCTTTATCCTTAGGATCTGACTCCCAGGACCCTGCTGATCACACATCTCCATACACTGTGGTGGCTGACTGAATGGGACCAGACTGCAGTATCCAGGCACAGCCATTACACAGAGTATGGAGCCGTGCTCGGCTTTGGTACACAGACGATCACAGGGACACCAGGAGTCAGACCCCCAGGAATCTGATATTGATATCCTAAGAATAGGCCAGGAGTATTACAGTCCCTGAAAACCAGGGGCGTAGCTAAAAGCTCATGGGCCCTGGTGCAAGAGTTTAGCTTGGGCCGCCGTCCCTCACTGCTTGTTGGCAAGGGGCAGGGGAGCACATAGCCTTTCTGCTGCCTGAGGCAAACATTGAAAGGGCACCCCCTCATACCAAATTCTTAACCTAACCCCTTACCTCCAGCCAGAGGGGTAACTTGACCAGCATACACTTTCTATAATGCCAGTGTCTTATGTGGCACAAGGGTCTTTGGGCCCCCTCAGACTCCTGGGCCCGGTAGCGACTGCTACCTCTGCACCCCCTATAGCTACGCCCCTGCTGAAAACCTCTTCAATATCTGATTGGTGGGCGTCCTACACCCTGCATCAGCTATTCCTGAGTGGTTCCAGCAGCCAAAACTACAGCTCCATCCAGTGTATAGAGGATGAAGCTACTTCCAGGAAATAAGCTGCTGCCAGACACATCTCCTCTCTTGTCACTGAAAACACATGCATGCTCGGCCAAACCCAGTATGCATGTGTGTGTGCTTGGATTACTAGCTGTCAGCCATTCGAGAAGCAGGGCAGCTTTATCTCTGTGGAGAATGCACTTCAGAAGCAGTAAACCACTGGTTGCTACGGGTAACCGTACACCCAGCTCACATTCACAGCGTCATACCTTGCTCATAACTCGGTCAAATCCAGGCGTGTCTAGGTAAGTTTTGAACAGCGTTCTTAACGCACTTAACGATGAAGCGCTCATGGCTACCGGGCACAGTGCAGGTCACCTCCAAGTGCAGTTACATGCCGGCAAACCCCGCCCCCGTGTGGAGACGTTACTGATAAGCAGAAGTTGTGAACCTTTCGTTTCCGCAACGGAGCTATTTTACCGTGTAACTGCGCGCGGCGCTATAGCAAATAAAGAAAAAAATTAAACATTTAATTAACTGGTTACTTTACTTCCGCATTCCAGCTTGGAACGCATCACATGATTTCAACTTTTAACTACGATTGGCTTTTAACATGTCCGTCAATCTCGCGATAATATTGGTCGAGAGCTCTTAGCTAACAGAAGCACGGCTCCCTGCAGCGAGCACGGGGATTGGACGGTTCGGGAGGCGTCTGTTCTGCTGCCATTCCTAGGTAGGCGTGGTTTGTTGGCTGCTGTCTCACTCTCAGTACGGTAGCGACTAAACTCCGAGTCCAGACACGAAACGGACCTTCTGACGTCACACTATCACGTGACCTTTCTAGGTCACGTGGGTCTGCAGCCAGCGCGCGCTTCTATTTCAGTGCTGTTACCATTACAGTAGTGTGGGATTGTATGATGGGGGGGCTCTATGGTGTGGGATTGTATGATGGGGGGGCTCTATGGTGTGGGATTGTATGATGGGGGGGCTCTATGGTGTGGGATTGTATGATGGGGGGGCTCTATGGTGTGGGATTGTATGATGGGGGGGCTCTATGGTGTGGGATTGTATGATGGGGGGGCTCTATGGTGTGGGATTGTATGATGGGGGGGCTCTATGGTGTGGGATTGTATGATGGGGGGGCTCTATGGTGTGGGATTGTATGATGGGGGGGCTCTATGGTGTGGGATTGTATGATGGGGGGGCTCTATGGTGTGGGATTGTATGATGGGGGGGCTCTATGGTGTGGGATTGTATGATGGGGGGGCTCTATGGTGTGGGATTGTATGATGGGGGGGCTCTATGGTGTGGGATTGTATGATGGGGGGGCTCTATGGTGTGGGATTGTATGATGGGGGGGCTCTATGGTGTGGGATTGTATGATGGGGGGGCTCTATGGTGTGGGATTGTATGATGGGGGGGCTCTATGGTGTGGGATTGTATGATGGGGGGGCCCTATGGTGTGGGATTGTATGATGGGGGGGCTCTATGGTGTGGGATTGTATGATGGGGGGGCTCTATGGTGTGGGATTGTATGATGGGGGGGCTCTATGGTGTGGGATTGTATGATGGGGGGGCTCTATGGTGTGGGATTGTATGATGGGGGGGCTCTATGGTGTGGGATTGTATGATGGGGGGGCTCTATGGTGTGGGATTGTATGATGGGGGGGCTCTATGGTGTGGGATTGTATGATGGGGGGGCTCTATGGTGTGGGATTGTATGATGGGGGGGCTCTATGGTGTGGGATTGTATGATGGGGGGGCTCTATGGTGTGGGATTGTATGATGGGGGGGCTCTATGGTGTGGGATTGTATGATGGGGGGGCTCTATGGTGTGGGATTGTATGATGGGGGGGCATTGTAATATTGGATGCAGGGGGGTTGCTGTGTGATTTGGTATGTGGGGGGGGGGGGGGCGCAGTGTGATTTTGTTTGCAGGCTGCTATCTGGGGGGCCACGTTGTATGTCACATGTTTTGCTAAATAGAACAGGTTTTCATCTTCTCCGCACCCGATATTTATTCTTATATATTTTCTACTGTACAAGTCGAAGTGAAAGCTGCAGGTTTTACTGTTTCTAATAAAAACTTATTGTTGAACCCAAAAACATGTATTCTATATTTTTATGTTCATTTCTCTATTTTTTTTAAAATAATTTTTTATTGCAGTTTTTCTGTATTCTCGGCGCTTGTAGCTGTGCATAGAGACGGCCGCAGACGTAAATAATGGTCAGTGTTGAGTGAAGCTTCAGATGCTTCATTCAAAACTTGGGAATAATACTGTACAGTGTAGGGGTGCACCGAAATTCCGGCAGCCGAAAATATCGGCCAAAAATGTACCTAATCCATTTCGGCCGATATTGTTACATATCGGCCGAAAATATGGGGTGTGGGATTTGTCGCTCACCATCTGCGGGCGGGCGGTTTACTTTGAGTCACTGCATCTTTATTTTACCTTACAATCATGACGCTCCAGTAACAACTCTGCAGGCAGAGCGGAGGGCGGCGTAACGTCACTTACTCACGTGATGCACCTGCTCCGCCTCCTTTATTCATAAAGTGGGCGGAGCAGGTGCGTCACGTGAGTAAGTGACGTTACGCCGCCCTTCCTGCAGAGTTGTTACTGGAGCGTCATGATTGTAAGGTAAAATTAAAGATGCAGTGAGTGATACTGTGAGTAGCAGGGCCGGGGCTGTTATGGGTAGGGGGATCGGTCTATGGCACTGCTATGGGGAGGGGGGGATCTGTGCACTGTTATGCCCATAACAGTGCACATATCCCCCCCTCCATAACAGCGCCACCCACAGATCCCCCTCTCCATAACAGCGCCACCCACAGACCCCCCCCCCCCCTCCATAACAGCGCCACCCACAGATCCCCCTCTCCATAACAGAGCCACCCACAGATCCCCCTCTCCATAACAGCGCCACCCACAGATCCCCCTCTCCATAACAGAGCCACCCACAGATCCCCCTCTCCATAACAGCGCCACCCACAGATCCCCCTCTCCATAACAGCGCCACCCACAGATCCCCCCCCTCCATAACAGAGCCACCCACAGATCCCCCCCCCCTCCATAACAGCGCCACCCACAGATCCCCCTCTCCATAACAGAGCCACCCACAGATCCCCCCTTCCATAACAGAGCCACCCACAGATCCCCCTCTCCATAACAGCGCCACCCACAGATCCCCCTCTCCATAACAGAGCCACCCACAGATCCCCCCCCTCCATAACAGAGCCACCCACAGATCCCCCCCCCCTCCATAACAGCGCCACCCACAGATCCCCCTCTCCATAACAGAGCCACCCACAGATCCCCCCTTCCATAACAGCGCCACCCACAGATCCCCCTCTCCATAACAGCGCCACCCACAGATCCCCCTCTCCATAACAGCGCCACCCACAGATCCCCCTCTCCATAACAGCGCCACCCACAGATCCCCCTCTCCATAACAGCGCCACCCACAGATCCCCCTCTCCATAACAGCGCCACCCACAGATCCCCCTCTCCATAACAGCGCCACCCACAGATCCCCCTCTCCATAACAGCGCCACCCACAGATCCCCCTCTCCATAACAGCGCCACCCACAGATCCCCCTCTCCATAACAGCGCCACCCACAGATCCCCCTCTCCATAACAGCGCCACCCACAGATCCCCCTCTCCATAACAGCGCCACCCACAGATCCCCCTCTCCATATATAATATGATTTATTAAATTCATGAAAAAGAATTATTAATAAAATCATTAAAAAAAAAGTATTTTAAAAGTATTTGAGCAAAAAGGCAGTTTCGGTCAAGGGCATCCAGAATTTTCGGTTTCGGACCAGAATTTTCATTTCGGTGCACCCCTAGTACAGTGATTAGTCTCTGTACAGTCTAAGGCTACATTCACACGTCCGTGGTGTGTTGCGGACCCGTAAATTGCGGGTCTGCAACAAACCAGCCCGTCGCCCCCATAGAAATGCCTATTCTTGTCCGCAAGCTGCGGACAAGAATAGGACATGCTCTATCTTTTTGAGGAGCTGCGGACCCAAAATCGGGGCCGCGCTCTGCAATTGCGGCTGCAGACAGCACACTGTGTGCTGTCCGCATCCATTCCGTCCCCATAGAGAATGAATGGGTCCGCACCCATTCCGCAAAATTGCGGAAAGGATGCGGACCCATTTTGCGGACGTGTGAATGGAGCCTTACAATGTATGGGCTCCTCGGAGCCGAAGTAAGTTATTCACGAAGTTGCACGAGACTCCATTGAATAACTCAGGTAGTTGATTTTTAAAGTGGAAAAACACTTTAAAACTTTAATCAGAACTCTGCTTCGGTTCAGAGGTTCTAGAATGGACCGAAGCCGAGTTCGGTTTCAAGTTTTAAAGTGTTTTTCGACTTAAAAAATCAACTACAGTGATACCTCGGTTCACGAACTTAATTCGTGAACTGACTCTGGTCGCGAACCGAATTGGTTGTGAACCGAGGCACATTTTCCCATAGGGTTCAATGTAAATCCGGTTAATCCGTGCTGACCTTTTTTTGGGGGTTTTTGAAGCACAAAAATATGAAACAAATTACAATACACATTAGTACAGTATAGTATAGCTCAATGGTTATTTTCTTCACAACCTTGCTGTCACCTTTACTACTGCTCTGCACTTTCTTTTTGCCACCATGCTTGCGCTGCACATTCTTGTCACCTGCATTTCCACTTTGCACATTGTCACTTGCATTTCCACTTTGCACATTGTCACCTGCATTGCTGTTCTTGTCACCTTCATTGCTGCTCCGCACTTTCTTCTTTCCACTATGCTTCTTGGGAGCCATATTGGGTGTCCAATAAACTGTACAGTACTGTATGTGCTAAAAAGCACACCAAAAATCAAAAAATCACTTAAAATGTTTGCAGAGTACTCACAGTACTTCTTTCTGTGTCTCTTCTTCTCTCCACGGTCTTCCTACAGGAAGTCACGACCATGTGACAGCCTGGAAATAGCATTAAAAAGGCTGCGGCTCCTGTTCGTGAACCGAGGCGGAGTTCGTGAACCGGAGCATATTTTTATGAACTTTTCTGTTCGTGAACCGAGTTGTTCGTGAACAGAAGCGTTCGTGAACCGAGGTATCACTGTACCTGAGTTATTCAGTGGTGTCTCTCGCAACTTCATGAATAACTAACTTCGGCTCCTCGGAGCCCATACATTCTAAGACTACGTAGATTAATCACTGTACAGTATTAATCCGAAGTTTTAAATGAAGCGACTTCGGATGAAGCCTCCAACGCTCACGGCCCTTGACACCAACAATGGCCTAACAGACGCACACATTACACCGCCCCGCGGATCTGTGAGGAGCAGCATTTACCGCTACAAGGGGACTCCCTGTACAATGCTTTAACCCCTTTGTGACCACCCAACGTAAATATACAGTCCTGATCAAAAGATCACTTGAAAAATGGCAAAAAATCCTATTTATCATGGCTGGATCTTAACAAGGTTCCAAGTGGAGCTTCAACAAGCAACAAGAAGAGATGGGAGTGAGACAAAACATTTTTTGAGCATTCAATTTAATGAAAACAACGAATAAACTGAAACAGGCTGTTTTTTAGCTGATCAAAAGTTTAGGACCAAACCTCCAAAAAAAACTAAACCAACTTCCAAACATGAACTCAGTAATGAGTAGCTCCGCCGTTATTGTTTCGGCATGCTTGATGCAAGCGTTTCCATGAGGTGAGTGGGAACATTTCTCCAAGTGGTGAAGACGGCCGCACGAAGGCCATCTACTGTCTGGAACTGTTGTCCATTTTTGTAAACTTCCCTTGCCATCCATCCCCAAAGGTTCTCAATTGGATTTAGATCAGGGGAACACGCAGGATGGGCCAAAAGAGTGATGTTATTCTCCTGGAAGAAGTCCCTTGTCCTGCGGCCATTGTGTACTGTAGCGTTGTCCTGTTGAAAAACTCAATCGTTACCACACAGACGAGGGCCCTCAGTCATGAGGAATGCTCTCTGCAACATCAGGACATAGCCAGCAGCCGTTTGACGCCCCTGCACTTCCTGAAGCTCCATTGTTCCACTGAAGGAAAAAGCACCCCAGACCATTATGGCGCCCCATCCACTGTGGCGCGTAGAAAACATCTCCGGTGGGATCTGCTTGTCATGCCAGTAACGTTGGAAACCATCAGGACCATCAAGGTTACATTTTTTCCCACCTTTTAATGTCCCATGTTTGGTGCTCTCTTGCAAAGTCCAAACGAGCAGTTCTGTGGCGTTCAAGGAGACGAGGTCTTTGAAGATGTTTTTTGTTTTTGAAGCCCTTCAGTCTCAGATGCCGTCTGATGGTTATGGGGCTGCAGTCAGCACCAGTAAGGGCCTTGATTTGGGTCGACGATCGTCCAGTGTCTTGACCGACAGCCAATTGGATCCTAAGGCTCAGGGCTGGTGACATTTTTTTGGGTTCTTCCACTTGACTTTTTTGTTCCATAACCCTCAGGATCATTTAAAGGGTTTCTACCACCAGAAATACCGTTATGTAGCTGACTGATATAGCGATGCGCTAATGTCAGCACTACATAACAGTATGTTTCTAACATTAGTCCCTGCAGCACTATGCTAATGAGCCTCTAGGTGCTATGTGGGCGTAAAATCAGCACCTAGAGGCTCCGTCCACTCACCCTTTATCCCGCCAGGTCCAGTGTTCTGCCCGCCCCGCTCCTCTTGATTGATGCCAGTGTTCTCTGCATCGTTGGTGAAATCCCGCGCCTGCGCCGTTCACTTCGGCGCAGTGAGTGAAGGCCGCTCTCCTGAAGCCGGCTTCCTCACTGTGACGTATCCGGCGCAGTGAGGAATCCAGCACCAGGATTGCATCATTCACTCACTGTGCCGAAGACAGAAGTGAACGGCGCGGGATTTCGTCAACGATGCGGTGGACTGTGCCATCAATCAAGAGGAGCGGGGCGGGCAGAACAGAGGACCTGGGCGGGATAAAGGGTGAGTGGACGGAGCCTCTAGGTGCTGATTTTACACCCACATAGCACCTAGAGGCTCATTAGCATATAATAAAAGTGCTTTTTTTTTACAAAAACGGCTGCAGGGACTAATGTTAGAAACATACTGTTATGTAGTGCAGACATTAGCGCATCGCTATATCAGTCAGCTACATAACAGTATTTCTGGTGGTGGAAACCCTTTAAGAAATTCCAAATGACTGTCTTCCTGCATCCCACCTCAGCAGCGATGGAGCGCTGTGAGAGACCCTGCTTATGCAGTTCAACAACCCGACCACCTTCAAAAAGGGAGAGTTTTTTTGCCTTTGCCATCACAACGTGTGACTACTTGACAGAAAATGACAATGAATCCACATCTTTGCACAGATTTGGCCTTTTAAAGGCATGTGGTCCTAAAATTTGGATCAGCTGAAAAACAGCCTGTTTCAGTTTAATCGTTGTTTTCATTAAATTGAATGCTCAAAAAATGTTTTGTCTCACTCTCATTTCTTCTTGTTGCATGTTGAAGCTCTACTTGGAACCTTGTTAAGATCCAACAATGTAAAATATGATTTTTTGCCATTTTTCAAGTGGTCTTAAACTTTTGATCAGGACTGTAACTCGGTGGGTGGGTATTTAAATATGGCAGCCGCTCTCGAGCACCATAGCTGCTGGGTGCTGTTTTAACCCCTTAAGGACCCATGATGTACATGTATGTCATATCTTGATGGGACTTAAAAGACCCATGACGTACATGTACTTCATGAGGTCTGGGGGAAGAACGGGGTGGAATCGCTGCACCATGGCTGCTCTTACCGGTAGGCAGCTATGCCGGGAAAGAGCAGCATGGTGCCGATCCACCCCCCCCCCTGCAGCTCCAAGCGCTGTGATTGGATGATCAATGTGTCGGTCACATCGCAGCACAGGAAGCTGTCAGCAGCTGCGGGGAGGGTCGGGAGGAGGTCAGGGGACAGTGGCCGGTGCTGAGCTGGTCAGCACCGGTCACATCCGAGGTGAGGCAGGGGACACCAGTGTTTTGGGTCCCCTGCCAGCGCTGCGATTATCTAAAACAACGCTCCAGCCAATGGCAGCGCTATAGCTGCACAGGAAGAGGCAGAACGTCCCTGCATGCAGCCATTCTAGCTGGTGACTGCTTGCAGAGAGGTTCTGTGCTGCTGTGGCTTGCTGGGACTTGTGCTGTACCACCACTACGAATTTAACGCCTTTGCATGCTGAAAAGAAGAATGAACAACAACATCTGGAATAGCTGCACAATTTATTTATTTTTTTCATTTGCAGCTGTTCCAGATCCCTCTGTTCCTGTCCCCCCCCCCCCCCCATCCTTTTTTTTACGGACACCATTTGGTCCGTGCACTTTTTTTGGTATTTTATTTAATTTTTTAACCATTTTCCAGCTCTGCATCACTTTTTCTGTGTGCGAGCAGTGACTGCTAAGTGCTTTTCAGTGCATACCTCCCTGATCAGCACCTGCGGATTATTTGTGCAGATTTGTTTGTAAATTATTTTCATATTTTATTTTTTTGGGTTAAAAAAGAACTGGTAGTTAGGGCTTTATATAAATATATATAGAGTTATATATATATTTATATATATATATATATATATATATATATATATATATATATAATAGCAGCACGCACAATCAGTAGTGTGCTCAGTAGCATCTGCACATTTGAGGTTTTTTTTCACATTTGTGTGTGAAAAAATAACTGCAGTTAGTGGTAGTTAGTTAGATATATCTATCTATCTCAATTTCAGTTAGTGTCAGTTTAGATTTCAGCACGAACGCACCATCTGCGTACGTGCCTTTTGCAACCACTGAGCACCGATCAGTAGTGTCCATTATTGATCGCGACTGCTCAGTTTGCTCTACAAGTAATTTTTTTTTTGCAGAAAATGTTTTTGGTTTTTTTAGAACTTTTCTTCTAATTTGAAATTTATTACAAGCCCCTTCACGTGACATACACTCCCCACACTAAATAAAGGTTTACACGTTTCACACGTCACACCCCAATAAAATAAAAATGTCCCATTCATCCCAACGACTATACTCAGCTGAAGGGGCATACGCCATGCTTGCCTCCGATACAGAGTCTGCCAGTGGGGAAGAAGAGGATGCCACTTTCCTCTACTCCCTCATCATCATCCGCTGATGAGGGACCCTTTAGAGCAGGCATGCTCAACCTGTGGCCCTCCAGCTGTTGTAAAACTACAACTCCCACAATGCCCTGCTGTAGGCTGTTCGGGCTTGCTGGGAGTTGTAGTTTTGCAACAGCTGGAGGGCCGCAGGTTGAGCATGCCTGCTTTAGAAGGTGCCACAGGGTAGCAGCGGAGGCAGCACCCCAGAGTGAGCCCACATGGACCCCACCCCCTGACGATTATCAGCCCCAAATTCCGG
Source organism: Bufo bufo (assembly GCF_905171765.1). Taxonomy (NCBI): domain Eukaryota; kingdom Metazoa; phylum Chordata; class Amphibia; order Anura; family Bufonidae; genus Bufo; species Bufo bufo. The sequence continues at coordinate 400,276,533 of NC_053393.1, read as the reverse complement.
AGTTTATGGGTCACTCAGGATTTCTGATAGATTGTGCGGACTTCACTGAGCTAGATTTTTTCAAAATCTTCTCTGAAGATTTTGTAAATCTAATGGTGGCCCAAACCAACTTATACGCCCAACAATTCATTGCTCAGAAACCTAGTTCGCCGTATGCTAGACCCCTAGGTTGGACCCCAGTAGATGCAGCAGAGATGATGAAGTTTTGGGGACTCGTGCTGCATATGGGCGTAGTAAAGAAGCCCAACGTCAGACAATATTGGAATTCTGACATTTTCTACCAGTCTCCAATTTACAGTCAGACCATGACCCGGAAGCGGTTTAAATGGCAGCAAAAATCCATGTCTGCCAATTCAGGCCTGCAAAAACCATATTTTGCACTTTGCCTGTAGAGGCCTGCTGTGCGCCAATACAGCAGACTACGAGCACACATGGGGTGTTCGCAAAATGGGGAACATATACTGGGGTGCACTTTCTCCTTTAACCCCTTGTGTAAGTGAAAAATTGGGGTCTGCTAGTAATTTTTCATTTTTACAAATGTGTGCTTCGAAATCCTCTCTCTAGTATTTCTGCCTTCTGTGAGACTCCTGTTTGGTAAAAAGTCCCCTTTCCACCACTTAAAATGTTTGTACAGGGATGTATATTCTGGAATGGGGTCACTTTTAGGGGTTTCCACTCTAGGGCCACCTCTGGGTGTCTTCATATGCGACATAGCTCCCAATTACCATTCCAGCTAAATCCTCTCTCCTAACCGCCATATGGTGCTCCTTCCACTCTGAAGCCTGCCGTGCGGCTATACATCATGTGGGGTGCATTTTGTCCTGTTACCTCTTGCGAAAGTGAAAAATGTGGGTGTAAAGCAACTGTTTCTGGAAAAAATTGTGTGTGGTAGACAGAGGTAGATTTGGTTAGCAAATGTTTGGCAAAAGAAAATCATTTCTAGGTTCGTCCACTAGTAACATGTCCGCTCCTGCCGCCATTGAAAACCCACCACAGCCAGACATCATCTCCTGCACCTTGTCCGTCATGATCCACACCGTCACTCCTGCAACCAACTGCTACTACAACTGCAAGGCCAGACATCTTCTGCACCTGTATTGCCATCTGGTGTATGGGAAATAGACAGTTCACTGTGAGCAGGCTAAACTCCATGTCTGAAGAGGACCTCACCAGCAGGAGAACCTCTCTGTAGGTAACACATAGAAAAGGTCCATCTGGTGTATGGGAAATAGACAGTTCACTGTGAGCAGGCTAAACTCCATACCTGAAGAGGACCTCACCAGCAGGAGAACCTCTCTGTAGGTAACACATAGAACAGGTCCATCTGGTGTATGGGAAATAGACAGTTCACTGTAAGCAGGCTAAACTCCATACCTGAAGAGGACCTCACCAGCAGGAGAACCTATCTGTAGGTAACACATAGAACAGGTCCATCTGGTGTATGGGAAATAGACAGTTCACTGTAAGCAGGCTAAACTCCATACCTGAAGAGGACCTCACCAGCAGGAGAACCTCTCTGTAGGTAACACATAGAACAGGTCCATCTGGTGTATGGGAAATAGACAGTTCACTGTGAGCAGGCTAAACTCCATACCTGAAGAGGACCTCACCAGCAGGAGAACCTCTCTGTAGGTAACACATAGAACAGGTCCATCTGGTGTATGGGAAATAGACAGTACACTGTGAGCAGGCTAAACTCCATACCTGAAGAGGACCTCACCAGCAGATCTGATGGGGCCACATGCTGAGCTTTCCTTTGACCATGATGATGGTGAAATCACAGGTTACCGGCAGAGTATTGCAATCTGAATACTTTGATGGGAACATTTCACAGATAACTCTTGATGAGTAGAAAATTTGAGCCGATACTTTAGTTTTCTCGGACACTGGACGGCGGACATTTCTCCGTGATTAGAGGCTCCTCTGCAGCATCATCTGAGCTCAGACCCTGTTCTCACAGGACTCGGGGTGAAGTATGTCCATGATACGGATTCATGTTTTATGGTGATATTAAACAGTTAGGCCTCCTGCACACAAACGTTTTTTGTTTCCGTTTGGCAGAACGCTTTTTCAATTCCATATATGGAACCATTCATTTAAATGGGTCCGCAAAAAAACGGAATGTACTCCGTATGCATTCAGTTTCCGTTTTTCAGTTCAAAGATAGAACAGGTCATATTATTGCCCGCAAATCATGTCCCGTGGCTCCATTCAAGTCAATAGGGCTGCAAAATGAACGGATACAGAATGTATCCGTATGTTTTCCGTATTTGTTCCATTTTTTTGCGGAACCGTCTATTGAAAATGTTATGCCCAGCCGAATTTTAGAATGTAATTACTGTATATGCCTTGTTTCCGTTCCTCAAAAAACGCAAACCAAACGGAAAAACGGAACGGAAGCTGAGACAGTACTGAAACAAAAAAAAAGTAAAAACGGATCCTTTTAAAACGGACCGCAAAACCATCCGGTCTTCTGCAGGAGGTCTTATAAGGATTAAAAATAAAAAAGAGATTTTCTACCACTCATCTGTTCATCTTTATTTGGCAAAATTAATTGTAATGGATCACATACCACAAAGGGTTAAGAAGGTCCTTACGGAGTATGGAGTTTAGCCAATTCACTTTGAATCTGCTAAATCCCATCATAGTTCCGTACCTGACCACCAGGGGGCCGAGAGGTCCGCACCGTGTCTGGAGTTTAGCCAAATCACTGTGAGCTGGCTAAACACTAGCTCTGTTCCGGACCCGTCCACTAGGGGGCTAAGAGGTCCGTACCGTGTCTGGAGTTTAGACGGCTCTTAGAGACCTGGCTATTTCCCATACTGCAAAAGGACCAGGTCCGTTTGGTGTCTGGAGTTTAGACACAACCCTCTCAGTACCGTCCGTGGGGATGGACCCGAACGGTGCTGCGGGGATTCCGTCGCTGATAACGGAGAGGGAACGGACTTCGCCAGCATTGCGGGCTGTGACCTGGCGGTGGCGCAGTGTTACCTGGCAGAGAATGACTGGGAGCTGGAAGTATGAAGTAGTTACAGTAGCTGCAGATGTAGCAGTGCCAGACTTGTTATTAGTCCGGTTATGAATATGTAGCATAACGCCAGGCGGATATTTACCTGCATGAGAAACTCGGCTCTGCTACATCAGTATACACATAAATGTTACTGCTACTCCTCAGTGAACATTACCTTGTAGATAAAGTATACATTATGTGAGGTCATTGATGTCTATGATCACTGGGGGCTTACCCCAACCCCCTATCCTCCTATGAATCGGGGCGCCTGATCCTCTTTACTGGCATATAAGTGACCACCCTTTATTCTATAGGTGATGGGTGACTCTCACTATAATGTCTCCTTCATGTGTCCGTGATAAGATGGTCGGTGAAGGATCCGTGTTGCGTCTGTGTTTTTCACACAGCCATAGACTATAATGGGCAGAATGGATCTGTGAACAGGGACAAAATAGAGAATGCTTCTGTGCTAAAACACGAATGTATGAATACACATGCACAGTTTACCCCGTGGCCATATTGTAGATCGCAAACAGCCATCATTGACTTGAATGGGTCCTCGAGATACGGAGCGGAGTCACTATGAATCGCATCAGTGGGATTTTGGTCCGTGCCGCCACACCGCAAAAAAAAATAGAACATTTCCTATTTTTTTTTTTTTTTTATATTTTTTACGGTGCGGACCATCTCTTGCTGATCACAGACCCATTTAGGCTTAGTTCACATCAGCGTTCAGCCTTTCCGTTCTCCTGCTCCGTTATAGGAGCAGGAGAACGGAAAGGACGGATTCGGCACATAACTGAGCCGAACGGAGCCTACAGACCCCATAGACTATAATGGGGTCCGTTAGGTTTACGCTCACAAGATGATTTTGGAGCGAAGATGAAAGTTGGTCATGCGGGACTTTTGTCTTCGCTCCAAAATCATCTTCTGAGCTGAAACCTAACGGACCCCATTATAGTCTATGGGGTCTGTAGGCTCCGTTCGGCTCAGTTATGTGCCGAATCCGTCCTTTCCGTTCTCCTGCTCCTAGAACGGAGCAGGAGAACGGAAAGGCTGAACGCTGATGTGAACTCGGCCTTAAAGGGGTATTCCCATCAGAATGATCACTGTTTAATCTGTTAATGATGTGCCAGTGATCATTTTTGTAAATATATTGTATTGGCAAATTCCCACCCTTCTTGATAAAATTCTTTTCCTCCTACCTCATTGTTGTCATATGGTATCCCATAGATACGGCCACCGCTTGCCTCCCGAATTCATTGGCCGCGCTTGCGCAGAAGATTTTTTTTTCATCCAGCCGGCCGCTTATTGCAGTCCTGAACATGCACGCTGCCGCGCATGCGCAAGGCTTATTTCTTCAGTGCCGCGTCTCGTACAGAGCTGCGCATGCCCTGTATGCAGCGCGGCACTAAAGAAATAAGCTTTGCGCATGCGCGGCAGCGTGAGCTCTCGCGACTGCAATGAGTGGCCGGCTGGGTGGGAAAAAATGTCTTCTGCGCAAGCGCGGCCCAGGGATTCGGGAGAGAAGCGGTGGCCATAGGAGACACATGAACGAGCATGCAAGGAGTGTGATGTCAGAAAGAGGCGTGGCCGGGCTTCACTCAAACTGCCTAAGCAGCAGGAAACCAGGAACTGTACGGCAGAGCTGGCTGCAGGTGAGGACAAAGTAGCAAGATGGGAAGACCCCTCTAAGGCCTCATGCACGCGGTCCCCAATGCATGGGTAACATCTGTGCAGTTGGCCGGATCCATTCAACTTGAATGGGTCCGTGGTCTGTCCGCACTGCAAAAAAATATGACATGTCATATTTATTTGCGGTGCCGAACAACGGAAAGAAACACCACGGAAGCACTCCGTAGTGCTTCCGGTGTTCCGTTCCGTGACTCCGTTCCGCATCTCCGGAATTGCGGACCCATTCAAGTGAATGGGTCCGCATGCTCGGTGCACATGGCCAGCGGCCGTGGATTGCCGACCCGCCGTTTGCGGGCCGCAATACAGCCACGGTCGCCCAATGGCCGTGTGCATGAGGCCTAAGTCAGTGGGTGCACGTCCAAAAACGGCGTGCACGTGCATTGTGGACCGCTATTTGGGGCATACGTGCTTGTGCGCATGAGCCCTAAAATGAATAAGTGCGTGTGCTGTCCGTGGAGAACACGTGAATCGCTGATCCGTGAATGACGCAGTACGGCACTTTCACGCGTTGCTGATTTTTGTTTCAGAAATTTACGGGACTGAAAATCAGTTCCAATAGTTTGAAAGAGGTGGCAAGCACGTGGATTTCTGCAAGTCCTGTTCAGATGAACTCTCTGCTGCAGAAATGTCTGCAACAAAATCCACAGGGTGTGAAGGCCTCCTAATGGAGCATGACCATGCCAGGCGCCGCTGCTCTCTGAAGTGATAGGAGTCATGTTATAGCTTCATCCTCCTTCAATGAAATCCTCCTCACCCCCCCCCCCCCCCTTACTTTTTTCTTCCTCTTAAAAAAAAAATATATATGTATTGGCAAACGGCTATCTTTTTACAACAGCCACGCTGTACAGTGGTTGGTGATCTGTGGCCACTAGACACTTGTTGCTGCTTATTCTGAACAAAACCGTGGGATCTGAAGAGTTAGGGTCCATTCACACGTCCGTTGTTTCTTTCCTGATCTGTTCCGTTTTTTGCGGAACAGATCTGGACCCATTCATTTTCAATGGGTCCTGAAAAAAAATCAGACATTGAGCTGTCCGATTTTTTTCAGGACCCATTGAAAATGAATGGGTCCAGATCTGTTCCGCAAAAAACGGAACAGATCAGGAAAGAAACAACGGACGTGTGAATGGACCCTTAAAAGCAGACTTTTTTTGTGTGTTTCCCTCGACAGGAGATCTAAAGTTGACTGCAGTGGATGCTGCTGAAATAGTTGGGATCTGCTGATAAAATCTGTCTGTGTACAGAGGACCTGTCGCCCCCGGTGATGTGAATGCGCCCATAGGCCTTATGCACACGAACATATTTTCTTTCCGTATCCATCCTGTGTGCATTCCCGTTTCTGTATGTCCGTTCTGCAAAAAAATAGAACATGTCCTATTATTGTCCGCATTGCGGACAAACATAGAACTGTTCTATTAAGGGCCAGCTGTTCCGTTCCGCAAAATACGGAATGCCAACAGACGTCATCCGTATTTTTTGCGGACCACAAAATACATAGTCGTTTGCATGAGGCCTTAGATCACGGGTGTCAAACACAAGGCCCGCGGGCCGAATCCGGCCCGCCAGACCTCGTCATGTGGCCCGCGCAGCGAGCGAGCTGGCGGCGGCGGCTGGGCACAGGGAGATGAGCGCTTCCATTGTGGAAGCGCTCATCTCCAGTCATCTGTATCGCCGTCCTCAGGACGGCGATACAGATGCCTGTCTGTGCTGCGGTAGGGGAGGGAGAGGCGTGTCCCTTTCCCTTCCTCTGATAGGCTGCAGGCACTAGGCCGGCAGCCTATCAGAGGCCGGCGCAGGCGGCACGATGACGTCATTGCGCTGCCTGAGCCATACAGCGTGGGACACAGGCCAGAAGAGGCCTGCATCGCATCGCTGACATGGAGGTAAGTATGTTTTTTTTTTTTTATTTTTTATTATGTACAATACTTTTACTGGCGGGGGCTGTTATTACTGGCAAAGGGGGGGCTGTTTGTTATTACTGGCAAAGGGGGGGCTGTTTGTTATTACTGGCAAAGGGGGGGCTGTTATTACTGGCGGGGGCTGTTATTACTGGCACAGAGGGGCTCTTATTACTGACACAGAGGGGCTCTTATTACTGGGGGCTGTTATTACTGGCAAAGGGGGGGCTGTTATTACTGGCGGGGGCTGTTATTACTGGCACAGAGGGGCTGTTATTACTGACACAGAGGGGCTGTTATTACTGACACAGAGGGGCTCTTATTACTGGGGGCTGTTATTACTGGCACAGAGGGGCTCTTATTACTGGGGGCTGTTATTACTGGCACAGAGGGGCTCTTATTACTGGGGGCTGTTATTACTGGCACAGAGGGGCTGTTATTACTGGGGGCTGTTATTACTGGGGGCTGCTATTACTGGCACAGGGGGGCTGCTATTACTGGCATAGGGGGCTACTATTACTGGCACGGGGGGGGGGCTGTTAATACTGGCACATGATTGGGGGCACTATAGGGGCATCTACTGAGGCCACAAAGAAGGGGTATTTTATATGGGCTCTCTGTACAGTACAATTTTATACTGGGACACATAGTGGGTACTATGGGGAAGGGGGGAGAGGAGTACTATGGGGTCATCTACGGGGGACACTAAGAAGGGGATTTTTTATACTTGCAAATTATGGGGGACACTGAGGGCATCTACTGGAGCATTTTATACTGGTACATTATGGGGGGCACTAGGAGGAAGGAGGGTGTGGAGCACTATGGGGTCATTTACTAGGGGCACTATATAGGGGTATTTTATACTGGCACATTATGGGGGCACTATGAGGACATTAGCTCAAATGGGGGCATTACAAGGGGGTATTTTTTGCACTGTCACATTATAAGGAGAATTATTACTACTGGGGGGGGCATTATGGTGGGCTTTATTACTCCCCCATGGTATGACCCCCTAGTAGCAGCACCAGCCTCTCCCTGCTCTGCTATCCCTCTGCACCTTCTCCAAATACTTATTATGAAATCTTTCTCATTAGGATAAAACACCTCATCAGCTCCACCGAGCCCCCGGCCAAAGTGTGGAAGTGGCGTCCGAGATCCCCAAGGGCCAAGCCAAGTAAATGTAAGTTTTCCGGCCCTTTGAGGGTGACCAAACTGCTGATGCGGCCCCCGATGAATTTGAGTTTGACACCCCTGCCTTAGATTATTCCATGTAGCTCTCAGTATACCAGTATGTCTGGCTAGAGAATCTCTGGTGGTCTGGTTCAGACAAGCCCGGTTTGGATTAGGCTACTTTCACACTCACGTTTGGTGCGGACCCGTCATGGATCTGCACAAACGCATCCGTTCAGATAATACAACCGTCTGCATCTGTTCAGAACGGATCAGTTTGTATTATCTTTAACATAGCCAAGACGGATCCATCTTGAACACCTTTGAAAGTCAATGGGGAACGGATCCGTTTTCTATTGTGCCATATTGTCAGTGAAAACGTTTGGCTCAGTTTGGTCAGACGGGACACCAAAACGCTGCAAGCAGCGTTTTGGTGTCCGCCTCCAAAGCGGAATGGAGATGGAGCGGAGCCAAACTGATGCATTCTGAGCGGATCTTTATCCATTCAGAATGCATTAAGGTCAAAACTGATCCGTTTTGGACCGCTTGTGAGATCCCTGAACGGATCTCACAAACTGAAACCAAAACGCCAGTGTGAAAGTAGCCTTACATGTACCTCTAGGAAACGCTATGATCAGACATTTGCAGTACTGGATTTTTATCTTCTACTGCATGACCACAGTGAATATGAGGCATGAAAGGTTTTAGGCTAGGGCTATACGGCCAGGATCGCAGAGGAGCAGTGACCCCATAGACATAAATGGGATCACAGCATGAGTCACAAAAAATCCACCAGCGTTGGATCGTTTGTGATGTGCTGCTATCCCGTTAAAGTGTGACTGTCATGTTTTCATCAAAAAAATCTATTTTAGCATATGTTACTGCTGCAGCAGCATTATGCATAAAGCAATCTTTAGTTTCTTCACAAACCACTGTTTTCCTTGAGTTTTCCCTTAGTTACAGCTGTTTAAACATTTACAATATGAGGACCTTCTCAAGATGGCTCCTCTGCCAGTTCTCTGAGGCCAAAACTGCTTTCCCCCACTTCCCATACACACTTGCTGTAGCCAGCAGCTCCCTGCCAGCCAATCAGATTGGATTACTGAGAGACACGCCTCCTCACTCTGAAGCCTAATGCAGGCATGCAGTGTGAAGGACCGCCCCTCTGTCTTCTGTTTGAGTACCTGGAGACAGACAAGCCCTAGCAACGGTCTTTTAAAAGGGTATTCCCATCACAGACAGGCCTTAGGCTGGTTTCACACGAGCGAGTGTCACACTCCGGGCTTGCAGCGCAGCTCCCGTCCTGAACTTCCAGCACTGCTGGAGTTGCATAGCATTATGTTTGGGTCCATTCAGACGTTGTGGATACGCAAAACACGATCACCGGCAATGTGCGTTCCGCATTTCGCGGACTGCACATCGCCAGCACCATTATAGAAAATGCCTTTTCTTGTCCGCAGTTGCGGACAAGAATAGCACATGTTCTATTTTTTTTCTGGAACGGAATTGGGGTTCCGGAAGTGCGGATGCGGAGAACAGCACATAGTGTGCTGTCCGCATCCATTCCGGCCCCATTGAAAATGAATGGGTCCGCACCCGTTCAGCATAATTGTGGAACGGATACGGACGTCTGAATGGAGCCTTAGTTTGTAGTTTCTTAAAAAACAACAGGAGAGCAGCAACTGAAGTTTAAAGAAACACTCTGGTATTTTACCAGTTTACACGCTTAGCGCCACCATCCAAAGATACACTCCTGAAAGGTATTTATTACACAGTATTTATTATTTTTCTGTCGCCCATGACAGCACCACCAGAGAGAGAAGGATCCGCCCCCTCGAGACAGGAAACCTGCAGAATAAAAAGGGCGGACACTCTCCTCCCCTTCAGTGTGGTTTCCTGTCTCTGGTGGGAAGCCTGCAGCATGGATGCAACAAGATCCCTCTTTCTGCGGTCCCTGGAAGTTGGCGGCATCGAGGTGCGCTGAGGGCCGAGCAGAGGCACAGCTGAACTCCGGAGGGGGTACTCAGTGTGCTGGAGCTGGGGAAAGCCGGCACCTCCATGGAGGTGCTGCGAAGATGGAACGCCGGCCACCAGGGGGAGGAAGAGGAGAGGCTTCGGCAGTGAGTGCCGGATAGCGCTCCTGTAGTCATGTGACCGGCGTAAGCGTCGGCAGTGACGTCATCTGCATGCGTCCTAGGAGAAGGAGCGCGATGGTCGTTGCCGGTGTCTGTTTACGACCTGGCTGAGCTGCCTGCATCGTGGAGGAAGACAAGCCCTCTGAGGAGCCTGCTGTCCCTCCTGCTCCGGTACCTCTGAAGGGGTGAGTGTGGGTCTTATGACCTAGATACTCTTGTACTGATAGGCATTACTGTTTATTTACAGGTTAAGCCTAGGAAAGTGGTGGCCAAAAAGAAGAATAGAGAATGTGTTTTGTGTAAAGTAGAGTTTCCCTCTGGCTGGGATAAAAAGATGTGCCAGACCTGTATAGACAAAACGGTTGCAGAAGAATCTCCTTCCTTTTATAAATGTCTACAGGCTTTGGTTCGGTCAGAGGGTAACTCCTCCTTAACCGCTAAAAAGGAACAGAGGCCTATTCGTAAAGAGACCCGGCGAAATCCCATTTTTTCAGAAGAAGAGGAGGATTTTCCTTCTTCAATAATTGAACTTTCTGATATCTCATATCAATCCTCTCCTGATGAGGAAGAAGGTCAAGGGCAGAGACCGTGTTTCCCTGTGGAAAATACGGAGAAGCTTTTAAAGACTCGGGAGCCCCGTTCCTTTCAGGACATTATGTTCGAGGGGTTAGAGGCCAGACAACATGGTACTTTTCCAGTACACAAAAATGTAGCAGCTTTGATTAAAGGGGAGTGGAAGAAACCCAATAAGAGTGTTTATTTCCAAAAATCTCAAACGCAAATACCCCTTTAAAGACGAGGACTCTGCCTCCTGGGATAAGGCTCCCCGTATTGATGTGGCCATCTCCAAGGTCTCAAGAAAGACGGCCCTGCCATTTGAGGATACCGGTATATTGAAAGATCCTCTAGATAAAAAAGCAGACGCTTTCCTTAAGGGACCTTGGGAGGCATCAACTTCATCTTTTAGACCCAGTATAGCCTCCACCTGTACTGCCCGTTCCTTAATTGTTTGGCTGTCTGAATTAGAAACTCAACTAAAAAACAGGAGTCCCCGTGAGGAGATTCTGGCCTCCCTCCCTACGATTTAAAAAGCAGCTGACTTTTTGCCGGATGCGTCTGCTGACTCGGTCAGACTAGCCGCTAAGTCAGCAGCCCTATCCAATTCGGCTCGGAGAGCACTGTGGATAAAAAAATTGGAGTGGCGATACTGCCTCCAAGACAAAGCTCTGCGGAGTTCCGTGGGAGGGGGAGTACCTCTTTGGTCCTAGTTTAGATGACCTCCTGGATAAGGCGGCTGACAAAAAGAGAAAGTTTCCCGGATTTCAGAGCTCTTCCCCAGTAAAAGCAGGTTTAGTCGCTCTTTTCGTCCCTTTAAGGGAAACCAGGAACAAGATAGAAAACCTAGAGAAGACCGGTTTAGGGGTCAAAGGAAGAGCAGAAATTTTTTCTTTAGCCAGCCCTCCTCGGATAAAAAGAAGTCAGACCAACAATGACGCCAGCACTCCGGTAGGGGGCAGACTGAAGGATTTCGCATTAGAATGGAGGAAGTTTTCCTTGAGCCCTTGGGTACTCGATACCATATCTAGAGGCCTTTATCTGGAATTCCTTCAGTCTCCTCCTGCCAGATTCTTACCCACCGTAGTTCCTTGTTCCATGCAGGAAAGATCCATCATGGAAAAAGAGGTGTTGAAATTAGTAGAAAAATCTGTTTTAATCCCGGTATTGAAAGAGGAAAAGGGTTCTATTCACCGCTTTTTCTTGTCAAAAAACCAGACGGTTCCTGGAGAACCATCATAAATCTAAAGAAGCTAAACCTCTTTCTTCAGCCAAAGAAATTCAAGATGGAAACGATAAAATCAGCGATCAATCTCTTATACCCTCAGTGCTTTATGGCAGTTCTGCAGAACATCAGAAGTTCCTAAGGGTAGCAGTTTTTTTTAGACGGTCATCTTCAACATTTTCAATACCAGGCTCTCCCTTTCGGGCTTTCCATGGCTCCGAGTGTTCACAAAATTGGTGGCAGAGATGGCGGCCCACATAAGGGAAAGGGATATTCTTTTTATCCCTTACCTAGACGATTTCTTAATCATAGGTCAGTCAGAAGAGGCTTGCAGTCTAGCAGTTCTAGAGGTCCGTACCATTTTAGGAAAGCTGGGTTGGATGATAAACGAGGAGAAATCAAGATCCCATCCACTAAAGAAACAGGTGTTCCTGGGCTTAATTTTGGACTCTTCTCTCCAGAGATGTTTTTTGCCTATAGAGAAGATACAGACCGTTCAAAGCAAGATTACAAATCTAACCCAAAGACCAGTGACATCCATAAGGAAGGCAATGTCAGTCCTGGGCTCCCTCACGTCCTGTATTCCAGCAGTAAGGTGGGCACAATTTCATTCCAGGGCCTTACAGTGGGAGATTCTGGCCAGTTGGGAGAAGAGCAAATCACTGGACGCCAGTTTGGAAGTCTCTACCCAGACTATCCAGGAACTAGCCTGGTGGCTAGAAAAAGAAAATCTCACAAAGGGGGCCCCGTGGAAGATCGAAAATTTGGTTTGCCTGACTACGGACGCAAGTCCTTGGGGGTGGGGGGCCCACATTCAAGGTTCTTCCTGTCAGGGCCGTTGGAATTCCCTTCAGAGAATTCAATCCTCAAATCTAAAGGAACTGATGGCGGTAGGCTTAGCTATGAGGAATTCACTTTCAAAAATAAAAGGAAGGAATTTAAGAATTCTTTCAGACAACAGGACGGTAGTATCCTATTTAAACAAACTAGGAGGAACGAGATGCAGAGCTCTTATGAAAGAAGCCTTCTCTATTCTGGAGCTAGCAGAGAGAACGTGTACCTCGATTTCAGCTGTTCACATAAGGGGTGTGGAGAACAAACAAGCCGATTTCCTGAGCCGTCATACCCTGTCTCAGGGGGAGTGGTCTTTGGATCCATTAATCTTCCAGAAAATCGTGGATCTTTGGGGCCTTTCGGAAATCGACTTGTTTGCTACCCATTCAAACAAGAAAGTACCAAGGTTCTTTTCCCTAAGCCAGTCGGGGTCCCCTTGTGGGATGGATGCTCTGTCCCAGGAGTGGAAGTTTCGCCTGGCTTGCGCCTTTCCCCTGATTTTGAGGAAAATTCGGGAAGAAAAGGCCAGGGTAATTCTAATAGCGCCCTTTTGGCCCAGGAGAGCCTGGTTCACGGGGCTCAGGACCATGTCGGTATCCGATCCTTGGGTTCTTCCTTCGGCCCGGGGGCTTCTAAGCCAGGGACCAGTGATACATCCAGCCGTGGAGAACCTACACTTAACGGCCTGGAATTTGAGAGGTGGTTACTAAGCAAGGAAGGGTTCACTGTTCTCAGGAGATTGTTCTTCCTACCCTTTTCCAGAATCCTTCCACTGAGGAGGAAGAGTCTCTCCATTGTCTAGATGTTAGAAGAGCTCTTTTAGCTTATCTGTCCTCTACATCTGCCTGGCGGAAGTCTTCTTCACTGTTCCTTCAGTTTCAGGGAGTGAATAAGGGTTCGGCTGCTTCTAAGTGTTCCATCGCCCGATGGATTGTTGCTGCTATTTCCTTATCTTATCTATCCTCTGGTCTGTCTCCTCCTGTTGGGTTAAGGGCTCACTCGACCAGAGCGGTTGCAGCATCTTGGGCAGAGAGGTCCTCGGTTCCAATCGAGAAAATTTGCAAGGCAGCCACTTGGTCTTCACCCTCTACCTTCTTTAAACATTATAGGTTAGACCTAAACTTTTCGGGGGATTCTTCCTTTGGTGAAGGGGTCCTTCTTTCTACATCCCACCCTTAAGAGTTCCTCTAGTAAATCTCTGGTGGTGCTGTCATGGGCGACAGGAAAAAATGGTATTACTTACCGGTAATTTTATTTTACGGAGCCCATGACAGCACCACGGCTTTCCCTCCCTATGTGTCCTTCCTTTTGCACGGGTGTAAAAAAAAAAAAAAAGTTATTTACACATCTAATATATGTTGGCGGCCTTCCTCCGATACTTGGAAAACTCACTGAAGGGGAGGAGAGTGTCCGCCCTTTTTATTCTGCAGGTTTCCTGTCTCGAGGGGACGGATCCTTCTCTCTCTGGTGGTGCTGTCATGGTCTCCATAAAATAAAATTACCGGTAAGTAATACCATTTTTTACTAGCTGATATAGCGGTGACATATTCCACATCGCTTTACAGACATTATCACTCGCTGTCCCCAGTGGGGCTCACAATATAAGTGTGAGTGTGGGAGGAAACACACGCAAACAAAGGGAGAACATACAAACTCCATGCAGTTGTGTCCTTGGTCAGATCGAACCTAGGCATTGAGCAATATTATTCTGACAGCATGTGGAAGGAAACATACAATTCCTCATTGTAGACTAAAAAAGGAGAAGAACAGGGGAATTTGTTTTTATTAATAGCTATATTACACTTGTCATGAAGCCCTAACTCCCCAGATGTATTGTGTGCCGTCCTTGTGCTATTAGTTTCCCCGTCTCTTTATTAACCAGATCTACAGTTGCAAACGTCAATGTTCTTCCTTGCTTCAAAATTTGTGCAGTGATGAGAACGGATTCTCCGATTTTGGCAGCATTCATATACCTTTAAGAAAGCAGAAGACATTTTAGAGACATTTTGCACCCTTTTAAAGGGGTATTCCCATCTTAGACAATGGGGGCATATTGCTAGGATATGTCCCCATTGTCTGATAGGGGCGGGTCCCACCTCTGGGACCCGCACCTACAAGGAGAACGGAGCCGGGGAGAGTTGTGGCTGGAGGACCCCGGGTTTCTCGAGGTCCGTCCACCACCAGGCGCAGCTCCCCGCCTCTCCCATTGAAGTGAATGTGAACGCACCACGCATGCGCAGCCACCACTCCCATTCATTTCTATGGGGACGACGGAAATAGCCGAGCCAGCGCTCGGCTATTTTCGGCGGCTCCATAGAAATGAATAAAGGGCGGCTGCGCATGCGCCCTCTTCAACTTTTTACGCTCAGTTCTCCTTGTAGGTGCGGATCCCAGAGGTGGGACCCGCACCTATCAGACAATGGGGGCATATCCTAGCGATATGCCCCCATTGTCTAAGATGGGATAATCCCTTTAAGAATACTTATTAGAAATCTGCAGAACATTAACACCTCACAAGTCTGCCTCTTAGGTCTCAGATCCGATGGTTCATAGAGACAACTACAGGTGTGTTTAAAGGCTTTTTTCCTTTTAAACAAAGCCCTACGGGAGCCTTAAAGGGGTTATCCAAGAAAGAATATTGATGACCTAGCCAGAGGATAGGTCATCAGTATCACACTGGCGGGGGTCAGAGTCCCAGTGGCCCCACTGATCAGCTGTTTCGGGAAGCCGAGGCGCTCACTGGTGCTCTGGCGAGGGTGACAGCATCCCAGGTGCTTACCAAGCACAGCGCCGTACATTATATAGCGGCTGAATATTCATGATTATACTCACTGTGCTTCCAAGGATCCTTCTGCCACATCAAAGGCTTGTCTCAGATTTGCTCACTAGGTTACCAACTACTTTTTGGATTACACCACAACCGTACTAAGGATACATTCAGATGACTAAATGTTTTGTGGGCCGTAAATTGCGGATCCGCAGAACACGGATACTGGCCACGTGCGTTCCACATTTTGTGAAACGCACAGGGCTAGCCCTATATAGAAATGTCTATTTTTATCTGGACATGCTCTAGATTTTTTTTGTGGGGCTGCGGAACGGAACTACAGATGCAGATCCATTAAAATTAATAGGTCCACACCCGTTCCGCAAAATTGCGGAACGGATGCGGACCCAGAAATACAACCGTCTGAATGAGCCATAAGGTAGGTATGTGTATATGATACGAGGTAGCCCACAAAGAAGTGATCAGTGTTGGACTTTAGCTCTCATGCATTATTGGCTGTTTTTACAGAGCCATACGTACTAGGGCTTCTACAGAGGGGCCGACTCCTCTCAGTAGGTCTTGGATTTCATATACTGTAGAATTATTATTTTTATTTTTTACATCTGTCTGATTCCTTTTAGGGGGGTTGTCCAGGATTTTGATGGCCGATCCTCAGACTAGATCATCGATATCAGATCAGCAAAGGTCTGACACCCCGAACAGTTCTAGCACTGACACTGCACAGATCTGTCTATTGTGTAGTGGATGGAGCTGGTTACTGCGGCATGGCTCCTATTGAAATGAATGGGAGCAGCAGTGAATGGGGGTCCCAAACCTGTTAGCCCCCTAGATTTTGAATAGAGGAGCAACACACATACTGGGCACCGCTCCATCCTTAGTGCAGTCCTACAGTGTGTAGGAATTGGATTTTGGGACCCCCTGCTCTAGTGGAGTACCTATAGATAATACAGGTGTCACCTACCTTGTGTTTTAAGTGATAAACATATTTTGTTTGAAAAACCACTTTAAGACTATGCCCTGATGCCCGCACATCTAATGAACTAGATCAAAAACCTACTTCTAATCTCTCCAAGCATCCTGACTTACGTAATGTTCATGTCCACGCTGACTCCTGCAGCTCCTCTCTCTGTGTTCAGCAAAGCAGCAGTGGAAACCGTATCGACCAAGGAAGCCGTGAAGCCGCCATGCATGGTGCCAAGATTATTTGTGTGCTCCTCATCAACTTTCAGCTCACAGACAATTTTACCAGGACTTGCAGACACAAGCTGGAGCTGGGGAATTTACAAGAAGCACAACATAGGTTGTTATCCTGAAGAATGGTGACCTGCTGCGTTTCATCAAGTGGCTCCTCAGGACTTTCATTTTGAATCTTTATCCTTAGGATCTGACTCCCAGGACCCTGCTGATCACACATCTCCATACACTGTGGTGGCTGACTGAATGGGACCAGACTGCAGTATCCAGGCACAGCCATTACACAGAGTATGGAGCCGTGCTCGGCTTTGGTACACAGACGATCACAGGGACACCAGGAGTCAGACCCCCAGGAATCTGATATTGATATCCTAAGAATAGGCCATGAGTATTACAGTCCCTGAAACCTCTTCAATATCTGATTGGTGGGCGTCCTACACCAGCTATTCCTGAGTGGTTCCAGCAGCCAAAACTACAGCTCCATCCAGTGTATAGAGCAAGCATGCTCAACCTGTGGCCCTCCAGCTGTTGCAACACCATAACTCCCAGCATGCCCGAACAGCCTACAGCTATCAGCCTACAGCAGGGCATTGTGGGAGTTGTAGTTTTACAACAGCTGGAGGGCCGCAGGTTGAGCATGCCTGGTATAGAGGATAAAGCTACTTCCAGGAAATAAGCTGCTGCCAGACACATCTCCTCTCTTGTCACTGAAAACACATGCATGCTCGGCCAAACCCAGTATGCATGTGTGTGTGCTTGGATTACTAGCTGTCAGCCATTCGAGAAGCAGGGCAGCTTTATCTCTGTGGAGAATGCACTTCAGAAGCAGTAAACCACTGGTTGCTACGGGTAACCGTACACCCAGCTCACATTCACAGCGTCATACCTTGCTCATAACTCGGTCAAATCCAGGCGTGTCTAAGTAAGTTTTCAACAGCGTTCTTAACGCACTTAACGATGAAGCGCTCATGGCTACCGGGCGCAGTTATACTCCTTACAGTGCAGTTACATGCCGGCAAACCCCGCCCCCGTGTGGAGACGTTACTGATAAGCAGAAGTTGTGAACCTTTCGTTTCCGCAACGGAGCTATTTTACCGTGTAACTGCGCGCGGCGCTATAGCAAATAAAGAAAAAAAATTCAACATTTAATTAATTGATGTTACTTTACTTCCGCATTCCAGCTTGGAACGCATCACATGATTTCAACTTTTAACTACGATTGGCTTTTAAAATGTCCGTCAATCTCGCGATAATATTGGTCGAGAGCTCTTAGCCAACAGAAGCACGGCTCCCTGCAGCGAGCACGGGGATTGGACGGTTCGGGAGGCGTCTGTTCTGCCGCCATTCCTAGGTGGGCGTGGTTTGTTGGCTGCTGTCTCACTCTCAGTACCGTCCGTGGGGATGGACCCGAACGGTGCTGCGGGGATTCCGTCGCTGATAACGGAGAGGGAACGGACTTGTGCGGAGTTCGCCAGCATTGCGGGCTGTGACCTGGCGGTGGCGCAGTGTTACCTGGCAGAGAATGACTGGGAGCTGGAAGTATGAAGTAGTTACAGTAGCTGCAGATGTAGCAGTGCCAGACTTGTTATTAGTCCGGTTATGAATATGTAGCATAACGCCAGGCTGATATTTACCTGCATGAGAAACTCGGCTCTGCTACATCAGTATACACATAAATGTTACTGCTACTCCTCAGTGAACATTACCTTGTAGATAAAGTATACATTATGTGAGGTCATTGATGTCTATGATCACTGGGGGCTTACCCCAACCCCCTATCCTCCTATGAATCGGGGCGCCTGATCCTCTTTACTGGCATATAAGTGACCACCCTTCATTCTATAGGTGATGGGTGACTCTCACTATAATGTCTCCTTCATGTGTCCGTGATAAGATGGTCGGTGAAGGATCCGTGTTGCGTCTGTGTTTTTCACGGAGCCATAGACTATAATGGGCGCAATGGATCTGTGAACAGGGACAAAATAGAGAATGCTTCTGTGCTAAAACACGAATGTATGAATACACATGCACAGTTTACCCCGTGGCCATATTGTAGATCGCAAACAGCCATCATTGACTTGAATGGGTCCTCGAGATACGGAGCGGAGTCACTATGAATCGCATCAGTGGGATTTTGGTCCGTGCCGCCACACCGCAAAAAAAAATAGAACATTTCCTATTATTTTTTTTAATATTTTTTTTTTTTACGGTGCGGACCATCTCTTGCTGATCACAGACCCATTTAAAGGGGTATTCCCATCAGAATGATCACTGTTTAATCTGTTAATGATGTGCCAGTGATCATTTTTGTAAATATATTGTATTAGCAAATTCCCACCCTTCTTGATAAAATTATTTTCCTCCTACCTCATTGTTGTCATATGGTATCCCATAGATACGGCCACCGCTTGCCTCCCGAATTCATTGGCCGCGCTTGCGCAGAAGATTTTTTTTTCATCCAGCCGGCCGCTTATTGCAGTCCTGAACATGCACGCTGCCGCGCATGCGCAAGGCTTATTTCTTCAGTGCCGCGTCTCGTACAGAGCCGCGCATGCCCTGTATGCAGTCAGGCACTAAAGAAATAAGCTATGCGCGGCAGCGTGAGCTCTCGCGACTGCAATGAGTGGCCGGCTGGGTGAAAAAAAAAATGTCTTCTGCGCAAGCGCGGCCCAAGGATTCGGGAGAGAAGCGGTGGCCATAGGAGACATGAACGAGCATGCAAGGAGTGTGATGTCAGAAAGAGGCGTGGCCGGGCTTCACTCAAACTGCCTAAGCCCGCCCAGCCTTAGCAGCAGGAAACCAGGAACTGTACGGCAGAGCTGGCTGCAGGTGAGGACAAAGTAGCAAGATGGGAAGACCCCTCTAAGGCCTCATGTACGCGGCCGTTCCGTGCAGTCCCCAATGCATGGGTAACATCTGTGCAGTTGGCCGGACCCATTCAATTTGAATGGGTCCGTGGTCTGTCCGCACTGCAAAAAAATATGGCATGTCATATTTATTTGCGGTGCCGAACAACGGAAAGAAACATTCCGTGACTCCGTTCCGCATCTCCGGAATTGCGGACACATTAAAGTGAATGGGTCCGCATGCTCGGTGCACATGGCCGGCGGCCGTGGATTGCCGACCCGCCGTTTGCGGGCCACAATACAGCCACGGTCGCCCAATGGCCGTGTGCATGAGAACCAAGTCAGTGGGTGCACGTCCAAAAACGGCGTGCACGTGCATTGTGGACCGCTATTTGGGGCATACGTGCTTGTGCGCATGAGCCCTAAAATGAATAAGTGCGTGTGCTGTCCGTGGAGAACACGTGAATCGCTGATGCGTGAATGAGGCAGTACGGCACTTTCACGCGTTGCCGATTTTTGTTTCAGAAATTTCCGTGACTGAAAATCAGTTCCAATAGTTTGAAAGAGGTGGCAAGCACGTGGATTTCTGCAAGTCCTGTTCAGATGAACTCTCTGCTGCAGAAATGTCTGCAACAAAATCCACAGGGTGTGAAGGCCTCCTAATGGAGCATGACCATGCCAGGCGCCGCTGCTCTCTGAAGTGATAGGAGTCATGTTATAGCTTCATCCTCCTTCAATGAAATCCTCCTCACCCCCCCCCCCCCCCTTACTTTTTTCTTCCTCTTAAAAAAATAAATAAAATGTATTGGCAAACGGCTATCTTTTTACAACAGCCGCGCTGTACAGTGGTTGGTGATCTGTGGCCACTAGACACTTGTTGCTGCTTATTCTGAACAAAACCGTGGGATCTGAAGAGTTAAAAGCAGACTTTTTTTTTTTTGTGTTTTCCTCGACAGGAGATCTAAAGTTGACTGCAGTGGATGCTGCTGAAATAGTTGGGATCTGCTGATAAAATCTGTCTGTGTACATTTACAGAGGACCTGTCGCCCCCGGTGATGTGAATGCGCCCATAGGCCTCATGCACACGAACATATTTTCTTTCCGTGTCCATTCAGGGTTTTTTGCGGACCGTATGCGGAACCATTCATTTCAATGGCTCAGCAGAAAAAAACGGAAGCTACTCTGTGTGCATTCCCGTTTCTGTATGTCCGTTCCGCAAAAAAATAGAACATGTCCTATTATTGTCCGCCTTGCGGACAAACCTAGGACTGTTCTATTAAGGGCCAGCCGTTCCGTTCCGCAAAATATGGAATGCCAACAGACGTCATCTGTATTTTTTGCGGACCACAAAATACATACAGTCGTTTGCATGAGGCCTTAGATTATTCCATGTAGCTCTCAGTTTACCAATATGTCTGGCTAGAGAATCTCTGGTGGTCTGGTTCAGACAAGCCCGGTTTGGATTAGGCTACTTTCACACTCGCGTTTGGTGCGGACCCGTCATGGATCTTCACAAACGCATCCGTTCAGATAATACAACTGCATGCATCTGTTCAGAACGGATCCGTTTGTATTATCTTTAACATAGCCAAGACGGATCCATCTTGAACACCATTGAAAGTCAATGGGGGATGGATCCGTTTTCTATTGTGCCAGTGAAGATTTTAGCATATGTTACTGCTGGTGGAGCATTATGCATAAAGCAATCTTTAGTTTCTTCACATACCACTGTTTTCCTTGAGTTTTTTCCTTAGTTACAGCTGTTTAAACATTTACAATATGAGGACCTTCTCAAGATGGCTCCTCTGCCAGTTCTCTGAGGCCAAAACTGCTTTCCCTCACTTCCCATACACACTTGCTGTAGCCAGCAGCTCCCTGCCAGCCAATCAGATTGGATTACTGAGAGACACGCCTCCTCACTGTGAAGCCTAATGCAGGCATGCAATGTGAAGGACCGCCCCTCCGTCTTCTGTTTGAGTACCTGGAGACAGACAAGCCCTAGCAACGGTCTTTTAAAGGGGTATTCCCATCACAGACAATGGGGGGCATATCACTAGGATATGCCCCCATTGTCTGATAGGTGCGGGTCCCACCTCTGGGACCCGCACCTACAATGAGAACGGAGCGGGGAAATGAATGGAGGGCGCACTGTGCATGCGCAGCCGCCCTCCATTTCTATGCGGCCGCTGAAAATAGGTGAGCGCTGGCTTGGCTATTTCTGTCTGCCCCGTAGAAATGAATAGGAGCAGTGCTTGGTGGTGGACAGACCCCGGGAAATCCGGGGTCCTCCAGCCACAACTCTCCCCGCTCCATACAGCCGGCTCCCACTGCCTACATTTGTTTTAAGGGGTCAAATATATTCATTGGTGGCGCAGTGGCCGTGCCCACCCTCCTCAGTGTGACAGCTTCACAGCCCCTCCCCTATCCTTTCATTGGTGGCAGTGGCAGCCACGTCGCAGTGGAGAGGAAGGCACTCCCTTCCTCCTTCTCCACTGTGCCTGCTGATGAGAACTTGGTGCGCGCCATGATCTCTATAAGATACTAGGTGGTGCAGCAGAGCAGCCTAGTATCGGAAAATAGCAACTCCTGATATTGGATAGATCCGGTTGCTAAAAGTATCTATTGGGTATCGAAAGTTCAGTGCAACCCTAACCTATACTGGGGACCCCCGCCAATCAGATGTCTGAGAAGGCAGCAGCCCTCTCTCAGCTTTTCCTAGGCCAATGACGATACGTTCATCGGTCCTTTGGCCTAGGAGCAGCTTGGCCCCATAGAAGTAAATATGGCTGAACGTGATGCCAAGCACAGACGCTGTGCTTGGTAAGCACGGAGAAGGCTGCGGCACTCACAGGAACACCGGTGACTTCTTGAACAGTTGATCGGCTGAGGTCCCAGGTGTCTGATCCCCACCGATCAGATACTGATGACCGATCCTGAGGATAGGTCATCAGTATTAGAATACTGGAAAACCCTTTTAAGCCATACATGCTGTAATCATCGGCGGGAATGTGGCCAGTCAGTCGTCCATTGGATCATTAGAACTATCAACACAGCAAAATAAACTAGCGGATCTGGGCGGCAAAAAAAAGGCAAATGGTTGACAGCTTCAGCAAAAATGTCCAACCTGACTCCACATTTTAGTCGTCAGCCATTGTGAATAGTTGTTCACGTATAATTTCAAAACTATCATTGCCCAAAAACATTTATCTCATCAGTATGGACAGTTGGAGGTCCCAGGGTTGTCATTGTTGTCGGTGGGCATTTATTGGTCTCCTGACGACATTTATAATATGTTTATTACATAGTTAATATGGTTGAAAAAATACATAATTCCATTAAGTTCAACCATTATATGTATAGTTTTTGTGTCCTCACTTTTTTCTTTCCCCTCTTCCAGAGGGCGATTAACTCTTACTTTGAACCGGGAGTGGAGAGTCTTCCAAAGGAAGAGCCTTTAAGCATTGTGACAAAGCCATCAACATCAGAAACCATGTCTGTAACAGATACGTGGTGAGATTAAAGCGGAACACCATCAGAAGCCTCAGTTATACAGATGTACATTAAGATATGTAAACCAAAGGGTCTATATGGGGAGCAGTTACTATCCAACTTCCTAAAGAGCATCTGTCACTATGATCAACCCTATGAAATTATGCATACTGCCCGGAAGGGTTGATCGTGGTGACGAGCCCTTCCTCTCTGCAATCAATATTATCGATACAGAGAAATTCTTATTTTTAGCTATATGCAAATGAGGTGCTCTCAACACTGAGAGGTTGGATTAGCGCCCTGGCCTGGCCCTGTCAGTCTCTGTGGGAATGGCAATGGGGAGAGTGGTGGAGGTAAAGCTGTGCTCCATGGGGCTAGGCCAGCTCCTTGATGTCCTGAGCACACCATTTGCATATAACTAAAAATAAGAATTTTTCTGCTTTGGCAATACTAATTGCAGAGGAAAAGGGCTCATGATCAACACTACCAGGTAGTTTGTCTGAGTGTTTAGTGCAGATGCCTATCCTCAGGGGGGGCCGTCTCCTGGCATCTTGCTGGACAGCTGTTTGAAGAGACAGTGGCACTCCTAGGCCAATGATGTCACATTTATCGCTCACGTGGCCTAGGCACAGTTCAGTCCCGTTCTAGTAAATGAGTTTGGTTTGCAATCCAGTGGATGGTGGCATTAAACACTCGGACAACTCCTTTAATAGGGTTGCTCATGGTGACAGATGCTCTTTAACAAGTTCCTGGAAGACTCTTTGCCATTTCACTAATGCACCCAGGAGTCTTCTCATGGCACCCAACCTTTGGCACTTCGGAAATATTATTCTAGTTATCCTGTATTATACTCTGGGCCCATAAACACTGGGAAGATTTATCAAAACTGGTGTAAAGGAAAACTAGTTTAGTTTCCCATAGCAACCAGTCAGATTCCACCTTTCATTTTCCAAAGGCGCTCTGGAAAATGAAATGAATCTGATTGGTTAATATGGGCAACTAAACTAGTTACACCAGATTTGATAAATCTCCCCCCAATGTCTTTTGTTATTGTCTGCACACAGAACACGGGTATAGACGATGGTTTTGGTTTCTTCTATAGTATTGACTTGACAGATGATTCACCCGTTGTTATAAAGCAAGCACCAGTTGTGGACAATCCGACTACACTGAACCAAGAAGACGAGAGCCACATTACACTCCTAACCTGGAACGTTGATGGAATTGACCAATCCAACCTTCCAGAGAGAGCTCGCGGGGTTTGTTCTTATTTGGCATTGTAAGCATCTTATGTATTTTTATGTACGTATTCTGTTTTTAAATTTATTTGGAAGGGCGGGGGGTAAGAAAAAGCAGTTTACACTAATCCTACCCAATTTAAGGGTTAGTTAGTTTAATTGACGAGGCATCTAAGACACTGGGGCACATTTATTAAGGGACTTGCGACTATTTTAGTTGAAAAATAGTCGTAAGTCCCCTCTTTAATCGGCCATGTGACAATATGTAGTGCTGTGTTTGCCGATAGGGTAGGACGGGGACGTGCCGAAGTCAGGACTCCAGCCCCGCCAAATGTATTTCGCATTAGACATTTATACATATCCACGGGATATGCAGTAAATTTCTGAAAGATGTGAGTCCCACTTCTGAAAACTATATCTATTTTCCCTTGGTTAGGTGGCAACCCCATTCAGGCAGGTCATAAAAAAAGAGGCCGAACATGTGGGAGTCACACATACAGCTGAGCAAGAATGAGACCAGACACCTCACTCAGCGTCCTCCATTCAAACACACTGTCTGAGTCTGTGCCAGCGGGCATCTTGTGCAGATGTCTTACATACATACAGGTTAACAGTAGCCAGAAAGTGGTTAAGTCCATTTAAAGGGGTTGTCTGCTTTCAGCAAGACACTGGACAATACTGCCAAATGGCCTAAATTTAAATGCAGCAGTTGTTGCCCAGTAGATCGAGTGCCGCCACTCCAGCTCTCCGCGCTGGGCTTTCTCTACCTGGCCACAGTGACAACACAGGACCACTGCAGCCAATCACTGGCCTCAACCGCTCACTTTAACAGCTTATATGCCAGTTTAAAAGGAGCCTCACATGCTCCACAGAAAGGAATTTTTTTTTAATGAAGATTATTTACAAAAGTGCTTAATTTTGAATTAAGGGAGCAAATGAACAATAAAAAAATCAGCGCAAATGTGTCTGTAGGTCTGTATGCATATCGATTAGCTCTGCTAAAGTGATTGGTTCTTATGTGCGCTGTTGCAGGTACAGTCCAGATGTAATATTTTTACAAGAAGTTATCCCCCTATATTATGACTATCTGAAGAAAAGAGCCATCAGCTACACAATCATTACAGGTAAGCAACTCATGCAAAACTTTTCTACTATTTGCCATTGAAAAGTGATGTCTAGTGTTTAATTTTAGTTCCATCCATGGGATTTAAGTCTGTACAAAGTTTGTTCCTTTTTTTTATTGTATATTTTTAATCCTTTCCTGACTAGCGCCGGTACCGAGTTCGGGAAATGTGTTTTTTACAGTACAAATAAATTTATGAGGTTATTACCTGAAGTCTCGTGAAACTTTGCGAAGCAATAACTTCGGCTCATCGGAGCCAATACATTCTAATACTGTACAGAGCTCCTGCTTCGTACAGTATTGGAACGAAGTTTTATGCGAATCTGCTTCAGATGTTTCATCCGAAGTCGATTGCTCATCCCTAATAGCCACCAATGAACACAATGGTCAATCTACTGATTGCCTGTTATAGTCACCTAGGGTGACTTGAAAAAAGTAAAAAAAAAAGTTCAAACCTCTCCCCTTTTTCCCAAAATGAAAATAATTAATGGAAAAAAAAAAAACATCATGGGCATCGCCATGTGCGAAAACTTCCCTACTAATAAAATATAACAATATTAATCCCTTACAGTGAATAGTATAGGAAAAAAAATAAAAACGGCACATTCGCCATTTTTTGTGACTTTAACTCCCCAAAAAAATGTTCATAAAAAGTGATCAGTATTAAAATGCAAGAAATACTATATTAGTGTGGTAACCTAATCGTACTGACCTGGAGAATGAAGTAAACAGGTCAATTTTACCATGAACGCTGTAAAGGAAAAAAAAACTGTAGCAGTGTTGCATTTTTATTTGAGTCAGAAGCGTTTTTCACATTCCCTCTGGAAGAACCTTATCTGTGTGCATAGTGTATAACCTGTAGGCCTCCAGCATTATAATAGAGCTGTCATAAAATCACTAACCTAATGATCATGGAATGACTGCGCAACAATTGTGGCTCTAGTGTTTAGAGTAAAATAAAACTACAATATGTCAAGATTTATTTTGATAGATACAAAAAAATAAAACAAAAATACAAAATAGTTTGATACAAAAAGTTTATAATAAAAAAACTGATTTTAAATACACTGCTCAAAAAAATAAAGGGAACACTTAACCCCTTAAGGACACAGCCTTTTTACACCTTAGGACCAGGCCATTTTTTGCAAATCTGACCAGAGTCCCTTTAAGTGCTGATAACTTTAAAACGCTTTGACTTATCCAGGCCGTTCTGAGATTGTTTTTTCGTCACATATTGTACTTCATGACACTGGTAAAATGAAGTCCAAAAAATTATTTTTTTTGCACCAAAAAATACCTAATTTAACAAAAATTTTGAAAAATTTGCAAATTTCAAAGTTTCAGTTTCTCTACTTCTGTAATACATAGTAATACCCCCAACAATTGTGATGACTTTACATTCCCCATATGTCTACTTCATGTTTGAATTGTTTTGGGAATGATATTTTATTTTTTGGGGATGTTATAAGGCTTAGAAGTTTAAAAGCAAATCTTGAAATTTTTCAGAAATTTACAAAAACTGAATTTTTAGGGACCAGTTCAGGTCTGAAGTCACTTTGCAAGGCTTACATAATAGAAACCACCCAAAAATGACCCCATCTAAGAAACTACACCCCTCAAGGTATTCAAAACTGATTTTTCATACGTTGTTAACCCTTTAGGTGTTGCACAAGAGTTATTGGCAAATGGGGAGGAAATTTGAGAATTTCATTTTTTTGTCTAATTTTTCATTTTAACCCATTTTTTCCACTAACAAAGCAAGGGTTAACAGCCAAACAAGACTGTATCTTTATTTCTCTGACTCTGCCGTTTACAGAAACACCCAATATGTGGCCGTAAACTACTGTACGGCCACACAGCGGGGCGTAGAGTGAAAGGTGCGCCGTTTGGTTTTTGGAAGGCTGATTTTTATGGACTGTTTTTTTGACACCATGTCCCATTTGAAGCCCCCCTGATGCACCCCTAGATTATAAACTCCATAAAAGTGACCCCATCTAAGAAACTACACCCCTCAAGGTATTCAAAACTGATTTTACAAACTTTGTTAACCCTTTAGGTGTTGCACAAGATTTAATGGAAAATAGAGATACAATTTCAAAATTTCACTTTTTTGGCAGATTTTCCATTTTAATATTTTTTTTCCAGTTACAAAGCAAGGGTTAACAGCCAAACAAAACTCATTATTTATGGCCCTAATTCTGTAGTTTACAGAAACACCCCATATGTGGTCGTAAACTGCTGTACGGGCACACGGCAGGGCGCAGAAGGAAAGGAATGCCATACGGTTTTTGGAAGGCAGGTTTTGCTGGACTTTTTTTTTTACACCATGTCTCATTTGAAGCCCCCCTGATGCACCCCTAGAGTAGAAACTCCAAAAAAGTGACCCCATTTTAGAAACTACGGGATAGGTTGGCAATATTGTTGGTACTAGTTTAGGGAACATATGATTTTTGGTTGCTCTATATTACACTTTTTGTGCGGCAAGGTAACAAGAAATAGCTTTTTTGGCACCGTTTTTTTTTTTTTGTTATTCACAACATTCATCTGACAGGTTAGATAATGTGGTAATTTTATAGAGCAGGTTGTCACGGACGCGGCAATACCTAATATGTATACATTTTTTTTTATTTATGTAAGTTTTACACAATGATTTCATTTTTAAAACAAAAAAAATGTTTTAGTGTCTCCATAGTCTAAGAGCCATAGTTTTTTCAGTTTTTGGGCGATTATCTTAAGTAGGGTCTCATTTTTTGTGGGATGAGATGACCGTTTGATTGGCATCTATTTTGGGGTGCATATGACTTTTTTATTGCTTGCTATTACACTTTTTGTGACGTAAGATGACAAAAAATGGCTTTTTTTACACCGTTTTTATTTTTATTTTTTTACGGTGTTCATCTGAGGGGTTAGATCATGTGATATTTTTATAGAGCCGGTCGATACGGACACGGCGATACCTAATATGTATACTTTTTTTTTATTTATGTAAGTTTTACACAATGATTTCATTTTTGAAACAAAAAAAATCATGTTTTAGTGTCTCCATAGTCTAAGAGCCATAGTATTTTCAGTTTTTGGGCGATTATCTTGGGTAGGGTATGATTTTTGCGGGATGAGATGACGGTTTGATTGTTACAATTTTGGCGTACATGCGACTTTTTTGATCACTTTTATTACCTTTTTTGGGAAGTAAGGTGGGCAAAATTTCAATTTCATCATAGTTTTTTATTTTTTATTTTTTATTTTTATGGCGTTCACTGTTCGGGTAAAGTAACATGACCGTTTTATAGATCAGGTCGTTACGGACGCGGCGATACCAATTTTTATTCACTTTTTTTTTGACCCAGACCCACTTGGTTCTTGAAGATCCTCGGAAGAGGTAGCCTGACTGCCATTAGGTACCGAGATGAGATCCTCAGACCCCTTGTGAGACCATATGCTGGTGCCGTTGGCCCTGGGTTCCTCCTAATGCAAGACAATGCTAGACCTCATGTGGCTGGAGTGTGTCAGCAGTTCCTGCAAGACGAAGGCATTGATGCTATGGACTGGCCCGCCCGTTCCCCAGACCTGAATCCAATTGAGCACATCTGGGACATCATGTCTCGCTCTATCCACCAACGTCACGTTACACCACAGACTGTCCAGGAGTTGGCAGATGCTTTAGTCCAGGTCTGGGAGGAGATCCCTCAGGAGACCGTCCGCCACCTCATCAGGAGCATGCACAGGCGTTGTAGGGAGGTCATACAGGCACGTGGAGGCCACGCACACTACTGAGCCTCATTTTGACTTGTTTTAAGGACATTACATCAAAGTTGGATCAGCCTGTAGTTTGTTTTTCCACTTTAATTTTGAGGGTGACTCCAAATCCAGACCTCCATGGGTTAAAAAATTAGATTTCCATTTTTTTTTTTTTGTGTGATTTTTTTTGTTGTCAGCACATTCAACTATGTAAAGAACAAAGTATTTCAGAAGAATATTTAATTAATTCAGATCTAGGATGTGTTATTTTTGTGTTCCCTTTATTTTTTTGAGCAGTGTATGTCACTTTGTGGTGATACATGCCCTTTAACTGTGCTCCTTTATATGTTTACTAGGCATTTTGCTTTCATACTCTTATTTATAGTATTTTTTTTTATTTTTTTTTATGTGATTGATGTTTTGTATGTGTTTCTTTAGTTGTGCTGCTGTTGGTCACCTACAATTCCTGGTAAAATTGCAGCATGACCATAACACAACCTTAGTGTTTTTGTTTTGCTAACCAGGTCAATTACAAAAAACCTTTGTGTCGTAAGACCAAGGCAACCTTGTTTCCCTTAAAGCTCCATTCACACGTCCGTGGTGTGTTGCGGACCCGCAAATTGCGGATCCGCAACACACCCGCCCGGCACCCCTATAGAAATGCCTATTCTTGTCTGCAAGCTGCGGACAAGAATAGGACATGTTCTATCTTTTGCGGACCTGAAGATCGGGGCCGCGCTCCGCAAATGCGGATGCTGACAGCACACTGTGTGCGGTCCGCATCCATTCCGTCCCCATAGAAAATGAATGGGTCCGCACCCGTTCCGCAAAATTGCGGAACGGATGCGGACCCATTTGCAGACGTGTGAATGGAGCCTAAAGGGGTTGTCTCGCCTTGCACATTCGTGACATATCACTAGGATATGTCACCAATGTCAGATATCTCTGGGACCTGCACCTATCTCTAGAACCAAGCTCACAAAGAGAATGAGAGCACACCACGTATGCGCAGCTGCCCCCTATAGCGGAGCCAGCTATTTCTGTCAGCTGTATAGAAGAGAATGGAGCGGTGGTTGCACAGTGCTCTTTCTATTAGTTTCTGTGGGACTTCTGAAAATAGCCAAGCGTGCCAGTCAGTTTTTTCTTGTGCGCCCATAGAAATGAATAGGGGGCAACCACTCATACGCGGTGCCCTCTACTGAACTTTGAATACTTGGCTCCTGGGACCTGCACCTGTCTGACATTGGTGGCACATCCTAGCGAGGTGAGACAACCCATTTAAGAATGTCACATTGTGGTGCTAGCAAGCAATTTTAAAGGGGTTGTCAATATTGAGGGACCATCTTAGGATAGGCCTTTGATATCAGATTGGCAGGACTCTCGGCGCCCGTGCCGTTTAGCTGCTTGAGGAGGCTGTGGCGTTTCAGTGAGCAATCCTGCCCCTTTCATTCTCTCAGGCACAGTGCTGTACATGGTACTACAGCTCCATCCTGTCAAATTAGTGGAACACAGCTACCTGTAGTACCATGCTTAGCCCCTACAGAATGTACGTTACTGTGTGTGGTAATGGACAGCAGAGTCTGACACGCATTGATCTTATATTGATAGCCTATCCTAATAAATGGGCCATCCAAATGACAGCATTATGCTCTAGTGAAACCTCTGCAAAAGACCACCTCTTTTAGAAGACCTCCACCTTATCAAGACCACATTTCCTACGACAGGTTTCACCGTATACAGGTATATTGGCTGTATGTGAACTGTTCATTGCATAGATAAGAAAATATTAGATGACATTGCTCTTTAGTGTCCATGTGGAATTTGTTGCTGTGCAAACCTAAATGGTACCTTCAGAAGATAAATGACTGTTCACTGTTTTTGCCAATTTTCTAGGAGAAGAAGATGGATATTTTACGGCCATAATGCTGAAAAAATCAAGAGTAAAGCTCATAAGTCAAGAAATTGTTCCATTCCCAAGTACTGTTATGATGAGGAATTTGCTGGTAGTAAATGTAAGTATCTTACCTTTTTGGGTTTTCCACTCTTTAGATATTGATACCATATCCTCTGGATCCGTCAACAATATCTTATTCGGGGGGGCAGGGTAGCCCGACATCTGACACTCCCACGATCAGTAGTTTAGCAAGCCCCAGAAACAAAACTGTGGACAAAGCAAAATGCCTTACCAGCGTACTGCAGCTCTGGTCTCATTCACTTGGGCTGCATTATGCTGGCAGCACAGCCCCAATCTCAGTACCACAAATGGGTGCCAATTGTTTCTGTAGCAGCCTGAGGCCTAACAAATGGCCTCTGGGTCTGCCAAGTTCAAAAGCATATTAGGCCCTGCCAGAGACCGAATCTAATGGGCTAGCTCTCAGTGTAGTACTGACCAGTATAATACACTGCAATACATAAGTAGTGCAGTGGATTACATTAGCGATCAGATGATCACATGTATAAGTCCACTTGTGGGAGGACTTAATAAAAGCCAAAAAAATACCATAGGCTGCAGTGGTATACTAGTGCAGTCTATGGTATAAGCCTGTGATGGCTAATCTCGTGTTCAAGTCACCAAGGAGGACAAAAAAATGTAGTTTTTTCTTTTTAATGTTTTACAAATAGCGGAATTCAGAATTAAAATCGCTCCTTGCTGTGTCCAACAGTGCAGAGCCTTTATCCTGTACGATGAACGCTGTTCATTTAAAAAAAAAAAATAATATGTTCTAATCAATTTTTTGTTTTTGTTTATGGTCACCTCATCCCCTGCAAAAATTTAATCGTAAACAATTAAAAAGTCATAAGTGCCAGTAAAGGGCTAAGGGCTCATGCACATGAACGTATTTTTTTTGCCCGTTCCGTTAGTTTTGCAGCCCTTATGCAGAACCATTCACTTCAATGGGGCAGCAAAAAACTGAAATGACTCCATGTGCATTCCATGTCTGTTTGTTCCACCAAAAAATTGAAAATGTACTATTATTGTCCGCAGTAAAGACAAGGATAGGACTGTTCTATTATGGGCGGTATCCGTGTTTTGTGGATCCGCAATTTGCGGATTGAAGAAAGACAAGTCATGGGCATGAGCCCTAAAAATGAGCCCTCATACAGCATTTTAGTAAGAAAGATTTAAAAAAAATATATATAAAATATATACTGTGTGTGTGTGTGTGTGTGTGTATATATATATATATATATATATATGTGTATATGTATGTGTATATATATATATATATATATATATATATATATATATTTGCAAGAAAAAGTATGTGAACCCTTTGGAATGATATGGATTTCTGCAGAAATTGGTCATAAAATGTGATCTGATCTTCATCGAAGTCACAACAATAGACAATCACAGTCTGCTTAAACTAACAACACACAAAGAATTAAATGTTACCATGTTTTTATTGAACACACCATGTAAACATTCACAGTGCAGGTGAAAAAAGTATGTGAACCCCTAGACTAATGACATCTCCAAGAGCTAATTGGAGTGAGGTGTCGGCCAACTGGAGTCCAATCAATGAGAGGAGATTGGAGGTGTTGGTTACAGCTGTCCTGCCCTATAAAAAACACACAACAGTTCTGGGTTTGCTTTTCACAAGAAGCATTGCCTGATGTGAATGATGCCTTGCACAAAAGAGCTCTCAGAAGACCTACGATTAAGAATTGTTGACTTGCATAAAGCTGGAAAGGGTTATAAAAGTATCTCCAAAAGCCTTGCTGTTCATCAGTCCACGGTAAGACAAAATGTCTATAAATGGAGAAAGTTCAGCACTGCTGCTACTCTCCCTAGGAGTGGCCGTCCTGTAAAGATGACTGCAAAAGCACAGCGCAGACTGCTCAATGAGGTGAAGAAGAGTCCTAGAGTGTCAACTAAAGACTTACAAAAGTCTCTGGCATATGCTAACATCCCTGTTAGCGAATCTACGATACGTAAAACACTAAACAAGAATGGATTTCATGGGAGGATACCACCGAGGAAGCCACTGCTGTCCAAATAAAACATTGCTGCACGTTTACAGTTTGCACAAGAGCACCTGGATGTTCCACAGCAGTACTGGCAAAATATTCTGTGGACAGATGAAACCAAAGTTGAGTTGTTTGGAAGAAACACACAACACTATGTGTGGAGAAAAAGAGGCACAGCACACCAACCTCAAAACCTCATCCCAACTGTGAAGTATGGTGGTGGAGGCATCATGGTTTGGGGCTGCTTTGCTGCGTCAGGGCCTGGACGGATTGCTATCATCGAAGGAAATATTTATTCCCAAGTTTATCAAGACATTTTGCAGGAGAACTTAAGGCCATCTGTCCACCAGCTGAAGCTCAACAGAAGATGGGTATTGCAACAGGACAACGACCGAAAGCATAGAAGTAAACCAACAACAGAATGGCTTAAACAGAAGAAAATAGGCCTTCTGGAGTGGCCCAGTCAGAGTCCTGACCTCAACCCGATTGAGATGCTGTGGCATGACCTCAAGAAAGTGATTCACACCAGACATCCCAAGAATATTGCTGAACTGAAACAGGTCTGTAAAGAGGAATGGTCAAGAATTACTCCGGACCGTTGTGCACGTCTGATCTGCAACTACAGGAAATGTTTGGTTGAAGTTATTGCTGCAAAAGGAGGTTCAACCAGTTATTAAATCCAAGGGTTCACATACTTTTTCCACCTGCACTGTGAATGTTTACATGGTGTGTTCAATAAAAACATGGTAACATTTAATTCTTTTGTGTGTTATTAGTTTAAGCAGACTGTGATTGTCTATTGTTGTGACTTAGATGAAGATCAGATCACATTTTATGACCAATTTGTGCAGAAATCCATTTAATTCCAAAGGGTTCACATACTTTTTCTTGCAACTGTGTGTGTATATATATATATATATAATATATATAAAATTTATATTACACAAATAGTGCAGCAGCACAGTCAGAAATGGGGAACTGGGTGCAATTCCCCACAGAGGTCGGCCCTTCCTCCACGTATATACTCAGCAAATGACGAGGCAGCACTTCCAGCTTAAGGTGAACGGGTGAGAACCCCAAACTTTAATCCAAGCGACGTTTCGGCCTGCTCAATGAGGCCTTTATCAAGCTACATAACAGTGCATATGACAAGGTATATATACCCACAATTCAATACAAATCAATTACAATCAGTGGTTACACATGTCTCCAATCAAGTCACATGATCTTTAACTATATCGTCACATGACATTAGTATGTGATAAACATTACAAACATACTCCTACTAGAGCGTACAAAAGTGATCATAGTATTATTAAGAACCGTGTGTACAGATATATTTATGTACCTCTATTTTGATTAAATAGAATACGTGTCCATTTCGTGCTCAACTACACAAGGTGGACGCTGTGCACAAGTGCTAGGTGCATAAATTGTTAAAATCATCTGTTATTGGTACGGCTGTACCATATCACATATTAAAAACAACAGGAAGGAGCTCACCACACATGGACACTTAGAACCGGCCGGAATTGGCGTCCCCTTTTTGGCGGTGCGCATGCGCCGGGCCAGACGTCTCTGGCCACGCCACCGCGCACCCACGTGGTAACTCCATGGACCGCAGCGTCATCCAATGGAGCGCACCGTAGGAGCAACAGCCGCGAGGGGAGGGAGGCCAGGTCATGTGACTCGGCATCAGTCGCACCGCAAACTGAGGCGTGTTCAGTAACCGTAGAGATGTATATTGTGTTTAGACATGCGGGCGATCGCACAGACGCCAGGAAGTATACATGTGCACAAAGGCCAAATAACAGCGCACCTTATATATATATTTGCAAATACAGCAGCAGCACAGTCAGACAGAGTGCACTGGGTGCAATTCCTCCCGGAGGCCGGCTTCTCCTCCACAATGTATATTTTCCAAAAAACGAGGCAGCACTTCCAGATTTTCGTGAAAGGGTGAAGACCCCAAACTTTAATTCCCCAGCTGGGGAATTAAAGTTTGAGGTCTTCACCCTTTCACGAAAATCTGGAAGTGCTGCCTCGTTTTTTGAAGAAAAAAAAAATATATATATTTATGCTTCCCTATCGTCACATGACTTTATACGTCAGAGCAGAGACATTTAACCCGTCAGAAGCCATCTGAGGGCTGTAAATCCAGAAGTGCTTCACCTCTGGGCCTGGAAAGACTCCCCTATGCGTGATCCCAGGAGCCGTTTATTTGCTATGAAAGGCTAGAGCCTGCTGGAGGATCCAATGCTTTTCACTTTCACAGATATATTCCAATATAGACCTGCAGGTGGCAGCACAGCATTTGAATATGCAGAATTTTATTTTTAGCTATAAATCAAATTCCATTGCTAATTTTAAAGGGAACCTGTCACCTGGATTTTGGGTATAGAGCTGAGGACATGGGCTGCTAGATGGCCGCTAGCACATCCGCAATATCCATTCCCCATAGCTCTGTGCTTTTATTGTGTCAAAAAAAGATTTTATATATATATATATATGTAAATGAGGCAAGTAAGAAGCCCAAGGAGTTGTTACTAACGTTTCATGAGCCCAGCACCGCCCTGAATACTCCGAATCTCCTCCTTGCTCCCCAACGTCACAAAGCTAGAGCACCGTAATCTCGCGATGCTAGCGCATGCGCAGTGTCGGCATAATGTTCCTTCCCTGTGCTGGTATCAGCCTCAGGGAACGAACTGCGCATGCGCTAGCTCGCGCATCGTGAGATTACGGCGCTCTAGCTTTGTGACGTCGGGGAGCAAGGAGGAGATTCGGAGGATGCGGGTCGGTGCTGGGCTCCTTCACAGTGGGCGTGGCTGGGTTCAGAGTCGGAGAACGCTGGACTAATCTCTGAAGCATGGAGGAGACAGGACTCCTCTAAGGTTAATTCACATAGCTATAAAATCGTCTTTTCCATTTCGTCCACCATGACGGCTTAACCTGGAGATTGACCCCTTGACCTCTGTAGGGGCAGGAACACATAGTTTAAAAGGACACCACCCACTCTCACCCTTCAGTGTTTCCTGTCCCTACGGGGGCACCTCACAGAGAGACCTCCTGTAGGGGTGAGAAGATGGCAGTGTTTGTTATTTTTAAAATACCTGTTGGGATCGCTTATCCTTTCCCTCTGCCCTTTGACGCCCGGTCCTAAGTTGGGCAGAGGAGGACTATGGAGTGGATATCGTTCCCGTTCCAGCGGGGGCCTGAATCCTTCCCCCAAAGCGCAGGGTCCCCCTTCGTTCTCTGTTCCGGGCCGGCAGGAGGTTGAGGGGGCGGAGCTAGGAGCCGGGACGCGGGCGCACAAAGATAACGTCAGACGCCGCATCCATCGCTCAAGGGTGGGAGATTTGAAAAGAACTAGCTTCCCGGTAAGGCTCCTGTTCCAGATGTCTGCCCCCGATACCCCTGCAGACCAGATGGACTCCGCAGACGCCTCGGCTGCTCAAATCGTCAGTTACCCTGTAGGAAAGGAAAATATGTATCATGTCGTTATGCTACTTCTTGCAATAGCCTACTGATACTGGGTTGCTCCTCTTTTAGGGAATTAAAGAGCCCAGAACTAAGGCCAAAATCCCTAGATGCGCTACTTGTGGCAAAAGATTGCCGGAAAATCACAAAAAGAAGCTCTGCCAAGTCTACATTAATGAGCTTGTCAAAGAGGAGCAACCATCCATACTTATGGAGGTCAAATCAATGATTCAGAGCGAAATAAAATCCTCGCTAGCCTCTCTCGGATCTGCCCCTCCTACTCCGCCTGTGAAAAAATCGCGAATGTCCGCTCCATCCTCCTCCTGAATCAGAGGAAATGGACGAAGGCGCTTCCACCTCTAGACAGAATGTAGACGCACTGTCAGAGGGAGATATAGTGGAGGACAGGAAAAAGTATTTATTTTCGTCTGAGGAGATGGAGGAATTATTGGGCGCCATAAGGGCAACCATGGGCATTGAGGAGGTACAAAAACCTTGATCGGTCCAAGACGAGATGTTTAGGGGGCTCAGAGCTAAGAAATCTAAAGTATTTCCAGTGAACGAAAATATAAAGGATATGATCATGGATGAGTGGACGGACCCTGAGAGGAG
Source organism: Bufo bufo (assembly GCF_905171765.1). Classification (NCBI taxonomy): domain Eukaryota; kingdom Metazoa; phylum Chordata; class Amphibia; order Anura; family Bufonidae; genus Bufo; species Bufo bufo. The sequence continues at coordinate 400,239,534 of NC_053393.1, read as the reverse complement.
ACTGGAAGTCCCCAGAGAATTCAAAAATAGATTACTGTTTGATCCAACCAATATAAAAATATTATAGAAATTCCGAAAATCGACATCTAGGTAGCAAAGGTGGTCAAGAAAACCTCCCTTCCCTTTGAGGACTCCTCCCAATTACAGGATCCGATGGAGAGAAAGGCGGATTCTCTCCTGAAAAAGTCCTGGGAAGCATCCATGTTCAGTATAAAAACTAACATAGCTGCAACCTCCGTAGCTAGATCAATGTACTTCTGGCTTAGCGAACTTGAGAACCATATTAAGAATAAAACCCAGAGAGAAGAAATTCTAAGTTCCATTCCTCTCCTCAAATCAGCTACAGCATTTTTGGCGGATGCCTCAGCCGAGTCTGAGGTTTGCCGCCAAGTATGCTGCTCTTTCAAATTCCACAAGGAGGGCCCTGTGGATGAAATCTCAGGGGAATATGTTTTTGGTCCCGTACTGGATTCTATCCTCAAGAAAGCGGCAGATAAAAAGGGATTCCCTGAGGAAAACAAAAAGAAGCTCTTTCGTCTCTTTAACACCCAATCCAGGTCCTATAGAGGGGGAAAAGGAAAACCGGTAGGTGGAGCTACCAAAAAGGAGGAAAGGGCAGAGGGTTCCTTCTCAATCCCCAAAACAAACAGTCTGTCAGACAATGACGCCAGAGTGGGAGGAAGGTTGAGGAGATTTCTACCCTTTTGGGAAACCATGACCCAGAACCCCTGGGCCTTGGATATTTAAAAAAATTCTGATAGAATTTTCCTCAACCCCTCCAAAAAAGTTTTGGATAACCTCTCACAGCTCAAGTTCTGGGAAGGATTTGGCAAGGCGTCCTGCAGTTAATAGAGTCAGGTGTGGTACTAAAAGTCCCCTGTTCAGAGGAAGAAAGGGGTTATTATTCCAACCTGTTTTTGGTACAGAAGCCAGACGGCTCCTTTCGTACCATCATAAACCTAAAGGGGTTAAATACATCCATTGTTTACAGGAAATTCAAAATGGAATCTATAACGTCCATCACTCCTCTAATCAAAGTAGGAGTTTACATGACGTCCATAGATTTGAAGGACGCTTACTATTACGTCCCCATACACGAAAACTCGCAAAAATATCTCAGGTTTGCACTGATGGACAGCATCGGAGTGGTAAACCACTTCCAGTTCACGGCTCTACCCTTCGGAATTTCCTCGGCCCTGAGAGTTTTCACAAAGCTAGTAGTGGAAATGATCTCTCCTCTCAGATCAGAGGGAATAAAAAATCTTCCTGTATCAAGACGACTTCCTCATTCTGGGAAAATATGAATCAAAGGCGTCCAGTCTCACCAACTACCTAATTCATCGGTTTTCAGAGTTGGGCTGGATAATAAATCAGAAAAAATCTTGTCTGGTCCCATCAACCAAGATGAAATTCCTAGGAGTACTTTTAGATTCAAGAACTCAGATGACCTCTCTTCCTCAAGAAAAATTATCAACCTTCATAGGAAAAACAAAAAAATTTCAGGGCCAGACCAAGTGCTCCATACGCAATGCCATGAGTCTATTGGGAATGATCACCTCCTGCATCACATCGGTACTGTGGTCTCAGACTCATACCAGGATAACCCAATCCTTAGTCCTGAAGAATTGGGACAAAAACAGTCCTCCTTAGAGAAAAAAATATCCATCCCCACTCACGTAGGATTTGATTTGGATAGAAAAGACAAATCTGTCGAAAGTTGTAAGTTGGATAAGAGATCCAGATGTTCACGGATGCAAGCGGCACTGGATGGGGGGCGAAAGTAGGCTCCTCAAGCTACCAAGGCAGATGGACAGACTTGCATAAAAGTAAGATCTTCAAACTACCGAGAACTAAGGGCGATCTGGGAGACGCTAAAATCATCCCAAAAGATAGTACTCGGAAAACACCTGAAGATTCTCTCCGACAATGTGACCGCAGTAGCATACTTAAAGCACCAGGGAGGCACAAGATCTCCAAGTCTAGAAAAACTGGCAGGGAGAATATTCTTTTGTCGGAAAAGAATGTATCCTCCATCACGGCTATTCACCTAAAGGGTACGGAAAATGTACAAGCAGACTTCCTCAGCAGAAAGACCATAGATCCTGGGGAATGGTCCCTAAATCCAGATGTGTTCAGACAAATCTCCAAAAGGTGGGAACCCCTCAGATAGACCTCTTCGCAGCAAAAGAGAACGCGAAGGTCGGGCACTTTTGCTCCCTAAACCCCAGGGAAAACCCTTGGGCGGTGGACGGCTTCTCGATCAGATGGACCTGGGATTTCGCCTATGCTTTTCCTCTGTGGGCGTTAATTCCCAGAGTACTACAAAAGATAAGGTCCGACCCGGTAACAGTAATCCTAGTGGTCCCATACTGGACAAAGAGAAACTGGTTCCCGATCTTAAAGGAATTGGCACTGGAGGAGCCATGGAGAATTCCCCTCCGGGAGGACATTTTATCGCAAGGTCCGATCCTCCATCAGAATCCAGGCCTATTCAAATTGTCAGCATGGATCCTGAGCGCGAGGTATTAACCTCTTAAGGACTCGGCCCTATTTCACCTTCTGGACTTGGCCATTTTTTGCAAATCTGACCAGTGTCACTTTAAGTGCTGATAACTTTAACGCTTTGACTTATCCAGGCCATTCTGAGATTGTTTTTTTTCGTCACATATTGTACTTCATGACACTGGTAAAATGAAGTAAAAAAAATTCATTTTTATTTCTAAAAAAATACCAAATTTACCCAAAATGAAGTAAAAAATTGCAAATTTCCAAGTTTCAATTTCTCTACTTCTATAATACATAGTAATTAGGGCCACGATATGGATTTTCGCCATATCGCCGGACCGCGATATGATCGCGCTCTCTGTGCGCACCATTTTCTCCTGAGCCGGCACAGTGGAGGGAGAAGGAGGGAGGGAGCCGGGCGCTCCTTCTTCTGTCTGTGCAGCTCATTGCTAATGCTTATAGAACTAGCAATGTGCCGCACAGACCTATGAGAAGGAGCGGCCACGGCGCACGTGAGTAAAATGCTGCTCACTAACATACCATCGCAGCCAGGACTTCAGTAGCGTCCTGGCTGCCATGGTAACCGATCGGAGCCCCAGCATTACACTGCTGGGACTCCGATCGGAACTGCCCACTGCCACCAATGATTAATACTGGGGAGGGAGGGAGGGGGGTGGGTGGGTTTGAGTTATCAGAGGCTGGTGGGGGCACATCAGAGGCTTGGGGGGGGGGGCACATCAGAGGCTGGCTGCCATGGTCAGCTCCCTGCTGTTGTGTGCACAAAGCACAGGGCAGCAGGGAGAGTGTAAAGTCCTATTCACCCTAATAGAGCTCTATTAGGGTGAATATGACAGGGGGTCTAGCCCTTAAGGAGGCTAATGGTTATTAAATAAAAAGTTAAAAAAAAGTTTAAACCCCGCCCCCAATATAGAAAACAATATATCGCAATATATATCGCATATCACACATGCTTAAAATTATATCGCAATATAGATTTTAGGCCATATCGCCCACCGCTAATAGTAATACCTCCAAAAATAGTTATTACTTTACATTCCCCATATGTCTGCTTCATGTTTGGATCATTTTGGGAATGATATTTTATTTTTTGGGGATGTTACAAGGCTTAGAAGTTTAGAAGCAAATCTTGAAATTTTTCTGAAATTTTCAAAAAAACAATTTTTAGGGACCAGTTCAGGTCTGAAGTCACTTTGCGAGGCTTACATAATAGAAACCACCAAAAAATGACCCCATTCTAGAAACTACACCCCTCAAGGTATTCAAAACAGATTTTACAAACTTTAACCCTTTAGGTGTTCCACAAGAATTAATGGAAAATAGAGATACAATTTCAAAATTTCACTTTTTTGGCAGATTTTCCATTTTAATAATAATAATTTTTTTCCAGTTACAAAGCAAGGGTCAACAGCCAAACCAAACTCAATATTTATGGCCCTGATTCTGTAGTTTACAGAAACACCCCATATGTGGTCATAAACTACTGTATGGGCACACTGCAGGGCGCAGAAGGAAAGGAATGCCATACGGTTTTTGGATGGCAGATTTTGCTGGACTGTTTTTTGACACCATGTCCCATTTTGAAGCCCCCCTGCAGGGCCGGATTAAGAGCATCGTGGGCCTGGTGCTGAGGATTTTGCTGGGCCTTTTTATGGAACTGCACTCAGTGTCTTAATTACATATATATTTTATCGATACCATTAAAGTATTTTGTTCCTGCAACTACCCCTTCATTTGGCGTCTATCTTGGCAACATGGAGGGGGACCCTGAGGGTGGGGGCACCCTCAGGGCACTATAGTGTCAGGAAAACCGCTTTGTTTTCCTGACACTATAGTGATCATTTAACATGACTATGAAGATTACTGTTTTCTAGCTGCTGTGGACTGTGGACAACAGCAGCTAGAAACAGTAATTTTCATAGAGCTGTGTTATGATTTATGGACACAGCACTCAGCATGCTTAGCCAGTCAGATAGAAGGCTGGCTAAGCATGCTGAGAGCTGTGTCTAAATAACATAACACATTAAAGGGATTCTGTCACCAGGTTTCACCCCTGTCAGCTAAAAATATGCTGATGTTCAGGGCGTCTGCACGATTCCTAATGTGGGCTTATAAATGTCATCTGTGGGCTTATTTAGCTAAAAAACAGCTTTTACTAACCTGTCAGTCAAACAAATAAGGTGCCCAAGGGGATGTTAATGAATGCAAGGTGCCGGCCGCACCCGCCGCCGTTCGTGCCCAGCGCCGCCTTTCCGGACTTCTGCGCCGCCTCCTAATCCTCTGTGCCGCCTCTCGCTCTCCCTCCCTCCCCCCTCCTTCTGCTGTAAGATCTCGCGCATACAGGGGTTGAGCGAAGTGCCGGCGCATGTGCACTTCGCTGTAAGAAGCCAAATGGAGAAGCCCTGTGCGCAAGCGCGAGATCTTACAGCAGAAGGAGGGGGGAGGGAGGGAGAGCGAGAGGCGGCACAGAGGATTAGGAGGCGGTGCAGAAGTCCAGAAAGGCGGCGCTGGGCACGAACGGCGGTGGGTGCGGCGGGCATCTTGCACCCATTAACATCCCCTTGGGCACCTTATTTGTTTGACTGACAGGTTAGTAAAAGCTGTTTTTTAGCTAAATAAGCCCACAGATGACATTTATAAGCCCACATTAGGAATTGTGAAGACGCCCTGAACATCAGCATATTTTTAGCTGACAGGGGTAAAACCTGGTGACAGAATCCCTTTAAAGAAATTACTGTTTCTAGCTGCTGTGGACTAGCAGCTAGAAACAGTAATTTCTTTAATGTGTTATGTTATAGAGACTGAGCTCTCAGCATGCTTAGCCAGTCAGTAATTTTCATAGTGCTGTTATGATTTATGGACACAGCTCTCAGCATGCTTAGCCAGCCTTCTATCTGGCTGTGCTTCTTGAGTCACAGTCCACAGGCTCAGAAATAGCCTGTGGACTGTGATGTGACTCTCAAGATGCAAAGCCAGATAGAAGGCTGGCTAAGCATGCTGAGAGCTGTGTCCATAAATCATAACAGCACTATGATTGCCCTCCCTTCCAACTGGATGAGTTTATCTGATACCTGCCCTGCTCCAGAAGCTCCTGCTGTCTCATGGGCTGGTGTGGCTGAGCGCTGTGGGCCATGTGCTGGTCGAAACTGCTGAGTAGGTTGTACACAGCGCAGCGTGCAGGAGGGATAACCGCGGGCGCACTGAGGTCATATCCGGCGGGCCGGCATTACAGGAACCGCACCTGCTGCTCTGACGTCCTGCCGCCGGATATCCTGTGACGTATATCCGGCGGCAGGACGTCAGAGCAGCTGGTGCTGTTCCTGTAATGCCGCGGCCCGCCGGATATGACCTCAGTAGTGATAGGAAGTTCGGATCTTTCAGATGAATCGGTTCATTTGAATCAGCTCATTCAAATGAACCGATTCATGAATCGGATCTTCGGTTCACTTGCTGAGTCACTGACTGCTGAGCTGACTCGCAAGTGAACCGAAGACTCTAGGTGCTGGTGCGCATGCGCAGATGCTATCCATTCGATTCACTTGCTGCTGCTGACTCAGTCGGCTCTTCAGCTCTCTAATGAGTGAGTCAGGATCAGGAAGAGTGATTAATTATAGTGATAGTGAAGGGAAGCTGAGGCTGACGCCGGACAGGAGGACTCAGGACAGGAGTCAGGAGCTGTCACTGTGGTGTGCATTGTTGTCTGTTGTGCATTGTTACCCACAGTGACAACAGTCTGACACTGACAGTAGTACAACGAACCAAGTGAAGTGAAATGTGAATGCACAGGGAAAACTATGTGCTGAACTGATAACAGTATTACAGTAACACAGTCACTGGCTGATAATAAAATAGTCCCCACAGTCCCCACTTAATGGAATCCATAAAGGAGATGTGAACCCACCCTTAGTTATATAGCTACTGAATGAGATGCCTTTAACATATATATCTCCTGAGAAGCCAATTTGATCCTAAAGGGTTAATTCAACCTGTAATCTAAACTCTGTGTCATCTGTCACTTCTTTTATCTCTCTGCTCCTGTCAAAGGCTTACATAGAAATCACTGGGCCCCATAGCAAGAATCTAAATTGGGCCCCCATTCCCCTTTTATAGCCCCTCCCACTACCCATTCCAGGCCTCTCTCTTTGTTCCATGAACTATGTTCGCTGCTGTTTTATAATTTATGCCATCAGGGCCGGATTGGAATTACAAAACAGGCCTGGCACACAAAAGAGGCATAATAGATACCGTGTGTACAGATGTATAGTGTATACAGCAGTGTACTGATATGTGAGGAACGTGGTATAATATATGCAGTGTGTTCAGGTATATAGTATATACAGCAGTGTACTGATATATGAGGTATAAATTACAGCTCGTACCTCACATATCAATCCAATACTGTATATACAATATACCTGTACACACCATCTATTATACCTCGTACCTAACATATCAGTACACTGCTGTATATACAATATATTTATACACACTGCATATATTATACCTTGTACCTCACATATCAGTACACTGCAATATATATTATATATCTGTACATATTGCATCTATAATACTGTTTAATATATGCAGTGTGTGTGTGTGTGTGTGTGTATATATATATATATATATAGATGTGAGGCATACAAGGTATAATACTGTAGGTGCAGTGTTTATAGAAATATGTGGTCAGTTATGCATTATAGTCACTGTGTGTGTGAGGTACATGAGGTAGTGGTCACTGTACCTGTCTGAAGTATTATACATGAGTGAGCAATCAGTAAAAACAGGGCATGGAGGGGGGGTAAATGATGAAAAGTGGAGGACCTCCTCTTACCACTCCATTCCAGTCTGTATGGATCAATGCAGAGCTGATTGTGAACTTCTAATACTTGCTGTTAGGGGGTTGAAGGACCTGTGATGATGTCATCACAGGTCCTGGCAGATGTACCTTTCAAACCTAGGAACTACAGCATTTTTGGTGCTGTTCCTTTGCTAGATTCTGCAGGACCTGTGATGCTGAAGATGATGTCATCACAGGTCCTGGCAGATGCACTGTTCTAACCTGGGAACTACACTTTACACTGTGCAGTTCCCTTACAGGACCTGTGAAGACTCCCTGTACTACTCAGACCTGCCAGTGCTTGCCTTGCCTCAGCTCTGATTGGTTGGTGGGCGGGGAGGGGAGGGGCTGGCAGAAGCAGCTTCCACTCTAGGATCATATTACGCTCCTCCCAGTCCCTCCCTCAGGCTCCCTGCTGCCAGCGTGAGGTGAGCGTCTCTGCAGTGTCTGTGTGCTATGTGACGCTGTGTACAACAGAGGACTTTTAACCCTCCCGACGGCCTTTTGGCTGGGGATGGGCCTATTTTATGGTAGGGGCCTGGAGCTGCAGCTCCATCAGCCCCTACGTTAATCCGGCCCTGCCCCCCTGATGCACCCCAGAGTAGAAACTCCAAAAAAGTGACCCCATCTAAGAAACTACACCCCTCAAGGTATTCAAAACTGATTTTACAAACGTCGTTAACCCTTAAGGTGTTCCATAAGAGTTATTGGCAAATGGAGATGAAATTTCAGAATTTAAATTTTTTGGCAAATTTTCAATTTTAATAAATTTTTTCCAGTAACAAAGCAAGGGTTAACAGCCAAACAAAACTCTATTTATGGCACTGATTCTGTAGTTTACAGAAACACCCCATATGTGGTCGTAAACAGCTGTACCGGCACACGGCAGGGCGCAGAAGGAAAGGAATGCCATGCGGTTTTTGGAAGGCAGATTTTGCTGGACTGTTTTTTTTTTTTTTGACACCATGTCCCATTTGAAGCCCCCTGATGCGCCCCTAGAGTAGAAACTCCAAAAAAGTGGCCCCATTTTAGAAACTACGGGATAGGGTGGCAGTATTGTTGGTACTAGTTTAGGGTACATATGATTTTTGGTTGCTCTATATTACACTTTTTGTGAGGCAAGATAACAAGAAATAGCTGTTTTGGCACCGTTTTTATTTTTTGTTATTTACAACATTCATCTGATATTGTGATATTTTGTGATATCATGTGATATTTTTATAGACCAGGTTGTCACGGATGCGGCAATACCTTTTTATATGTATACTTTTTTTTAATTTATGTAAGTTTTACACAATGATTTCTTTTTTGAAGCAAAAAAAAAACATGTTTTAGTGTTTCCATAGTCTGAGAGCCATAATTTTTTCAGTTTTTGGGCGATTACCTTGGGTAGGGTATGATTTTTGCGGGATGAGATGACTGTTTTATTGGCACTATTTTGGGGTGCGTGTGACTTTTTGATCGCTTGCTATTACACTTTTTGTGATGTAAGGTGACAAAAAATGGTTTATTTAGCACAGTTTTTATTTTCAATTTTTTACAGTGTTCATCTGAGGGGTTAGGTCATGTGATATTTTTATAGAGCCGGTCGCTACGAACACGGCGATACCTAATATGTAAAGTTTTTATTTTATTTATGTAACTTTTACACAATAACAGCTTTTTTTTAAAACCCAAAAAATGATGTTTTAGTGTTCTGAGCCATAGTTTTTTTTTATTTCTTGGGCGATTGTCTCAGGTAGGGGCTCATTTTTTGCGGGATGAGGTGACGGTTAGATTGGTACTATTTTGGTGGGCACCTTTTTGATCGCTTGCTGTTCTTTTTGTGATGTAAGGTGACAATTTTTTACGGTGTTCATCTGAGGGGTTAGGTCATGTGATATGTTTATAGAGCCGGTCGATACGGACGCGGCGATACCTAATATGTATACTTTTTTTTTTTTTTTTTTTCCTATTTTTTACAAAAAAAATTTTTACTTTATTTGGGGAAAATTACATTTTTGTTTATTTTTACTTGAACTTTTAATTTTAAAAAATTTAAGAAATAGTAATTAAAAAGTTGGACGTACTCAAATATGATACTAATGAAAACTACAACTCATCTGGCAATAAAAAAAATTTAAAAAAAAAGGCCCTCACACAACTTGGGTGATGAAAAAAAGTTTTAAAAAATGTGAATATTTATATATTTTTTATTATGCAAAAGTTGTAAAATATAAAAAAAAATATATAAACTTGGTATTACCATAATCACATTGACCAACAGAATAACTACTATGTTATTAATCCTACACGGTAACAATGTAAAAGCTACTCTTCCAGAACCAGATTTCTCCTCTAACCCTAATCATTACAAAATTCGAACCCTATATTGTTCTGATCTCGGTACATATTGCTTCTGTATCAAGATGGAGAATCCACTCCTGCTCTTTGACCAGATACATGCTATAAATACAATACACACCCAGGACCCCTGCCGATCAGCTGTTTGAAGAGGAGGCGATGCTCCTTGTGAGTGCCGCTTTCTGTTCATTATGCTACACTTCGTCTTGGAAGTACAGTGTAATGACAAGTACTCGCTCCATTCACTTGAGGACACTGGGCAGTGTAATGAACAGGAAGTGGCGCTTGCATAGATCAGCTGATCAGAGGGGAGGGGGGGGTTTACACGTGTAGGACCCCCGCTAATCAGATATTGATGACCTATCCTGAGGATATACAGTCAGGTCCATAAATATTGAGACATTGACACAATTCTTGGCTCTATACACCACCACAATGGATTTGAAATGAAACGAACAAGATGTGCTTTAACTGCAGACTGTCAGCTTTAATTCGAGGCTATTTACATCCAAATCAGGTGAACGGTGTAGGAATTACAACAGTTTGCATATGTGCCTCCCACTTGTTAAGGAACCAAAAGTATTGGGACAGAATAATAATCATAAATCAAACTTTCACTTTTTAATACTTGGTTGCGAATCCTTTGCAGTCAATTACAGAATGAAGTCTGCAACGCATAGACGTCACCAGACGCTGGGTTTCATCCTTGGTGATGTTCTGCCAGTCCTCTACTGCAACTGTCTTCAGTTCCTGCTTGTTCTTTGGACATTTTCCTTTCAGTTTTGTCTTCAGCAAGTGAAATGCATGCTCAATCGGATTCAGGTCAGGTGATTGACTTGGCCATTGCGTAACATTACACTTCTTTCCCTTAAAGTCTTTGGTTGCTTTTGCAGTATGCTTTGGGTCATTGTCCATCTGCACTGTGAAGCGCCGTCCAATGAGTTCTGAAGCATTTGGCTGAAAATGAGCAGATAATATTGCCCGAAACACTTCAGAATTCATCCTGCTGCTTTTGTCAGCAGTCACATCAATAAATACAAGAGAACCAGTTCCATTGGCAGCCATACATCCCCACGCCATGACACTACCACCACCATGCTTCACTGATGAGGTGGTATGCTTAGGATCATGAGCAGTTCCTTTCCTTCTACATATTCTTCTCTTCCCATCACTCTGGTACAAGTTGATCTTGGTCTCATCTGTCCATAGGATGCTGTTCCAGAACTGTGAAGGCTTTTTTAGATGTTGTTTGGCAAACTCTAAATTGGCCTTCCTGTTTTTGAGGCTCACCAATGGTTTATATCTTGTGGTTAACCCTCTGTATTCACTCTGGTGAAGTCTTCTCTTGATAGTTGACTTTGACACACATACACCTACCTCCTGGAGAGTATCCTTAATCTGGCCAATTGTTGTGAAGGGTGTTTTCTTCACCAGGGAAAGAATTCTTCGGTCATCCACCACAGTTGTTTTCCGTGGTCTTCCGGGTCTTTTGGTGTTTGCTGAGCTCACCGGTGCGTTCCTTCTTTTTAAGAATGTTCCAAATAGTTGTTTTGGCCACGCCTAATGTTTTTGCTATCTCTCTGATGGGTTTGTTTTGTTTTTTTCAGCCTAATGATGGCTTGCTTCACTGATAGTGGCAGCTCTTTGGATCTCATCTTGAGTTGACAGCAACAGATTCCAAATGCAAATAGCACACTTGAAATGAACTCTGGACCTTTTATCTGCTCAATTGGGATAATGCGGGAATAACACACACCTGGCCATGGAACAGCTGAGAAGCCAATTGTCCCATTACTTTCGGTCCCTTAACAAGTGGGAGGCATATATGCAAACAGTTGTAATTCCTACACCGTTCACCTGATTTGGATGTAAATACCCTCAAATTAAAGCTGACAGTCTGCAGTTAAAGCACATCTTGTTTGTTTCATTTCAAATCTATTGTGGTGGTGTATAGAGCCAAAAATGTTAGAATTGTGTCGCTGTCCCAATATTTATGGACCTGACTGTATATGGCCGGACATCCTCTTTAAGTTTCAGTATATCTGCAGAGTATCTTGGTTTCTTTTTGCAATCAGATATGTTTTTATTGGTTTTGTTAAAATAAACCAGTTTTAAAACATGGTATTCGTTAACATTTGTTTCTAGATCTGTTTATTTTTATTTAATATATATTCTTAATCTTCTACATAATAATTTGTATTTCACCTTTTTTTCTGTAAAATTAAGAGAAAATGTGACGTGTGTTTTCCACATAGGTTAATATTTGTGGACACAATATTTGCCTTATGACTTCGCATCTAGAAAGCACCAAAGAGCATTCAAATGAACGAGTGAATCAGCTGCGCATTGTACTGAAGAAGATCGAGGAAGTACCTCCTTCAACCACTGTCATCTTTGGTGGTGATACAAACCTGAGGGACTCGGAGGTCTGCACCATACACCCGGTTAAACATGAATGGTTTTGATGTATTTGTGTTTTATTTGTGTTCAAAATGCTTATGGTTTCTTTCTGTTGCTGTTTGCACACCTCACGTATGCAGAACGTTAAATGAGAATGAAATGTTAAGTAACATGAATAACAGAGGGGCGGGTTTAATAATACTGTCTAAATGTAAGACAGTGTAAAAATGTATACAGTCTTAAAGTGCGCCAGATTTCACTATGGTTGATGCTGGATGATAAATGTGTTACACCTATAGAAGTGACCTGTCTAATTTTACACCACCTATAAGTTGGCTTATTTTTATTTCTAAAATTTTGGCAAATTTTTTGGCGCATGGAGGCACATTTAAGCTGTGCCCTTTTGGTAGGCCACACCTGTTTCCGTGATGCTACGCCTCTTGTTGGATAAGGCATAAAGGTTTGGAAAGTGTCTAAATCACTTGATATATGCGGTGCAAAGCATGCGAGTCACTTTTTGGAGTCTAATTTTCAGTAGTAAATCTACCTTAATGTCTCGTGACGATAGCATTTGTCATGGCGTGAGATATATATTCTAGTCAACAAGTGAACAGTCAGTTTTGGAATTTGATGTGTTGGAAGCAGGAGAAATGGACAAGTGTGAGGATCTGTGCAAATAGCCACAGTACAGTGGTTAGGTCTTTACAAATTATACAAAAGGTTATCCAGACCAAAAAATCCCTTTAGGGGTCCCAACAAAAAAGTTTAATGTATATAAAATTAATTCTTTAATTGTACCTTTTAAAATTAAACCTACAGACGACAGATCATGAACAATTAAAACGATCAGGGCCTGGCAATATGTCACTTATAGTCTTGGAATTGCTGGGAGGACTGAGTGGGTACTTTATTTGTCTGTGTATTTATGGATGTTGTTACCACATTGTGTTATATGGAACAGACTCACGTCCATCTGTCACCATCCACAGTGGCCACTGGGGATGGTTAGGGCTTATCACAAATTGGCGATCAGGCAGCCACACTGTTTATTATAAGTCTGCGCAACACTACTTGGCAGTTTGCTGCTCATTCACTAGGTGCACACACAATGTGGCTGTCTGTATTACCACATACAAATTGCTCACTTCCAGCATTTATGCACTGTGGCCATTTGTATCGCCTCATTCAAATAACTCACTGCCAGCGTTCATACAACGTGGTTATTAGTCACCACCTGCAGATTATTCACTGCCAGTGTTCATATAATCTGGCTATTCGTCACGTACAGATTCACTGCCAGTGTTTACACAATGTGGCTATTTGCATTACCACATGCGGATTGTTCACTGCCAGTGTTCATACAATGTGGCTATTTGTAACACCACGTGCAGATTCTCTGCCAGCGTTTGCACAATGTGGCTAAATCTATCACCGCATGCAGATTGATCACTGCCAGTGTACATACAATGTGGCTGTTTGTATCACCATGTGCAGATTCACTGCCAGCGTTCACACAATGCGGCTTTTTATATCACTACATGCAGATTCACTGCCGGCATTGACACAATATGGCTTTTTTGTGTATCGCCAAATGTCGATTGATCACTGCCAGCGTTTATGAAATGTGGCTGTTTGTATCACCACGCTCAGATTACTATCTGCCGGCGTTCCAGCCCTTCCACATGTACAGTACAGACCAAAAGTTTGGACACACCTTCTCATTCAAAGAGTTTTCTTTATTTTCATGACTATGAAGGCATCAAAACTATGAATTAACACATGTGGAATTATATACATAACAAACAAGTGTGAAACAACTGAAAATATGTCATATTCTAGGTTCTTCAAAGTAGCCACCTTTTGCTTTGATTACTGCTTTGCACACTCTTGGCATTCTCTTGATGAGCTTCAAGAGGTAGTCCCCTGAAATGGTCTTCCAACAGTCTTGAAGGAGTTCCCAGAGATGCTTAGCACTTGTTGGCCCTTTTGCCTTCACTCTGCGGTCCAGCTCACCCCAAACTATCTCGATTGGGTTCAGGTCCGATGACCGTGGAGGCCAGATCATCTGGCGCAGCACCCCATCACTCTCCTTCATGGTCAAATAGCCCTTACTTTCAAAGTTTTCCCAATTTTTCGGCTGACTGACTGACCTTCATTTCTTACTTTAAGAAATATCAGCTGTGTATCCACCTGACTTCTCCTCAACGCCACTGATGGTCCCAACCCCATTTATAAGGCAAGAAATCCCACTTATTAAACCTGACAGGGCACACCTGTGAAGTGAAAAACATTTCAGGGGACTACCTCTTGAAGCTCATCAAGAGTGTGCAAAGCAATAATCAAAGCAAAAGGTGGCTACTTTGAAGAACCTAGAATGACATATTTTCAGTTGTTTCACACTTGTTTGTTATGTATATAATTCCACATGTGTTAATTCATAGTTTTGATGCCTTCAGTGTGAATCTACAATTTTCATAGTCATGAAAATAAAGAAAACTCTTTGAATGAGAAGGTGTGTCCAAACTTTTGGTCTGTACTGTACATCCACTCAGTCACTCTATCTATCCTCAGCTGATGTATTGTTTCTATTGCTCAGCCCTGTCTAAAATCAGGATATAGAGCCGTAACTTTTTTTGCTTTTTAGTTCTGTATGAAGGTTTTGTTTTTGTAGGACAAGTTGTACTTTCTAATGGCACCATTTAATATTCCTTACAATGTATTGAGAAGCTTAAAAAAATATTAGTGTGGTGGTATCGAAAAAAACAGTTGTGCCTTTTATTTTTTACGGGTGTTTTTATTTATAGAATTTACTGGGTGGGAAAATTAATGTTTCCTTTTATTCTGCGAGTCAGTATGATTGCAGCGATACCAAATTTATATAGTTAAAAAAAATTTTTTTAAATAATCCATTCCATTACCATTTTCTGAGATCCATAACTTTTTTCTTTTTTTTTTTCCTTTTGCATTTCCATCTCCAGAGCTGTGCGAGTTCATTTTTTGCAGGGTGATGTGCATTTTTTTTTTATTGATACAATTTTGGAGTGTATATGACTGTTTTGATCTTTTTTTTATTACATTTTTTGGGGGGGAGGCAAAGCAACAAAACAAAGGCAATTTGGACTTTTTTTTTTACCCATTAGTGTTTTACCATGTAATCGGTTGATCACTCATACCATAGAAACATAGCCGCCTGGTTTCTGCTGTTTTAAACTAATACATCCGGAGCTAATGTATGTTATCGGTAATTACACCAATTTAAAAGGGTTTTCCAATTTATTTATTTTTACTGATCACCTATCTCCTGCATAGGTTAATCAGTACCTGATCGTGATCAGCTGTTTTGAGAAGGCAGCAGCGCTTGAATGTGTCCGCAATCCATCTGCACTGCAAAAAAAAAAGTAGAGTATGTTCTATTTTTTTGTGGTGCGGAGGCACTGACCAAAATGCCACGGAAGCGCTCTGTAGTTCAAGTGAATAGGTCCGCATCCGTAATACCAGTGCCTGTATATTGCGGACCTGATGTTTGCGGGCTACAATAAGGGCACGGCTTGAACACATTCGTACTTCTCTGTAGGTTCCACTCCTGCTTTTGGTGAAACTAGCTTAAAGGAAATGTGTCACCAAAAATGTTATCTGCCAGTTAAAACCAGATAGTAACACATATCCATTTTATCTGATTGTAGATGTATTTATTCTATTTCCTGAACATGATTGTGGGGGCGGCCATCTTGCCTAACCTGTTGTTAACAGCATTTACAAAGCATTAAGAAAATTGCTTTTCAGCAGCCACATGGTCTATTGACCAGGATGGGACCTCACTGACTTCTATGGGAGAGTTTTCTAGGCATGCTCTGTGACCTGTGCAGAGGTCATTGTACAAGGAAAGAATAGGTGAGCTCTGGCAATCCCCTACTGTGAATGGAGGATCCTGTCTTATCTATACACAGAGGTGATATTATTTCAAGCAGGATTAGAATGACAGATAAGCAGGTAACTGCAGTAAAGTGATCTGTACAGACCAGGAAGTGGCGTCAATTATTAGGCTTAGTGGCCAGTGCGAAAACTGCAGGATTTTATGGTTTTTGTTTAAATATAGACAGTGACATGAAAAATTAAAAACATAACCAGAAATTCTTAAAAAATATGTTCTGTAATTTACTGATGACACATTCTCTTTAATGCTCAGTACTTCAAACACTGATGCTGGTTATACCCACAACTAGTGACACCTTCAGGCTTTGCATTGCTTGTCCTTCAGGTCTCCTGCTGCTGGAATTGATAGACTTCTTCCCTAATTTCAAGGCCAACCAGGCCCTTTTCGAGCCTTTGCACCAGACCTCTTTCGTCACTTCAAAGACCTTTCTGGTTGTCTGCATTGTCACAGTGGCATAAATATTCTACTCCAGCAGCTCCATTGCCACATATATGCCACACTGGCAGCCACACTATCACAATATAAAATGTGACACTAAGGCTGTGTTCCCACTGTCTTCATGGTTTTCATAAAACTGACCCTACTGATTTATAATGAGGTTCCTGTATATTTTTATTTTTATTTTTGTGTTTTTTTACGGCAAGCAGTGAAAGTTTATGCGATCCGAGCCTAATAGATTATTCTCAAAAAAATGTTTTAACCTAAATGTTAATGTTTTTAACCTAAAGTTTTTTTGTTTTTTTTTCTCTATCTCTCATAGGTGGACAAAATTGGAGGCTTGCCAAGTACCATTTTGGACATTTGGGAGTTCTTGGGGAAACCTGAACGCTGTCGCTATACTTGGGACACAAAGTTGAATAACAATTTGAAAGCACGATACACTTGCAGACTGCGATTTGACCGTATATTCTATCGCGCTGCGGAAGATGGGAGCCAAGTTGTTCCTCAATCTTTGGATTTAGTTGGCACTGAAAAGCTGGACTGTGGAAGGTTTCCTAGTGATCACTGGGGCCTCTTTTGTGATTTTGATGTCATCTTGTAAACTTTTAGAACAATGTCATTATTTTAAAGCTTATTTAATTAAACTGATCTCTGATTTTTCTGACATTTTCTATTCACTATCAACTCTTTCATCTGTAAAATAATGTTATCTCTGGTGTCGAAGACTTAAAATATTTTTGAAGTACCTATAATATTTGGCATGTTATTATAGTCCTTAAATCAGTTTTATTTTAGTTTTTTTATTTTAAAGAAATATTAAGCAATTGTATAAAATAAAATCATTTTTTAATATATATAGTACTAATGGATATCGCATTTCCTGTGTAGTATACTGTTCATTAGTTACAGGAGAAGTTTCCTCAATCTTAGGCCTCCTGCACACGAACGTATTTTTTTGCGGTCCGCAAAAACGGGTCCCGTTTTTCCGTGATCCGTGACCGTTTTTTCGTCCGTGGGTCTTCCTTGATTTTTGGAGGATCCACGGACATAAAAAAAAAGTCGTTTTGGTGTCCGCCTGGCCGTGCGGAGCCAAACGGATCCGTCCTGAATTACAATGCAAGTCAATGGGGACGGATCCGTTTGACGTTGACACAATATGGTGCAATTTCAAACGGATCCGTCCCCCATTGACTTTCAATGTAAAGTCAGGAGTTAATATACCATCGGATCGGAGTTTTCTCCAATCCGATGGTATATTTTAACTTGAAGCGTCCCCATCCCCATGGGAACGCCTCTATGTTAGAATATACCGTTGGATTTGAGTTACATCGTGAAACTCAAATCCGACAGTATATTCTAACACAGAGGCGTTCCCATGGTGATGGGGACGCTTCAGGTTAGAATATACTAAAAGAACTGTGTACATGACTGCTGCCTGGCAGGTGCTGCCAGGCAGCAGGGGGCAGACCCCCCCCCCCCCCCCTGTAGTTAACTCATTGGTGGCCAGTGGGCCCCCCCCCCTCCCCTGTAGTTAACTCATTGGTGGCCAGTGCGGCCGGCCCCCCTCCCTCCCCTGTAGTTAACTCGTTGGTGGCCAGTGGGCCTCCCTCCCTCCCCTGTAGTTAACTCGTTGGTGGCCAGTGGGCCTTCTCCCCTCCCTCCTAATTAAAATCTCCCCCCCTATCATTAGTGGCAGCGGAGTGTACCGATCGGAGTCCCAGTTTAATCGCTGGGGCTCCGATCGGTAACCATGGCAACCAGGACGCTACTGCAGTCCCGGTTGCCATGGTTACTTAGCAATTTGTAGAACCATTATACTTACCTGCGAGCTGCGATCTCTGCGTCCGGCCGGGAGCTCCTCCTACTGGTAAGTGACAGGTCCGACCGGCAGCTCCTCCTACTGGTAAGTGACAGGTCATGTCACTTACCAGTAGGAGGAGCTCCCGACCGGACGCAGAGATCGCAGCTCGCAGGTAAGTATAATGGTTCTACAAATTGCTAAGTAACCATGGCAACCGGGACTGCAGTAGCGTCCTGGTTGCCATGGTTACCGATCGGAGCCCCAGCGATTAAACTGGGACTCCGATCGGTACACTCCGCTGCCACCAATGATAGGGGGGGGAGATTTTAATTGGGAGGGGAGAGGGCCCACTGGCCACCAACGAGTTAACTACAGGGGAGGGAGGGGGCCCACTGGCCACCAACGAGTTAACTACAGGGGAGGGAGGGGGGCCCACTGGCCACCAACGAGTTAACTACAGGGGAGGGGGGGGCCGGCCGCACTGGCCACCATGTGTTAACTACAGGGGGGGGGGCCCACTGGCCACTAATGTGTTAACTACAGGGGGGGGGGGGGCTGCTGCCTGGCAGCACCTGCCAAGCAGCAGGGGGCAGTCATGTACACAGTTCTTTTAGTATATTCTAACCTGAAGCGTCCCCATCACCATGGGGACGCCTCTGTGTTAGAATATACTGTCGGTTCTGAGTTTTCACGAAGTGAAAACTCAGCTATGAAAAAGCTTTTATGCAGACGGATCTTCGGATCCGTCTGTATAAAAAGTAACCTACGGCCACGGATCACGGACACGGATGCCAATCTTGTGTGCATCCGTGTTCTTTCACGGACCCATTGACTTGAATGGGTCCGTGAACCGTTGGCTGTGAAAAAAATAGGACAGGTCATATTTTTTTCACGGCCAGGAAACACGGATGCGGCTGCAAAACGGTGCATTTTCCGTTTTTTCCACGGACCCATTGAAAGTCAATGGGTCCGCGAAAAAAAACTGAAAACGGCACAACGGCCACGGGTGCACACAACGGTCGTGTGCAGGAGGCCTTAAAGGGATTGTGCAAGAATAGGGGGGAAGGGGGACCTGTAAAACGAAGATTATTTGCCTGCTTCCCAGCGCGCTGGCTGCCCACTCCTTCTCCAGGCCTGTCATGCTCCGCTGGGCTCCCTGACTAAAAACATCTGGTTTTAAGCTGCCTGCAAGCAGTCAATCCCTTGCCTTATGTGACCATTTTCCATGATGGAATGGGAGCCAGTCACCAGTGCTGCCAGTGATTGGCTGCAGGCGGCGTCAATTTTTTTCAGCAAGGGAGCCCTGCAGACCTGGAGGAGAAGGAACAAGGAGCCAGTGCCAGGAAGCAGGTAATTAAGTTTCCTTTACAGGTACGGCCAATTGGGGGTTTCTTGCACAACCCCTTTAAAATTGTGAGTTGCAGTGGCTGCATATTTTTTTTTTTTTTTATAGCTAACCCCCATCTCCTTGAGCAACACACAGAAAAAAAATCAAGTTGAATGGTTCTGGATCCGTTGCGGCAGTCGCAAATTGCGGTCCCCATTGCACAGAGAGGCCTTAATGCGTTTTTCACGTGTGTGGGAAAAAAACTGAAGATTAACAAACAACATCTCCTAGTAACCATCAGTAAAAACCACATTGCACCCGGACTGCATCCAGGTTACATCCAGATGCAATGTGTTTTTCACTGAAGCCCTATTCACTTCTATGGGGCCAGGGCTGCGTGAAAAACACAGAATATAGAACAGGCTATACACAGACCCATTATTTCAATGGGTCTGTGTATAGCCTGTTCTATATTCTGTGTTTGGCTCAGGATTCGGTGCGGGTGCTATGCGTTCACCTCACGCATTGCATCCATGTGGAAAACTTGCTCGCTGATGACCTATCCCCTGTTAACACCCAGGAACCCCGCTGATCATCTGTTCTCCTGTGAGTGCCACAGCCTTCTCGCAGCTCACCAAGCACAGCACAGTACATTGTATAGCGGCTGTGCTTGGTATCGTGCTCAGCCCCATTAATTTCTATGAGGCTGAGCTGCGCCTAGGCCACGTGATCGATGAACGTGTCGTCACTGACCTAGGGGGAAAGCTGAGAGAAGGGCGCGCTGCTACTGCAAACGCGACTTAACTTCTTGAACAGCTGATCGCCTCGGGTTCTGGTTGTCTGACCCCCACCGATTAGATACTGATGACCCATCCAGAGGATAGGTCCTCGGTATTAAAATCTCCAAAAAAAACTTTAACAGTCATTTGCTGTCATACTTTCCATTCACAAAGATGAAATCCATGCCACATGTTCTTGAAAAGTTTAGTGTGTACACTTAATTTCATTTTGGTTTATGCTACACATCACTGACCAGAAGCCATGTTTTTCTAATCAGTTCTGCTGAACCTTGAAGATTTGGTCTGTGGCTTCTTAATACATTGTATGGCCAATTGTATATGGACCATCGTGCCTGGGAGCCTGGTATTGGACCCTATTTTGCAGGTATAACCACCTCCACTGTTCTGGAAAGGTTTTCCACAAGATTGAAATTTGTGGTCATTTAGAGAAAAAAGAGCATTCATACAGTCAGACAATGTTGGATAAGAAGGTGTGTATCTCAATTGATGTTGCAATTCATCCCAAAGCTGTTTGAGTTCGGGAGAATTCAGACGACTATGTGTTTTGCGTTCTGCAAATCCTGGATCCCCAAAAAATACAATGACCTTCGTGTTTTTATTTTTTTTTGCTGACAATACAATGCCTATTCTCATGCACAAAAACAGACTAGAATAGGAAATTTTTGTATGACGATGGAATAGACATACAGATGCAGACAAACCACTGTGTGATGTCCACATTTTTTTGTGGCCCCATTGAAAGGAATATGTCCGGATGCAATCTGCAGAAATACGGTCATGTGAATGGGACCTACAAGTCAGAGCTCTGTGCAGATGATTTGAGTTCCTCCACACCAAACTTGTCTTGAAGGAAAATTTGATGGCCTTCCCAAATGGTTGCCACAAAGCTGGAAGCATACAATTGTCTAAAATATCTTTGTATGCTTTAGCATTAAAGGGGTTGTCTGAGGATAGTGATTGGCAGCAGCGGTGATGTGTGTGTCATGCAATGCCGCTGCAGCCAGGAAAACAAACCCAGACAGGACAATAACGCTGGTAGTAGGAGAAAAGGGGTCAGTATGACTTTGGTATATTGAGACATTTACTACTGCTGCCAGAGTTCTTATTTGTCTTGGGTAATCCCCTTGGCACAACCCTTTACTGGAAAAAAGAGGTCTAGCCTAAACCCTTTATCAGAGGCCTATTGGCCATAGACCTTACAGGGAAATTTCCCAGTGGGCCGATG
The DNA here is from genome assembly GCF_905171765.1 of Bufo bufo. NCBI lineage: Eukaryota > Metazoa > Chordata > Amphibia > Anura > Bufonidae > Bufo > Bufo bufo. The sequence continues at coordinate 400,217,903 of NC_053393.1, read as the reverse complement.
CCCAAAAGGCCACCTGGGCCGGCCAGTGGAAGTTTTTGGGGATGTATTTTGTGCTGCTGGCAGTATTTTATGATGAACTGTGGTATTTGGCTCTGTTGGGGTGGTATAATGTGCCACAATATGGTATTGCTGGCTCTGCCTTCCATCAATTTGGACCAGACTACAAAACGGGGCCACTTTTAGTATTTTTTCCAGGGCCACTAGAGGGAACCTGTCATCAACTTGATGCTGCCCATACTAACGGCAGAATAAAGTAGAGACAGGTGAGTGCGGCCCCCCTCCCTCCCCTGTATTACATTCATTGGTGGCCAGTGCGGCCCCCCCCCTCCCCCCCTCCTAATTAAACCCCCCCCCCATCATTGGTGGCAGCGGAGAGTTCTGATCGGAGTCCCAGTTTAATCGCGGGGGCTCCGATCGGTAACCATGGCAACCAGGACGCTACTGCAGTCCTGGCTGCCATGGTTACTTAGCAATTTTAGAAGCATTATACTTACCTGCACTGTCTGTGTCCGGCCGGGCGCTCCTCCTACTGGTAAGTGACAGGTCTGTGCGGCGCATTGCTTATAGCAGTGTTTCCCAACCAGTGTGCCTCCAGCTGTTGCAAAACTACAACTCCCAGCATGCCCGCACAGCCAAAGGCTGTCCGGGCATGCTGGGAGTTGTAGTTTTGCAACAGCTGGAGGCACACTGGTTGGAAAACACTGGCTTATAGCACTGGCCACGAATGAATTTAAAACTGGGGAGGGAGGGGGGTCTGCCCCCTCCTGCCTGGCAGCACCTGATCTCTTACAGGGGGCTATGATACGCACAATTAACCCCTCAGGTGCGGCACCTGAGGGGTTAATTGTGCGGATCACAGCCCCCTGTAAGAGATCGGGTGCTGCCAGGCAGCAGGGGGCAGTCATGTACACAGTTCTTAGTATATTCTAACTTGAAGCGTCCCCATCACTATGGGAACGCCTGTGTTAGAATATACTGTCGGATCTGAGTTTTCACGAAGTGAAAACTCCGATCTAAAAAAGCTTTTATGCAGACGGATCTGCGGATCCGTCTGTGTGAAAGTAGCCTACGGACGCTGATGACAATCTTGTGTGCATCCGTGTTTTTTCACGGACCCATTGACTTGAATGGGTCCGTGAACCGTTGTCCGTCAAAAAAATAGGACAGGTCCTATTTTTTTGACGGACAGGAAACACGGATCACGGACGCGGATGAAAAACGGTGCATTTTCCGAGTTTTCAACTGACCCATTGAAAGTCAATGGGTCCACAGAAAATCACGGAAAACGGAACAACGGACACGGATGCACACAACGGTCGTGTGCATAAGGCCTTATACTGATTTATAATGCTATGTGCTTGACCTTACTGCTACTGAATTACACTGAAAGCTTTATGTCACTATGATTCTGTAGAAGTAAGGTTAAGCAGAGGCACATAGCATTATAAATAGGGATGAGCGAACTTATGTTTTCAAGTTCGGCGTACAAGGTTTGGTATATCTAAGAATCCCGTTATGGATTCAGCTACCACGGACCATAAGTGGTAGCGGAATCCACAACTGAATTCTTAGATAACTCGAACCTTGTACGCCGAACTTGAAAACAGGGGTTCGCTCAACACTAATTATAAATCATGATAATATCTTGTGTGCTCCTGCAGGTCCAGAACGAATGATCACCACGTGGAGCGCGATTCCCGCAATGGACTTGCTCGCTTGCAACAGCCCTTATATGGACAGGGCTGCGTTTTTCCAAATGGTGTGCAATCGACTGAATTTACCACAGGTGGACTCCAGACAAGGCGTAGAAACATCTCAGAGATGATCAAGAGAAATGGGAGGCCCCCAGAGCTAAATTTCAAGTGTCATAACAAAGGGTCTGAATTCTTACGTCCAGGCAAAATTTTTGATTTTTCTTTTTAATAAATTTGAAAACATTTCTAAAAGTCTGCTTCTACTTTCCTATTATGGGGTATTGAGTGCAGACTGATTGAGGAAAAACCTGATTTTTTTAATTTATTTTTTTCAGCACAAGGCCGCGATATAACAAAAAGGGGGGAAAAAGTGAAAGGGTCTGAAGGGATTCAGAAAGTCAAGTCTAGGGAAGAGGGAGGGAGGGGGAGAGGCTGCACACCATGTCTTGCATCTCAGGAAAGTAACGAGCTGTGAAAATGAACGGTGGACAATCTAGCTGCCACCTTAGAACAGATGGCCAAAGGGAGCCCTCCATACACATTGCATAGTCACAGGATCCCACTATGACTATGGCAAGCTTCTCTTCAGTGGTTTATATAGACATGGATTTCTGGGATTCTCTGCAACGAGCACGTATTTCAAACCTGTCCTAATAGATTGGTGAAATCAGTGATCACCCCTTCCTCTTCTGATCATTTCATCCACACAAACATCACAGCTCTTCTGGTCTCATCCACATTGCATGTGGCAGCCCCACCTCCACCACTCCCCTTACCTCCAGCCCATCTGTGAACAAGGGAAAAGAGATGGAGAGGAGGACATGAGCTACACGGCGGAGCCTCTGAATCCTGAGCATCAGACAAGCATCAGCCTCTCGTCACTATAGTCAGGTAAGAAACAAAGGGTTGTGCATCTTGTGCAGCAGATCCTAGTCTGCATGGCTTGTCATAAAACCATCGCCTGCTCTCAATCACTTAGCCAAGGGCCAAAAACTGCAAGCTCATGCTGTGTGCATTATCGTCTACCACATGGGAGCTGTTTCACGGCTGAAAACCATTGCAACACATTGCACCAGCAGTGATGCTCTTGTAATGGTGGAGCATTCTTGACAGTTATCCCTAATTGTCAGCCGTAATGACACCATATTGCGCCTGGAAGTATTTCTCATAAAGGAGGACAACCTAATAAAATAATATGGACCTTACTGGTTTTTGGATGCATTCAGATGTATATCTTGTGATATCAAAGAGTAGATGACTATACTAAATGCATGTCTGCATTTCCAAGATTTACCAAGCATGAGGATGTGAGAAACGTACATTCCTCCAAGAGATACGGTAATACTTTGAGACTATGTTTTCGGCATCAAAGAAGGCACTTCCTGTACTTACTTGATATACAATGATTTTCATCCGTGTATAGATTATGATATAGGGAATAAATGCACTTTACATGACACTCCGACACCGCTCCATGACTGTGCGAGAGATTTATCAAACCGGTGTAAAGTAGATCTGGCTTAGTTGCTGTCAAAAATGAAAGGTGGCATTTGATTGGTTGCTATAGGAAACGAAGTCTACTTTCACACTGGCGTTTTGGTTTCCGTTTGTGAGATCCGTTCAGGGCTCTCACTAGCGGTCCAAAACGGATCAGTTTGCATTCTAATGCATTCTGAATGGAAAAGGATCTGCTTAGTTTGCCTCCGTTCCGTCTCCATTCCGCTTTGGAGGTGGACACCATAACGCTGCTTGCAGCATTTTGGTGTCCGTCTGACGAAACTGAGCCAAACGGATCCGTCCTGACACACAATGTAAGTCAATGGGGACGGATCCGTTTTCATTGACACAGTCTGGCCCAATAGAAAACGGATCCGTCCTCCATTGACTTTCAATGGTGTTCAAGACAGATCCGTCTTGGCTATGTTAAAGATAATACAAATGGATCCGTTCTGAAAGGATGCAGATGGTTGTATTATCTGAACAGATCTGTCCATGACGGATCCGCACAAAACGCGAGTAAATCTCCCCCTATGACTCCATAACACTGTGGAATTCACTTCTATCCCTTTAAAGTTGAAATAGCTTCTTATGGAGGCAAAAAAAAGATAACCATAAGGCTACATTCACACGACCGTCTCCATTTTGTGGTCTGCAAATCGCAGATTTGCAAAATACAGATGCCGTCTTTGCGATCTACATTTTTTATTTTTTTATTTTTTTTGCAGACCCACTGACCAGAATAGGACATGTTCTATCATCTGTGGAACAGACCTACAGATGCGGACAGCACCAAGTGCAGTCTTGCCTGACATGTCCGTCGCCCAGTTCCTCATCTGATGTATCGTACTTGAGCAATAAAGACTTGGGGGGAATTTATCATGAGGGGAATATCTGGTCAGTTTTGCTGGAGTCTGCATTGGCGTACTTTATACCACATTAGATGTTGCATTGTTTAAAAGGTTAACACTAGAGATGAGCGAATCGACTTCGGATGAAACATCCGAAATCAATTCGCATAAAACTTAATTCTAATACTGTACGGAGTTCCGTACAGTATTAGGACACTTGCAGACGAGCGTGTGCAAATTAGGTCCGGATGCGTTGCGAATGCATTCAGTGAAAAATGCGCAATTTCGCAAACAAAGTCATTCAGTTTTGTCTGCGATTGCGTTCAGTTTTTATCGAGCGGGTGCAATGCAATTGAATGCGTTTTGCACACGCGTGATAAAAAAACGGAAGGTTTACAAACAACATCTCTTAGCAAACATCCGTGAAAAACACATCGTATCCACACTTGCTCGCGGATGCAATGCGATTTTCACGCAGCTCCATTCACTTCTATGGGGCCGGCATTGCATGATAAACGCAGACTATAGAACATGCTGCGATTTTCACACAACGCAAAAGTGGTGCGTAAAAAGCAACGCACATGTACACAGGCCCAGATTCCGTGCGGGCGCAATGCGTTCACATCACACATTGCACCCGGGCGGAATACTCGCTCGTGTGAAAGGGGCCTTAGAACGAAGTTGTATGCGAATCGACTTTGGATGTTTCACTTTCCTCCCATATTTCAAAACTGCAGTGAGTAGTGTAAAAATGCAAAAAGTAACAAAATGTTTGCACAAGTGAGTCCGGAAGTAGCAAAACACCCATTTTGCGACTTTTTGAATTCAGAGTTCTGGAGTGTAGGTATGTTAAAGATGACCTTTCATCGGTCCAAACATTGCAAGATAATTATCAGGCTACATACAGCGGCGCCCAGGGATCTCACTGCACTTAATATTATCCCTGGGCGCCGCTCCGTTCGCCCGCTGTGTCCTCCGGGATCTTCACTGAATTGGTTCGACTAGGTGGAGTCTGCCCTGTTTCACCCTGGGCGTTCCTTCTCCCAATCTTCTGTCCAATCGCAGCGCAGAGCTCACAGCCTGGGAGGGGTTTTTCTCTCTCAGGCTGTGAGTTCTGCGCTGCGATTGGACAAAGTATCTATACCTTTGTTACGCATAACCCTGACGGTGGCACATATTGAATCAGCCACCTTATGAGATATTGTCCCCTGAGGAACCCAGAAGTGGCGGAAACGCGTTGGGACACAGGGACCCATGAGGGCCAATTAGGGTTGTTGGCAGGATAGGTACGAGGACAGAGAGTCTCCACCTTTAGGGGTCGTCTCTGGGCTAAGGGACACTGTAGGGTCATCACAGGGAATGTTTTTTCCACCTCGGTGTTCCTATGCTGATGCATTTCTGAGCTACCATCCTGGTGTATAGTATATATCATCCTGATGTATAGTATATATCATCCTGGTGTATAGTATATATCATCCTGGTGTATAGTAAATCAGGTTTCAAACTGACCATCATGAGAATAATGTATTGGGAAACTTTAGGTTTATTTTTAATTATATGAATTAAAGTGTGTTTTTAAGGGTCTTACTTTTTGCTGGACTTAATTTGATATATTATTTTGTAATAAAACTGTGTTCCCTTTGTGCACTACCGGTATTTTTAAGTTCTGTGAACACAGCTATCAATGTATACAATTGATATTTTCATCCTAGCCGTGCAGTCCCCTCCTCTAATTCCTATTACATATACATACACTACATATACAGTAAATTCATATACTTATCTTTTGAAGTGTCCAATATTATTATAATTTAAAATTCACGTTTTTGCTTGATATTTTAGATTCTGCCAGGCATCAAACAAGAGTATGAAAAATTTACAGGAAAAGTTTATTTCTAACAGCGAGCAATAATGGCACCTAACATCATGACCTTGTGTATATACACTCTCTTTATCTGGCTGTGCACCATTGCTGGTAAGTCATATCAATGATACTGAAGCCTAATTAATGTGTTAATAATTCTGTTTCCTCTCATCTGTGGTAATCTGTAAAGATTATTATTCGCCGGTAAGCTAGAAATCACGTGTGGAACAGGCTCTTTATGCGTTTGAGCTTCAAAGTCAACTGGTCAATTTAACCCCAACACACGATTGCAAATTGAAGATCCCACTTGTATAAGAAAAGACTGTCAGCGTCTGCCCTCTTAAAGGGGCTGTATGAAATCAGTAAAGAGGTTCTAATGGGCTGTGTCTAGTATTGTACTTCAGCCACCTGAACCTCTGCAATACCAGACACAAACCAAAGATTTCACATCGCTCCTTATCATTACATATCAGAAGCCACATATTCTCATACATACTCATCATGTACTGTAATTGGCATGAATTCATTTAATTACAATCATTCATACACAATAGATGCCTAGCGCACTAGATCAATGGAAAAGAGATCATTTGGTAATGACTGCAAAAACAGCAGCATATCTATCTAAACTTCCTTGCAGAATCCACCTTCTCTTACAATGTCTGTTCACTGTGTGCCATTGTCTGCCATGATAGCCGCGTTGCGTACGTACTGGACATGGATACTTGTGGAAATTGTGAACTGGTACCTCTGTGACTTGTATCTCTCTCTTGTCTGTATCTGTATGGAGTAGCTATCTGTTACATGTCTGAGCAGCCATAAACCCTACAGGGAAATTGGGGGTCGCCTGAGCTCTGCTCATGGCTGCCGGCTGGGTATGTAGCGATCTGATGCTCTCAACATTAATTAATTTGGACGCATCGTGTACTTATGTACCTGGCCGGTAGCACTGTATAATATGGTTCTGCTAAGGCAGTATTTTGTGGTCCACTGTGGTATTTGGTTCTGTCAGGATGGTACTTTGTGCTACACTACGGTATTGCTTGCTCCACCTACTTGTGCTGGCCCATTTTCTGTCACATTAGACCCATCTAGAACATGGGGCCACTTTTAGGTTGTTTTCCAGGGCCGCTTTAAGTTCCCAGTCGGCCCCTGCATGTCTTTTCACTGTTTACCACTGTTGCCATGTTTGCTGGATGCCGGATACTTGTGAATATGTGGTTAGGGTTTGGTCCAACGTCAAACCGGTTACTTGGCAGAGTGGTTCAACTACCACTGATCTGTAACACCTACAAAGATAGATAAATTATTTCAATAATATAATTTCATAAAAGAAATAAAGACTGTTTTGCTTCTCATAACTTGTCTGAGATAACACTTTTGTTAATTACTTACTTTTCAGGGCATCTTTGTGACCAATGCAGAGAAGGTGCCATGCTCACTAATGCCGCTATATCTCCTAATTTACAAAAGACCCACCTAAAGAGAGTGCCAAATGCCAGAACTATGTCAGAGTGCACTATGGCTTGTTGTAACCATTCCGGGTGTGACCTCTCCTGGATGTTGGGCAGACAATGCTATATTGTGAACTGTCAGCACAAAGAGAGTTGTGAACCCCAAAAAGTAGACCGTATGCAGTCTTACCTAACTTTTATCTTGAGGCCTTCGCCAAGATTTATTCCATATGCACTCTATGAAAACATTCCAAGTAACCGAGAATATTCATTGACGGATCAGGGTGACCAAGATCAGGATATGACCAGTTTTAAAGATCTTTCTTCCCTAATCAAGAACCCAAGCCTTGAAGATCTGACTGACTACACAGATGACTACAACATCCCCCAATTAGATTTGCTTAACTTAAATGCTAATGAAGGAGACAAAGTAAGACCTGACTTGGACTACATAGGCTGGATTTTGCCTGAACTCAATAAGAACGCCACTACTGTACAAATTGGCAGACGTGATGATGATGTAATAGAAGGTCCCAGAGAAGAGTCCTTGACTAAAGGAAATGTAAACCATGTATCTGAGACACCATTAATGTCAACTACAACTGAAATGGCTTTGACAAGACAAATGAAAAGTACTGCGATGTTTGTAGAAGAGGTATATACAGTGTATATTCATATTTTTAACACTCTTTACAGAATAGATATATGCTGTGTAGTCTGGGTTAAGATCATATACATATTATGTGTAGAGGGTACTGTGTGGAGCACCTTCCCATGTTGACAATGCACATTTGTCATTATTAGAATGGGGGACATACCTGTTTTATACATTTATTAAAATACTTTTAGGACAAAATTATACATATCTCATCTAAACATTCTGCTAAGATACCAGTGAACCAGAGGTGTCAACCAATCCTGTCAAGTCTTGATCTTTCTGTATATGTACTGTAGGTTCATGGTGTACCATTGTGACACTTTAGTTTCTTGTCCTATGTTTAAACAACCATATTTTATGTTCTATAATGAAAGTGCATATGAAAGTCATTTGTTTACTATGATCTATGTTGTGCAGCTTCCAACTCTTTTGCCTAATTCGACTTTGGAGAAACTTGCCTCATCTGATGTTTTTGGTAAAAGTGAAAAGCAACCAACTGTTCAGTCTATTCTAGAGCCTCAGGAGAACACAGAACTCACAAAGGGCACTGTACCAACCAGTCGCTCTATCATCAATAATGTGGTGTCCACCTCTTCTGCAAACAATCCAGGTAGGCAGTAGAAGTTTTAATGTGAGGTATGCCCAGGTCCAAAACCATGAAGATATGTCTAAAATATCATATGACCTTCTTGTGAAGTCCTCACTGGAGTGGATAATCCAGAATGAAATCAGAAATCATTGTAAACGGCAAGTGCCGTATGTACAATGCAGTTCTCCCCTTTTAGCATGTCATGGTCCAACAGAAAAAAATGCAGCTGCATGAAATCAGAGCCATACAGAGGTACAGTTAAGGTCCCATGCAATAGACCAGAATCAATAAAAAACACTGTAATATGGCCAAATACAGTATATGCCGTTTTATGCATAGAACACTTTTTAAAAACAATTTCAAAAATTTTGTATATTTAAACAATAGTCTTGTAGAGATTATATTTAACCTGTGATATATTTTTTTTTTTTTGCAGTGAATGAGCTTACTGTGACTACTGCAGGCAACATTGAGGTGACTTTGCCAACTCATGAAGTTCAGCTTAATGTCTTTGTGAGCCCTGAAGCCCCAGCAGGTGACTCATGCACTTTATAACCATAAAAATACAACCTGCTAACAATGCACACTAAAATAATTTTATTATAGTGTCACGCAGGGGAAATAATTGAAATTATACATATGTATATTAAATACAAGAACACATTATAGTTCTTATAATGAAACCTTTTTGAGATGACTCTTTGGGGTTAGCCTTGCTATGGGGCCCAATGATTACTATGTATGCCCCTGGTATGTAGGATTATTCAATATCAAAGAACATAGTTTTCATATGCCCTATTTACAAACAGCGACAAGATAAATCCTTGGAATGGGAGTGACTAGTCTTAGTGTCTAGTTGTTTGACAGAAATACATGTTCTGTTATATTTATTTTGTATTATATTGTAATAATTGAATATTTTAAATATTCACCTAGGTTATAAATTAACACTAGATATTGTAATAACAATGGAGAGACGTTATGTCACTTGGCTGGTAAATAGCTCCATTAAGTATATGAATAATAACAAAGCTTTCCTTCTGGACAGACTTTGAAGGTTGTAATCTTCTTCATGTCAGGATTATGGTACCTTGTTCTGTTTTTCGCTTACAGACATCCCTTATACTTTTGAATGGAAGCTGATATCACAACCTACAGATTTTCAGGGTGAATTAAAAATGGCAAATACAAGGTCTCCCACACTGTCAAAAGTAAGTGTGCTTCCCTCTGCCTTTTCTCTATTGTTCATTGAAATAGGGCATAATTATACACGAGCGGAAAGCCTTGTCTTCATGATTTTCCAGTTTTTCATTTATCTATGCATTTAAAGGGAGTCTATCAGCAGTTTTGACCAAGCTAAGCTAGCACTGGGGAGAGCAGGACAAACATTGTCTTTTGTTAAGTTTTTCTCACCAGGAGTAGTGTGAATATGAAGTTTTATTATGCCAGGTTCTGCTCTTCTAAGTGAACAGGGTGTAGCTTCACTGTGAAGTCCTCTGCTATAAGTGACACATGTAGTCATCTCCTGATTATTTGTTTGCTACACCTGTCAATCAGAGGGGTGAAGCTGGGAAGCAACTCAAGGCAGAGAGCAGTTACCATAAGTACCACCTCCTGGGCACTTGTAAGAGCAAAACTTATGCAACAATAGACACTAGTAGAGTAAAACCTCATATTCGCCCTATGCCAAATAAGAAAAGCTCCACAAAAGATATTTGTCCTGCTCTTCCCAGTCCCTACCTAGTACTGTCAGCAGTTTAGCATAGTCAAAAGTGCTGACAGACTGCCGTTAAGTATTTAACTTATGGAATTCTTTAACAAAATGTGCCAAAAAAGTAATATAAGTCCCACAAGAGAGATTTTCATGTGTTTTTTTTCTTTTTCTTTTTTTTTTTTATGTTACAGCTTACAACAGGCCTGTATAGACTGAGTGTGTCTGTGTCAAGGGAAAATGTATTTGTGGAAGGATTTGTTAATATTACTGTCAAGCCAGGTAAAAATCGCTTTCTTATTGATAAAGGAAATCCCACTGCAGATGTATTCCAGAAATGTAGTTATCCTCTCAGATCTCTCTGTACAATAGTCACCCTCCAAAAACTAACGTACAGTGCCCTTTTTGCTTTTGCAGAAGTACACTACATTGCACAATGGTGGAGGTTTATCAAGACTGATCTTTCCTACAGCAGTCTGATTTTTCTGTGCGCCGGAGTGAGATGCATCCAGTATACTAAGAGGCACAAGCCTCTTAATAAATTGGGTTCATCATTGGGCCTCCGTGCTCCAGAAGCTCATGTCTACACCATACAGGGGAGAATAAATGTGCAAAATGTTCATAATTTTTTTTTCATTAAAATGATCATTAGACCAGTCATAATGGGCCTGTTTACATAATAACCTAATCAGTTGACCATTAATAATTTCTTCAGTGGTGACCTATGGGGCAACCTATATGTCAATGAACCACTTTCAAAGAAACTGGGATATCAGTTTGGACCTTACAAACACAAAATAGCAAGGAAAATTGAGCATATCTGACATAAAGGCAAATGGATGTTTGAGCAACTTTTTATAATTATTAGATTATCTTTAACACATAAATAGATGAATATTGCAAAAGGTTTGATCTTGGGATTTAATATAAATAAAGATTATATTCTTGTCCAATTATGCCTTGCGTCCTTACAATCCATTCAGAAAGTTTTCAGACCCTTTCACCTTTTTACATTTTGTTCTGTTGCAGTCTTGTGCTAAAATAATAATAAAAAAAAAACACACTTTCCCTCATGTATCTGTACTCAATACCCCATAATGATAAAGTGAAAACAAATAATTAACAATGTTTGCAAACTTATTAAAAAGTAAAAACTAAAGATTTGCCTGGATTTACCTATTCAGACCCTTTGCTATGACACTGGAAGTATAGCTGTGGGGGCCTCTAATTTCCCTTGATCATCTTTTAAATGTTTCTACACCTTGATTGGGGTCCACATGTGGTAAATACAGTTGATTGAACATGATTTGGAAAGGTACACTCCTGTCTATATATGGTCTCACAAGTAACCATTCATATCAGAGCTGAAACTAAGCCACTCAGAGGAGAGAACTACCTGTAGAGACAGGATTGTGTGGTTTGGAGACACACAGATCTGGAGAAGGGTACATAAAAAAAATTATGCAACATTAAAGTTCCCAAGAGCATAATGGCTTCCATAATTCTTAAATGGAAGAAGTTTGGAACAACTAGAGCTGGCCGTCCCACCAAATTGGTAAGAGAGGTGACCAAGAACTCAATGGTCACTCTGGCTGAACTCCAAAGATCCTGTGTGCAAATGGGAGAAACTTCCAGAAGGTCAACCATCACTGTAGCACTCCGCCAATCTGAAAAGACACATGAAAGTCCTCCTGGAGTTTGTGAAAAAGCACTTAAAGGAATCTCAGAGTGAGACAAAGAAGAGTTTCTGGTCCGATGAAACCAATATTGAACTTTCTGGCCTCAATTCTAAGCATTGTGTCTGGAGGAAACCAGGCACTGCTCAATACCATCCCTACAGTATAGCATGGTGGTGGAACATCATGCTGTGGGGTATTTTTATTGACTGGGACAGTAAGACTGATCAGGGTTGAGGGAAAGCTAAATGGAACTAAGAACAGAGATATTCCTAAAGAAAACCTGATCCAGAGTGCTCTGGACTGCAGAAGTTTCACCTTCCAACAAGGCAATGACCCTAAGCACACATCCAAGGCAACATAGGAGTGGCTTAGAGACAACTCTGTGAGTGTTCTTGAATGGCCCAACCAGAGCCCTGAATTAAACCCATATGAACATCTCTAGAGAGACCTAAAAATGGCTGTCTATCGACGGTCCCCACCCAACCTGACAGAGCTTAAGAGGATCTGCAGAGAGAATGGCAGAAAATCCCCAAATCAGATGTGTAAACCTGTTGGCATACCCAAAAAGGAGATTGTAATCTCTGCCAATAGTGCCTCAACTAAGTCCCTAGTAAAGGATCTGAATACTTATGTCAATGCGAGATTTTAGTTTTTCCTCTTTCAATAAACAGCAAAGATTTCTAACATTATGTTTTCACTTTGTCATTATGAGGTATTGAGTGAAGAATGATGGGGAAAAACTAGATTTTTTTTTAATTTTTATTTTAGCACAAGACCTCAACATAACAAAATGTGAAAAACATTAATGGGTCTGAAGACATTCCAAATGCATCGTATTTAAAGGGAACCTGTCACATTGATCATAGTGTTTGATCTGCAGGCAGTATGTTATAGAGATGTAGATGGATGTACAGTAGAATTTTCCTGGAAAAGAGTCATAACTTGTATTTTATTTATTTAAATCCATTCTGGATCTATGCTTACAAGTCCAATGGGCAGTTCTACTAGTGACTGATAGTCTATCTATGTAAGACTGTGTGCATATAATCACTGAGTAGGGCCACCCACTGGACTCCTAAGCCTACAAAGAGCAGGGATTTAAGTTGATAAAATACTAGTAAGGGTCCATTCACACGTCCGCAAAAGGGTCTGCACCCGTTCCGCAATTTTGCGGAACGGGTGCGGATCCATTCATTCTCTATGGGGCCGGACGTGAAGTGGAGAGCACACTATGTGCTCTCCGCTTCCGCATTTGCAGCTGCGGACAAGAATAGGCATTTCTATAGCGGGTGCCGGCCGGGTGTGTTGCGGGTCCGCAACACACCACGGACGTGTGAATGGACCCTTATACTGAATCTTTTAGAATAAAAGATAAAATATATCACTCCTACAGAGCTCCTCATGCTCTATAGCAGGGGTGTTACAGATAAAGGTCTGGAGGTAAACGTCTCAATAGTATGAGAATTCACTGCCTGAACAAGATATTAAAAATCAAAATAATGTCTTGAGAATTAGTTTTTAAGTTTTTGGTGCGGTAGGGGTTCTACCATTTATCTGGGCGGAGCCCCGATAGTTTTCAGACCTTTTTATTATTTTCATTTTTAACGTCTTGTTCAGGCAGTGAATTTTCTATAGCAGGAATGTTAAACTCCTTTTAAACGAGGGTCACATCAGCATTATGGTTGCCTTAAAAGGGTTGGCTTCCGGAACTCGGGCACCAGAGTCCGCTGTGCAGTCCTATGTAACACCACAGATAACATGGTGATAACTGAGTACAGATAATGTCGTTTGTAGTATATGTCACCTGCAGTCCTGTGTAACACCATAGATAACATGGTGATAACTGAGTACAGATAAAGGTACTTTCACACTAGCGTTAGTGTGATCCAGCAGGCAGTTCCGTCGTATGCTGCGATATTATGTCCGGTCAAAACGCCTGACAGTGACTGAACGGAAGGCATACGGATGCAAACTTAACGGATTTCTATCCATTCAGAATGCATTGGGATATGCCTGATCAGTTCTTTCCCGGCATAGAGCCCTTTTGACGGAACTCTATGCCGGAAAAGAATAACGCAAGTGTGAAAGTACTCTTATGTAGTTTGTAGTATGTCACCTGCAGTCCTGTGTAACACCATAGATAATGCAGTGATAACTCTGAGTGCAGATTTTATGTTGCTGTTAGGTGCAGTCCTATGGATCCCAAACGTCTATATTACTGGGAGACCAGTGTACCTGTACTTATCTAGTCTACTTCCACAGACTCCAGACCACGTCACCAGAGATTTATAGGGCAGAGGCCGCAGGCATGCCAGGCACATCACTTGGCCAGACAGAGATCAAACAGACAGCTCCCGCTCTTCTTTGATGTCATTCGCATTCGGTGCCAGCGCAGCCATGATATTTAAAGGGACCACAGCTGGGCATAGCACATTACTATTTCTGGCAGTGGTACCCTGTCTTTCCACAACCTTGAGCGGGACACTTAAAAATGCCATGACGGGCCGAAATCAGCCCGCAGGCCTTCAGTTTGACACGTGTTCTGTGGCATGCTGTCCACAGATAGGCCAGCTTATACAATGTGATAGGTTCCCTTTAATACAGTGGAGGAGTTGCAATTATTATCAGTATGAGATCTGCCCACGTTTCACTAGAAAAGACTGGTAATAATCACACCAAACACTAACCTATGAGGAAGCAGTTTTCCCACTTCTGCATTGAAACAAACAAGAGAACAGACTGGTTGGATCTACTACTGACGTTCTAGAGCAACATGCACATTACCCATAAATGTTCTCCACCCTATGTATGAATGCCAGAGTCCGCTACATGTATGCCATCCCACAAATGCAGAAATGAAGTATTCCTTGTACTGTATCCTGTAAAACCACTGACATAATTGCACATAGAAAATAAAGCACTAATAGCTAACTTTTGAGAAAAGATGTCTTTCAATTCCTGAAGCTGCCAGGATCAATCTTCCTCCAACTGCGGTTGTATCTCCAAAAACACAGGAAGTATCACTGCCTTCGACATCTGCCTTCATTGATGCCAGTCGTAAGTACTTTTTTTATACTCTTACAAGACAGATGATATGTATATAATGCAATTATTATGTCTCAGGCACTGTAACGTGAAGCGGAAACAGTGGCGTACCTTCCATGGAGGCAGACCATGCAACTGCTATGGAGCCTGGTGCATTTTTATGCAGTCACCACTAGGGGAGCTGAGTGCAAAAAGATTTTTATGGCTTCTACTGCAGTCAGTGGTAACTGTGTAAGTTCCCATGCACTGAGCTCCCCCTAGTGGTGGCTGCAGGCAGACCGTTTTATAATGAGGGAAGACGCAGACATATAGATGTATGGAAAAATGTATCAATGCATTTATGCCAGTTGGTATACAAACACTGAGAAATATGGCGGCACATTTATGAAGCAGGTATTCTTTTTTTTTTTATTACAATTTTATAAATTAAAAAATTTTTCCGTCAGAAGATTCATGGGTGCACACTTTGCATTCCACATTGTGTGAGAGTGTTTAATATATGCAGACTGGGAAACTCTGTGAGGCAGGGGGCCCATATTAACTTTTGCTATGGGGCCCTGTGAGTTCTGTGTATGCCCCTGAGTGGGAATAGCTTATTTAGCTAATTTTTATCCAATATTTTCATTGATGCCTCTAATGTGTTTGAATCACTGATTATTTTAGTATTATGTGTGTGTATAAACTTTCTATAAAGTTTTATGAAATGGTTCATTCTCTTATGATTACTCAGAAAGCACAGATGATGAAAAAATAATAGCATATCATTGGGAACAGACTGAAGGATCACTGCAAGAAATGAACACAGGGGAAGATAATCCAGTTTTACATTTGACTAACCTGGTACCTGGAAACTACACATTTAGGTAAGGCCTAATTGTAGCAAATCCGCTATGTTTTCTGGCAGTGTCGTATTGAAAACTGTATTATAATATTACTAGCAGTAAAGCCTATTGTGTGAAAATATACAACAGGTTCTAGAAAACTTTGCCCCCTAATATGCCACCACTATGCCACCATTCTGTCCCCAAGATATGTCATCAATGTCCCCTGTGTGCCCATTATGCAAAACATACAAAGGGCTCTAGAAAACTCTGCCCCCCTAATTCCATCATTCTGCTACCTGGATGCCACTACTCTGTCTCCTGGATATGCCATCTCTGTCCCATGTACGTCATCACTGTCCCCTGTGTGTCACCAGTCTGCCCCTATAAGCCCATTATGCAAAGCATACATTGGGCTCTAGAAAACTCTTGTTGGTCATTTCTATAATTTTTCATGAGACATTACAACACAAAAGGCAGTTGATAAATCTGCTCCAATAAATACAGCATAGATGTAAAAAAAAACAAAAAAAACAAAAAAACATTTATTACAATAGTCCATGCAGGAAGATGAGAGGCAGACTGAGAAGTCGTGCTTTAGCAGTTACAGTTAGCACTATTTATGTCTGCTTCCACCTGCCGCTGGTTGGCTGAAGTGGTTACAGTGCAGCAGGGGAAGCGGCTGCTTTGGGGCTTGACCCCAGAAAAGGCCAACCAAGGAGGAGGACTAAAAGATTTTATTTTCAGGGCCCCCTCAACAGTATTGTACAATGACATTATATACTGTAACAGTATATATATATAGTGAAATGACATACAGTATATACTTGTAGGAAACAGATGGAGGCTGCGGGGCCTGGTCTAAAAGAGCTATCTTGTCTAATCACAGGTGTGGGGGTTGCACAGGAGTATGGGGTGCACAGAAGTTGCTGGGGGGGGGGGGGGGGGGGCGGCGGCAGAAGCCCATTCAAAAATTTGCTGTAGGGCCCAGTCATTTCTAGTTTCGCCACTGCCTAGGAGTATTCATGTTTCCGTTTTAGATTTGATTTTTGCACTTTCAGGTTAACTGTAGCCGATTATGATGGAGCTAAAAATTCTACTGAAGCCTATGTTGTAGTGAACAAAGTTGTGGACAACCCACCTGTTGCTGATGCTGGACCGAATCAACTCCTAACCCTCCCTCAAAATGACATCTCTCTAAATGGAAATCTGAGCACTGATGACCAGCAGATCATCAGCTATGAGTGGTCTCTAAGCCCCAGTAGTACAGGAAAGCTGATGGCCATGAAGGTAAATTTGATGGGTTCATGAGGTTTTATTTAAAGAGGACCTTTCATGGGTCCAGAGATTATGAAATAAGTAGGGGGCTGTGTAGGGCATAGTGCAGGGATGTAATAAGGTCACTTACTAGTTTATCCCGCCTGGTATGTAAATGAGTATCATTGGTACAGGGAGGAGGAGACTTCCCTGTTTCTTAATTGGCGTCTCCTTCTCCCTGGCTGTAGCGCTGTCCAATCACAGCGGAGAGCGTCACAGCCAGGGAGAAGGTGAGCTTTTGTTTTTCTTTCTCCCTACAATTGGACCGATCATCGGTACCGGGCAGTCTCCTCCTCCCTGTACCGATGATATTAATTTCCATACCAGGCGGGAAAAGTAAAAGGGGGGCACAGCGGGGAATCGGAGCAACAGGACAGATAAGCTAGTAAATGACCTTACATCCCTGCACTATGCCCTACACAACCTCCTACTTATTTCATAATGTCATGAAAGGTCCTCTCTAATGGGTATATTTAATGATAATGGTATATAATAATCTACAAATAATGATTAATGTACATGTAAGCATACATTTGGAGTAATAGAGAATGCATATTAATAATATATATTTATATATATATTTGTATATGTTCACACTTTTTCTGAACATTCCTGGCACAGAGAACGTTCTTTTTGCATACATCAGGCTGGCATATTTTTTTCCCCAAGTAAAGCATGTGCTTTTCATATATATGGATGCATACATCATGTACTATGTCTTTTACCATAGCGATCAATAGTCGATGTATGTCCATAGAGTGGCATGTGACGGAAAGATATTTTGTGGCGTTCACTTGGCATATAGCATGAGCAGAGCTACAGAAAGAATTTAAAATTCTATGTTCTCGTTACACATAGTATTGTTTCAGTGTATACAGCTGCTATTCAGACCTATGTGTCTCCATGGTTACAAACATCAAACACTACCCGTGTGTGGTGTGATCATGGGCCATAGGTTAGCAAGAAGAAGATGCAGATGGAGCGCATTAACACACAACCTTTGGCATCAAGCATAGGTTTGCTTGTAGATGGTAAGCATGGAGACAGATGGGTCTGCATAAGTGCTGCATACACAAAACGATAAGATATTTTACTGAAGGTTAGTTGTATTGGAGCATTAACAAAAAAGGTTGCAAATGTATTCATACCCTTTTAAGTGGTAGTAGCTGTTTGTATTGTTCAAAATAGTATGACCTGGATATACATAGAGCGTCCGTCCATCCAACAGTGTGCTTGTACTTTGGTCCCTACAAATATCCTATGCTTACCTGAATGTTGTGTTCTAAAGGGTGTGCACTCTCCTTACCTTCAAGCTACAGCTACGCAGGCTGGAGAATATACCTTTCAGTTGACAGTGACCGATTCCTCCAACCAACAATCCACTGCTCAAGCCACTGTGATCGTGCAGCCTGGTAGGTGAACTGCCTGTAATGTAATCAGGGAATAGAATTATAGGATCTGTAAAGACTGGAAATAGGTTTTCCTTCTACTGAATGAGGCTAAGCTACAACAGAAGAGACAGATCTTTTTCCTCTTTTAGGCCTCATGCACACAACCGTTCCGTTTTTTTGCGGTCCGCGGATCCGCAAAAAACAGAAGCAATTTGCGAAACGGAGCGGGCGGCCCATTGTAGAAATGCCTATTCTTGTCCGCAAAACGGACAAGAATAGAACATGCTATATTTTTTTGGCGGGACCACGGAACGGAGCAAAGGATGCGGACAGCACACGGAGTGCTGTCCGCATCTTTTGCGGCCCCATTGAAGTGAATGGGTCCGCACCCGGCTCGGATGCGGAGCCGAACAACGGTCGTGTGCATAAGGCCTAATACTGGGTTCACATATATTATATTTGCAGCACGGTTTTCACATATAGGGGGATAGGGGAGCTTTATGATCTGTTTACTGTGTGTATTCTCATTCTCTGTATCACTGACATACTGACACTCTGTATCACTGACACACTGCTGTACATAAATGGGATGAAAAAAAAGAATATATATAGCTATGCGATTACCAGGCTTCACTGGTTTCACATTCCCTGTACAATATTTCAGTAATGTACTGATGAGAAAATAGGATGCAATTGCTTCTGGTTTTTCCCATAGAGAATAACAGCCCACCAGTTGCAGAAACAGCTCCTGATAAAGAAGTCATTTTCCCAGTGGAATCTACAACATTGGATGGAAGTAAAAGTAGTGATGACCACGGCATTGTCTCTTACAAGTGGGAAAAAATAAGGTACATCTGTCTATTGCTATCTATCAATACAAAGGTATAGCAGCACAAGATTAGTAGTTAAAGGGAGGTGCAAATACTAATACCAATACCAATAGTCCAGTTAGTGAGAAAAATAAATCACATATCTCCAAAAATGCAAAAAACTTTCTTTTGTTCCCCCAAAATGGTTGCAGCTCAGCATGAGAGCCTTTCTCAAGCAAACAGAAAGGTGTCCAAATGACATACAGTATATAGAAATGCAACAAGCATATACAGTTAGGTCCATAAATATTGGGACATAGACACAATTCTAACATTTTTGGCTCTATACACCACCACAATGGATTTGAAATGAAACGAACAAGATGTGCTTTAACCCCCTGCTTTAATTTGAGGGTATTTACATCCAAATCAGGTGAACGGTGTAGGAATTACAACAGTTTGCATATCTGCTTCCCACTTTTTACGGGACCAAAAGTAATGGGACAGAATAATAATCATAAATCAAACTTTCACTTTTTAATACTTGGTTGCAAATCCTTTGCAGTCAATTACAGCCTGAAGTCTGGAACACATAGACAGGGCCGCTGATAGAAATCATGGGGCCCCGTACAGCATACATGACGGGGCCCCCTTCAGCTCCACCCCCTGATCCCTCCTTCAGCCACACCCCTGGCCCCGCCCTTGGCCCCTCCCCAGACGCCGCCTTGAAACAACATGCAGATTTGTCTACAAGTGATATTTATTTTTCTCCAGCCAGTTATAAGTTTTATTATCCAAAAAAATATAAGTAATGTGGATGACACTTATGGGGGGATCTGTGGATGACACTTATGGGGGGGGGTCTGTGGATGACACTTATGGGGGGGGGGTCTGTGGATGACACTTATGGGGGGTCGTCTGTGAATGGCGCTGTTATGGAGGGGATCTGTGAATGGCACTGTTATGGAGGGGATCTGTGAATGGCACTTTTATGGAGGGGATCTGTGGATGGCACTGTTATGGAGGGGATCTGTGGATGGCACTGTTATGGAGGGGATCTGTGGATGGCACTGTTATGGAGGGGATCTGTGGATGGCACTGTTATGGAGAGGATCTGTGGATGGCACTGTTATGGAGAGGATCTGTGGATGGCACTGTTATGGGGGGATCTGTGGATGGCACTGTTATAGAGGGGGATCTGTGGATGACACATACCGTATATAGCATCTTATGCTATGTGTCATCCACAGATACCCCTCCATAACAGTGCCATTCACAGATACCCTCCATAACAGTGCCATCCACAGATCCCCCCCATAACAGTCATCCACAGATCCCCCCATAACAGTGTCATCCACAGATCCCCCCATAACAGTGTCATCCACAGATCCCCCCCCATAACAGTGTCATCCACAGATCCCCCTCCATAATGGTGCCATCCACAGATCCCCCCCATAAGTGTCATCCACAGACCCCCCGGCCCCCCCCCATAAGTGTCATCCACATGACAGACCCCCCCCCCCCCATAACAGTGCCATCCACGGATCCCCCGCCCTCCCTATAACAGTGCCGTCATGACGTCATCCATATAGATCCCCCCCCCCGCCACTCACAGTAGTATACATTAATAAATCGGTGCAGCCGTGCAGGCTGCAGACAGTAACTTTAATTTTAGCACAGGCACAGCGCTCATCTCTTTACTAAAATACTACCTTACATTCAGCTCCTGCCTCCACCCTCCAGCCTCCAGTAACAAGTGCGGGCGGCAGCGCTCACTCACTGACGTCACGCGCCTGCGCCGCCTAGTGGGAGGAGCAGGCGTGTGACGTCAGTGAGTGAGCGCCGCCCCCACACTGCCTGCTGTTACTGGAGCCAGCCCACTGACAGCAAAAAAATTAAAATGGCTCGGGAGTCGGCAGCCCGGGCCCCCCTGCCAGCCGGGCCCGGTACAACTGGGCCAGCTGTACTGGCCTATCAGCGGCCCTGCACATAGATATCACCAGACGCTGGGTTTCATCCCTGGTGATGCTCTGCCAGGCCTCTACTGCAACTGTCTTCAGTTCCTGCTTGTTCTTGGGGCATTTTCCCTTCAGTTTTATCTTCAGCAAGTGAAATGCATGCTCAATCGGATTCAGGTCAGGTGATTGACTTGGCCATTGCATAACATTCCACTTCTTTCCCTTAAAAAAACTCTTTGGTTGCTTTTGCAGTATGCTTTGGGTCATTGTCCATCTGCACTGTGAAGCGCCGTTCAATGAGTTCTGAAGCATTTGGCTGAATATGAGCAGATAATATTGCCCGAAACACTTCAGAATTCATCCTGCTGCTTTTGTCAGCAGTCACATCATCAATAAATACAAGAGAACCAGTTCCATTGGCAGCCATACATGCCCACCCCATGACACTACCACCACCATGCTTCACTGATGAGGTGGTATGCTTAGGATCATGAGCAGTTCCTTTCCTTCTCCATACTCTTCTCTTCCCATCACTCTGGTACAAGTTGATCTTGGTCTCATCTGTCCATAGGATGTTGTTCCAGAACTGTGAAGGCTTTGTTAGATGTTGTTCTTGGCAAACTCTAATCTGGCCTTCCTGTTTTTGAGGGTCACAGAATCATACTGACAGCTTTATGTCACTATGATTCTGTGGAAAAAAGGCCATGCAGAGACACATAGCATTATAAATCATGATAATGCCGTGCGCTCCTGCAAGTCCAGAGCGAAGGATCACACTCACACATGGAGCGTGATTCCTGCAATGGACTCGCTTGTGTGAAACAGCCCTAAGAGATGAGCCTCTTGCCTCCTCATCACCATTATTATTTGGAGTAATATCACATCATTATGTTTATCGGCGCCATTCTTATCATCCATCATCATCTATATGCACTTAGAATGGGTGGAAAGATCCTAGTACAAATGTGTTCTTCATATATTCTATATCTTTGTGAATTTTTCAGTGGGCCGTCTGCGGTGACCATTCAGGACAGTGACAAACCAGTGGCGGTTGTCTCTAACCTTCAGCTTGGTACATACCACTTTCATTTGACTGTCATAGACCGTGAAGGGTTAGAGAGCTCAGCTGTTCTCTCTGTAACTGTTAAAGAAGGTATATGCTTTATTTCTATAATGGAGGAAGAATATATCTCACTAAAATGCATTAAGGACTACACATTACCAAACTTAAAGGGGTTGTCCAGTGTCTTCCAACCATTGCTCATATATTGTAATGGTCTGCCATTGCCTATTTACTAATATACAGTACTTTCGCTGTTCTCTCTAGATCTGGATACCAGTCACATGACCCTGTCCATAGCCCTCTCTGACACTTCCTGTGATGTAGAGTCACTCCCCAAATTTCTGGAGGTGCTACTCATGAAGGTTCTTCAATCTCAGTAATACATCAAATACTAAAAGCACTCTCCTGTATGCAAGTGAACAGTGGATCCTTCATTCAAACATAGGTCCTCCCTGTAAAAAATCCAGATATATGATGCCAAACTGGCTGTCCCAGGCTGAAAATGGGTGGGGCTAAAGTTAATAGGTCCTGGCGGGGGTCAGGGGTGGGGGCTTAGATGCCCCAATTCAGTAAGTAGGTATGATGACAATGTTTCAGTAAAAAAAACTTTAAGTCATATCTGCATAATAAGAATGAGGAGAAAAATGTATATGAATGGACTAACTACATAAAGATATAAAGAGCGATTGATCAGAAGACATAAATAGATTGAGAGGTATCAGGTATTCTACTATATCACCCACTTATGTCCACGTGTTTATGCTTTTTAATACATATATGTATTTGTGTTATATGTATAAGACCTCGGATACTTCCCCTATGTAGATTCTCCATAGTAGTTTAGATGCATTTTATACCCATAGTGCAGTCACCTCTTTCAATCTAGTCATAACTCCTGATCTATTGCTCTTTTAGCTTTATTTATGTAGTTAGCCCGTTCATATTAATTGTTCTTATTATTCTTATTCCTATGCAGATATGAAAAGGGTTTTTTATTTAGTTTTTTTTATATCTGAATTTCTAACATTTAGCTGGAAGGACAAGCGCTGCCTGGTTTTGAGTCACTTGATGTAAATGAATACAGAATCCACTGTTCACCTGCATACAGGAGAGTGCTCTGGAACTCCCTGTGATGTCACGTCCACTGCCTTGTGCCCGTATCTTTTATCTTCCACAAGATTTGTCTGCGCAGGCGCCAGAGAATGCACAAATTCAGATGATGCTGCCTACTCCCCACCCATGTAACTTAGATGGGCAGGGATGGATCCAGGCCCAGGAGGAACCTGGAGGACACAGAACCAGTGGAAATGATGTCACAGGAATTATCAGAGGGGGCTACGGACAGGGTCACATAACTGGGATCCAGATCTGGAGATGGCGGCAATGCAGGTAATAAAGGTGATTGCAGCACATTATAATATAAGAGCAATGGTTGAGGGACACTAAACAAACCCTTTAAAGGAGTTTTTCCATGAAAAATACTCATTTCCATTTCCACAATTTACAGTTATCACCCATCCATAAGATAAGTCATAAATGTCTAATTGCTGACAACTCCATCACTGAGACCCCTACAATAACTAGAATGGGGGTACCAGCGCCCGCCGTGTCCCTCCTCACTGCACGGAGAGGAGCAGCTTGAATGGAACATCCATGGTGCTGCTCCATTTAAATTCCATGGGAATGACAGACGGCGAAATTGCTTTCCTGTTTCTGTTAGTCCTATAGACAATAAAAAGCGTGGCAGGGCGTCCAATATCCGTTCGGCACCCCCTTCTAGCGATTTGTGGGGATCCCAATGGTGGAGCCCCCAGAGATTTTTACACGCAGATTTTTGTTGCAGATTGTCTCCATTCATTTCAATGGGGAATGTAATCTGTTTCAGAAAATCCCCAATACATCAATGCTATTCTGTAGCGGAACACAGGGCAGGGATTGGCACTTTTCTACCCCATAGGATAACATGGGGGACGTCTTTATGTGGTGTATTTTCTGGTGAATTTTTTTCACCATTTGTTAAAGGTAACCTAAGTGTACATAAAAATCTGCACCTTTGTAAATATCCACACCTGCGTATTTTCTGGCAGGCTTTTCTGCCATGTGTGAAGGTATCTTTACAGGTAAACCCCGTTAAAGGGCATCTGTCAGCAGATTTGTACCTATGACACGGGCTGACCTGTTACATGTGCATTTGGCAGCTGAAGACCTCTGTGTTGGTCCCATGTTCATAAGTGCCTGCATTGCTGAGAAAAATGATGTTTTGATAAATGCGAATGACCCTCTAGGAGCAACGGGGGCGTAGGCATTACACCTAGACTATCTGATTTCTCTGCAACCGCCTCATCCTCTCCACTTTGACAGGTGTGATCACGTTGACACTGCCTGGACCTGTCAATCAAAGGGCAGAGGGCGCGGCAGTTGCACAGTGAGCGGAGCTTCTAGGAGTAACGACAACGCCCTCGTTGCTCCTAGGGGCTCATTTGTACATACAAACGTTCAGCCAGTTTCATAGGTACAAATCTGCTGGTAGATGCCCTTTTAATAATCATTCCATAAGCCTTCTGAGACTTGAAGTCCCACAATGGCAGAAAAGTTACAAGCGCCCTACTCATGACTATATACGCTGTTGTTTTTAGTATGCCATGTTGAGTATATTATACCTACTCATTGATTTTTAAGGCCATCTGTCCTGACATTTCTGTTGTGCCAAATGCAACATGCACTTGAATTATTTAGACACTGAAGCAAGTGCATAGCTTTTTAAGTAATTTAGTCCAGAAATGATGAATGCTGTTGTGTTAAAGTTGCACAATGAAGGATATTGAGTCATTTGTAATCTGTGCAACCAATGAGACAAAAGCAGCGCTCACCTGCAGCTTGAGGAGCACGGACACAGCCTGGACCCGGCTGCAAGGACTTAAAGGAAAAAATGGAAGTCCAGCTTCTTAAAATGATGAGCTTTATTTCATGCGGTAAAACTTTCCAAAACAAGACTGGGTACGCGGTCTACGCGTTTCGAACCACACAATCCAGGTCCTTACTCATTTGTAATCTGTATATCATGCTCCACTATACACAGATATATGATAAAGCTATTTTAAAGCGATGGTGATGCCCTCAAAAACTTTAAGGACCATAAGAACATACTCTAAGGGAGGATATCTCCATGATACTATGCCGTTGAGAAATACTATATGACTGCACACAAAGGGGGCCATTTATAAATTCAGTTTTCTGGTGCCAAATTTTTGAACAAGCTCCACTTGTGAAAAAATGTGTCACTTTTTAGGAGTTTTTGTGCCATACTCCCCGTGGAGAGGTCCTAAGCAGCCTCGTTAGATCTGTTCTACTTTGCACAGGAAAACCGTAACTGAAATTCACCCCAGCACCTAGCTGACGTAGATTTAAATTCTGGTGCACGAACGGCCCAAGATGTGCCACAATGATTAAAACGTGTGTACCTCTTAATGGTTGTGGCGCTTCTGATGCCAGACAACAGATAAGGACAACATATAAAATGCCAGTCATAATAAATGTCTCACAACGCGCCTAGAGAACCATGGTACATGCTCCACAGACATGGCTTTTCACACTTTTATTTAAAAATATTGTAAAGGGGTCACAGCTGTAATACTGTAACTTGTATTGGGGCATGTCACTATATATGTTCAGCAATGGCCATGTAATTACAGCATGGCATACCGTACTGTTGATATATGCCCCATAATGTGCCGACCTACAGCGATATATCTATATAAAACTATAAATATATGAATTTTTTTTTCCTATATTAGTACATTTATAACATGATTATTCTTCTCTTAGGAAAGAACAGTCCCCCTAAAGCTAATGCTGGAGGGACACACGTTCTCGCGCTTCCAAATAGTTCCATTTCACTGGACGGATCAAAATCTATTGATGACCAGAGCATTGTGTCATACGCGTGGACAAGAGACAGCCAGAGCCCAGCAGCCGGGGTACCTCCAAACACTCATATTCTATGGCTGTAATGGATCTGCATCCTTTTGAGTTCTGCAGGAGAGAAATCACAGCAAGTCAAATGACTTTGTATAAAATAATATATTAAAGTATTGGCTGAAATGAATTACAGAGAAAAGTATACAAGCTCTAAAAAAGATCAGGGGCATAGACACTACCGTTAATTAGTTGTATGTAAAAAAAAAAGGCCTTAACGGGGTTGTCCAGGATTTTGATATTGATAGCCTTCTTACCTTTGTGTCATATATTTGGTGTGTTTCAGCCAGGCCTCTGGACAGGAGCATGGACCCAATGTGTCACTATTAGATTTAGCTTAGAGATAAAGCGTGGGGTGAGCTTTTGGAATTTTCCCCTCCAACACCCCTCACAAGGGAATCATCAGGACACATCCCTAGAGTGGCCTTTATTAGTCGCAGGATGGTATTTTCAAAGTGTTGTACCAGAATCAATGAACAGAAGCTCGGTCATACAAATCCAAGGTCAGGGCTAAAAATGTCATGCATAAATTATAGACAGATACAGGTCATAGCCAACCAGAAGTTCTTTTTACTTGGGCAAAGCATGCCAGTTCTGAGCAAGTTTAATGGGGGTTGTCTCATCTACGATATTGGGGGCATGTCGCTAGGACCACCTCTGGGACCCTCGCCTATCTCCAGAACAGGCCCCCAAAAGTGAATGAGAACACACCGTGCATGCCACCCTCCATTCATTTCTATGAGAGCTCCGAAAATAGCTTGCCTATTTTTGCAAGTCCCACAGAAATGAATGGAGAGAGCACTGCTTAAGCGCGGCCACCGCTGTTTCACTTCTATGGGACTGCCGGAGATAGCTCAGCTATTTTCAGTAGTCCCCTAGGAATGAATGGAAGCCAGCTGCACATGTGTGGTTGTTGTCTGCTCACTTTGGGGGCCCCGCTCAGGAGATTGGTATGGATATGTTCACACATGGGTAATTGTTGCAGAAATTTCTGCAACTGTAAATCAGCACTGTATATCTGAATGGATTTGTTTCTGCAGCAAGCAGGTAGATTTCTGCAAGCCCCATACAGATGAATGGGGCAGTCACAGACATTTCTGCAAAGAATCTGCAGAATCTGAACATACCATTTGATGTTGCTCCGGCATGCAGTGAGACAAGAAGAGAGATGTTGCCCGCACATATAGGCACTGCAGTTGGCTTCCTGTTAGATGTTTGCTTCTAACAATGGAATCCTTAAAGGGTCTGGTCACTGTCTGGCTACTTGTGACCAATGTGTATGTAAGATGACTATGTGGTATTTATTAATATAGCCTTTGTTGATATTCTGCCCCATTTTCTGTATTGCATAAGGTACACCCCCTTGTTTGCCAAGTTTTTTGTGGTGCCTACTCAGAGGTCTTGTCTATAAAATGGCTGCTGATGGAGGGTCATGTGACCAGGAAAATCATGTCCATATGATGCCTCCTCCAATCAAATACATTGCATCTGCTATCTGCTCTTGCACTGTTGGGAGTTTAGGGCAGGTGCAGTGTATTTGAATGTAGGAGGCTGAGTGATGTGTCTGGTCATGCACAGCAGCCATCTTGTGTCTCCTCAGCAGCCATTTTGTGGACAGGACAAAAGACTTGGCAAACAAGGGGACATACCTTATTAAATATAGAAAATGGAAGAGAATTTCAACAAAGACTATATTAGTAAGTGCCATACAGTCATCTTACCTACACATTGGTTACAAGTAACCAGAAAGTGGCCAACCCCTTAAATGTGCAGTTTTAGACTCTGAGGGATTTGCTATGATAAGATATACATTTGTTGAGGCTTGGTTAGTGAAGGTGCATGGTTGCCTGCTGAATCACCTTCTTGGTTGAACTTCCATAGCTCCTGTGCTTGGGGCCAGGGATTAATATTTGTCACAGAAAAAGGATCCAATTTAAGAATCCACATGCTCAAGGAAAAGGCTACACATTTCGACCTTGGGCGAAACACATGACCTATGAAAAATAAAACAAGATTTAATTCCTCATTTGCTTCTGGTCTTTGATCAGGCATGTTAAAATACTGAACTCTTAGCTGTGCTCCTGTTCTTGAGCATGTGGATTCCCAAAAAAGACCCCTCCTCTGTGTCAAACCATACAATGCCACATCCTTCATGTATTTTATCTATGATAGGATCCTCTGGTGTCAATGGTCCATTTTTGGAAATGTCTTCCATACTAATTAAGCATGTACATGTCTTCATTTGCCAGGATGTGATGGACTCATCTTGGAATAAACCTGTTCTACTCCTCACCAATTTGGTAGAGGGAATATATCGCTTTCATCTGAAGGTCACAGATGCCAATGGAGATTCAGATATTGACATGGCAACAGTGGAAGTGCGTCCTGGTATGAAAGTTTAAAAGACAAGCAGATGCCAGATGTAGGACAGGGAATAAGTGTAGATGTTCATTCTAATAGTGATTATTGGTATATCTTAGTGATATACGCAATCAGTATGTGAAAGGTGAAGGACTAACTACTGGGACCACTAAGGATTACAAGAAGAACTGGTATTCCATCTCTGTTTGTTCTTGTCATTGTTGGTGGTGCCAGTGGTTGAACCCATATTGGTCATATATTGATGTGATATTGACTCCTTTAAAACTTGACTTCAGGTTAACAGTATATGTATAGTATAGAATGAATAACTTTTGTAACATGCATTTTGAGCTACTTATTTTGTACTGATGGGGCGTTATAGTCTGTATAATAGGCCAGAGGTGCATTTACCACTGATGGCTCCACAGCTGAAATCATTGCATACTGGTTCAGTGTCTTCACCAACCTCATTGTGGTGATTTTTAGTCTGGCAACTGTAGTATTTACACCAGGAACTGTACAGTGTAGCAGTGCTGGGGTATACAATACTACCTGTAACTTTTTTTTTTTTAATCAAATATTTTTTTATTCGATTTTATAGCAGTTTAAAGTAAACAATACAATACAATGTGAAACTTAAGTGCAAGATAAGTAGTATTGCAAGTCTTAACAAGGACCTGTTACCTCCCAACATGTCAGTTTTAGTAACCACTTGCGTTCCCCATGTAATAACAATTCTAGAACCTCTATTATTTTGCCTATGTAATGCCATTCTTTTATTATTCCTGTGTATATATATATGTATATATATATATATATATCCATCCATTTTGCCCTCTCTGTATATATTCCATGTTACCCCCTGTATATATTTGCCCCAATGTATATGGGTGAATAAATCACTGCTGTTTTTACCATATATTTGGAGTGCAGTCCTACTTTTTCGTCTTTATACTTTTGGGGTTTGCCGCTGCCCTGTGTTGGACCGTGCACCCGCATTCCGGTTGGTGCTCCCACTGGACTTTTCCCATATATATATATATATATAATATGGTCTGTGGACTCAAGATTGGTGGCTCACCTCAGATGGGGTTCTGGATGTGGTGCTACTAGCCCAGTGTAGAGGATCACCCCTCCTCTAGTGATAAATATAACAAAAATTGAAAGTGAGGGCGAGCACTCAACACCTGTAGCCAATTAGTAGTGCATAAAATTTTATTAAATCACCATATAATAATATGACATATAAATGGACCATATAAACTAAAATGCAATATAAAATGCCACTTTAAAAAAAAAAGGTTAAATAGTAGCAGTCTCTTGTGTTCAAGGCTACTATAGAATGTAACTAATGCGTTTCACCGCTGCGTTTCACTGTCCCATGCGCATATTACAATAGTCAATGAGTTTGGCTGACTCGTGTGCGCTGCTCCAATATCAGCCAAACAATAGTGCAGGTAGATTTAACAGTGTCCGCTACCACATATGGACTCGGCGTCCAGCTCGTGGTGTCTGTGATCAGCTGTTTCCTGATCTCGCGGGACCTCGGAAGTAGTATGTGCCTGGACTGCACAGCAATACTAAGAGTTTCTGTACTTAGCGTCTCAGGAATCCAGCTTCTTCCGATAGTTATGTTGTTCGCATGGCCATGCGTCGATTGCGGAGATGCTTCTGTTGCAGGTGTGCGGCCGGAGCAGTCGCTCGCAGCTGACCCACCGCACACGTCTGGATTAACGTCCTCGAAACCAGAGGAAGGTAGGAACACTACTGGTTCAAACCTCATGCGGTGAGGCTTATTAACTAAATGTGCTCGGCCATTTGACCATTGGCAGTTGAGGACACCAAGCCGAGTCCATATGTGGTAGCGGACACTGTTAAATCTACCTGCACTATTGTTTGGCTGATATTGGAGCAGCGCACACGAGTCAGCCAAACTCATTGACTATTGTAATATGCGCATGGGACAGTGAAACGCAGCGGTGAAACGCATTAGTTACATTCTATAGTAGCCTTGAACACAAGAGACTGCTACTATTTAACCTTTTTTTTTAAAGTGGCATTTTATATTGCATTTTAGTTTATATGGTCCATTTATATGTCATATTATTATATGGTGATTTAATAAAATTTTATGCACTACTAATTGGCTACAGGTGTTGAGTGCTCGCCCTCACTTTCAATTTTTGTTATATATATATATATATATATATATCTATCTATATCCATTTTGCCCTCTGTAACAGGGGGCAAAATGGAATATATACAGAGGGGGCAAAAAATGAAATATATACAGAGGGGACAAAAAATGAAATGTATACTGAGGGGGCAAAAAATTCAATATATACGGTGAGAGAGAGTTTTTCACATTTTAACAGTACCTTTACATGTGGAGTACCCTCCGCTGATTCTGCCAGAATTTTTCTTTTCTTGAAAGATCCCTCGTCTGCCCCGCTGTGATCCCCCAAAGTTTTTGCGCCCAATATGTTAATACCGAGCATTGGTACAGACCTATAGTGGGTGGGGCCTCGGGGGGGCGCAATTCAAAATTTGCCCTGGGGCCCATAGACCTTTTAGTTACGCCACTGATCGTGATGCCAATTCCACCAGAAAATAAGAAGTACCAGTTTCACTGTCATGTGGATTGCAGTTTAATAAATATAGTGTATGGAGGTTTGTTATATAGCTATTGCAGTTCAAAATTTGATACCATTATTCATATTACAGGCTACAAGAGCGAGTGCTATATTTTATTTGAATAAACGATGCAGTTTGTTTATAAAATGGAAACTTGAATATTATCAAGCTTTACAATCATTTATGTGTAATATTATCATATCTATAGATGGTATATAAAAAATATACGATGATAAAAAAAATATATATTGGCAATACTTCAAAAATTCAATGAAGACAAAACGTGATCTTTATTCAACTAGTAGCTATTGCGTGTGTGAATAACTATCACTTTTTTGTTCACTGATTTTTTTTTATTTTTTTTTGGGAGTGCTGCTAATTCTTATTTTTTATAGTATGGGTATTGGAGTCTGGTCCTCAGTGGCTGGCACCCTGTTTATCCTCATCATTGTGGTATAGTGATGCTTTTTATTAGATTTTTATAGATAGTATATGTAAATGCAATTGTGCATGCTCTAAATGCGTCTGAGTTTCTGAATCTGTAAAAAGTATTTGTACTGATGTGCAATTTGCAATTTTTTTTATACCCTTTTTAAAGATCCACGGAAAGCAAACTTAGTGGAGCTGATTTTAGAAGTGTCTGTCAGCCAGCTAAGTGAACAACAGAAAGACACCTTAGTGGGACAGCTGGCTGTCCTCCTCAATGTTCTCGATTCTGACGTGAAAATTCAGAAGATACAAGCACATTCAGATTTAAGGTATTTTTTCATTTTCAAATTCTGATAAATATATTAAATTTAAAAAATGAACCAACCTTTCCAAATAATTGGCAATAGTACTGGTGAATAAAATGAATTTGTGTAATATATCCTCTTTGAAATATGCCTCTTTCTCCACTTATCAGGCTCTTTTACTCCCCTCCCAACTAATATTCTCTATTTTGAGAGAGCAGGATAGGCTGTCAGCTCATTAAAGTATCAAATGACATGCTGCCCATAGAAGACTGCAGAGGAGAGGGGGAGAAGAGAGCTGCTAGTTAAAAGGGGGGACTGATATATGGAGAGAGTCATTTTTCTCTGAGAAGTTCCTTACAGTCACCTCATTTAATGACTATTGTCTACCTTTCAAGCCTCCATCCCCTATTCTTGGAAATATACTTAGTAGTCCATATCTCTTTGTCCTACTCAACTGTGTATTCTAATTTTCATTCCCTCATATGTGAGACCAACCATCTTTGTCTCTAAATGGAAAAACCTCCTTAGACTTTTATCTTTGGGGTCATCTGAAGGCAATTGTCTATGCTGTGAAGATACGAGATGTGCAGCACCTGAAACTACGGATACTGGAAGCCTGTGCTAGCATTTCTCCTGCGGTGTTGCTATCAGTGTGTGAAGAGTGGGAGAAGAGGGTTGCATTGACAATCCAACACAATGGGCAGCACATTGAACACATTTTATAAGTGGTCAGAAACTTGTAAATAGCTCATGAAAGAATAAAGTTACGTTAAAACCAAGCACATCATTGTTTTTCTTGTGAAATTCCCAATAGGTTTGATGTGTTACATGACCCTCTTCCTATTGAAAAAACAAAAGTTGGATTCAAAATGGCTGACTTCAAAATGGTTGCCATGGTCACCACCCATCTTGAAAAGTTTCCCCCCTCACATATACTAATGTGCCACAAACAGGAAGTTAATATCACCAACCATTCCCATTTTATTAAGGTGTATCCATATAAATGGCCCACCCTGTACAACCGGATCTGTTCATAACGGATGCAGATGGTTGTATTATCCGTAACGGAAGTGTTTTTGTTGAGCCCTGCCGGATCCGGTAAAAATGCTAGTGTGAAAGTACACTTATAAGAAAAGATGCTCCAGAATTGTTATTTTATGGGGAATACAAGTATTTACATGTCAGGAGAGGTGACCGGTCCTCTTTAAATAGGTTGTTTGCCTTAAAGAGGTTCTGCAGTTTTTTTAAACTGATGATCTATGCTCTGGATAGATCATCAGCATCTGATCGGCGGGGGTCCGACACCTGGAACCCCTGCCGATCAGCTGTTTGAGAAGGTAGCGGCGCTGACAGTAGTGCCGCGGCCTTCTCACTGTTTACCGCAGGCCCAGTGACGTCACGACTAGTATCACTGGCCTGGGCGCGGCTAAGCTCTGTTCACCTGAATGAAGCTTAGCCGCTCCCAGGCCAGTGATACTAGTCGTGACGTCACTGGGCCTGCGGTAAACAGCGAGAAGACCGCCGCACTA
Organism: Bufo bufo; assembly: GCF_905171765.1. Taxonomy (NCBI): domain Eukaryota; kingdom Metazoa; phylum Chordata; class Amphibia; order Anura; family Bufonidae; genus Bufo; species Bufo bufo. The sequence goes on along the minus strand of NC_053393.1, from coordinate 400,184,269 downwards.
CTGTCAGCGCCACTGCCTTCTCAAACAGCTGATCGGCAGGGGTCCCGGGTGTCGTACCCCTGCCGATCAGATGCTGATGATCTATCCAGAGGATAGATCATCAGTTTAAAAAACTGCAGAACCCCTTTAACATGATAGTGTTATTTATTAACCCCTGTATGACAGGCTGTATGTTTGTCTCCACGTACAGCACAGTGATTCTCTTCTATGTCCAGAGCGGTCATCCTATTAAAATAAGAAAGTCAGTGGATGTTGCACACACGCTACAGAAACAGCTTTTAAAGGAAAAGGCAGATTTTCTACTGTACAAAGTGCTCAGAGTGGACACTGCTGGTAAGTTTTACTGTATACTATGAAGATATGATGTTTGTCTGTATCATTGTCTGATATGACTGATATGATTGTCTATATCATTTCCATCGTGCTACTCTTTCTTTTTGATAATTTATTTATACACCCTCAAAGTTTAAGATACTTTTATATATTTTGAGATATTTTCAGAGTATAAAAAAGAGTGGAAGGTTTAAAAGGGGTTGTCTGAGACCCATACAAAAATAAGCAAGCGTCTGGATTGTTTTTTAAACCGCAAAAAAAGCACTCCCTGTCAGACTGACGGTCTAATGTGTATGAGGATGTTGTGCCCATGCCATCTTTCTCTCAGGCATGGTTGCTAGAGTGCTCCTCTGGTTGCCTCCTCTGCTCCCCTGGTGGGCCATGCTCGCCGACATCCCTCTGCTCCTTCCCGGGGGTGCAGGGCCCCTGGGGTAGCACATCCGAGAAACGGACAATGGGACTCAAAATATATAAGAGTATCTTAAACTTCACCTCCTGACGAAGCCGTTGAGGTGTTAGTGCCTGGAGCCGTGTTCCGAATCAATAGTGAGCCATGTCACAGGGTATGCTCAATTAGGATGCTTATATGTTTCTTTTGTTATGTATGGGATATATTAGATTCATACTCTATATAACATTAGGCTTGCACTTCTGATTATATGGAGCTTTTTTTATTTGTGGTGCTATTGTGTAATCACGTATATTAGACGTTTATGGCGTTCCTCTGTGATATACTGGGGATTATTTGATATTCATTTATACCTATACGTGAACTGGTAATATATTCAGTAGCACCGCTGATATATTTTAAGGATACTTGATGATGCTATTGTCAGTTTGCATATATGTTAACCTTTCCTTACTCTTCACTGTAGTGTGTCTTCTAAAATGCTCGGGCCATGGACACTGTGACCCAATAACAAAATCCTGTATTTGCTATCCATTTTGGATAGAGAACTGGCTGCGACGTTATGTCAGTGATGGAGAAAGCAATTGCGGTAAGTACTGGTACATTAGTCATTTTATTTTGCTGGTCTATGTCTGTGTGTTTCCATTGACATTGTGCAGACTATATGTGTAATATGCAGAGCTGAATGCAAACCTCTGCACCTACTAGTCACTAATGTATCCAAATATTCTAAAATTCAAATAAAAATTCTCAGAAAATGAAGTTTAGATCATGTTCAGACAACAGATTTTCCACATGGATTGTGATATATTTTATGCCCCAAAATCCATTTTCAGTTTGCGATCTGCGCTTTAGATTGACATATTCATGATTTAGATTTCGTGTGATAATTCCAACTGAAATCAATGGAGGGCTTAAAAAACTACTTCAAAATCTATACCAAAAACTATATCATATGTAAAACTGCATTTACAAAAAAGCGCAGAAAACACCGAATTTTTATATGGACTACGCACCTAAATTTTCAGCGTGTTAACACAACAGTATGAACATATCCTAACGGTACAGCCACGCAGGGCAGAATTTCCACAGCAAAATCCACACGTGTTTCGTGCAGATTTGTCATGAATATAACCCTATGCATTGTAAAGGGTGAATTCTGCAGTGGAAATGTCTTCGTCCAATTGCTGCTCCTGTCTCACAAACGTACGGTACCAATTAGAGATGAGCGAATTTTTCCAAAGTTCGATTCGGCTGATTCGCTGAATTTTACAAAAAAATTTACTTAATCACGAAGCGCATTTTTTTTAAAGGTAGTTGGTGCAATGACAGGAAACTGCGATGGCGAAGCCCCCCGTCGCTGTACCCCTCAGATGCTGCGTTCATACATGAGTGCGGCATCTGAGTGTAATTTTACACAGTTTTTAACACTTGAAAAAAATTTAATCAAACTTACCGCCTCAATTTGCTTGCGACGGGCCGGCTGCCGCCATCTTGCTTGAAGATCTGGTGCGAAATCTTGCGCGGCGCGAGATTATGTCATCACGCCGGCCGACGTATACGTCACCACGCACAGGATTTCAACCGAGATCTTCAATCAAGATGGCGGCTGGCAGCTTGTTGCGAGCAAATGGAGGAGGTAAGTACAAATTTTTTAGTTTTTTTAAACTATAGGACCAGCGTTCAGCCTGGGAAATACAGCTTGCACATGCAGCATGTTTCCTGGACTGAATATATTTATGAGAAATTGGCCTTAAAGTCTCATCTACTTTGCTGCTACTGTAAAAGGGCTCAAGCAGACAAACGTATTTTCTTTCCGTGTCCTGTTTTTTTTGTTTTTTTGTGGATCGTATGCGGAACCATTCATTTCAATGGGTCCGCAAAAAAAAAAGACGGAAGTTACTCCATGTGCTTTCAATTTTCGTATGTCTGTCTGTTCCGCCAAAAAATAGAACCTGTCCTATTATTGTCCATTCCGCAAAATACAGAATGCACATGGACTTTATCCGTATTTTTTGCCGATCGTTTTTTTTTTGCGGACAGCAAGATACATACGGTCATGTGCATGAGCCCCAATGGTGTGGAATTCTGCAGCAGCAAATCTGGAGGATATATGCATATGAGTTGTCAGCATTTTTTATTTTTATTTTTTTAAGAGACAGCATCACTTTTGTCCATGGGCTGTGTCTGGTTGTCCAACTCATAAAAACTAGGCCTTTATCTGATCCCAAAAAAACTCTTTAAAGGGATGCGCTTTCTTTTTGTGAGTTTAAAAACATTCTGCAAAGACTTTCAGGCTAGGTCTACATGACGACATTTGTCGCACCAATGTCGCGCGACAATTTTTATAATGATAATCTATGGTGTCGCACTACAACATCATTATAAAAATTGTCGCGTGACATTGGTGCGACATCGGTGTCGTGCGACACATGTCGTTGTGTAGACCTAGCCTCAGGGTATGTTTAGATGCAGCAGATTTCTTGCAGAAATCTCCGTGACTGGAAAGAAGTTTGATTCATCTGAATGAGGTAGTTTGCTTGGCAAGCACATGGATTTCTGCAAGTCCAATTCTGCCGTATGTGTCTGCAAGTCCAATTCACCCCAAGGATACAGACACAAGAAGCAGATTTGTTGTGCATTTTTCTGCAGATTTCACCCTGTGCATTGCAAGGGGTGAAATCTGTGGTTGAGAGCCACAGCATTTAGAAATCTGCTCCACTGGTCAATTTACTCAGATTTTTCTCGCGGCTTATTCAAATCTGCAGGGTATCCATCCCAGGCGGACCTACCATACCTGTGCATTTGACCTTGATAAGGAAAATATAATGCAACAAAACGCAATTAAAGTGGTAGTGCCTCATATAATGTCTTGTTTTCCAGAATGGAGCGTTCTTTACATCATTGTACTAACATTTGCCTTGGTTGCCTTCCTAATGGGACTGACATGGGTCTGCATGTGTTGTTACAAAAGGTAATCCTCTTTTTTTTTTTTTTTTTTTTTACTGAATAATCAAGAATAAATGTACAGAAGTCAGTACAATGCAATAGCACATCTGTATGCCATAAATGAGAATTATGTATACAGCAAAAGACAAAACCTAAACAAAATGAAAAAATAAATAAAAAAATTGCTAAACCATGATAATGGTGCAAGCTATAGAGCCCCCTCCTCCACCTCCCAGGTAGGACCCTACCGACTGGCCTGTGAATCTTGGTCCCAAGGTACCCTTTGGTCTTCCATGTAGTACCAGGTACCTTGTTCCAAAGGCATTGGTGAAATCAGCAGCTTAAAGGGGTTGTGTCAACATTAAATGTTATTTTAATATAATTCAGCATGAAAAGTTAGATACTTTTGTAATTTAAAAAAATAAGGGGTTGGGTCAGCACAACCTGCCTGTAGGTGCAGATCACTATGGCGAAATACATATATAAACGGAAAATGCAAATGTGATCGCACACTACATCCAGCACTCTGCCCTCCATGCTGGATAAGACATTGGTTTATATTTTGGCCAAAGCATAGTAAGCCACTCACCGCGTCAAGGTCGTCTCATGAGTGGTCCCTAACTCTTGTTCCTACCTGTTCATGGGCCATGACAGCCACATAAAATCCAGGGAATGCAGGTCAGCATGCAAGCCAAGTACACTTTGCTTGTAACCCCGTCCGGTGCCATTACAGCTTTCATCGGATCCAGGGATGCAAGTACCAACATGCATGCTGAACCCACCATATACTTCTCCTGGAGCCAGATGGCTAATGGTAGGTTCTATACAAGCAGACTCAGTTTTATACTGACTTTAAAACCAGCCTCAAGGACAGATTAACTGGTCAGGTGTGCAATGACTCCAAGGAGATCGCCACGCCTCCAATATATACTACAAAGAAAAAAATAAGGGGTTGTAATTTACTTGGTTACAAAAATGCTCCAGTTGTGAGATAGTCTCTTTACTAAATGGCTATTATGGTGCCCTCGGGTGTTTAATCTGTATAGTAATGTGCATATCTACCTACTGAGCTGATTGAGCAGATCACACATGCTCCGTTCTATTCTTCAACTACCACCAGCTGTATCATCTGTTAGAAGCTGTGCCAATTACAGGGACAGAGCTGCAGCAGGGCACGCCCCCTGAGGTGCCAGCTTGTAATAAATCTAGCAGAGCAATTGGAAACTGGGTCTGAATCCATGTGAGGTACAGGACTGGTTAGAACTTTGTTTGAAAGAGATGGTCCTGTACTATATGATGTCTGATTTTTATTTTTTACATCAATCATGGAATAACCCCTTTAATGCCACACCACAATCAACATAAAAATCACCATATAAACTATACAGATTTTTAGGTTGGTTCCTTAGCCTAATTCCTGTGCCGTATGTGCGCACACCGATAGTGTCAGGATTCTAAATTGCACAACTATTACCTGCTGTTTCCCCCCATTAAAGTCAATGGAAAAAATCGTGGCACAAAAAATTCCAAACAAAAAATTTTAATATGTAAATTTTATTATTTCCCATCCACCAACATGAAGCATTTGGACACTGCTGTAAAACAGCTTAACCCAGTCCTACACATGCAGTAAATGTGTCGTTATCACGTTGTCGTACATTTATGGCATATCAATGGCGCTGGCTCAGTAACTGAGCCGCTGCTATCAGCAGCAGGTGTCAGCTGTAACATACAGCTGACACCTTTGTACAATGGTCAAGATCGGTGCTAGCACCGATCTCAGCCTTTTTTAAAAAAATTTTTTATCAAATCATTTTTATTGATCACGTATACTAAGCATTTTCTGCAAGCACATTGTCATTTCCACCATAGTGCAGAACACAAGAAAGTATAGTAACATAGGACATCAGATGACACATCCATTTCAGCATTAGACAATGTACACAATCAAGAGTAAATGTAATAGTATACAATGTACACCTTCAAAATTAAATATGGCAAATTTTAAGGCACATAACATAACATAAGCCTAGCCCCCCCTCCCCCCAAATGGATAGGAGCAAGAAAATCTGTCGTATTTTATAACACAATATGGGTATGAGACAACCACTCATTCCACAATCTCTCAAACTTCTGAGGACAGTCTCTCTAAACACACTTTTTTCCATAATCAACATGTCATTCACCCTTCGCACTAATTCATCCATCGTTGGCGGACTCCCCTGGATCCACCGCTGCGCCACCAGTTTCTTGGCCACATATAACAACCTTCCCACCGCCACCTTGACCGACTCACTTCCTCCAATCTCTGACATATATCCCAACACACAAACCTTAGGATCCTTTTGCAATCTCAGCGCCAATTTATGATTAATCATGGTCAGCACCTCATCCCAGTATCGACCTATCACTGGACACTACCAGAGCATATGCACCAGGTCCGCTCCCCCCTCCATGCACTTCGGACACTTCTCATCATTCCTGACCCCAATTTTTTGTAAAAATACCGGCGTTTTATATACTCTGTGAATGATGAAAAGCTGTGACAATTTAGCCTGTTCACTTAAGGACACTCTGGGAACTGCCTCCAATATATCTTCCCACTGATCTTTAGAAACGGCACCCAAATCACCCTCCCATTTCATCATCTGCGTCAGAGGGAACCCATCTAGAAACTTGTCTAGCAATAGAGTATACACCTGCGATATCAATCCTTTCTTCCCCCCTTTCGGGAGAATAGGTTTATGTACCACATCCATTTTAGCTATAATACATCCTTTCCTCACCGTGACGTCGTAGGCGTGCCTCAGTTGCAGATACTGATAAAACCAAACCTTGGGGATGTTAAATTCTTGCTGTATACCCTGAAAAGATTTGAATACATTACCCTCCATCAGTTGACCTATCCTCATTACCTCATGAGATTCCCAATTCCCAAAGTCCTGACAAAGACGTGAATTCTGGCAATAGATTATTGTTCCATATTGGGGAAAGCTCTCCAACTCCTCCCACACCTCTAAGCTGCTTCACCTTTGCCCATACCTTCTTCATAAGTTCAATAAGCAGGACCTTCTCTCTCCCCACGTGCATTCCCGCCCCCTCCAGTATACACATAAAGTCTCGACTGCTCAACCAGTGCTGCAGTATCTTGCCTGTCACATCCGGGGACTGAAAATCAATCCAGCCCTTAAAGTGCTGACACTGGGAGGCCAAGAAATAAATCCAGGCATTCGGGACTGCCAAACCACCTTCTGTCTTAGGGTACTGCAACGTCTCTAGTTTGATCCTTGCTTGGCCATACTTCCAAATGAGGTCCCTGAACATAGAATGTATTTTCCTGAACCTGTCTAAAGGGATCCACACGGGGGCATTATTGAGAACATAAAGCAGCTGAGGCATCATTACCATTTTTAAAAGGTTCACTCTACCCACTACAGATAGAAAGAGCCTACACCAAGTCCTTACCTTAAGTCTAAAAGTAGCAAGCAAGGGGGGCAGATTTAGTTCTGTCAAGGTATATCTTTTATATAAAATATAAATATTTTATATAAAAATATAAAAATTAATAAAATAATAAAAAATGGAAATCAGTCAGGAAATCCACTAGGCGGACATAAAACGCCTTTCTTTTATCTTGAGACTCTAAATTTAATTTATGCAATTAATGAAAACAAAGGGGCAATCAATTATGCAAAATATATGTAACAATTTATTTATAAATGAGTAAAATTCCAATATAAAACTGACATAAGATCAATGGATAGACAAATTGACGCAGTACCAATAAACCACCACTAGATGGTGGTATAATCCACTATCACTTTCTCACCAGCACAGAATTATTAAAAGTAACATATGATAAGAAATAAATGATAATTTCTTTATCAAACAGACCAATACTTAATACATCAAGACAAGCTCAGGATTTTCTGTTTACCAACAGGTTATAACATGACAAAATACAGATTAATACAAGAACAATAAATGTTGTCCCTTGACTCTGTCTCAGCCTATGACAATCAAAAATATAAATGATATTAATATGATATTATATCCCACTCAGCAACCAGACTATGGAAATATAATTTCCCAGAGTTTTCCTCTACTCAGATAATGTCTAATCTCCCATTAGCAATATGCATCTTTGCTAAGAGGACAACTAGCATTAGGGAGGTGATTAACACTATACGTTCCCACAATATGGAAACACTTGACTATACGCTGAGAGGAATATCTTAATAATATCACAAGCAAAATATAACATACGTTACCAAGTCAAGGATGGACAGGTTTCGGGTGTAATCAGTTCTCAAAACTCTTCCAGTGAACAAAAATTAATCCAAGTTTCTTTTTGTTGTTGAAGTAAATTGTTAGTTGCAGTTGTTTCAGTTGAAGAGTGTAGATAGCTGGATAGATAGCTAGATAGATCTCCTAACCTCTTACATGCATAGTTTATACCCCATGTTATCTAAGAATTCCTCCCCTTCTAGATTAGGGATCTCCAATCAGACAAGATGGGTGTGTTCGTATGCAGATACCAATGATGTCATTTTAACCCTTGGAACACTGGTGAAAATGCCATACTATTATCAATTTACCTCTAGATGGCACTGTTGTACTACATAACAATTCCAACATTAATTCTAAATATCTAATAATGACCTTATTAACCTCTTGAACATACATCAGTATTAAGGGTTTCTTCCCGACATTTTAATTACCCCTAATCTAGACATGTTGGAGTCACCATCTCCTACTGTCTTCTTAGGGACAATGGACAATGGTTCCTTTTACTTAACATCCGGATTCATTAACTTGCCTACATGGCTGGCTAATAATATTTAGCTCTCCTCATGAAAACCAATTAGTAGGAAGGCAACTCCAATACTTTTCTAAACCTTAAAAGTCTATATGGTCAGTGGGATATATACGGCATAAAATATATATTCTAAATTATATATATATATATATATATATATATATATATATATATATACACACATCGATACACTGTTATACATAGATGACATATTATATAAGTCATTGGTTAAGATATGTTGCAAATTTAAATACACCACACAGGAATATATAGAATATAATTATGAAGGCATGAATGGGACATTCATACACCCAATGCTTTCTACAAAGTAGACCTCCCTAATGATTTTGTAATGAAGTAAAATAATACATTGCTATTCAAATGGTTGTTTCTCACAGATACATGTCTGTAGGGCCCATTATAGTATTAACGGATATACTACATCTGCTCACTATAATTTTAAAAGACAATATACTCTATGTCCCCACAAACATGTTCCCAAATTGAACTCAGCATAACCTCATCTCGGCCTGTTTCAATCCTATAGAGAAATATCAGACTCTGGTTCAATCTGTGATTACACTTAAAGGCAATGGGCATTGCTATTTAGACCATAATATCTTTAGATAAGATTGTACATTTATGAAAATGCACGACAAATCCCCCTTCATTCCAAAATATTCCACAAAGTGAGAATATATTTGGAATGTCAAAAACTTTTCATATGTCTTCTTCATGGCTCACGGCGCGCAGACTTTGTCTATGGTGTTTTAGCCATAGTTTACCTAAAGTCTTTTTGAATAATCTTATCCAACGCACTGTTTTGGATGGTCCGCAAACTCAACCATTCCATAGATCCTGCAAAACAGGATATAAGTTCGATGAATGTTTGTTTTGATTCTTCATCTCCGCATGTATACTTAGTAAGTTACTTTTCAGTGAACCGATCTCCAGTTCCAATGTTTTAATGGAGATGGAATTGGCAACGGTTACACCTGTGGCAATGACAGCGCCCACTACGCTAAAGATTATAGCGGCAACAATGACAGAAATAAACCGTCTCGGTCTTTGACTCGTAGAAAGCTGCTCTCTGGTCAAGGTCTTTCTCGCTTGTTCCAGTATTTGCGTAATCCGTTCTTGGGAATATCCGATATGCGTTTGGTACCAGGTTTGGATCTCCGGTGACAGGATCTCAGACACGTTGAATTGTTTTTCGATGAAGACGCGTGGATCCAGGCTGATGTAAATCTTCTGGGACAAAATCCTCTTGTTCGTCAGAATGAATCCCGCGGTGTCCTGCAGCATGATTCCGGATGAAGGACCTGGCACAACAATCGGTTCGGCGTGGAATTCTTTCCCCAAGATTAGGATGACATAGATGATGGCAATGATCTTAGTCGGCATCTTGCGCCTAAAATATTGTATGACAAAATATGAGTATATGCATCTTTCACTTTTTATCCTGTAAGAAAAGAGTTAATGCTATCATATATTTTTGATTGGCATAGGTTCTTTTCTTGAACAGGGCAAGTTCCTTGTTTTAGAGGTTAGTTAAGAGATGTTTAGTTATAGAGGAAACACATGTGAGAATGGGTTAGTATACACGTTTGTTCATACAATACCAATCCTAATTTCCGTCTTTAGCTGGAACTGTAAAATCTCTTTACCTCTCCTCCTCAGACTCCTATCTCTCGAAGTCGTGAGCTAGGATGACAAACACGTAATTGATTAATGTGCACCCATTTTTCCACAAATTCATCCCCCTTAGGGATTTTTATCTTGTATACCACTGGTGACAACTTTTCAATAATGACATAAGGTCCTTTCCATGAAGGTAGGAATTTTCTCTCCTTCACTTGATCCCGAGCGAAGTTATAGAGATAAACCTGATCGGAAATTTGATACTCCTTCTGAGTAGTTTTCAGATCGTAGTATGTTTTAGCACTCACTGCGGCTTTCTCTATATTCTTCTGGGCAAACGCAAAAGCATGCTGAAAGTGCTTGCGTAAATTTTCCACATATTGATGCGATGTTGTAGCATTTATCAAATTATGATCTGTTGTCCTGTATAATAAATGCTGGGGTAACACCATCTTCCTTCCTGTGATCATCTCGAAGGGAGAAAGTTTGGTTGCTGCGCTTGGGGTGGCCCTGATGGCCATAAGAACCAAAGGCAGTTTGACATCCCAGTCCTTACCAGATTCATTGACAAATTTTTTTAGAACGTTCACGATGGATTGGTTGTAGCGCTCCACTCCACCACTAGAGGCTGGCCGATAAGCTATATGCAGCTTCCTTTTTACCCCCAGTATTTCCCACATCTTTGTCATCACTTCACTAGTAAAATGACTTCCACGATCGGACTCGATGCGTTGGGGAAGACCAAACCTGGAGAATATGTGGTTAATGAGCAGAGATGCACTTGAACTGCATGTTTTGCACGGCAAACATTCTACCCATTTTGTGAACAAACAAGTTACGGTTAACATGTATCTGTTGCCTTTTGATGATGTGATTACTGGTCCAATGAAATCAATTTGGATGTCTGACCATGGCATGGACATCCCCCTTTTCATCAGTGGTGCCCGATGAGTGGGTCCTTGTGGCTGGAATTGAGGGCATATTAGACACCCTTGACAATATGTTCGCACGTCTTGTAACATATGCGGCCAGTAAGCGTAGTCCCGTAATAACTCGTATGTTAGTTTCTCACCTCGATGTCCAGCTGTTGGGGCATCATGGGCATGTTGTAGCATCAGACCTCGATACGCTGCGGGTACTACCCATTGCGTGATACCGTTCTTTGAGGTCCTTATCAGCAATCCATCCTGTAATGAGAATTGGGACTTACCCTTCATCAAAATCCGTAACTCCTCCTTACCATCACAGTCTTCTGTATTTATGGGACAATTCTGTGGATCCAGAATGTGGTTATAAAAGAGACCAATAACTGGATCCCCCTTTTGGCCTGCAATGAGATCCTCACTAGGGGAATCTTGGCTCCATTGCAACACATTAGCTTCAGTTCCCTTTTGGGCCTGACTTCTTGTCGTTGCATCCACTTGCATAGTTCCCATGAGGTCATCAACGTCAAAGACTTCTCCGTCAATGGCTGCTTGTTTGGCGAGGGAATCTGCTAGGTCATTCCCTTCTTTATCCATACCTGGATACTTTGAATGACCCTTTACCTTTTTCCAGTAAATTGTAAGACCGTGGGTGGTAACCATCTCGTCAATCTTACAAAACATCTTACCATGCTTGACTGGCTTGTTGTTGCTTCTCATCATGTTGGATCTTTTCCATCCGGGGAAATATTCCACAAAGCTATTACGAATATAATCAGAATCTGTGATGATTACAAACTCCTTAACATCATATTTGATAGCCATTTGTACGGCTTTGTACACAGCAGTAAGCTCTGCAACCTGGCTGCTTTTGGAACCAATTTTGTATCCAACGGATATCTCTGGGAACATATTATTCCACACGATTCCGACACCTGCAACCAGCGTGTGTTCGGATCCTACATCGGTATGGAAGGAACAGCCGTCTACATATACACACGGTAATGATTTGCAGTACTCCTCTTCGTAAGATTTATATGGGGATGATGATTGTTCCTCCAGGAAGTCATTCTCCTGCGACTCACCTTGATGTTCCGCATTGGTACAATCATGGAGTTCAGCTAATCCTTGAGCAACTGGGTTCTTATTATTTTGTTTATACCTGATCTCCAACGGCCATCCCATTAAGGACATCGTCCAGGCGGTTATCCTGCTATTTGACAGATTTCCATCCCTTATCCGATCACTCTGCAAGTATTGCAGCGGTTGGTGTGCAGTCTCCACAATGATTCTTTCACCTTGGATAAAACTCCTGAAATATTGTAAAGCCCACACAGTTGACAGTAAGGCTTTCTCACAGCTATTGAATTTTACCTCTACTGGTGACAAGGATTTGCTGGCATAGGCAATGATTCTGTTCCAGTTTTCCTGTTTTTGGAAAAGGACTGCACTCACGCTTTTGTCAGTGAAACCTGTTTCCACGAAGAAAGGTTTTCCCCCTTCTGGATAGGCAAGGCATGGAGCCTGGATAAGTTTGGCCTTGAGTTCATTCACAGCTTGCTCATGACGCTCACTCCATTCCCATTTTACTCCTTTCTTCAGTAACTGCAAAAGAGGTTTTGTAATTTCGGCATAATTATCTATAAACTTACGTGAATAGTTCATCATGCCCAAGAATGATCTCAACTCCTTGAGATTTGTAGGTGACTTGGTGTTGATCACTGCTTCCACCTTCTTCTTCTGTGGGTTGATTCCATCAGCAGTGATTTCGTGACCTAGGAAATTGACCTTGGCACGACACCATTGAGCCTTCTGAAAAGAAAGTTTCACACCAGCTTTCCTCAGCTGGGTTAGTACATGCCTCAGTTCTACAATGTGTTCCTCAAAAGTTGTGCTTTTGATTAGGATGTCATCCACATAGGATAAGGTACCTCGTTCAGTGGCATCAGGCATTGCCTTATGCATGAACACAGCAAATTCATGGCCCGCATTTATGTACCCGAAGGGCAGTCGGGTCCATGCATATTGTTGCTTTCCAAATGTGAAGGCCAATTTGTACTGATCCCTCTCGTCAATTTTAATCGTCCAGTATCCTTGTGCACAGTCAAGGGCGGTGAAGATTTTTGATCCTTGAATTTGTGCCAAACATTGGTCAATATACGGCACGGGCCATCCGGACATGTAAACACGTTTGTTTAATTGTCTTAGGTCCGAGCAGAGACGAAATTGACCATTGGGTTTGAGGACCCCAAGTATCGGATGATTGAACGAGCTGTGTATTGGACGGATAATGCCCCTCCTCTCCAGGTTTTTAACGATTTCCGATAGTGACTCGTAAGCCGCCAGCGGAAGTCGGTATTGTTTGACAAAGACAGGGGGTGCATCTGGATCTGTCTGGATCCTTGCAACATGTATGTCTGTTTCTCCACAGTCATAAGAATCCTTGGCGAACATGTCCTGGAACTCTGTGAAGAGCTCCTTTAGCTGTTGACGCTCTGACTCATTGGAGCATGCATCAGCTATAGAGACTTGTTCTTCCACCCGCTCCTGAAATTCAGAAAAAATTTCCGGCTGACTTAACTCGTAAGCTTCTTCAAGCTCACTGGTTAAGTCATCTTGGGTGTAGCGTACCTTATCCTTTCCTTGTTGGCAGGATTCGTACTCCTTTTCATCGATCTCATGGTTGAAAACCAATGATGTTTCTTCGATGTGGCATGTACCTTCTTCAGAGCTGAAAGGATAAACAGAGTGTATATTGAATAACCCCTCAGGGATTGAGGAAAAACTTTGTTCTACTACCTGTTCTTCCATCAGGTATTCATCGGGAATAAGTCCAATAACATCATTTTGGAATCCAAAAGTGTAGTATTCTGAATCCATAGCTAAACCAATTACGGTGTCCTTTTGCAAAGATACGCTATGGGGAATCATATTATGGACTACCATCTGTAATGGAACCTGATGGACATTTATCATAGGAGTAGGCTTTAACTTTAGGCCGAGTTGTTGCATCCGGTTGGATAAACAGATCAAGGCATCTGCATTCTTCAGTTTCTGTCCCTTCTTCACTTGAATGGGGAGAAGAAACGGTTTGCATCCTTCAGGGATTTCAACCTCTTCAGCAACCTCAATACTTACGGCATAGGGCATCTGTTGTCCCCCTCTCAAAGCCTGCTCTACATTTTGGAATCCCTCTGGGTTTCCTGGTAATCTGGACCATAAGGTTTTATTCACCAGATCAATCTGTACAGCAAATCGGTGTAGAAGGTCGTTACCTATATACATTTGGTATCGTGGTTCATTTATCACGATGAAAACGTGTTCCGTGGTCTTATTTCCTAGGGAGATAGACAAAAGACATCTTGCAACCACATTATGACTCTGGGAATTTCCATCCAGATCATGAACCCATTGTTCCTGTGGAGAGAAACTTTTAATCATTTTAGGATTGGGGACCTGTTTTAATAGTCCTAAGCTTATGTAGCTGGCTTCGGATTTCAGATCCAGTTTGGCATATTTCACCCGGGTTATATTGTTCACTTGTATGGGAATCAATAAATTGTCATTGACCTTTTCAATCCGTACCATGGATTGAGTATGTTTGGTCAGGTCCGCGACTTTGTGATTTCCTCCTTCAAGAGAAATAGTTAATACATCATTATCCAAGGTTACCTTTTCGATTCTGTCCCTCTGGATGGTAATGATGTGAGCGGCACCGTTGACAGCTTCCTCGGGCTTACCATTGTTTAGGATTGTGACATCCGGCATTTGATTGTTCTTGAAATGAACTTCAATCGAGTTAGGCCTCTCTTCAATCACGTGACAACTGCGTTGTGTTTGTGCATTGCAAGAGAATTCATATGCAATGGGTGTCTTCACCTGAGTCCAGACTGCTTCATTAATGAAGTCTATTATGGTACTCAACCTTTTCATAAGGTCAATTCCTATGATCAGCCGATCATATGGAAGATCCACAATCAATGTGGGGTGTCTAATGGTCTTTTTGCCAATTCTAAATGTCAACCATGATGTACCTTTTACCTGTAAAGCATCTCCACCTACACTTATCAAAGAGCCATCAAATGATCTTAATCTCGGCTTTTTTGTCGTCAGATCCATAATCTTTTGGAAATAACTATATGATAAGATGGTGGCTTGTGATCCGGTGTCGAGTAAACTTTTGATTGGTCCGATAAGTTCATTTTGGAGATATGATTCCACAAAATATCGGCCGTCAACCTGGAATAAATCACACAAGAAATTAGAATGTTTACTCATATGATTCCTCTGTAGGGTTTGACCTCTCTGCAGCTTCGTGACCTCTGCATTCCTGTGTCTCACAGGAGAAGTTGGAGGAGCAGCATCGGCCCCCACCCTTGGGGAAAACTGAATTATATCACAGTTTACAGCTGATTCATGACAAGAGGCTGGAATGATGGGATCACACTCTGGAATAGATGCATGGTCGCAGGGATCGACACGATTAGACTGTAAGACAAATAAAATATTAGACACCTCCTCCCTGGCCCCAATCTTAGGGTCAGGGGTACTGCAAGGAGAAATGGTATTAGTAATCACATCAGATTCTTTCACATCCATCTTAATGGCCTTGCAGTGGCCTGGGTTCGGACTCGGCCCAATCTGCTTTATGATGTTGAGCTGGGACCTGGAGTTGCCCCTAAAAAAGGTTCAGGCTGTTTTCCTGGGGATACCTGGGACAACTTTCTCACAATGTCATTCAACTGGGCCACTTGTTCTGCCAGCTGATCAAACCTGTTTGGTTTGCGCATATTTTGGTTTTGTGAGGCGCCCTGATTATTGGTGGGTGACCTACTCCTAGGTGAGTTTAAGGGTTCCTGCCTATCTTCCCTCTGTTGTCTGGGCCTGTTATTCCAGCGTCTGTAACCCTGGGAATCCCTATTGTAATAGGACCTATATTGGGGACCATTATTGTAATATGGACGGTAGTTAGACCTCCCAGCACCAGAATTATCCCCCTCTGACCCGTTGGGATTTTGGGGCTTGGTTTGCTTGGGTCTTACCTGTTGTTGCTGGGTTTGTTGGACAGGACCTGTAGACTGAGAATACTTACGTGGCTGTGTTTCAAATCCCAAGCTAGGGTTTACCTTAGTTTCAGCTATATTTTGCTCTGGGGATTTTTTAAATCTTCTCTCACCTGTTTCATGGCATTCACTGATATTATACAGCGTGGTGGCAGCCGTCACCAACCTATC